>NC_143531.1:8839709-9552834 GCF_031878675.1 Megascapheus bottae | reverse complement strand
AAATGCTAAGCTTCATTTAAAAAGTTCTGTGAACTTTAAGAGTTCATACAGGTTAAGCATTTTTTCCTTTAATTCTAAAGAATTACACCATATTATTTTATAGACCTCTCATAAGAACATACAGAGGCACAATTTCTTTTGTAGTCTTTTTTTTAATTAGGTCAAAATAAACTGAATAGAAATGCTTCTTACACTGGAATAGTATTTGAATTGTAAAAATTCCTGTTTTATAATCTTATAATCCAGAATACAAAACAGAAAACAAAAAAAGAAAAAGAAAAAAAAAAAAAGCCTTCTGACCATCACTCCAGGAAAAAAGGGGTGGAGGAGTCAGAAAAACATACAAAGTACTGAAAGGCTAGATGGGGGGGGGGGGTTGCCAGCAGAGGAGGAGGGCTTGAAGAAGTGCTAGGCATGCCCTCTGCTGACATCACCACACATACATAATGTTACAGCAGTCAGCACAGGCCTCCTGCTTTCCTATTGGTGAACACTGTGTCAGCCGACATCAGAAGATAATCACCATTGGCCACACAATTACAACTAGAGCAGCTAGCATCCAGTGTAGTTAGCACAAACCTGGCTGAGGGCTGAGGGAAGACACAGCTAGAGCCCTGCTCCTTCTCACTCAATGAATTTTATGTCACCTTCCCAATCATAAGGTGTTTCTGCCTCCCTTGCTGGCTGTACTTAACAAAATTAAATCAGCTTAGAGAAAATAACAGGGAAAGGCCAGACATCTTATAAAAGAACAGAATATCTCTATTTTCAAGCTGTTAAAAAAAAGTCACAAGGACTTTTCAGTGTGAAACTGGATCTAAAAAAAAAGTTATTTGGAGCTAAAAGCAGGCATTTTCCTCCCCTTTCCCCCACACACCTCATATAAGAAACTCCAGCCAGATTTTACATGGGATTATTTTTAATTGGACATGTACTTTCAAGACATGAGATCGGATGATTCTCTAAGAGAATACACTTACTACTTTGCATTTCAATTCTATTCCAATCTATTATATAGAAAACAATTTCCTATATTTAAAAAAAAAACGCTACTGCCAGAAAGTGTCAGGTTAAACATCAAGGCAGCAATGATCCCATAAACATGCCTATGTTCCAGCCCTTAGAGTTTATGAAAACACAATCTATAAGTATGTTCATCTAAGGGTTGTTTAACAAACTCTTCTTGTTTTAAGGGACTCTTTAACAGGATCTGATGCTAGCTAGCACAACCACTTACTGGAAAAGCTAATTGACTCTCTTTGCAATACTCCAAGAGCCCTTGTAACTCAATCTTAAAGAGATACATTATCAATTCTCCAAATTTTAAGCATTGTTTGGGGCTAGGTTTATGAGTTTCATTTTTTTCAAGAATAGCTATAAATAAATTGTAAAGACACAAGGCAGAAAGAAGCCTTACTAGTGATTTTCTTCCAGAAGACTATTTTAAGAGAGTAAGTGTGGGAGCCGTGAGATGTTGTAATCCCCTCCAAGTTTAAGCAATGATTATGATTTTATGCTGTTCCTGTTAACCAAGAAGATGAAGTTCATTTTCTCATCTACCTGGCTCAAGACATGGAGGGAGGTGAGTGAGGTGAAGAGAGTTCTAAAATCGGGGCTTGACAGGACCTATTGGGAGAAACTGAAAAGGAACTGAATGATGGAAGCAAGACTATCTTCGAAGCAGAAGGTGTGGAGCAGGGCGGCGTGTGATCCAGGGACACAAGTCAACAGAACAGGGATCTGAAATCCCACCAAATGAGTTAGAAGCCTAGCTCTGAGTATGTACGGGTATCACTGGCCTTAAAATGGACATCATTTAGCTTGAGTCCCTGGACAAGTAAGTGTCTTCTGGTACAAAGTACTCTGCTAGCTGCTTTCTGCAGCACCTAGGACGGAATGGAGTTAGGGACCTGTCCCCAAAGGGGACTGCCGTTCTGCTGGGGGAAAGGGGGGGGAGATGGGTCACCGACCCATATGTAAATTTCCTCGCAAATAAAGATACTGGGGAAGACAGGTACAGTAAAACAGCTTGGAAGAAACAGTGATCCAGAGAAGTGGATGGTTTTATTATTATTATTAGTGATTGATTGGTTGATTGATTTTTTACAATCTCTTGAGTACTATCTGGCTCTGAGTACTTATGAAGGGAATGGATCCCAGGGCCGGGGGGGTGGGGAGGACGGTAGAGAGGAAGGAAGTAACCCTGCAGAAAAAGCGACAAATAGCTCACTAGGTGGGAATGCCCCGGCGGGAGTCCACAGATCGTAAATTCCAACCGCCAGGTCGGGTCTGAAAAGCGCTGCCGCTGCGAGGGAGAGGCCGGACCCCGAGCGCCAGGCGCCGGGCTCCGCGGGAGGCAGGGCGTGCAAGCGAGGGCGGGAGGAGCCGGAGGCCAGAACTCAGCCCCGGGCGGTCCGAGGTCCTCGGGCCGCCGCCCCCTCTGGGCCTTCAGCGCCACCCCCTCCCCGGGAGGAGGAAATGCAGGGACCGAGGGCCGCGGTAGGGCGGGCGTCCGAAATACCTGGGCCTCCCCTGACCCACCCTCACCCCCACCACCCCCGGATCGAGACGTGGCGCCTGACAAATAACCTAACTACCTTTTCAGGCTGAGCCCCCCGGGGATCGCGGCCTCTCAGGCTCCGGAGGCCCCGCGTGGGAACCCGGCCCTGCACCGCACGTGCCCGCCGCCGCCACTTCCCGATCCCCTTCCCCCGAGGATCGAGCCCCTTCTCCAAAGTCCCGGCGCGGTCTACGAGCATTCTTCCGGGGTTCCCCCCCCAAGGCCCACCGCGGTCAACAAGCACACCGCCGACCTTGCCAACGCGCGGCGAGCACTCCGCCGGAGTCCCGGCCCGGATCCGCACACGCCAGCCGGGCGGGAAGAGGCTGGAGGCGCCAGCCGCACCTCCGGACTCGGGCCGGGGCGACTCGAGCGTACAGGAGTGTAGCGGGCGCGGGGGAACCCCTCCACCAACCCGTCCCACCCCCCCACCCCGCCCCAGGGGCCGGGACTCGCCGAGTCTCGGGTTTCCCATTAATGATGGTAGGAGAGGGCAGGGCTGGATGCGCGCGCACGCGGCGCCCCAAAGCCCCCAGCGCCCCGGCGCCCCCCACTCTCCCCCAGCCAGGCCCCCCTCACCCCCTCATTTCTGAGGCCATCGGGCTAGTTGGTCTGGCCGGGGAAGACGTAGGGCGAGCGCTTTACCGATAGCTAGAGCCCAGGCAAGAGGTGGAGAGGAAAAAGCCAGCCGCGCGCACCCTCCCCGCGGGCCGGTGAGGCAAGGTGACACCGGATCGCCTCCCACCCGGGGATTTTCTACACGATCGGTGCAGGGAACGCGGTAAACAAAGATGGGGTTCCCCTCCTCCCCTTCTACGACCCCAAAACTTCCGGGAAAGAGACGCCCCCCCCCCCCGCAGACACCCAGGACCCAAGGACTCTGCAGCCTGAGGGGCGTCTAAGCCACGCGCCCGCACGCCAATCAGCGGCTTGGCTCTGAATTCGAAGGGAGTGTGTCCAAAAGGCGTTTCCGTACCACAGAAACTACATCATGGCGCGGCTTCATTCATTCGTACTACACGGCTCATTGTCCCCACCTCTCCGCCTCCCTTCCACTCCCCCGAGGTCTTCCGTGAAACCGGAAAGAGGGATCCGGTCGTGCTGGGGACCCCGGGGCCGGGTGGGAAGCGGGGGTGGGGGTGGGGTCCCCCCACCCCTGGAAACCTGGCACCCGCCCTGGGAGCGGCAGTCAGAGCCCGGGCCCGAGAAGGGGGCGAGCGCCAAGGAGAAAGGAAGGACGCCGGGGATGGGAAGCAGGCGACGACCGGTGCCGGGCGCGGCGGCAGGGAGAGGGTCCTCCAGCCTCGTGCCCTCGAGTGTGGAGGGGGCGGGGAGACCAAGCCACCGCCCCCTCCCCACCCCAAAACCAGCAGGGTAGTCCTGGTGGGGTGTGTGGACTGCGGTCGCGTCTCCCGCCTTCCCGGGGCGTGCAGACATCTCTCCCCAGGGCGCACAGCTAGGTCCCGTGTTATATAAGCGACATGAAGATACGATAGATGCGGGGTGCCCGCGCCTGGCACCAAGAAACACCCCAGACCCCCACCCCCGAGATTGCACACTTCCTGCAAACCTGGAGACCCCCCCTCCCCTCTCCGGAACTCAGCCCTCGGCTGGTTAGGACTTCCATTCACACACACACACCCCTGCCAGAGGCACGACCGACAGGAATACATGCTGAGGTTGGGGGGGGGGTGTCACTCACACGCGAGCCCCTCACCAGTTTTCCTGCATCCATTGGATGGCTTCGTTCACGTTGAACTGCTTTTCGAATTCGTATTCTTGGAGAGTCAACACTGACATGTTCATCGGGGCAGATCCTCGGAGTCGATGCGGGCTGTCTGGGCCAAACGAAAGCGCCCGTGAGGCGCGGGGGGTCTCGAGGACTCTCCCGCCCAGCCCCTCACCCCACCCCCCGGCGAGGTCTCCCCTCCCTGTCCCCCCCCACCATCCCCGCCATCCCCGCCGTCCAGCTCTCGGCCCCAACCTCTCCTCAGCTACATCCAGGGTTGTTGAGCATTGCCTGAGCCCCGGCTCCCAGCTCCTCGCTCGCTCGCTCGCTCGCTCGCTCTCTGGCTGGCTGGCTGGCTCTCGCTCGATCTCCCGGGCTCGCCTCCTCCCCGCGTCCGCAGCCACCGGAGGAGGAAATGAATGCCTGGCGGTCTTAGTGCCCGCAAGGTTTGTCCACCACGCTTTTTGACTCGTCTACGGGGAAATCTCCTCCCCCTCATGCGATCGGGAAAAATTAACCCTTTGCTAGAGGAAGGAGCCAAGGAGCTAAGACCTCTGCCCGCCTCCAGAGGTGGGAAGGAGGGAGGGGGGAGGTGACAGTTTTGTTTATACCACGATGGTGGCAGGATTGGGGGGGGGGGCAGGGCACTGAGAGAGGGAGGAAGTGGCCTTGCAGGTCACACACACTCAACACACACTGACACACACACCCCTTCTCCACCCACCTTCACACGCCCACAGATTAAAACCACCCCCATTCCAACCTCGTGGGCCGCCAGGCCCAGCCTTGAATGAAGTTTCACCCCATTTTTCCCAACCCTAGAGGCTCAGCTCTTAGGCGCGTGGACCTGGTTGCTCTGGGACGAGTAAACAATTGGGAAAGAGTAAAAGCTGCCAGCTCGCTCCCGCGCGCGCCTCCTCCCGCAGGAGACAGCTCTCCCGGGAGAAGGGTATGTGACCTGCCCACCTCCAAGACCAACCCCCTCCCCTGGCCCCAACCCTATCCCCACCCCCACTCCCCGGGAACACACACCCAGGAGTTCTGGCTGTTGAAGGATGGGCTGGGGGGACCGAGTTCTTGGATCACGAGCCAGCGAGAGAGGGGGGCGATGCTGAGGGTGGTGGAAAGTCAGGACAAGACTAGGAGTGGAAAGTGGAACAGAGTGCAGGGAGTGGGGTTTGGCAACTAAGAGGGTTTGGGCACCAAGCGGGTGGAGGTTGTAATTAAGGACCAGAGACAAAGGAGCAAAGGAACTTAGCTTTAAGAGCTGGACCCACCGGTCCAATGCAAAAACTTGGTGTCCCTGGGTGATTTTGTTTTTATTTATTGTACCTGGAGGAAGAACAGAACTATGTTTGAGGAGAGGGCTGTAATGCCAACCTTAAGGAAGAAAATCCCCTGTCTCTGGCGGACATTGGACAGAGTACCTCATTCAAATCTGGCTAAGCCTGCTCTAAGCCATGAGCACTGAGCACTGGGAGAAAATATCCCTGTAAAAGAGGAAGAGGCTGCTAATTAAAGAAGGAGTTAAAAGAAAGCCAGTTCAATATTGCATACATCAAAGGGCTGAACTGGTTGATGATTAGCGAATTAATATGTAAATTGGCACTCCCAAAGATTCCAGGTAGGGACTTAATCTCTGCATGTGGAGTTTTTCTGCAGATGTGTGTGCGTGTGTGTGTGTGTGTGTGTGTGTGTGTGTGCGTCTGTGTGGTGCACTTGTGCAAGCTGTCCCTAAGCTTGAACTCAGGGCCTAGGTGCTGTCCCTGAGTTTTTGTGCTCAAGGCTAGTATTCTACAAGTCCGTGTCCAGATTTTTTTTGCTACTGATTTAGAGATAAGAGTCTAATGCCCAGGCTAGCTTTGAACCACAATCCACAATCCTGCTGGAGTAGGTAGGATTATAGGTGTTCAATCCCTAGTCGCAGGTGCTCAGCTAATCCTTTCTTATAGACTTAAAAAAAAGGGGGGGAGGGCGGCAGTCCTAGGGCTTGAAGTCAGGGCCTGAGTACTGTCCTTGGGCTTTTCTCAAGGCTAGCACTCTACCACATGAGCCACCGAGCCAGCGCACCACTTCCAGCCTGGTCTTCATGCATGCTAGGCAAGTACTCTATTACTAGGCAAAACTGTCTCTTATAGACTTGTGTGTGTGTGTGTGTGTGTGTGTGTGTGTGTGTGTGTGTGTGTGTGTGTGTGCGCTTGACAGTCCTGGGCTTGAGCTCAGGGCCTGAGCACTGTCCTTGGACTTTCTCAAGGCTAGAGTTCTACCCCTTGAGCCTCAGCACCACTTTCGGCTTTTTTCTATATGTGGCACCCAGGAATCGAACCCGGGTCTTCATGCATGCTAGGCAAGCACTTTAACCACTAGGCAAAACTCCCGGCCCCTCTTATAGACTTTTGCAGATCAGATCTGTGACTTTAGGGTAAAGCCTGGGATAGAATACTTGGCAAAGATGAGTAGGAAAAATGGAGAGACATAGGTTTTAGCTCAGCACCTGAGCTGGTGAGCAATCTGTAAATATTTATGAGTGAATGAGTATATGATTAAATATTGATTGACTATAAATATACATTGATAAATATTGACAAAATATACTTAAAGAATATAGGGAAGTGAGAAAGCCTTGGAGACTGAAAATCAAGAAAGGGCCTTTGTGGCATGTTGTAAGGATAAGATTATCTTGTCTAAAAAATGATGCTGTTTTTAAATTTATTATTCCCATCAATCATTACATTAATTCAAGTAGTGTGGGAAGTTCCCCAATTTAGTTATTATGTTTCTTATTCAAGTAGTAGCTGTTAGGGCCTGCTTATTTTTTGAAGATGAACTTGGGATGGTGATGATATAAACAAGTATCTGTTCTTACTTATGTATAAAAAGATAACTCCAAGGAAGTAGTTATCTATTTCTAGATTCGTGTGTGTATGTGTGTGTGTGTACTTTGTTTTTATACTGACATTGGGGCTTGAACTCAGGGCCTGTGTACTCTCACTTGGTTTTTTTACTCAGGGCTAATATTGTGTCACTTGAGCTACTACTCCACTTATGGTCATTTGCTGGTAATTGGAGATAAGTGTGTCACGGATATTTCTGGCTGGCTCTGAGACTGGATCCTCTGATCTCAGCCTCCTGAGTAACTAGAATTATAAGCCTTGAACAATCAGTCAGCACCTGGCTTATTTCTAAACCTTTAAATAGGACAGTAATAAGACAATGGGGAATGCTTGCTAAGACTGAATGTAGGAAAGGTATTCAGAACAGGCACACACCATACAGGGCAAGCTGTGACTGTCTAGAAAGTAATGTAAAGGCTGTGTGCAAACTTCAAATCCGCAAGTTCATTTTCTGGATTCTTCTTACTATAGATGCATCTGGGACTTGGTGGAGAACAAGAACCAGTGGCTTGCTGGTCTGAAGCTGGGGGGGGGGAGGGAAATGATTTCTTGGAGAGGAAATGCTGTGAGAATTAAATGAGGAACCATGAGGACTCAGAGTGCTTTATTATGAGCACAGGTCAAAGGTCTCACTGAGAAAGTGACTCTGAGTAGAGTTCTCTACTTCTTGCAGGGTGTTAGAGTAGCTCAGGAGCCCTGAGGGGTAAAGAATCAATCAGCATAGAACAAGTTGCTGGCCAGCCTGGTTTTTAAAATCCTGCCCTGTAGGATTTTAAAAACCAACAGACAGGTGTGGAATCCTAGCTACTCAAGAGGCTGAAATAAAAGTTCAAAGCCAGCCCAGGAAGAAAAGTATCTGTGACACTCTTATCTCCAATTAACTACCAAAAATGGATGTGTGGCTCAAGTGGTAGAGTGCCAGCCCTGAGGGAAAATGCCCTATGGGACAGGGCCCAGGCCTGGAGTTCAAGCTGCAGTACTTGCACAAAACACAACTGCATACCCCCAACACCCCGCCAAAGAAGAATCAAAATTGAAGGATTGGACCACAAAAGACTGGGTGGCCTCAGGTCATAATTAAGGGATAATTCATTGAAGATTTGTCAGGACCAAGTCTTAGTCCTAAGTAAGCCAATTTAAGTCCATATAAGTGATTTGGATTTTATTCTAATTGCAAGGGGGTAGAGAATTTGCATTATGGAATGTTACTATATGACTAGCATGATCATTTCTAATAATTCTCCCCTGCTAGGAATTTACTGTGTGGACATACTTAACAACATTCTAGATATAGGTTGTGCATAAGATAACCAGTACTGTGTAAAATAGCAAAACATTGCACACAACAGAGGCTTAGTTAAATAAATGGTGGCATGCCTGAAGTCTTTAAGAAGTAATTCTATAAATGGCAACCCAAAAGAGCTTCTCTTCATTTTTTATCTTTATTTTTTTATTGTAATTAATAAAAGGGTTACATGATATTTGCCAGATAGAAGGTGCATTAATTCACATATATTGATACCCTTTCACATGTCTTGGTCCCCATTACTCTCCCCTCCACCACCCACCCCCCCACCCGTCTTGGTTTTTACCCCCTTCCCTATCCAATTTCAAATAACCAAATACAAATAAATCCAATACATCAGATAACAAAGTGAGATACTGTAACAATATGAGATAACCAAGGGACAGCAAAAGAGATGAGAGATTGAACCCAAGGCCTTGCTTAGGATACAGAAGTGCTCTACCACTGAGTCACACTCTTCACTCATTATCTAGCCCAGGTTGGCTGCGAAAAATTTGTTGGTGATACATATAGGGTTAGGAATAGGCCTATGACTAAAACTAAGGAGCAATTCAAGTAAGTATTTATACTGTTTATTTTTCTTTAGTGTTTACATACTTGCATTTCTCCTTTCAAAAACAAAGTCAATAGGAATTAGCTGAGATAATGGGACACATTTCTATTTAAATTTTTTTATTAATATGTAACAAGATATTTAACATAAAACATTTGGATGGTGATTGGGTTTCCCCCCCCCCCCCCGCCACCATAGGCTTATTTTAAATTATGAAGACATACACCAAGGCTTGGAAGGATAGAAGGGAATGTTGGAGAAATGCCTGGTAATAACCGCTAAGACTTTTTATGAAAAGATTTACTGTGTGCGTTTCTTAGCCATTACCAGATAGGTCGCTCACATTGAATATGAATAACTAGAGCTCAGAAAGGAATGTTTAATTTATATTTAGTAGCAAAACACTTTAAATTTTAGGCCAGGAACATTGTTTCTTTTTCTGTCTCTGTCTGTCGGTCTCTCTCCCTTCCTTAATTTACTGTTAAGGCTCCGTACTCCTCTGTCCCATATAAAAGCTGATGAATTTCCTTGAGTGCAGGGAAAAATGAATAGGCAATTGCATTGCTTTCTGAGGCTTGCTGTGACCAGTTGCCATAACCAACCCCAATAATAGCAGGGAGAATTTCTCCCTAAGATACTGAGTTGAATTCAGACTGAGCAGGACAGGTGAAAAGTGCATGCACTAATGTACCCTGGGTGTATTCAGAGGGCAAAGGTTTCTAGAGGTGAAGTGACACTTACATAAGCAACCATCATTGTCTTCAAAGATCAATGGGGAGGAGGAGAGTGGCATAAATCCAGGGCTGAGCAGAGACCATGGTTGAGGAGATGACCTCATTGATAAATTCTGTGTGTCTGTGCAAAGTAGTGTCCTGGCAGAGTCTCTCATGACCGTTCTTTTAATAAGCCATATGTGTGGCAGTTCCCCTTCTCATTTGTGCTAGGATTTGGCATGGATGACTGCACTTGGCTTCTGATAACCTTTACCCTGCAAATTCGGTGGCTAAAAATGGATAGAACTCTTTCACCCAAATGTCAGCAGGGGACATCTGACTATCAGAAAGGCAACGTGTTCCTTGGATTATAGATATATCATTTTTACCAAGCTCTATTCTCACAATACCTTCTTTATGTCTCTACATCCTGCTTTCTAAATTCTTATTGTATCATTTGCATTAGATTCATGACCTATTCTAATCTAGTCTGGTCTCATCTCAAAAGACCCTTACTCCATATGAGGTCACATTCTGAGAATCAAATGGATATTAATTTTCTTAAGGGGACAAGGATTGTTATTCAACCCATTACACTGCTCCTGACTGTAGCCATCTTGCTTACATCCAACACCTTTGCATGTGATATTCCGTTGTCATTCCCATTTGTAGATAAGAAGTTGAAGCACACTGGTGATAAGAAATTGTCTGAGAAACTCTCACATTCTTTAGTTGAAAAGTCAGAAATGGAACTCAGGTATTTTGGAATTTCCTTTTTCCCTCCAGCGTACTTATCTCCCTTTCTCCTATATGCAAATGCAGAGTGTCCATTTTAAGGCCAAAAGAAGATGACAATTCTCTTCACTTCAGACCATGGAAGCAGGGTGAATTCACCAGAAATACTTCGCCTTTATACCCTTCCTTTCCTAGTCCTTTCAAGAAGCATCAGTCAGCTGGACATTTGCAATGAATCTCTTTATTAACACACACCGGATGGAAAATACACCTCCTAAACTCTCAGCCAGTTCCTACTTTTGGTAATAGCTAGAAAATAGATGAATTAGAGGATACAAATTTTTTTTTTTTTTTGCCAGTCCTGGGCTTGAGCTCAGGGCCTGAGCACTGTCCTTGGACTTTCTCAAGGCTAGAGCTCTACCACTTGAGCCTCAGCACCACTTCTGGCTTTTATCTATGTATGTGGTACCGAGGAATCGAACCCGGGTCTTCATGCATGATAGGCAAGCACTTTAACCACTAGGCTAAACTCCCGGCCCAGGATACAAAATTTTTATTGGAGAACAAGTTATGGGGGATTTGAACATAAGTAAAAGTGACAGGAAAGTTTATTAGAAGAGAAAGATGGCAGAGAAAGAACACGTGCGTTGGTATGCCACAGGAAGACAATCCTTGAATCCATGTCTTCCAACTTGTACCAGTTTCTCATAACAGATGTTGGAAGTTAGAGACAATTGGAGTCTTTGAAGACGGCTTTTTGACTGGTGGCTCTCCTGCTTTTATTTACTCATTCTTTTGTCCTGATTTCTCTATTCTCCTGTAGCCTGTTCACTATCTGTGGCCCATTTCTCTTCTCTGGCATGTTTTGGTTGGCCAGTTTACCCTGCCGTCTCCAAGTTCTGTAAGCTGCAAACAACGCCTTGATTGGCTGCTTTTCTACTAACTTCTACCAATGAAGAGAGGAAGGGGGCAGGAGAATGCAGTCATAATATTCACTGAATAGCTTCTGACACTAGGAAAACTGAGGTGAAGGACTGGGTCGGGAGGGATAGGGTGCTAAGAAACTGCGTTATGGAGGTATTTGAATAAAGAAAGTGCAGCGAGCAAACTCAACAGACCAGAGCAAGTTTAATGGGAAGTTAAAAAAGGATGCCATGAAGCATGGCACAGGGCCAGGGAAAGAGGGGCCTCCATCATGGTTCAAAGCCAAACTCTGAGCAGGAAAGTCTATTGAGAATTTTGTCTCCAGTTATCCACCAAACAGCTGAAAGTGGAGTTGTGGCCCAAGTGGAACTGTGGCTTGGGTGGTAGAGAACCAGCCTTGAGCATAAAAGCCAATGGATAGCTCCCAGATCCTGCATTTAAGCCTCAGTACAGGCACAGTTCTTAATTCAAGAGTATTGAGAAGTGAGGCCCTTAGGAGATACTAGATCATGAGCCCTGCCTTACTGCATGAAATAAAATTGTGATAGAGGGGTGGGTTCCTGGTAAAAGGATATTTTTTTTCTAGTTTTTTTCATCAATTGTGGGCCTTGAACTCAGAGCTTGGACACTATCCCTGGGCTCAAAACTAGTGCTCTACCACTTTGAACCATAGCTCCACTTCTGATTTTCTGGTGTTTAATGGAAAATAAGAGTCTAAAGTCTCATGGACTTTCCTGACCAAGTTGGCTTGAAACCACAATTCTCGGATCTCATCCTCTGGTGTAGCTAGGATGGCAGGCATGACCCACCAGGGCCCAGCATTTTCTTTTCCTCTCCTTTCCCTTCCCTTCCCTTCCCTCCCCCCCTCCCCTCCCCTTCCCTCCATTTACCTGCCCCTCCCTCTCCCCCCCACACAAGCACACACTCTTTGTCGGGGTTGTGGGACTTAGACTCTGGGCCTGGGCATGGTTCCTGAGTTCTTCAGCTCAAGGCTACTGACACAGCCCACTTCTAGTTCTCTAGTGGTTAATTGGAGATAAGAAACTCTTGGACTTTAGTGCTCAGGCTGGCTTTGAACCGAGACCCTCAGATCTCAGCCTCATGACTAGCTAGGATTGCAGGTGTGAACCACCATGCCTGGCATGCCCTTCTCTTTCTCTTGCTTCTTGGCCTCATACTTTTGTCCCTTAATCTCTTTCTGCCTACCTCCCTCTTCTCTGTTGCCCTCCATCTACCTTACCACCATAGAATGATGCAAATGCTAGACGTGGCTACTTCACCCTGGATTTCCTGGCCTCCAGAAATGTAAGAAATAAACCTCTGTTCTTTGTAAATCATCTGGTCTGGGATATTCTATTATAGCATTAGAAAAATACCTAAGGCATTGCCCACTGGACGTGAGTCTTTACTTAGAATATCTTGAGCAGTTGACCTGGTGCTTGACAGAGACAGAGGAAGAAATGGATACGTTATAAAGGAGAAAGAATGAAATGCAATGCTAGGAAGTCAGGTAAGAAACACGTGTTGTGTCTTTCCTGTTTCAGACTAGCTCTGGCTGCACAGATTTGTCCACCTTCAAGAAGTCTGCATCCCACACCTTGGGACCAAGGCTACTGTCCAAAGGAGAAATGGAAAGTTGTTGAACCTAGGATCCGTGAAAAGCTGAAATAACCATATGGTTTCTGCATGAAAGAAATCACCTCCCTCTTTTAGTTCCTAGACTCTATAATCACAAAAGAAAATAGCAATACAAGGGAAATGTGTGCCTTGTTTCTCATTTCACATCAGCCATTTGCACTCTCCTGGGGCTTGAACCCAGGGTCTGGGCTTCTTTTGCTCAAGGCTAGTACTCTACCACTTGAGCCACATCTGGCTTTTTTTTTGGTAGCTTTTTTTGAGATCAGAGGCACAGCCTGATCCTCAGATCTCTGCCTCCTGAGTAGCTAGGATTAGAGCCACCAGCACCCACCCAGAGAACAGTCTGGAAAAGAGAAAAGGTCCTTTGACCTCCCCTATCTGCAAGTGGGTCTGATTGGGTCATTGGCCATTCCTAGCCAGTAACGAGGCCCAGGGATCGGAGTACTAACACCTAGCCCTGTCAAACACCCAATCTTTCCCTTAGGATAGGAAGAATGTTTGGTGATTGACAGGGTCCACATGCAATAAGAGTTTCCCAGATGTCCCCAAAGGGAACAGTAAGACTCAGTTACCAGAAGAGAAGGTGAAGTCATCATTGGCGATGTCACTGTAGAAAGAAATGAATCTATAAGCTTCATTTTGCCAAGTGTTCCCCCCTAATGCTGCAGCCAGCTAAATCCTTGATGACATTGATTCCCTTCTCTCTCTCTTCTCTCTCTTCTCTCTCCTCTCTCTCTTCTCTCTCCCTCTCCCTCCCTCCCCCCCCTCTCTCTCTCCCCTCCCCCAGTCCTTCCTCACTTGGGAAACCTTATCATTCTGTGTCATTTCTCATCTCCTTTCAAGCAGTGTGACATCTCCAGCCTGCTCTCCGGCGGTGGCTGCTGCTTCTGCTCCTCCTCCTTCTCCTCCTCCTCCTCCTCCTTCTTCTTCTCCTTCTCCTTCTTCTTCCTTTCCTATACATGCTGGTAGGGATGGCAGTTATGAAAAGTCAAATGATTCATACTTTCAAATCCATGACACCTCATTAATCATTTGACTTACAATTACCTCTTTCAAATTCTTGCTATGAGTTCTCTGGGAAATCTGAGAAAGATCCATACCAGAAGTGGCTCTCTGTGAGAGCCACTGTGCTCAGAGAAGTGGGGAGCAGCATGGTTCTTACAGGTGTTCTTCTTTGGTCTCCTTAGACCATAAAGTATTCTAGTTAGGCGAAATCTGACTGACTATACTCAGCAACATCTGCACATCTCAGGGAGGAAACTGAGGCCCCCAAAGATAGTGGAATTTACCCAGGAGTTAGTTGCTGGCTAGTTTTGGCTTTTGATTGGTCTTCAATTCAGGGCCTTGATGCTGTCTGTGAGCTCTTTTCATCAAGGTTAGTATTCTACCATTTTGAGCCACAGCTCCCCCTCTGGTTTTCTGGTAGTCCATTGGAGATAAGATGATGTCTTGCAGACTTTCCTGCCCAGCTGGCTTTGAACCGGGAACCTCAGATCTCAGCTTCCTGAGTAGGTAGGAGTACAAATATGAGCTGCCAGGGCCCGACATGTTGCTGGCTAGTTTTATGTGTCCACCTGGGCAATGGTTTGTAGGTCATTGGCTGCCATGCTGGATTTCTCCACTGGTTTCAAGCCTTCCTGGGTTTCCAGCTTGTAGATGGTACACAACTTAAACAGAGCCTCTTGGTGTATCATAGTGGCCTTTTCTCTGTGGAACTGCTGTTAATATACCTGGCTCACTTACTGGGGTAAGGGCTGGCATAGGGAAGAGCTGTGCCTTTGGTTATCAGGCCTGTTCCTTTCTCTATTGTGTCTCAACTTTTTTCTTTCCAGATGTCTTTATCCAACAGTGACTGAAGTGACTTCTTTTGTCAGGTCTTCCTTTGTGTGCATTTGAGCTGCTGTTTCCCCCCTTCCTTCCTTCTCTCCCTTTCTCCTTCCCTCTCTTCCTATTTTCTTTCTTTGCTTCCTTTCATTCTTTTTCTAGCTCATAACACATAGAACATATGATCTGTATAAAGCCTGTATATTTTAAATATAAGCATTTATAAGCTTATAGGTTTTATATGTAAATTCATTATAGAATAAGATAATGATTTATATGTTCAAGCTAGGAAAAGAATGGGAGGAAGGGGGCTGGGAGTTTGGCCCAGTGATAGAGTGCTTGCCTAACATGCACGAAGACGGGTTCAATTCCTCGGTACCACATGCACAGAAAAAGTCAGAAATGGTGCTGTGGCTCCAGTGGTAGAGTGCTAGCCTTGATAAAGCTCAAGAATAGTGTCAAGCCCCTGACTTAAAGCCCTAGGACTGGCCAAAAACAAACAAAAAAACAGAAATGCATTTATTACCTTATTATATGCAACTGTAATTCTTCTGTATATCATGTTTATAATAACAATTACAACATACAATAAATAATAAAAAGAAAGAAAATTCTGGGTGAGATTATAAAAAGCACAACAAGATTATAACTGAGTTTTAGTTAAGCACTGGTAGCTTACACCTGTAATCCTAGTTACTTGTGAGGCTGAGATCTGAGGATAATAGTTCAAAGTCAGCCTGGACAGGAAAGCCTATGAGATTCATATCTCTAATTCACCACTTCAAAGCCAGAAGTGGAGTTGTGGCTTTAGTGGTAGAATACTAGCTTTGAGGGCAGCACAGAGGGGGTATGGGGGAGGAGGGAATCAAGGTCAAATCAAGGACAAATGCCCTGAGTTCAAGCCCTGGTGCCAATACACACACACACACACACACACACACACACACACACACACACACACACACATGCCTTCAAGCAGTCTTATGTAATACCTGCTTCTCCAAAGGCCCAAGCATGATATACTGCCCTGATAGATGCCTCTGACAGGGGAACAGCTGGGAAGGGCCAGTGCTATTTTGGGGGTCTCCTCTATTGGAAGCCTATACATATTGAGGGTCCAGAGGGGGCACAGGAAGCATGCAAGAGAGGGCCTGCATACTTCTTCGCAATTCAACTATTACATTCAGGTCACACCTGTAATCCTAGCTATTCAAGAGGCTGAGATCAGATGCTATCTGAAACCACATAGTGTCACACACCTGTCATCCTAGCTATGATGGGAAGGATAAATAGGAGAATCATTGTCCAGTCCTGCCTAGATAAAATGTGATATCAAAAAAAAAAAAACAGAGGGAAAAATAAAGGGACAAAAGCATGGCTCAAGAGTGGAGCCGTGAGTCAAAAAAACCAAAACCACAAGAAACCCTTAATTTTAAAAGTGAGTTCATACATTGTTAGGTATTTCCCATGCACGGACTCTATTCCATAGATAATGAGCAGTAGAGAAGCTCTCTTAAGAGGCTGTTATGTAGCACACATATTCACAGGTTTGTGAGAAAGGGAAGGTTTTAGTGACAAGGATTCGCACAGACAGCGACATTGCCCCAAGATCCTAATAGCCACATGGAGAAATCTGCTTGCGGTATGGAAGGCTTCCCTTGGATTTTCATCTGTATCCCTGATTTCCGTGACGCAGACTGATTTTGTGTGTGGAATGAGGGTCAAGGGGAGTACATCAGAATGGGTGAGCGATGATGTGAGGGATGACCTCCTTTTCAGGGTGCCCTGAATCCCCAAGGGTAAAGACTAAGCTGCTTCCCTTAACTTCTCTTAACATTGGATGCGGTCGCTCTCAATCCAAGTGAAAAGCTTTGACTCAGGGCTCAGGGATTCCAACAGAAGCTGCCTTCTACGTGGAAGGTGTATGCTCACTGAGCTGTGAAAACCCCAGGGAAGATGTGTGTTTGGGGGTACCAGTCACATTCCTGCAGTGTTTCTATCTTACCTTCCCTCTTTTCCTCCTTGCCCCTCCCCTCCTCTCTCTCTTCTCTTTCCTTTTCCTTCCCTTCTCCCCCTCCTTTCCTCTCCAATCCCCTCCCTGCTCCTCCCCCTTTTCTTCCTTTCCTCCCCCTACTTCCCTTCCCCTTCCCTCCCTTTCCCTTCCCTAGGCCCTGAACAAACTCCAATAAGACTTCAAAAGTCCCCACAAAGAAAACGTGAGTAATTTCTAATTGCTGGATAGGTTAGACAGACTCAGACTTGGCCTCTGCCAACTGTAAGCATCCAACTCAAATATGATGAAATGATCCCAAGATATCAACTGTATGACTGTTAGGGCTGGCCTTCAATACCCACAAGAGCTCCCCAGGAGGTGATGGAACTGGGGATGGAGGGGGCCTAGTGTGGCTCTGGGAGGCACTTCTGTGAGGTGGCCACATAGATGAAAGGTAAGACTTACTTGAAAGAAGTGGGGCATTGGCAGATGTGCTCCAGAAGTGACTTTTGGCTCTCTGACTTTTCCTTCTCAATTTCATTTTTCCTGGCTGCCCTGAGTGGGGCCCCTTCACCGTACTAGGTACTGTATGCATGAAAGAAAGGACCAGTCCCCAATGGTTTTGAGATCCACAAGAATCTCCAAATAATCTTAATAAATATGGATTTTGGTGATTTAGTAAAAGTGGACTTTTTTTCAGAGCTTTATTAGTCAAATAGGCTGGTGTTATCTCTCTTATAAAATTTGTCAATCCAGGAAAAATAATTTGTTGGACTGGAGGCATGGCTCAAATGGTAGAGCATTTGCCCAGCAAGTTCAAGAGCCTGAAATTCAAACTCCAAGATGGCTCAAAACAACAAATAAATAAACCACAAAAGTAACATTTCCTAGATAGATGGAAATCAATGGAAAGAAGGAAAGGAAACAGTTTTGTGTGAAAAATGTTCAAAATAGGATGTACTTTACATATGGAAATGTGCTCATTAAGGCATGTGTACTCGATAAGAGAAAAAGCAAGTTTTTCCAGACAGAGAGCTCATTTGTTATAGAATAAAAAAAGAAGAAACATAAGACAAAACTGAAGGGAGAAGCTTTGAAGATGGAAATTTATATAGGGCCAAACTACTAAGATTAGGTAGTCATTACTTATGAATTTTTAAAAGCCCCATAATATACTGACAGAAAGCTAAAATTGGGTTTTCTTTTTAACTTAAAAGAGGGAAGTTCTTTTGGAGAATTGACTTGCCCCTGAATGATTTATTCCTTCCTTCCTTCCTTCCTTCCTTTCTTCCTTTCTCTCTCTCTCTCTCTCTCTCTCTCTCTCTCTCTCTCTCTCTCTCTCTCTCTCTCTCTGTCTCTCTGTCTCTGTCTCTCTCTGTCTCTCTCTGTCTCTCTGTCTCTCTCTCTCTCTCTTTCTCTCTTTCTCTCTCTGTCTCTCTGTCTCTCTCTCTCTGTCTCTCTGTCTCTCTGTCTCTCTGTCTCTGTCTCTCTCTCTCTCTCTCTCTCTCTCTCTTTCTCTCTTTCTCTCTTTCTCTCTTTCTTTCTTTCTTTCTTTCTTTCTTTCTGCATGGTCTGGGGCTTGAACTCATGTCCTGCTCCTGAGCTTTTGTGCTCAAGGATCGGGCTCTATCACTTGATCTATAGCACCACTTCTGGATGTTGGTGATTTATCAGAGATCAGAGTCTCACGGACTTTCCTGCCTGTGCTGGCTTCAAACCATGCTTATATAGTGACCTGGTATCCTAATTTAATCATATGTTTAAAACTTTTTGACAATTCGACTGCTTCCAAGAATCATATTCTAAATTAAACACTTCTGATTCCAAACTAACTATGAAGGTTTCCAGAACAGTCCCTGGAATATCTCAAAAGAAAAAAAAAATGTGCTTATATGGGAAACATTGGGAAGCATTGTCAAATAATAAGCAGTGCTAATCTTTCTTTAGGTTATATTTATTATTGACATGAATTTTCCAGAGATAATATAAAATTCACAGGAATCTGATATACTCTGGTAGAGTATTAGGAGTCTTAAAGCTAGTGTCTAGCTGAGTCTGGGTGGCTCAGGCCTATAATCCTAGTTACTCAGAAGGCTGAGATCTGAGGATCATGGTTTGAAGCCAGCCTGGGCAGGAAAGTCCATTAAACACACACACACACACACACACACACACACACACACACACACACACACACACACAAGCTTGACAGGATAAACTACTCAGGAAAAACTGAAAGTGGTCCTGTGTCTCAAATGGCAGAGTACTAGCCTTGAGCAAAAAAACTCTAGGACAATGCCCAGACCCTGAGTTCAAGCCCTAGGAATGGCACACACAATCAAAGCTAACTTTAGTCTTAAATGTTATATGCCATAAAAACAACCGAATTCCCATTCTGAAAGTATTTAAAAGCAGCTAAGTTACAATGAGACCAATGAAACAAGACTGATAATATAGAATTCCTAATAACATTATGATCGTTTTGCTGGGGAAATGCAGCAAATTGGCCAATTGGAAGTGCCTGATGCATTTCCTTCCCCAGTGAAGAACAAGAAGAAGCTGGGCTCCAATGGCTCACCCCAGTGATCATCCTAGCTCCTCTGAAGGCTAAGATCTGAAAGATGATGGTTTAAGCATTCCCAGGAAGGAAAGTCCTTGAGACTCCATCTCTAACTAACCAGCAAACAGCTGGGATAGAGACATGGTTCAGGTGGTAGAACACCAGCTAAGTAAGCAAGCCAAGCAAATGTGAGACTCTGAGTTCACACCTCACAGCCCGTCCCCCAAACCAACAACACCCTCAAAAGAAAATGATCAGAATGCCAGTGTTTACTTTACAAGAGTGTTTAAAAGTACTACAGGGTGGGAGGTAGTGGGGACCATGTGAAGCAAAAAGGTCTCAGGAATTAGGTACCCATTGTCTATGACATCATTTCTCTCAAGATCAACCTGAATGAGGAGACTGCACAGAGGGGAAAGGGTAGCCAGAAGGTTCCAGTCTGTCTCCACCTATGCACCTGGGCAGGTGTTGCATTGCATGCCAGAGAGCCTAGCTTGGGTGCCCTGTCTCTCCACTTGCATTCCTGCTGCATGGTGCCTTCTGGAGACTCCACACCCTGCCCTGGGTTCCTGTGAAACAGCTCCACTGCTGCTGGAAACACAGCCCTGTGGACTGGCCAGGTGACCCTGCCAATCCTCTTGAGATTTTAGGTTTGTGGGATACCTAGGAAATAAGTGGGTGGCTCTGTCCTTTCTCTGCCAGCCCAGAGCAGCAGTGGTGTAGTCTACTCTCAGAAGCTTGGCCCCCTGAGGACTTACAAATCACATGAGCTGTTTGTCCAGAGCTGGTCAGTCTTTGGAGGTGTCTTGGAGTTGTCTAGTGCAGCGTTGGGTCCGGGCTGGTATCCCAGGTCAGGTACATGGCTCTGATTTTGATCACCAGCGTTGTGCACAGGCA
This sequence comes from Megascapheus bottae, assembly GCF_031878675.1. Lineage (NCBI taxonomy): Eukaryota > Metazoa > Chordata > Mammalia > Rodentia > Geomyidae > Megascapheus > Megascapheus bottae. The sequence continues at coordinate 9,532,508 of NC_143531.1, read as the reverse complement.
GGCTAATACGCACGTGCGCATGTGTGTGTGTGTGTGTGTGTGTGTGTATTTGTGTGCGTGCATGCACACACACACACACACACACACACACACACCAAAGCTATAAAACACATGTCACGGTGTACTTGCTCAAGGCACACATACAAAATAGCCTACAAATAAACCCCTGACAAAGGCCATAGAAAGCATACGTTGAAGACCCCCAAATCTCATCAATAAATGGTGCTAGAAGACCGGATGTAAACAGGAAGAAAAAGAAACTGACCCCCTATTTCTCATCAAATAGAAATGTTAATGTAAAATATGTCTGGTGACTTAATACAAGACCCAAGGCAAGGAAAGTACAAGAAGAAATGGGAAATTGTTCAGGACATTGGTCTGTGTAAGAAATTTTTGGATACAACATCAAATGTAAAGGTCACAACAGCCCAAACTGACAAATGGAATTATGTCAAACTGCAAGGCTTCTTTGTAGCAATGGAAATAATCAACCATGTACAGTGTGGGGGGAAAATAGTTCCAAAATAGTCTGTGGAGATGGAATTCATTTCTAGAATATCTAAGGAACTCAAACAACATAGCAGCAAAAAGAAGAAAAGAATCAATCATCAAAAATGCAAACAAATCTCCCCCTTTTTTTCAAAAAGAAGACATACGAAAAAATACATGCTCAACCTCACTAATGATTTGGAAAATATAAATGAAAAGCACAATGAAAAATGACCTCACCCTCAGCAAAATGACAAAAAATGTCATCGTTTGTTAGCAACATGTCAAAACTAAAATGTTAGTGAGGACGTGGGAAAGATTAGTTGACCTCAACTGTTGGGGAGAATGTAAATGAGTGCAGGAACTATGGAAAGCAGTATGGAGATTCTTTAAAAATCTTAGACCATAAGTATAATAGAGTCAAGCTATTTCATAGCTGGTTCTAAATCTGAAGGAACTGAAATCATTGTGTGTACTACAGAATTATTCAATACAGCCAAAATAAGGATTCAACTTAAGTGTTCATGAACAAATAAGTGAAGAAAGAAAATGCCCTACACATACAAAGTGGAATATTATTCAGCCATCAAAAAGAATAAAAATGTGTCATTCAGAGAATAACAAGGAAAGTAACAGTGTGCTATATTAAGTTATTGAATAATCAACATTATATTAGGTGAAATAATGCAGACACTAAAAGACAAATACTTCCTATATGATAGTTAAACAACTGATGTTTGAAAATTGGTGTTTAGTAGAACCAGCTAATGGTGTAATGCAGAGTGAATGGAGACACAACCACTAACGAGGAAGTCAGATAGAAGAAATAGATTTCAAAACTCTGCAAGGCCGTGGAAAAACTATGGTTCTAGTAATGAATTAAACACTTCAGAATAGCTAATAGAAAGAATCTCAGATGTTCTCAACGCCCCAAAATCAGAATATCTGAGACCATAGATATGTGAGTTATTTTGATCTGATCAATATACAGTGTATACATGTGTTCAAATGTCTTACTGTATCTCAACAGTATGTGTGATTACTAAATGTTAATTACAAATAACCACAGAAAGAAAGAAGGAAGGGCCGGGAGTTTGGCCTAGTGGTAGAGTGCTTGCCTAGCATGGAAGGAAAAAAATTACACTATTGACCTGAGGAAGGATTCCCAGAACTCAGCCAGGGGCCAGTGGCTCATACCTTTAATCCTAGCTACTCAAGAAGCTGAGATACAGTGAATCATGGTTCAAATCTGGCCTGGGCAGAAAAGTTCTTGAGGAACTATATCCAAAATAACTTAACAAAAAGCTGGGCTAGAGCAGCGGCCGACGTGGGGTCTGCGCCCACCATAGCCCCGGCCAGGCCTCCTCCTTCCTCGGCTGCTCGCACCTTCCTCCGCCAGCCCAGCGCAGCCTGTCACTGCCCGCGACTCCTTGGGAGCCTCAGGTGAATACTTCCTCTGCTGGGAAACAGAAGAGTACCTTAGAAATCTCTTGGAAGATGATTCAGATGAAGAAGAAGACTTTTTTCTAAGGGGACCATCTGGACCAAGATTTGGAGTTAGAAATGATCAAATTAAGCATGTGCAGAATCAGGTGGATGAAGTTATGGATGTCATGCAAGAAAATATTACAAAGGCAATTGAAGGAGGGGAGAGACTAGATGAACTGCAGGACAAATCAGAACGCTTATGGGACAATGCAACTGCTTCTAGCAACAGATCCAAACAACTTCGAAGGCAAATGTGGTGGCGTGGCTGCAAGATAAAAGCCATCATGGGACAATAATAAAAGATTGCTGCATAATTTAAATGAAATCTATGTATATAACTTTCAAAACTCCTTTTTCAAGAAACTAAGAGGCAAGTATCCCTTCAAATTGGAACACGGAGAATGTCCAATTATCTTCTTCCCTTCTAACAAAATGTGCTTTGAATAATGACGTTTAAGGCAAAGATAACAATTTTGTTGTATTCCAAGGATCTAATTTGAAGCTAGATACTTGCCAGTTCATTATTTGTGTATATAATTAGACATTGGTGACAGTATTTCATACTAATATGTTAGTAATATAAGGACTTGAATTATTGCATCAAGGTGGGGCTAGACTGGGGTCAAGAAGCCTATGTTGAGTACCAAAATACTATACTCAAAGGGATACTTAACCATTCCATCAGTTGCAAGAATATCATTTTTTTTCTATTGGAATTGCTTTCCACAAATATATAGTTGTAACAAAAACTAAATGTTGTAAATGTTTCTGTCTTCAGCTATAACTAAAAGCATTCCAGTAAACCTATTTTTAACTATATAAGGGAATATGTTAGTAATTCTTTTCATATTTGGATTATGGAAATGGGACATTTAAACAGTGTGAAAAGAGTATGGTATCCTAAAACTGGAGCTAATAAAATTGCTGGAAAATGTCACTGGAGTGTTTGTAAGTGACCACTGTGTAGCTACCAGTCCCTTGTCTGTTAAACTCCAGTCCTAGTATAAGTGAAATTCACAGGTAACTTTTTCCTTTCTTTTATTTTGGTTGCTAGTCTTTAACCTCTCTTACCTGAAGTCCTCAAGTCTAGTTATCTACTCCAAGTGTTCTGTCTTTGCATTTTTCTGATCACCCTCGAGAGGTAGATAATGCACAGTAATGAATAAGCAGTCAGAAGCATAGTAGTCTGTAGGGGACGAGTGAGTGACAAATGCTACGGGCTGCCAGACCACAACTTGTTTTCATAACAGTGCCAACTCCTTTGTATTGTTGAAGTAAGTCAAAGTGATGATGCTTTATGATAATCCTAAAGATTTTACAGAATTTTATACATGTGGTCATCTTAAGTTAGAAATACGATTAATGGAAAATAATGATCCTGTATAGCATTTTATTTATTTGATCATTGTGATTCAAAATGTATGAAACATAGAATCTATGTTTTGTTTCATTCTGCAGTAGTTAGTACAAAGAGGCAAAAATATTCTGTGTAGAATGGAAAGACATTTAATAAGAGAAAAAGCATTTCAAATGATGTCCAGGACAATTCAAAGTGAAAATCTAAATATAATTGCCAAAGTTTCGGGTGTCCTGGAAGCATTTGAGAAGAGATAAATATCTCACTAACTGTGTAATGTGGCTGCTGACCTCCCCTCTGGTGAGATGTTGCTTAATGGGAGCAGGATCTGAATTGCTTACTGCTCCTGTGACAAAAAAGGTACCGAAGAAAAGGAGCATTTTCAGAATTTCAGTAGCTAAGTTCAGAGATAGAATGGGCAGAGTCAGACCTAACACATCATGTATGTCCTTTACTTGGATTAGAGCTAGACTTATACATTTGTACATGGTGTTCTGTTAGTTGGTGTCAAAATCTGGTTTCTCTGCACTATCCGCTAGTGAAAATAAAGATTATTTCTTTAATTTCTAGCTCTTCTTTGAATTAAGTGTGCCACTTTTAAACAACTATAGAAATAAGATTATAAAATATTTTTAAAACCTTAATCATAAAAATAAAAATAGTTATATAAAAACATTGTATATATGCAGTTGTCTTTGTATCTAAATTGCTGCTGCTGATGGCTGTGTGACTCTAGCACTTGACCAGAAGAGACCCCTGAGGTCCTTAAACTGGCCGGGGGCTTTATGGCATTCCTGTGGTTATGCGAGGTCCAGCACAAGGTAAACAGTTGTTCAGAGTGATGCCAGACCTGCCTTCATTCCCTCCCTTAATCATTCTTTCTCTCATTCAGCTCAGATCATCCTGCACTTAAAAAACTGAAGTTATACCACCATCAAAACTATCATTCCCTAACAACCCTGAAGATGGGCAGAAAAATTCAAGTAGCTTTGCAAATATTAGTTGGTACTAAATGGAATGAAGTCACTATTTCCTATGCCTGAACCCTAATCTTGGGATTTATGTTTAATTACAGAAGCCTGTTGTCTGGCAGTCATTAATTCTGATTAATTAGTTCCTCCTTCTGATTATCATTTAATGATACCTATAGTCTTTTGGCTCCTCTGACCAAACAAAGCACACTAGAAATTTCCCTAAGGTTTTGTAAATTTGGAGAATTTTTTTTAATCTTTTGGAGGACTTGATTAAAGGAGAGTTCAACATTGAAGATGGACCAATGTCTAAAGTAGAGGGAGAGAAATTAATACTCATTATATATGTATATAGAAATGCCTTTTGTGAGCTTTCCTATAGATTGCCTGTCATTAAAGTCCTTTCTGTATATTTCTGTATTCTGCATTTGAAAATTATAACTTGGCATCATTAAAGCAGAAAGTGTTACCTGTCCAAAAAAAAAAAAAAAAAAAAAGCTGGGCTAGAAGCATGCTTCAAGTAATAGAGTGCTTGCTAACTAAATAGATAAATAAATAAAATACCATTTTCAACACTCCATTGGAAAACTGATGAATTGATTTATAAACATAAAAAAACCACAAACTTATTACATGGAACTGAATAATGAAAATTCCCATTTTTATTACCTTTTCCAAGGTGCTATTTTGTTCAAAGGAGTTCAATATTCATACAAACTTCAATATTTCCAGGTAAAACCTTCCAATGCTCTGATAGAGTTTTGTCTTGTTCATTTTCCTGGAGTAAATAAAATAAAAATTTTTGGTACCAGCTCTGGGACTTGAACTCTGGGCCTGGGCCCTGTCTTCTGGGTTTTTTGCCCAAGGCTAACCAGCATTCTACCACTTGAGCCACAGCTCCACTTCTGACTTTTAGAAGTTGGTTGGAGATAAAAGCCCCTAGATTTTCCCACTGGCTTTGAACCATGATTTCAGCTTCTTGAATGGCTAGTATGACAGGTGTGGGTCACCAGTATCTACCTGTCTTGGGTTTTGTTTTTGAGATTTCTCTCTAGAGCCAATGCTGCCATGACTCACTATGTTACCTAGGTGGTCCTTGAACTCATGATCTGCCTGCCTCAGCCTCCTGAGTACTAAGATGACAAGCAGGTGCCATCATGCCTGGCTGAAACAAAAAGTGTTATTGTTGAGGGGAGGGAGTGGGAGGGAGGGAAAAGGGGACAAAAACATGAGAAAGGGTATCAATGTGTGGGAAGCAATGCACCTTCTATCTGGTGAATATAATGTAACCCTTCTATTAATTACAATACAAGTTAATATTTACAATTTTAAAAGAGTGTTATTGTCTTATGCATGAAGAAGTCCATCACGGTCTACTCACATCTTCCTTCCCCTGAATGAATGCCACCAGAGGTGACATAATTGCAGATCATTACAATGTAGTCAAGGAAGGTAAGTGCAGGTTATTATTATTATTAGAGATTTTCTCTCCACTGGCAACTCTCTAGTCTCTTTATGCAGATTACCTTACAGAGGAACTCAATAAATACTTCTGGCATGAAAGTTATATTTGAACAAATAGAAAGGTTTTTAGGGGGATTCAGGGAAGACTTCAGGCAGGAAAACTAGGAGGAGTTTAATGTAGACAGTGGTGAAAAAGAACAGGGTAGCCCCAAAGAGCCCTTTGGAAGAAGGGGTTAAGGTGAAGGTCACTGATGGAAGATAAGCTTGAGTTTGCTTGCCGACTGAGACTCTCACTAACTACTCATCTTCTACGATTCCTGAACACTTTTGGACCTCAGGGCCATCACTTGAATAACTGGAAAGCACTTAGCACTCATGGATGTGTATTGGTGGAGAGAAAATTTGAGTCATCTCCAACATAGAATTCTAAGTGGATGTTGTGAATGTTTTTCTCCCTCTTCCAGCGTGATTTGTCAAGACCCATCATTCAGCTTGGGAAACAGATCCTGGAGATCAAATACTCAGGGAAACATGATTTCTAGTAGACCGAGCCATTCAAGAGGAGCAGGTACTATTGCTATAGTCACATGACTCGGGTGGTGGGAATGTGTGAGAGACGTTGGTGGTGGGATGGATTCAGAGATGACCAAACAGTAACTGGGTAGGCGAGGGCCTTTCTTGTCCTGGTAAGAGATGCGGGTTAGATCAGTATCAGAAGTCTAAGTGCCCTCCTGAGCCATCATTGATGACAAAGGAGAAGGGAATGCAAATGATTAGAGGGTGGTGTGATGCTAGATGCAGCCCATCTGCATATGAAGTTAAAATATTCTCTATTTCTCAAAGATTCTTTCAAAACATTTTTTTTTTCTTGCTGCCAGTCCTGGGACTTGAATTTACTGCCTAAGCTCTATTTCTGAACTTTTTTGCTCAAGGCTAGCTAGCATTGACCACTTGAACCACAGCTCCACTTCTGGCTTTTTAGTAGTTGTTTGGAGATAAGAATCTTACAGATTTTCTTACCTGCGTTGGTTTTGAACTACAATCCTCAGATTTCAACTTCTTGAGTAGCTAGGACTATAGTTGTGAGCCACCAGTACCAAGCTGTGGCATTCTCTCCTTGTGGCACTCTGTGTGTGTAATTCCATGATGAGAAGTGCCAGAATAATGAAGGACAGACTGCATTCCAAGGAGAGAAAGAGAAGAAATGGATCAGAACTCAAGAAAGTGGGTACAGGACAGATGAAAAACATGGAGAAACAAAGATGATGCCAGAAAAGTTCATAGATCTAACTCTGGATGGGGCAGAAGCAGGCACAGACCCCAGGTAAGGCGGTAGCTTTGGTGTCAGAAGACTAGCTAGCATGCTGTCCTATCTGCCTGAAAGTTCCATCATTTTCAAAACACTTAAAATCCAGTGCAGGGATTTGGTGGGACTGACTCTTTCTGTAAAGTCCAGCTTCAGTGCAGTAATCTGTTTCTAAGAGTGACAGAGCCAAGAGCTCTTACATGAAACTGTGTTAGTCTGAGGACCCCAAAATCAAGCAACAGTCTCTACTCGAGGAAAACACTCCAAGACTCAGGCAGTGGCTGACTCTATCAGCTTAGGAAATACAGAACAAGAACTGTCATCTAGGGTTGCATCCATTCACAAAGTATCCATATGGCAAAGGAAACAATCACCAGACTGAATAGACAGCCTACACAAATGGGGAGATCTTCATCCACTACTCATTGGCTAGGGGATTCATATCCAGAATATACAAAGAACTCAAAACATTAAATACCAAAAGGAAGGGGCCAGGAGTTTGGCTTAGTGGTAGAGTGCTTGCCTAGCATACACGAAGACCCGGGTTCAATTCCTCGGTACCACATACATAGAAAAAAAAGTCGGAAGTGGTGCTGAAGCTCAAGTGGTAGAGCTCTAGCCTTGAGAAAAGTCCAAGGACAGTGTTTAAACCCTGAGCTCAAAGCCCAGGACTGGCAAAAACAAATAAATAAATAACTAACTAAATAAATACCAAAAGAAAAAAGAATCCAGTCAGTAATGTGTGAAGGAATTGAACAGAGTTCTTAAAAGAAGAACAAATAGCCAGTAAATACCTGAAATAAAATTCCATGAAGAAAATGTAAATGCAAACTAAGCTAAAACTTGATCTCAGCTGGCACACCTATAACCCTAACTACTCAGGAGGCTGATATCTGAAGATTGTGGTTCAAAGCCGACCCAGGCAGGAAAATCCACGAGACTCTTTTTTTTTTTTTTTTGCCAGTCCTCGGCTTAAGCTCAGGGCCTGAGCACTGTCCTTGGACTTTCTCAGGTCTAGATTTAGTCTAGAGCTCTACCCTTGAGCCTCAGCACCATTTTCGGCTTTTTTTCTATGTATGTGGTACTGAGGAATCGAACCCAGGTCTTCGTGCATGCTAGGCAAGCAAGTTACCACTAGGCCAAACTCCAGGCCTCCACGAGGCTCATATCCAATTAACCACTAAGAAACCAAATGTGGAGCTCCGGCTCAAAGTGGTAGAGCATAAAAGCTCAGGGACAGTATTCAGGCCTTGAGTTCAAGCCCCAGGACCTAAAAAGCAGACAAACAAGCAAACAAAAAGCCAGGAAGTCACAGAGCTGCAAAAGTCTCAAACCAGCAAACGCTACTATTTGAGTGTATCACTGCTAGTATTTGAGTGTATCACTAGAATACTGGGAGATGAGATGGGGTTGAATAGAATACTGGTTGGTGAGACAAAGTTGTCTGAGGCCCGCGAATGCTGTGCCAGCCATGGGTATTAAGTAGAGAGACTTGGTGAGCTGTTGCTGGGATGTGGGGAGGAGACAATGAGATCAGGAACTCAGGGAGTTACAATGAGACTGGGAGGAGGAAGCAGATGCAAGAACTTGAGCTGGAACTCAGGAAGGAATTCCTTGTTGAATACATGACTGGGATTAGGGGAGTGGGGGAAAGTGGGGAAAGGAGAAATATTGAGGAGAAATCCAGAGCTTCTACTTTAGGAATAGTATGTAGACCCTGGTGGCAGAGACATGGGTGATAGTTACCTGTACTTCTCTTACCTACACAACAGGATTAATATACAGTAAGCCTGCTACGAGGTGGATTTATTCTACTTGGTTTTGGTCAAATGTAATAATAAGAAAAGAAGTTTTAAGAAAATTAAAAAAAAATTAAATTCAGCTGGTATGTCAGTTTTACTTTGTGTGTCAATTTTACTTTGTAGTCAGTGATGCTTCCATTGTGCTATGACCTACTGAGTATTTTCCTGCACTTCATTTTGTAAAAATCTGCCTCCCAAGGTGCAAATGGGAGCAAAAAAACTAGGTAAGCATTTAGGTACTTTACTGACATAATGAAGTGAAAATCTGAGATTTGTTTAAAGGCAGTATGTTTATAGCAGAGGTTGGACAGGTTTTTTGGGGGGGAGGTGTGGGGAGAATCAATCAAGCATACAGTACAATTCTGAATTCTGCAATGTGAGCTTACCATGAGTTTTCTTCAGAGTGGGAAACGGACTTTTGAATATCAGGAATCTACTGTAATGATGGCGGATGGATTAATGTTTTTATTGGTAGGATCTTTCTTCCATTTCCACCTTGCATTAAATGCTGCTAGACAGACATTAAAGAGTGGACAATGATTTGCAAGAAATTACCCTGAAATTAACTTGTGACTCATGACCATTCTTCCATATTTTGAATAGAAAAGCAATAGTTCCAACCAAGTCTTAGCCTAGAAGTAACTATGTACAGAAGGATTAATATCAGGAGAAAGAGATAAGGAATGACGAAGAGAAAGTTTCCCAAGCAAAGAGATAAGGAATGACAAAGGGAAACTTTCTCAAGAAAAAATTTGCTTTGTCTCCCATCCAGGTACATGAAGCAATTTTCTTTTTCTTTTTTCTTTTCTTTTTTTGTGGATCATGGGGCTTGAGCTCAGCCTGGGTGCTGACCCTGAGCTCTTCTGCTCAAGGCTACTGGTAGCTCTACCCATGAGCCAAGCCCCATTTCCCATTCCGTTTTCTGGGGGTTAATTGGAGATAAGAGTCTCAGGTCCTTTTGTGTCTGGGCTGGCTTTGAACCTTGATCCTCAGATCTCAGCTTCCTGAGTATCTAGGACTACAGGCCTGAGCCACTGCACCTGGCTAGATGAAGCAATTTTTAAAACTTGGGCCAGGAGTTTGGCCTACTTGTAGAATTCTTGCCTAGCATGCACGCAGACCTGGATTTGATTCCTCCGTACCACATACATAGAAAAAAGCCAGAAGTGGTGCTGAGGCTCAAGAGCTCCAGCCTTGAGAAAATCCAAGGAGCTCAGGTTCTGAGCTCAAGTCCAGGACTGGCAAAACAAACAAACAAACAAACAAAAAAACCCCAAAGCAACTACAACAAAAAACAACATGTGTGGGTGTGGGTGCGTGTGGGGGGTAAGCTGTTGTTTTTTTTCTTCTTTATGGTTTTGTTTCATGCTTATTTTGTTTTGTTTTGACACGATCTCATTGTGCAATCTAGGCTAGGCTGCCCTCTAACTTGGTATGTAGCCCAGGCAGAATGTAAACATTTTGATCCTCTTGTCTCAGCCTTCTGATTGTTGGAATGAATAAATTTCAATGGTGCTAGACAATTATTAAAATCAAACAAACAACCAAAAAAGCAAACCGAATCTGGAAGGAAATCACATTAAAAGTTGGCTGGGGAACTGGTGCGAATAGTGATGTTGGCCTTTTAGCTTTTCAGATTCCTTTATAAGTACCTTTCTACCTGAATTGCAGGCTTACTTTAAGGGACATAGGCTAAGGGCCTGGTACATAATGAGCCCCAAGGAAATGTGATTTAAAGAGAGGAGGAGGAGAGGTTGGACAAGAACAAGCACCCTAGAGAAAGGCCCAAACTTGAATAATTTATATGCTAGAAAATAAAGTTACCTCACAAAGCTGGATGAGACATTCAGCATAATAATATCAAGGAGATAAGGAGAACATTAAAAAACATGAACCAGCAATGAGAAGCTATAGTGGAAGTCAGAAGATACTGAACATGGAAAATACCAAGAGTGAAATAAAAAAGCTTCATTAAGCATACTGGACACGGTGGAACACGCTTCAGTGATCTGATTTCAGTGATCTGAATTGCCAAGTAAGAAACCATTGGTCTTTAGTGGGTATGAGAGCGATGGCTGTCTGATCCTTTTGACACATGGAGGTAAGATACCCTTGGGATTCAAATTGATCTAATTGGTCTTGCTAGAGACTTTTAGACACTTTGCCCATTCTCAGCTTTGGTCCTTCTGTAACACTTGATATGAGGAATTGCAGAGATTTCAGGGGTTGTGTTAGCAAATCAGCTCCTTTCTTCTTTTCTTTTGTTGACTTTTGATTTTTCTGTTTTCTAATGGATTTCATTTCCAGTGTGGCATCATTTGGCTGTTGATTGCACTGATGAGAGCTATCAAATTCTGATTTTTTTCTGGCATGAGGAAGCATGAGGACTTCAAGGCCAGGCTGCCCTACAGAGAGACTGTCTGCCAAAATAATTCCTGAGATTTTTCATCACCATTCCATTCCTATGTTCTAAATTGACTTTTTTTTCATGTGTTTGAACTCAAGGCTAGAGTATTCTTCCTTAGCTTTTTCTTTTCTTTTTTTTAAACTCAGGGCTAGTACTCTACTATTTGAGCCATCCCTCCATTTCTGGCTTTTTGATGATTAATTAAAGAGAAGAGTCTTGTGAACTTTTCTATTCAGGTTGACTTTACCCCTATGATCCTTAAATCTCAGCCTCTGAGTAGCTAGGATTATCTCATGGCCTTTTTTTTGCCTGGGCTGGCTTTGAACCTCGATCCTCAGATCTCAGCTTCCTGAGTAGCTAGGATTTACAGGCATGAGCCACCAGGCCCGGCCAATTGACTTTTATATACTGCACTCTAGCAACTGATAAATAAAAGTTCAGAATAAACTATGAGAGAAGAATTCCCTCTGGTATTTCATGGCAATATGGTAACGGAGTAAAACTGCCTTAAGAGACTGAGCTCTCACAGTTTAGCACCAGTATTAATTTTTTGCAGCTGCTAGAATAAATAATCATAAAACAACAAAAATATATGGATTCATACTTCTAGAGGCCAGAATTCCCAAATTAGCAGGACTGGATCCAAGCCATGGCTACACTATTTCTAGAGGCTGGTTCTTGATTATTGTATGCTTTGGTGACTTCTGGTAACCCTAGGTTCATGGTTACATTCTTCCAGTCTTTCTAAATGTCTTCCACTTTTGCTACTCTGTCTTCTAGCATCTCTTCTCTGTTTCCATGTTAAATTTTCCTTTGTTTCCTTCATAAAGAATACATTTAGTGCATTTATAGCTGCTTACGTATGTCAGTATTTATTTCAAGATTCTTAATTTAATTTTATCTTTCAGGACTTTTTTGCCATATAAGTTAATAGTTATAGGTCTCAGTGACTAGGACCTGATATCTTTATGATACTTCATTTAGAGTTTGGAAAATTTTCATATTTTATTTGATGTAAGCTGTAGGGTGGTTCTTAGATATTTTTGCCCCTTTGCCTGTGAGAGAATAAAAACATTTTGGAGAGGAATGAGCATTGAAATACATCCCTTTAAGATCAAATGAGCTTTATATATGTCAGATTCCTTTTCTTCCTTCTCTGTAATGTCAAACAGTTAGAAAATCGGCATTGCATTGCCAAAGTTCATGAATAAATGGAAACTTTGTGCTTAATCATTTCATTGGTATTCAGAGTTACCTGGTAACACTTCTTGCATTTCTCCTGCTTTTAATGGAATTGATTTGCTTAAAATAGTTTATTTCCCCAAAGAAGTTCTGCCTTGTTTTTCTGGCATGGTAATATTTCAAATTCAAGATATCCCATCCAGGATGTTGTATATGTGACAGATACTGAACAGTGAAGGACTATTCTTCCCATTCTCCCCTTCATTCCTTCTGGAGTGGCTTTATGTAAATGGGAAGTCTGGAACCTGTGTGGGATGCTTGTCTTTGCATCTCGAATCTGGAGACAAGTTAGGTCCTGCTAGTAGATAGATGCGAGCATGACACATTTGGAAGGAAGAAGGCAATGGTCGGGCATCTTTTCCCTTTTGGCTCTTTTCTCATAGCGAGCAGGTTTTTCTACATCAATCATTTCCATTGTCTGTTCTGCTCTCTGGATGTTGAAATACAACTTTGCCAGAGGCAGAAGCAGAAATGGCAGTGATTTGATTCCAACATCTTCATCTCTGAATTATAGTGGTGGTGCTGAACTTTGGACACAATCATCCCAGAAGAGACCTCAGAGCCAATGCAGCCCAAGCAATCCATTCCACAGCGTTCCTGGAACCAAGGGATTATCCCAGGAAATTCAGTCAAAAGGTTGTCCAAATTTTTATTTTTCAATACTATTCAGTCCCCTCTATTCAACTTCTTTCGGTTGAAAATACCCAACTTAGACTAGGGATATAAGGTACTGGTAGAGTCTTTTCTTACTTGTATGAGGCAATAGGGTCAGCTGTCTGTACACACACACACACACACACACACACACACACCACACACCCCAAAACAGCTCTATAAAGGTTTGAGTATTATACTGAATACTATCCTGCCTTTTATCTCCCAGTGTGAATATTGCATTTATTTTGAATGTGATTCCTTTTTGACCTATATGATATTTATGCACTGTGAGTGGATATACAATCCTTTCTACAGGAGTTAAAAACATAATCTTAAATTTGGTTGAACAGCAATCTATTGCTAAGTCTTAGCTGCATCAGAGCTCCATGTAGAATTCTATTCTATAAGGATATCATAGTTGCAAGAAATACTAGTGAGGCAGAAACAGACATCTTTTTTTTTTCTTTTTTTTAGCCCATAGCTGCTCATCTGTAAAGTCTTTTTCATTTCTTGCCAGTCTTAGGGCTTGAACTTAAGCCCTGGATGCTGTCCCTGAGTCTATTTGTGCTAGCACTCTATTATTTGAGTCACAGCCCCCCTTCTGATGTTTTCTGAGTAGTTTATTGGAGATAAGAGTCTTCTGGGCTTTCCTGCCTGGGCTGGCCTCAAACCATAATCCTCTGTCTCAGCCTCCTGAGTAGCAGAGATTACACTTGTGAGCCACTAGTACCCAGCTTATAAAGTCTTTTTAATTGTAGTGAAATAATATGACAAAGTAAATCTTTTATAATTTAAATATATATATATATTTGATACAGTTTCTCTCTACATAGCCCAGGCTGGCCTTGAACTCACAATCTTCCTGCCTCAGCCTCTTGCAAATTGGGACTATAGGTATGCATAACACTTCCACCAAAACTATTACTAATAAAACTTTACACTAATTTAAAATAACAGAATTATATTTTTTATAATTATTTTTTTCAGATCACTGGATCTGAATTAGTTAATCTATATGCTTTTCTGTGCATTCGGAATAAAAGCATTCCTGGATATTTGATAAGAAAAAAAATGAATGTAAAATAAGCTTTTTCCAATTCATTTAAAAATCTTAAAATGACCACATCTTGGTTTCTAGGCTTTGTTGACAACTGCATGTCGGGGTGAGAAGGGAATGTGTGTGCAGGAGCTCCCGGGGGGTGGACCCCGTCAGTACACAGGGGAGGCCGAGAATTGGAAATCCAAAGAGAACTGATGCTAAGATGAATGTGCAGTTCTTTTACCTGGGCTTAATTTAGAAAAACAGTGTGGATTGTGCTATTAACACACGCTGGTGGCTCATGCTTCTAGCATAGCTATTCAGGAGGCTGAGATCTGAGGATCATGGTTCAAAGCCAGTTGCGGCAGGAAAGTCTGTGAGACTCTTAGCTCTACCCAAACTACCTAAAACAGCTGAAAGTGTAGCTGTGGTAGAGTACTAGCCTTGAAGTAGCTCAGGACCAGCACCAACCCCAGCCCACAGCTGTCCCACAAGCCCCCAGTTAATGTAGGACAATTCCTCTCATCTTCTGAGCAGGGTAGGTTGAGATTGGACCCCCTTTCAATTACTATAGCATCTCACTACGAATTTGTTTTCTCCCATACTCCACCTTCCCTTGTCATCTGTATTAAAATGAAGCAAATGGATGAAAGTGGGTTATATCCAGGAAGAGCTATTTCCCTTGAGTGGAGATTTTATCCTCAAGAATTGTCAATGATCTGGAAATAATACTAAGTAGTCTTATCCAATAATAATAATTATTATTATTATGTTACAGCATGAGAGTCCCTGACTTATTCTCTAGGTTCCCAATATTACATAGACAATGATAATATTATTTTAGGCATTACAACACAATGCTTGCACTAAAGGACGAAGTAATCTGAGGAGCAATACAAATGTTAGTACATGAGTTCACACTGTTGCTTGCTGCTTTCTTTCTCTTTTCCTTCCTTCCTTCCTTCCTTCCTTCCTTCCTTCCTTCCTTCCTTCCTTCCTTCCTTCCTTCCCTCCTACATTCCCTCCCTCCCTCCTTCCCTCTTTCTCATCTGTCATGGGGCTTGAACTCAGGGCCTAGGCACTGTCCCTGAACTTTTGTGCTCAAGGCTAGTGCTTTACCACTCCGAACTATAGCTCCACTTCCAATTTTCTGGTGGTTAATTGGAGATAGGCATTTCACTGACTTTCCTGCCTAGGCATTAGAACCATGATTCTCAGATCTCAGCCTCTGAGTAGCTAGGATTTAGGCATGAGCCACCAACAGCTTCTTACAAGGCAAATCCTCTGCCACCTGATTCATGCCTCTAAATTCCTTTTACCAATAGTTGCATTTCCAGATTTGAGAATATGTCTTGTTCTAAGATATGGTGACAATAGCCCCACCTAAACCTCCTACATAGCTAGGATTAAGATGCACATCACCATGCCTGGCTTGTTTGTTGAAAGGAGAACAATTCCTCTCTTTACATGAGTTTATTCTTACAGTTGGTTTTAATTGGTTGAACTCTCCTCTCCACTGCAAAGTCTGAGAAAAAGAAAAGGACCAGGGTGAATGATTTGTCCTGTTTTGGCTCTAGAGTTTAGGTTTCCCTTGGCTGCAGCAAATTATTTCTCCATCCCAGTGATTAGTCCATCCCAATGTATCCTTAAAAGGGTGTTGTGAGCCAGGTACTGGTGGCTCACACATGTAATACTCGTTAGTCAGGAACTGGAGCCTAATTTGAGGATCATGGCTATAGTTCAAAGCCAGCACGGGCAGTTACAACCTGGAGACTCTTATCTCCAGGAAAGAAAGCTAGCAGAAAGCTAAAAGCAGGGATGTGGCTAAAGTGGCAGAGTACCAGCCTTGAGAGAAAAAAACTAAGCAAGAGAATGAAACCAGTGACAACACACACACACACACACACACACACACACACACACACACACACACCCAATGGGCACTGTTGTTACTACTTTCCAGCCTCTCTAACCTTTCTCACAAATTCCAGTTTCTGCTACAGCCCTCAGCTGCCACCAGTGAGGTGGCTTGAAGAACACTGTCGAGTGATGTGTTTCAAAGATGGTAGGGCTTGCATTTTGTTCTGGAGCTTTCTTTGAAGTTTTGGAAACTGTGTGGGGGCCCTGGTTTGAATGTATTTGGAGGACAGCTGCGTCTCTAGTGAAGTAAAGTAGGGTTGGGAGGTGGGAACTTTGGCGATCAGATCACCAGGGTGTTCTTGATGATGGGTCATTCCTTGTAGGAGTGGCTTTGTTATGCAAGTGGACTTTCTCTGGCAGGTGACTGTATTTGTCTATCATGTCATGACCCTCACCAGATTCTAAGCACATGCCCAGGCCGTGATCTTGGATTTCTGTCTCAGAACCATGGGTGAACTAAGTCTTTAGTCTTTGTAAATGCCCCAGGATCTGGTCATGACAGCAATGGAACACAGACTAGAAGGAATACAGGGCAGGCCTTTCACCAGTGTCCAGAGGTCATTTGTGAAAATGGGACAATGGAAATACTTGTCAGCCACTTAGCTTGGTAGATATTGAGGTGGAGGTGATAAAAGCTGTAGAAACAAAATCAGGGCTTACCCAAGCCATTTGAACACATAAAGGCTTTGTAGATAATATGCTCTGGGCTCCTATCAGCACAGATAGGGATAGAAAGAAAATAGAATGTTCAAGCTGTGGGGTAATAACGGTGGCATCTACCTGTGTGGATGTGTTTATGGGAATCCCAAGATTCCCAGGGGTTCCGGCCTGCTGAAAACCCTTGCTTCTTCCTTCACCTGACAGGTTTGTATCTAGTAGGCGGTTAGAAAATTGGCTTGTTTATTATTTTTTGTTAAGGATTAAAATCTTCAATTGGTAAAGAATTGATAGGGCACAACACAACATTTCCAGTAAGACAAAGTAGTCAACTCATTGGATTAGAATAGCTAACAAAGATTTTGAGTTTCAATTTCTCTAGCTTGTTTCTGATTATTCTAGATGTTTCTAGAATCAGAGTTTAGAAACATTCACAGTGTGTTAAAGGACAAACATGCCTGTCTCAGATAGGTATTTGGCATTGACAAACATGGAAAATATTTGTTAAAATATTCTGAAGTTCTACTGATATTTTACCCCCTGCTAATTGATCATGGGTCAAGGGTCAAGGTATATGAACAGGCCAAAACCCCAAGTAAGTGTTGGCTTAGGAAATGATAAATGTCCTCCCAACTCCATATGAAGTAGAAATGCCTATTGCTATAACCAAGCCCAGCTCCCCTTCTTGCTTAAAATTAAATGCTTCTTCCCATTCATCTCTTCATCTAGTTGTGACAGTGGTGTCCGTGTCAGTGTCAGCCTCTTTCACAGGTGTTAATGCCACTGGATGCAATTGTAGCAAGTGATATGCCAGCAGAACTGCTTGGTGAGGATGGAAGGGGTGAGGGTCTTGGGAGATGGAGTGTTTGGGGATCTTGGTGAAGGAGGCTCGTCCTCCTGACAAGACCCCTGCTTCTGGTCTGCAGTTCCTTCCTTTCTAAGGCTCCTGGGATCACAGTGGGATTTAGAAGGGATCCTGGGTGAATGAGTTTTGAAGCCTCATGTAGCATTTTACTTCCAAAAATATTGGCCCATAGACAGTAAAGTCTGTGAGAATCTAGCTCCAAATAACCCCTGAAAAGCTGCAAGTGGAGCTGTGGCTGAAGTGGTTGAGCACTGGCCTTTAGCACAAAACCTCAGGGACAGCATCCAGGCTCTGAGTTCAAGCCCTAGGACACACACACACACACACACACACACACACACACACACACGCACACACACACACAATTGGTCCCCCCAAAAGTTACATTGGGAGGTTCATCCTCGCTCTGAGGACTATTAAAATTGTGAAAGTGCTCCATCAAGGGCCGGGAGTTTGGCCTAGTGGTTAAAGTGCTTGCCTGGCATGCACGAAGACCCGGGTTCGATTCCTCGGTACCACATACATAGCAAAAAGCCGGAAGTGGTGCTGAGGCTCAAGTGGTAGAGCTCTAGCCTTGAGAAAATCCAAGGACAGGACTCAGGCCCTGAGCTCAAGCCCAGGACTGGCAAAAAAAAAAAAAAAAGAAAAAAGAAAGTGCTCCATCAACTGTGAATCTTTCAGAGCACTTCCTGATAAAAGGTGGTGGCTGGGAATCGGAAGCAGAGATTCTGAATATGATATTGGGGTCAGCCACCCATCCCAACAATACCTTGCAGTGTTCCATTGATCTGGGGAGGGGAAAGGCCGACACCAACCCTGCAGAGACCACAAAATCCTCATGGAGGACACAGCCAAAGATTCATCATTTCTCTGGACCACAAGGAAGGGCTTGCAGCTCAGTCTGAAGCTGTATGGAAAAGCAAACAACTTTTTGTGTTGTTTTTTGCTGTAACTCAAACCCTCCAAACTCCCTCTCACTAGATACCAGTTTCACAATATTTTTGTAGAGAGAAATGATAAAAACCTATGGATGATTTTCCAACAGGAAGACAACTTTATGGTCCCAGCTTGCTTCTTTGGAAACTCCTGGTTGCTTTTCTTCTGCTTCTGCCATGTGGTGGAATCTTCACCAGGAATCTAACCTTGGACCCTCCCCAGGCTCCCTTCCTCCATCTTGAATTCTTGTATAAGATGGCCAGACAAGTGTGGCTCTGAAGACCCAAGAAGGCTCAGGAAAACAGGTGATGAAACACAGAAGTCCTAGACACAGGAGACATAGCAGGCTACCCATGGCTAGATGGGAGCGTCAGCAGGTGGTAATGGGCAGAGGGTGGAGATGTTACTCTGGATTTGTTGGTTTGTATACTTGCTTCATTACCTGTGGGCCACACCCCTGTCTGAAACCTTCACTGACCTAGAAAAAAGGCCATTTCTCCCCTGTCAATCAAAAAGTCTTTCTTCTTTTTGGAAAGTCTCACCACAAAGCATTGAACTTGTGATTCTCTTGCTTCTGCCTCTCAAATGCTGGAATTACAGGCATGTGAAACCACACTGAGCTCAAAAAGCCTTTGGAAGATATCAAAACTATTGCATTATGGACATTTTGTTTAACAATAGATCACATATGATGTGGTGGTCCCCGTAAAGCCATAAGAGTACTGAGAAATATCAGATGGCCGAATGATGTCAGAGCCATTCTGATATTACAGTGTAATATCACATATGTGTTTACTAATCTGATAACCACAAATGAATGGTGGGTCTAGTAGTAGAAGATCAAAGCACATTCACTTCTGTAGAAGCTATCATGCTTGATAATCGACTGTGTTACTTATTTGCTAAACTTATAGCTTTGCCATTATTTTAGGGTGCACTCCTGCTTTCTGTTTGTTGGTTGCTTGGTTTGTTTCTTCGTTTCCCCGTGTAGTCAAAGCTGACCCAGATCTTGCTATGAAGCCTAGGTGATGAGATTACAAGGGAGCACAACTAGGCTAGCTCCAAATTTGCTGCAAAAGCAAGGTGTCCTATTAGTGTGTCAGCAGCCTAGGGACTTCTCCTGATTGCTCAAGAGGGTGCGTGGAGGGGCTGACCCATGTCATGTTCAGTAAAGCTTGAATGTCTAGATAACTCAGGCTCAATATTGGGCTGAGCCCCTTCCCAATCAGAGTGTTGGTCAGGTCAACTCAGGGTCTGAGAGCTGTCCCTTGGCTTTTATTGCTCAAGGCTAATACTCTACCTTTTGAACCACAATGCCCCTTCTGGCTTTTTCTGTGTATGTGGTAACAAGGAATTGAACCCAGGGCCAGGGCTTTGTTCATGGTAAGCCAGCACTCTATCATTAGGCCATGCTCCTGGCCTCAGACTTCTGGGGTTTTGGTGGTTAACTAGAGATAAGTGTTTCACAGACTTTTCTACCTGAGATGGATTTGATCTGTGACCTGCTGATCTGAGCCTTCTTTGAAGCTAGGACTCCAGGCATAACCCACTAGCACCCAGAAATTCATTAGCTTTCAACTGTTAGGTATAAGGATCGAATGTACTTGACAAAGAGATGAACCTTTTTGTACATGCTAAGAAAAATTAGTCTTTCCTTAGGCCACAACTTATCATATTGCTTTTTGTATCAACATGTTGGTCACTCGCTGGGTGTTGTGATACATGCCTGTAATCCCAGCTGCTTAGAGGCCTTAGGGTGGAGGATTACAGTCTGAAACTAGCCCTGGACAAAAATATATGAAGGTAGATCCTATGAAGAAGGTAGAAGAAAGGAAAACAGTGGAGACCTGGAAATACCTAGCAAGCAGTTATTCAGATTTTTATCAATTCACTAAATATTTTAAGTACCTACCTCCCAAAGAAAAATAAAGCAACAACAACAAACAAAAAGGAGAAGTGGCTGTTCCTGGGACTGTGGCTTAAGTGGTACAGTACCTGTCTAAAAAGTCTGCAGTCCTGAGCTCAAGCAACCAGTACTAGCAAAAATAATAGAATAAAATATTGGCCACTGTGCACTGTGGGTCGTGAGCTAATTTCAAGTCTTCCATGCTGCTAACGATCACTCAGGTAACCATCTCTATCTTCTTTCACTCCCAGAGACTCCCAAATCCATAGTACCTGTTAATCAGGTTGCTTATAAAATCATAATTGTGTAACTTATCATTTTTATAGTATAAAGATAATGGTATTAATGGATTAAACTGACTATTATGCAATGATACTAATATTTTACTAAATCAAAAGTGCTTTCATAAGAACATCTAAGTTTGGGAATATTACGGCTGAACTAAGTACCAAGCTCAGAGATTTATTTGCAAGGATAAACTGGTTTTCCAATTAAGCCATAATTGTGCCCCAAACTCTACTTCCAAGGATTCTCACAAAGCACTGTAGAACATGACATGAAACACTCAAACAAAAAGTGCTTGCATTATATATCCAAGTTTAGCCCTATAATGAACCCTGAAACTGGAAGGACATTGGAATTTTGTTTTATAGTTTTCAAATTTTATTAAAAATTATTTTTTAGGACATTGGTAGTTTGAAACCTTAAATTTCTATCTGAAGTATATTTCAAGAAGTTATATATTCAAGGAATTGTGTGTGTGTGTGTGTTTGTACTCACTGGAGCTTGAACTCAGAACCTCACACACTTGCTTAACTCTTTTGCTCAATAATGACAAGCTACCACTTGAGCCACAGCTCCACTTCCTATGGATTCAAATATAGCAATCATATGACAAACAAAATAACTTCCTTGAAATATATTGGATTCTACACCAATGAAGCTACTTTTTTTTTTTTTTTTGCCAATCCTGGGGCTTGAACTTAGGGCCTGAGCACTGTCCTTGGGCTTTTTCCTCAAGGCTAGCACTCTGCCACTTCAGCTCCAGTGCCACTTCCAGCTTTTTTTTTTTTTCTATGTATGTTGTACTGAGGAACTGAACCCTGGTCTTTGTGCATGCTAGGCAAGCACTCTGCCACTAGGGCAAACTCCCAGCCCTGTTCTAGCTTTTATTTTTGCCTGCTGGGGCCTGTGCCAATAGTACCTGTTAAAGAACTATCTAAACTGGAGGTGCATACTAAGTCCCAGTGACGAAAGGCAAAGCTCAGCTCAATGTTTGCCAGCATTGCTCCTATAATACTTAAATCTCACAGTAGCTGGGCAGGATTTCACATATCATGTCTTACACTCTTGTCCTTAAGCTCTGTGTTCCTTCCTATGCCTCCTGAGTAATGGAGTAAAAAAATTCAGTCTTGCTAAATGGAACATTACCAAGGGACAAGTCTGGAATGACAGGGCTCACATGACTGGCCACTGAGAATTACATGCTAATGGGAGCCATTGCTCCAACAGACAAACAGCTGAAACGTGTTTAAAATATGGTTTGGAGCTGTGCACTGGTGGCTCACATCTGTAATCCTAGCTACTGAGGAAGTTGAAATCTGAGAATCAAGGTTCAAAGCCAGTCTGGGGAACACAAACAGGAGAGACTCCTTTCTCCAATTATCCAGGAAAGGCTGTAAGCAGAGGTATGGTTGACATGGTAGAGAAACCAGACACAAGTGAAGAATGCCAAGGTATACTGGCAAGGCCCCGAGTTCAAGCTCCAGTACTAGCATGCAAACAAACAATGAAACAATTTTTTTTTTAAATCCCACATCATTATTGGAAGGCGAGCTCACTCAGAGCAAATCTCCATTTCCTTTCCTTTCTCTCTGCTTCCTGCCTACCATGAGGTGAGCTGCTTTGTCTGGCCACAAGTTCTTAGTCCGATATTCAGCCTTACTGCAGGCCCAAAGCAAAGACGCTAGATGACCATGGACTCAAAGCTCTGAAACCTAACCCAAAGTGACTGTCTCTTGCTTTTAAGTTATTTTTCTCAAGTATTTGTCACATAGACGAAAAAATTAGCCCCTGAACTCAGTTAATGAATTTCTGCTCTACTCCTGCAAAGAAGTTATCTCCTAGCAGGGCTCTGGTGGCTTATGCTTGTAATCCTAGCTACTCAGGAGGTTGAAATTTTAGGATCATGATTCGAGGTCAGCCTGGGAAGAAAAGTTTGTACTGTAAAACTGTGATCCAATAGGAAACTGTGGCAAGATTTTCCAGTTGATAGACTGTGAAGGAAGAAATGTTCGAGCTACAATTGTAATAATTAGCACACATCTAGGACTCTCCTAGCAGAGGATCACAATAGCTCCAAAGCTATGTGCATAAGGCCATATAAGATGAAACTAAATAAAATGAACTCTAGGATATGGAAACAGGTTTATTTTTGTGATTGTTGTTCTTAATGTATTATGTTATTTCTTTTCTCTTTTTTTCCCTTATGGTTAATCTCATGTGGTTACTGTATCTGACTTTATTACCCGGTATACTGCATAAATGTTTATTTGAAATGGGGAAGGGAAGGGGGAGAACAAGATGATTGGGAGGGGGTAGGAGAAGAGAAATAGGGACAAAACTATGAGAAGGGATATCAATGTGTGAGAAGTAATGCACCCACTTCCTAATGAATGTAACTGTAACCCCTGTATACATTAACCAACAATATAATTTTAAAAAAGAAAGAAAATTTTCAAAATGAATGCACCTAACTTATGTAAAAGTAACCCCTCTGTATGACTCCTATAAACTAAAAACAATTTCTTAATTCTTCATACTAACAACAGACAGAAGATAATGAGATGGTTGTTTCTTTGAGGATTTCTTTTGGAGAAATTCAAGTTTTTTAGCTGTAGATATATTTTAGATATGAGGTCCTAGTTTGTTGTATGACTAGTGAAGATCTTCTCCGACTCTGTGTGCTTTCTATTTATCTTGTTAGCTAGGTCCTTTGCCATACAGAAGCTCAGCAGTTTAATACAGTTCCATTTGTCCAAACTTTCTTTAGTTTGTTGTGTTTCTGGGTCTTTATTAAGAAAGTCTCTCGACTTGTGCCAAGGAGCCCTAGTGTATCTTCTATTCCTTCTGGTAAAGTTTTCAGTTTTACCCCAAGGTCTTTGATCCATTTGGAATGAATTTTGGTGCAGGGTAACATGTAAGGATCCAACTTTAGTTTTCTGCAGGTGCTTAACCAATTCTGCTAGTGCCATTTGTTGAAGGGGCTGTCTTACTTCCATTCTATTTTTTGGCTCCCTTATCAAAGATTTTGTGACCATAGGTTTGTGGATTGATTTCTGGGTCTTCAGTTCTATCCCATGAGTCCTCAGGCCTGTTCTTGTGCCAGTACCAAGCTGTTTTGATTTACTATAGCTCTGTAATAGAGTCTAAAGTTTGGTAGTGATATTCCTCCAGAGCTATTCTTTCTGCTAAGGGTTATTTTTTGCTATATGGGGTCTTTTATTATTCCATAGGAATTTTTGGATTGCTTCTTCTATTACCTGAAAGAATGACATTGGGATATTGACGGGTATTGTGTTGAATTTGTAGATAGCCCTTGGCAGGATTGTCATTTTCAAGATGTTATTTCTTCCAATTCAGGAGGATGGGAGGTTCTCAGTTCTGCTTTAATTTCCTTTCTCAGGTTTATAAAGCTTTCACCATAAAGATCCTTTACATCCTTGGTTAAATTAATTCCTAAGTATTTTATTTTTTTGAGGCTATTGAGAAAGGAGTTGGTTTCCTAATTTCTGCCTTGTTCTTCTCGTTGTTGGCATATAGGAAAACCATGGATTTTTGAGGATTAATTTTTTTATTATATTTTTTATTGTAATTAATAAAAGGGTTACATGATATTTGCCAGATAGAAGGTGCATTAATTCACATACATTGATACCCTTTCACATGTCTTGGTCCCCATTACCCTCCCCTCCACCCCATCCCCCCGTCTTGATTTTCCCCCCTTCCCTATCCAATTTCAAATAACCAAATATAAATAAATCCAATATATCAGATAACAAAATGAGATACTGTAACAATATGAGATAACTAAGGGACAGCAAAAGAGATGAGAGATAACATAGTACATTAAGGACAACAATCATTCATTGTATGGCTTTTGTTTCAATATCCTGGAGGTCTTTTCAATAAGCTTCATACTATATGGCCTTATGTATCGAGGTTTTGCTCTATTGCAGATCTCTGCTAGTAGAGCCCAAGGTTTCTACTGATTATGACAAATGAGGGGAACCATTGAGCCTAATTTCCTTTGAGTCTGGCTTACTTCACTTAATATGATTTTTTCTAAGACTTTCCATTTCCTAACAAATGGGGCGATGTCATCTTTTCAGACAGCAGCATAGAATTCCATTGTGTACAAATACCACAACTTGTTGATCCACTCATCAACTGAGGGACATCTAGGTTGGTTCCATATTTTTGCTATGGTGAATAATGCTGCAATGAACATTGTTGTGGTAGTGGATTTAGTATGCCCTAGTTTCTGGATGGTTGGGTAAATGTCTGGCTAGGAATTCTAATACTATATTAAAGAGGAGTGGAGAGGGTGGGTGTCCTTGTCTCATTCCTGATTTTAACGGAAATGGCTTTAGCTTTTCTCCATTAAGTATAATGCTAACTGTAGGTTTGTCATACATAGCCTTTATTACACTGAGGAATGTTCCATGGATTCCTAGTTTCTCCAGAGCTTTTAGCAAAAAGGGGTGTTGGATCTTTCAAATGCTTTATCTGCATCCACTGAGATAATCATGTGACTCTTGTCTTTGCTCCTGTTGATGTGATGAATTATGTTGACTTGTGTATGTTGAACCAGCTTTGCTTCCCTGTGATGAATCCTGTTTGATCATAGTGTATAATTTTTTGTTGAGTTATTGAAGATGATTGGTCAGTATTTTGTTGAGAAGTTTTTCATCAATGTTCATCAAAGAAATGTGTCTATTGTTCACTTTCTTTGATGAGTCCCTGTCTGGCTTTGGGATGAGAGTTATACTGGCTTGATAGAAAGTTTGGCAAAGAGCTTTTGCTTTCAATTTCATTGAAGGGTTTGAGGAGTATTGGTGTGAGCCAATATAAGAAGGTCTTATAGAATTGAGCTGTGAATCCATCAGATCCTGGTCTTTTTTTGGATGGGAAGTCTCTTATTGTCATTTCTATTTCGGTACTTGAAATAGGTCTGTTTAGTTGGTTTAAATCTTCTTGGTTCAGTTTGAGTATGTCAATATTGGCCAGAAATTTATCCATCTCTTTTAGATTCTCAGATTTTTTTGGCATAAAGGTTTGAAAAGTGTTCCTTTATGGTGCTTTGGATCTTGGTAATTTCTGTTGTGATATTTCCATCCTTATCCATGATTTTGTTTATTTGGGTGTGCTCCCTTCTTTTTTGGTAAGATTTGCTAAGGGTCTGTCAATTGTAATTTTTTCACAGAACCAACTCTTTGTTTTGTTGATTCTTTTTATGTTTTTTTTGGACTCTAATTCATTTAATTCTGCTTTAATTTTAATAATTTTTTTCCTTCTACTGGATTTGGGATTGGTTTATTGTTCTTTTTCCAAGAGCTTAAGGTGCACCATTAAATTATTGGTTTGAGATTTTTTTTCCAATTCATTAATGTAGGCCCTCAGAGCTATAAATTTTTCTCTGAGTATTGCCTTTGCTATGTCCCAAAGGAGCTGGTATTTTGTATTGTATGCTTTTTTTTGTTAAGTATCATGAACTGTTGAATTTCTGTTCTGATCTCCTCAGTGACCCACAATGTTGTTCAATGTGTTGTTCAATCTTCATGAGTTACAGAGTTTTCCTTTATGGAGATTGGTGTTCAATTCCAATTTTATGCTGTTGTGGTCTGAGAGAATGCAGGGAATAATTTCAGTGTTTCTGAATTTTGCACAGGTTTGCTTTATGCCCTAAAATGTGTTCTATTTTAAAAAATGTTCTATTCATTGTTGAAAAAATATATATATTCTGGTGTTACTGGGTTGAATAATCTACAGATGCCTGTTAGGTCTAGTTGGTCTATGCCATTGTTCAATTCTGAGGTTTCTCTGTTGAATTTTTGCCTAGTTGATCTATTTAGAGGTGACAGTGGTACATTCCTTTTTTGGATTTACCTCTTTCCTCAGCCTATCTCCTAGATTTTCCCTCCTGTCCCCACTCACAAGTTGTATTTTTAATTTAATGTCTAGTGAGTACCACTGCTACATTTGTTCACCTTTTGTCCCTCTATTTCTTTGCCTCCTCTTAGCCTCCCAAAGACAGATAAAAGAACAAATAGGATAAAAAGAAAAAAAAAGGAAAAATAAGCCCCTTGTTGGTGCCATTACCCGAGAAGGGACATTTAGGGCAATGAGACTCTTTTGTCCATATATTTTTATTATAATTAATAGAAGGGTTACATTATATTCACCAGATAGAAGGTGCATTACTTCACAAACATTGATACCCTTTCTCATGTCTTGGTCCCCATTTTCCTCCCTCCACCCCACCCCTATCTTGTTTTCCCCCTTCCCTATCCTATTTCAAATAACCAAATATGCACATATACAATATATCAGATAAGAAGGTGAAATACTATAACAATATGAGCTAACCAAGGGACAGCAAAAGAGATGAGAGATAACATAGTACATTAAGAACAACAATCACTCATTATATGGCTTTTGTTTCTATATCCTGGAGGTCCTTTCATTTAGGGTCATACTATATGGCCTTATGTATCTAGGTTTTGTTCTATTGTAAATCTCTGCTAGGAGAGTCCAAGGTTTCTACTGATTATGACAAATGAGGGAAACTGCAATGAGACTCTTAAGTAGTCAGAAGGTATAGGACACATTGAGAGTAAGATTTTGATAGAATGACCAAGAAGGAAGAAGGCTGGGTGAGATGCAAGAAGTGTGGAGGTCAAGAGTGCAGGTTGGTGGCAGAAAGCTACATGTAGAGCTGATGCACAGAGGCATTTTTCTCCCCTCTAAGAATGGGAAATGAAATTGTTGTCTCAGAAAGAGAAGGGAAGAGAAAAGGAAATACAGAGCAAAGTTTAAACTAGTTACTAAGGAAAATGGAGCAAGAGCTTGCAAAGAGTTCTGATGAATCTTTGGGTATGTGGAAGTGCTACTTATTTGTACTAATACTGGGGCTTGAACTCAGGTCTTAGGAACTATAGCTGAGCTGTTTATGCTCAAGACTAGTGCTCTCTACCCCACTTGACACAGCTCTACTTCTGGCTTTAAGGCAGATAATTGAAGATAACAGTCTCACTGACTTTTCTGCCTGGGCTGACTTTACACTGTGATCCTCAGGTCTCAGCCTCTTGAATAGCTAGGATGACAGGCATGAACCATTAGTACTCCAGATTTGTTGAGGGGCTTCTGAGACTGAACACCAAGGCATGTGTAGCCCACTGACTTGCTTGTCACTCCAAATCACCTCCCCTTATGTAACTCCTTACATAATCACTCTTTCACTGTGGCCTACTAAAGAAGCTTAACCTCTGGGCAAAGAAGTGATTCTTGAACAGGTGTCCAGATAAGATGAAGTGCAAGAGGCTAATCTTCTTTTGAAATCTTAACTATTCATTTACTTTATTGCTATTGTAAGAGTTCATGTACAAAGGGCTTATAGATTATGAGTCAGGTCATGAACACATTTCCTTTTGTGTGATGTCATCTGTTCTAATAAGCTAATCTTTATTTTATCAATGTTATGAAATATCAAGGGGCTCTGAGGGCTGAAATTGCACATAAGTTAATACATGACATCCTAGGTTAAGGTAAATGAGTTATTAGTTAAAACTAGTTAATTACTTAGGCTTATTCTAGAATGCAGCAGTACTTCCTGGGATGTTTCATCAGTATCTCTTTTCTTTGACAAATATCAGGTAATATTTGGCTAGCTTTCCTCAAATTGGCCACAGGATCACAGGATAGACTCTTAAATTACTTATAAAATGTATACCTGTGCTAAAAATGGACACTGTGTATTTGATTTCAGCTAGATGTATACATCTGTATACATATATCATATGTATATATGCCTATAAAAAGGAAAATATATTTATACACTTATTACCATGAGTATAAGGATATATACCAAATATTAAAATGAATTACAGTGATAAGGCCAGGATTATAATGGAAGATTTTTGTTTTGGTGGGGTTGTGTTTTCCGCTGGTCTGTGTATGTAAATGGTTCTCTAGGAGGTAGGGAAAAGGGATGTTGTTTCAAACATTTATGGGTCTCCCTCATGCTAACTAGAACGGCAAAGATCAGAAGAACTGGTCACATTTAGTGCTGATGAAAATGTTAAGTGGAGGATCTCATGTTGTCCGTTGCTGGTGGGAGCCATAATTTATTCAAACTAAAAAGCAACCACAACTTCCTTCAGTAGGTGACTAGTATAAATCAACCATGGTATAAATAGTATACATGAACATCTGGACAGCAGGTTGCTGTTCAGTAGTGTAAAGGACCAATGTACCAAACCACATAACCCCGGGATGGAGTCTGACCTATATATTACCAAGTGAAAAGACCATAGGAAAAGGCTGTGTGCTAGAAGATTTCAACTCTCTGATATCTTGGAAAGATGAAGAAGGAGGATGAGGAGGAGGAAGAAAACAACAACAATAACAAGATGATGACAATAGAAACAGTGCTATGGAGTCAACACTAATGGTTGCCAGTTAATGAGATCATCTCATGCATTATCACAAAGTAGAAACAGCGGCGTTGTCCAATTCACAGACCACTGGGTACACACACATCACCAATAGTGTGGACTGGCTGGATATGTACATATATCAAGTTCTCTAGACAAATAGTAATATCACCCTGTCACTGTCACGATCTGCATTGTCTTCCCTTTCCTGAACAGGTTGGAGTGAAAGAAATGGTATCATTCTTACTTACCCAAGAGAACGTGGCTGTTTCTTGGCACCTTCTCCATTCTAAATCTGGAGACCCAAATCTGGGTCTCCTCAGGACAGTTTATGTACCTGCTATCCTCCAGGTAGCTCTGTGTTGGCCCTCAGTGTACTTTGCCTTCAGAGGTACACTGGGTTCTTTTTACAAGTGGTTTGCTATACACAGAGCTCTGTAGCATCCTGGGGGGATGCTGGAGGGACTGTGTAATTAGCCCTGGAGGAAAAGCCCATCACATTTGCTAACTAGGCACATACAAAGTGTGCCATGCATATCTGTACAGGACATGGCCAGAACAGAATGTTAGTAAAGACTGAACAGAAATGAGGCACTTTGGACATAAAAGCATTAAAAAAAATAGTCCTCAAATATACAGCTGGAACTAAAAAACATTTGCAATGACCCTTAATTACATGGAAATGTTTATTATTAATTTGACTTTAAAAGTCTTTGAATATACACCAGTCTTGTAATATTAGAAACCCATCCTTGCCTTTGATACATTTTTCAGAGTTCTCACATAAGCATACAATTCAGGAAAATCTTTGGGAAGGGCATATTTGAAAATTCTACTTGTTTATACTGTGTGCTAGTAGGCTCACATCTTAATCTCAGCTACTCACCAGGCTGAGATGGGGTTCATCATGGTTTGAAGCCACTTGGGGCAGAAAAGTCCATGCAACTGTTTTTCCAATTAACCAACAAAAATCTAGATGCCTCCTGGCTCAAGTAATAGAGCAGCAGTCGAGCAAGCAAGTCTAGTGAGACAAGCTTAGAGGCCCAGAGTTTAAACTCTGGTACCTGCAAACAATAACAACAACAACAACAAAAAAAACAAATTGTTTTCTTTTCCCAGAAACTCTCCCATCAGAGTTAATTGTCTCCATTTCAGCTTCTTCCTAAGAATATTTTAGTTTTTTGAGAGTTTTCTTTTTTTGTTGGTAAAATGACAGCTTATTGGCCTTCAAGCTTCTTGAGGTTAAGGAAATAAAATTAGAGGGAGTAGATGATAAGAAGTTAAGATTTTGAAATATTCTTGGGACTGTCCATTATTGTCAGTGGCCACACCTTGTGTTAAGCAAACAAGTACACCGAGGCACTCTTCAGTGCCTGAATGATCACCACCCAAGTAAGAAGAGTTGTCTGGAATATTCTACCCTCATTCTTACTTTGGTCATCATACTGATGATCTTGCACTATGGAATCTGGTTTTAGTTTATCTGATTTGAACTCAAAATTGTATGTGTACTCCATACATGTATTAGTAATCCCATAATAAATAGCTTATATTTTTATGGGGAGTTTTTTCTATCTGCTCAATTCAACCACTGCATTCTTGGCTATCCTGCCGTTACTATTATTGACTGGTAATCTGCATTTCAATCCATGTAGCTGTTTAAATATAAAAGTGTTAGTCAGAGTCCCTAGGAAAAAAGACCAACAGCTGGCAAAAATTTGTGTGTGTATTTACATGAAAAGAAATTTATCCTAAACAAGAGACTAACAAGTCCCAGGATCTGAACTCAATGAGCTAGAGACCCAGGAGAGCTGTTAATATAGTTCTAACTCCAAAGCCAGAAGGCTGGAGACCCAAGAAGAGCCAACACTTCAGTTTGAATCTGGGGGCAGGGAGGATCAATGTAGTCTTTGAAGGCTTTCAGGCAGTAAGAGTTCCTTCTTACTCAGCCTTTTTTTTTCTGTGTTCAGTTGATTGCAGGCCCACCTGCAGTAGAAGGGAAATCCATTTTATCAAGAAACCTGCTCATAGACACATCGATAATAAGCTTTGACTAAAATATCTGATGGCTCAAGGCTCAGAAAAACTGACAGACAGCAATTGACTGTCACTCATCTCTATACAAAAAGCTTGGAAGCGTGCAATGATGGTTTCTATATTCACAGGAGAACAGATTCTAAGGTCACATTGTCCGGGGTATTCAGATTAGACCACTATGGAATGCAACATGGTTAGGGAGGGATATTGCACATTTTTAGTAGCAGAGGAGTAACAGTGGTATTAAGTCAGCCCCATCTGATGGCTTACATATGAGCAGATGTACCTAAAGTGAATGTGCCTCATAAGAGGGACATGTCAAACTTTGAGGAGTGGGGGAAACTGTAACTAAATGAGGTTGTTGCACAACACCCCACAACCACCCATGGTTGTGACAGTATCAAGCAAATATAAACTATCAAACCTGACAGTATATAAGATAAGTGATGATGACATACAGTGGAAGAATGGTTCAGTTTATTCTACTATCACAATGTAAAAACAAAAACAATCTTGATGTTATCTTCTGAAATGGGTTAGGCCTGCCAAAATAAAGAATGAACTGGATGGCTTGCAGGACCTAAATTTGTTGCTTCACAGTTTTAGCAGCTGGAAATTGGAGATAAAATTCTTGGTAGGGTTGGTTCTTACCAAAGGCTTTGAGAAAAAATAGGCTGCATGTTTCCTTCCTAACCTCTGACATTTGCTAGCAATTGCTGGTGTTGCTTAGCTTTGTCAAAGCACCTAAGGAATGTAAGGGAGGATGGATGTCCTATCTTTTCCCTGAGTTTCTGACATTTGCTACGAATCTTTAACTCTGAGTTCAAATCCCCAAACTGACACTGAAACAAACAAGCAAACAAATTCAGGTGGTGGCTCAACTTTTGCAACTTCATGAAGCCTCCATTGTCTTCGGAAGGCCTTAACTTATAAATCCATTCGCATGAGCGTTTGGATGACACAGTCAAATCACAGCAAGTGTTTTGTGAACTTCATGGAGGTACAGTTAGGTTCAGAATGACATGGATGTTTGTGTTGGAGGCCAGAACTAATCATTCTAGAATTAAAAGTGCAAGAATATTAATCTTATGTTTACTTTATGTGGTTCTAGGGACGCGAAACACTTTATCACCTAGCTATCTCTCCAGCAAGAGATATTTTAAAATGTGGGAATGTGGTAAAGACTTCACTCATAGCTGGGAACGTGAAACTCTTATTCCAATTAATCAGTAGAAAAGAGAAGTGGGGCTGTGGCTGAAGGAGTAGGGCAGTAGCCTTGCCCTGAAGAGCTCAGGGACAATGATCAGGCCCAGGGATAGAGTGTTAGCCTTGAGCTGAAGAGCTCAGGGACAGCACCCAAGCCCAGACTTCAAGCCCCATGACCCACAAAAAGAAAAAAAAAACTTCACTCCTGACTCATTTGTTCAAGAAATATGTTTAGGGTACCTTTCTAACTACATAATTGAGAGATGTATAATCAGATAGTTTGGGTTTTTTTAATCTTCAGGTTTTATAGTTCTATAGGTGATGGCTATGATTCAATAGCTTTTCAGAAAATATGTCATCCAGGATATTCTTTCCTGATCTCAGATAGTATCCTCGCTTATGGATTTGCCAAAGAGGTCCTTTTATTGAGATAGAAAGTCTCACCATGTAGAGCCTAGGCTGGCCTAGATTTTGCAATCTCCTAGCTGCTGGGATTACAGTCATGTACCATGATGCTCCACTTCTAAAGTGGGCTGGAAGGCAGGAACTTGTTTGTCAGTTGCCCTGAAAAAGTTCGAGGAACAAGGCCTCTCCTAGAAGAGAAGACTGAACAAACAAACACTCACCAAAGTGCTTTCATGCCCTGTTCTTTAAGCCCATTTCTTGCCTAGGCTGTAACTTCTTTTGGAAATCATTCATCTTCTAAAGTTTCATTAGAACTTACTGTATCTACCATGGCTACTAACTGTTCATAAAAAGGTAGCTGCAAAAAAAGTGGAAACACTGGGCAAGGTAGATGAGTTAAAACATTTGTGAAATTTCCAACAAGGCTGCAGTGGCCTGGAAAATTATATAATGAATCCAGTCATATGTAAATGCAAAGGAAAAAGGCACAATGTTAAAGGCTAGGACAACACTTTTTATTATATGTATTTCTTCGTTTGTTTATATTTTATTTGGTCATAAGGCTAGAATTTAGGGCCTGGGTGTTGTCCTTGAGCTCTTTCACTCGAGGGTAGCACTCTACTACGTTGAGCCATACCTCCACTTCTTGTTTTCTGGTTTTTCATTGGAGAGAAGTATCTCATAGGTCTTCCTACTTCAACTGGCTTGGTACCATGATTCTCAGATCTCAGCCTCCTGAGTAGCTAGGATTTCAGGCGTGAGCCACTAATACACCACCAGGACACTTCTAATAAGCTCTATGGACAAACATTCTGCCCAATTCCAAGGATTTAACTCTACTATGAAAAGAAAACAGAAGTTTGCATTGACCACACCCACATGCAAATGAGAAAGACATTTGCTCAGATTCTTCATCAGGAAGTTCTCTGCAGATCCTTACTTAAGATTATAATATCACTTCAGATCTGGTATACTCCATCTTCCTTTGCGGCTTCACTATTCTTCATAATCCATCAATGTCACTTACTGAGATTATCTTAGTATCTTATTGCAACAATGTAAGTCCCACAAGGGCACAGTCATTGTGTCTCAAAGCCTAAGGAACAGTTGCTGATGGCTGAAACAGCTGTTTAAACGCTGCTTTTAGTGAGAAGGACTGGCTCCTTCCTTGAGCCCCTGAATAGAGTGAAAGCCAGGGAAAAGGGCTAGGCATGCTTGTCTCCTCATTGCCACGGTAGACATCGTCCTGGTAGCCATTCTCTCCAGCACTCACTTCACAGTCATGTTGGAATCCAGGAAGAATTGGGTCACCTGCCAGGTGTCAATGAGTGACTCTACCTGATCAAAGGCCTCAATCCCAAGACAAGGAGCTAACAGATCACCTGTAAATCACTACTGGAGCTATCAGTGGCCAGGGCTGTTTAATAATTATTCTTATCTCCCCTTTGCCTTAGGGAAAAAGGCTGAAGATACACTAAAATGTTATTTTTCCTCTTTGCACAGCTACCTATGCTGTATAATGAATTTCCTTTCTCTGCTCTTCCTCTGCCACACCCTCTTTTATGATGGTGGGGTCTATGGAGCCCAGGAGTCTGCACTGGAGACCTAAAATATTCACTGGTCACAAATGTAGTGCACTATTAATCATCCTTGTTGAATGCATGGAGACTGTCTACTACTGTTCACATGAGTAACTTCAGTCTGAAATTAGCGCACTGGGACAGACATTACCAAGCCTTTACTTAGCTTACTTCCCACAAATGTTTCCTGCCACTAAAGAAGGCCAATGGAATGTGTAGAAAAATCAGCTTGTGGCTCTTTCCTGAGGATTTTGTTCTTGATTTTATGACTTTTGTAGGCTTCAAAAAAGAGTAACTGATCTGGAAGGTTTTTAAGCTAATGTGAAAGCATGAAACTGGTGTTCCTCCATTTTCTTCCTGCTCATTATCTTATAATCATTTTTCTGAGGAAAATATTGGCTCTACCCACAACATTTATCTCCATCCTTTCAAGCTGGTCAATGAGTAGTCAAACAGTTATCCTTAAGAGAATGTTCAATAAACCCTTGTATTGGTGGTTGTTC
Source organism: Megascapheus bottae (assembly GCF_031878675.1). Taxonomy (NCBI): domain Eukaryota; kingdom Metazoa; phylum Chordata; class Mammalia; order Rodentia; family Geomyidae; genus Megascapheus; species Megascapheus bottae. The sequence continues at coordinate 9,497,557 of NC_143531.1, read as the reverse complement.
ATACTCTGGATGTTGCATTGATTTTAGAGAAGTCACTAGCTCTCAGCAAAAGCTCCATTATAGGAAGTAATGCCCATAGTGAACAAATATGTTATTCTTCCAATCTTGTTTTACTTCTCTTGAAACTGGTCACAGGAAAGTTGTGTGCTTAACAATGTCCTGTGTGTACCCAGCAACTCTTTCTGGTAATGGAGCTTGGATTCAATGCATGGTCACATGACACATGCAACCGCAGGGTGGTGCAGGAAGGGGAGAATGCTCGAGAGAACACCATCTCCTACCTACTCAAGGAGAAGCTGTCCATGAGGAATCATGGGAGAAAATACCAGCATGCCAGGAATAGTTGATTCTCTTGGATCTACTCCATTCAGCTTTGGCTGCTAGGAAACTCAGGTTAAAATTTGCTCCTTACCTTTGGCAGTGGTATTCAGGATCTTCTCCCAATATTTCTGCATATTACCTTAATCATGGATTTATTTTGTTCATCTTCCCAAATTGCCTTTCTAATTATATTCATGGGTTTTTTAAAATCATTTTTTACACAAATCTGTTTTGGGCATATAAAGGAATATAAATTGACACACACACATATTTAACATAATTTGTTAAAACAACAACAGTAACAACAACAAAACCAACAGGAGATGTCTTAGTCATATCTTTATTTTCCCCTAGTCATAGGGATTAAACTCAATGCCTAGATGCTGTCCCTGAGCTTCCTTTCACTCAAGGCTAGTGCTTTACCACCTGAGCCACAGCACAAATTCCACCTTTTTCTGAGGAGTTTATTGTCGATAGCAGTCTTTTGGACTTTCCTTCCCTGGCTGGCTTTGAGCTGTGATCCGCTGATTTCAGCCTCCTGAGTAGCTATGACTATAGGCATGAGACACGTGCCTAGCTGAGTCATGTCTTTTCTACCTGCTGTGATCCAGTGTCTTTTTAGCTTTTTCTTCTACAAACTGAAATTTTTACCCTAGACATTAATGTCAAATGTAAAATAGCCACAATATGGTTGATGTCTTTAACAGAGGGGGGGCAGAATTTGTTTCATGAAAACTAGAGGTGGGAAATGTCGGTCTATGTGCTGTAGAAGGCCTTGGAAATCATTTGATCTGGCCCTGCTCAGGCAGCTAACTGCTCATGGGACTCTAAGAGCTTTTTTTTTTTTTTTTAAAATAGCAACATAAATTTCTACTAAATGATTCATTACACAGGAATGCACATTACAAAGCAGGCAGGACATGTGTGAGATACACATGCACAACTTTGTCACCTCCTGCCGCCTCTTTGCCTGCCCTGTCTGGTGGTGAGTCAGAAGACAGGCAGTGCCTGCCTGGCAGGTAGTGGACACTTCTTTCAATTGTAGCTAGATGAGATATGGTGAAATGTTTCCTTGCAGTGTTGATGACCTTGCTTCCAACCACTGGTGACAATGGTGTTACCTTCTTGGTTGACACAGATGATAAACTCCATCTAACCTACATCCATCCATACATCCATGATCAAGAATCTCTAAATAAAACTGAATCTCAGATGAAGATGAGGGAAATTATACCGCCTGGAAAAAGACCTCAGAGTCCATGATACTGTTGTAGGCCTGGAATAGCCATCCATGCAAAATTATCATGTCACTGGTGACATACACATAGGATAGTTGTTAAAATTTCAGTGGTAAGACATCTTAAAAGTGGTTAACTACAAAGAAAGGTTGACGCAAGACGGATGGAATAATAATGACTTTGGTTGTTGTTGAAGTCAACGCCAAGCCTGGGTGAATAGTTCATTTGGGAGGCTCATTACTGCTCCAGTCCCAGTGACTGGAGAGACCAAGTTCATGTAGATAGATAAAATCAATGCTTTTCATGGAAGTTTGATGAAGAACCATTTTCATTAGGCTGCGTGTGAAGACAACATGATATCGATACATTTCGTCTTCAGAGACCAAAGAAACGGGATCCATCCAGGAAAAGAGCCACAACAAGGAACACTCAGTGTGGGTAATCTGTGAACAAGACATTCGAAGGTGTGTTGCACTGGGTTTTAAATAGTTCCCCAAACTTGTGGTTTTGTAAATTTTTTATTTTTATTGTTATTACAAAGGTGATGAAGAGAGGAGTTACTGTGACATAAGTCAGGTCATAAGTGCCTTTCCTTTTGGACAGTGTTACCTTCTCTTACTCTCTCCCAGGTTTTCCCTCTGGTTCTCACTCAAAAGGTATATAGTTCATTTTTCACATAGTATCTAGTGAGTATCACTGCTGCATCTCTTCACTATTTATCCTTCCATTTTCATGCCCCACACTTGCCCTCCTGAAGACAAAGACAACAATGACAAACCCTCTTGTTTCCATTTCCTGGAGTTTGTTTCGATACATATTATTTATGATTATAAGTGATCAGATACATCTAAGCATTGAATTTTTGTGTTCCCCTCCTAAGAATATAGTCCTTTGTTCTCACTGTGGGTGAATGCCTAGAGTCTAGTGATAATTTATCATGTTCTAGGATATTTTAGATCTAAGTTCCACATATTAGAGAAAATCCTTACTGTTTGTCTCTCTGAGCTTGGCTTACCTCACCAAAACTTGTGTTTTGAAGGCTCAGTCCTAGCCATGTTATTCCTTAGATGATGGAAATTTTAGGATTTCTTGGAGGAAATAGCTCATTTGGGACATGGCTTTGAAGGAATTATTGGAATTCAAGTCCCTTCTCTTTCTTGCTCTCTTCAGTTCTCAGCTACCATGATGCAAGAAGCTTTGCTCCCAACCACTCTTCCTGCTGTGGTGTTTGAACTCTTCATAAGCCCCAAACAAGGATCCATGGATCATGGACTGAAACCTCTGAAACTGTGTGCCCAAATAAACCTTTCTGGCTTTTAACTTGTTTATCTCAGGTATTTTGTGACAACAATAAGAACTGAACTACCATAAAAAAAATTCAGATCCCCTGGGAAGTAGCTTGCACCTGTGATACTGGAATGTCATTTTCCTAAGCCTAGGAGCTTGAGAAATAACGTCCTGTCGAATACTTTTACTGTCATTGGTATTTCCGAGGAATGTCTTTAGGAGGCTGATTCTAACAGGGTGGAAACTTGTGTTACTGGAGGAAAGGTGTGTGGTAGAGAGCTCATGAGAAATAACAGGGATTTGGGGGGTCATATTTCAGCCTTCTAAAATTCCCCTCTAGTTTCTCCAACCAGTAAAACCTAACAGGTAACAATCTGACCAAATGTGTACAGCATGCTAGTCTTAGTATCACAGAGCTAGAATGGAAGGGAGAAAGAAACAGATATGCTGGAAAAGGCAACGTAAAAGATGCCTTTGCTGGGTTCTGTGAATTAAAGCTCCCCCCACCACCCAGCTTTGGGCCCATGTCCTTTAATCTGAGCCATTCTTGATTGCAGTCAGCTGTGCCATTTCCATGGGCTTCTGAGAAAGATTAGATTCACAGATAAGTAATCTTGTGAGGAAATCAAACTTCCTCCCAAACAAGCAATGTCTTCTTACTATTTTGAACCCAATAACAAAACCAAACAAAACAAAGGGGAGACCATTTTTTCTTGTTCTCTTCTGGTAGTAAAGAGCTCCCAAATTCTTCTAAAAACAAAGACAGGAAGCTGAAGTCTGAGAGTTCCACAGTTCAAAGCCAGCCTGGGTAGCAAAGTTCATGATGTCTAATTAGTCACCAAAAATCCAGAAGTGGAGCTGTGGCTAAAGTGGTAGACTGCTAGCTAGTCTTGAGTACAAACATCTCAAGGACAGGGCCTAGTCCTGAGTTCAATCCCTAGAACTAGCACACACACACTTGCATGACTTCTATCCTTCCCTTGAGCATTTAAAGTTTTCATGTTTATTAAGTGATTACCTTTCCTTCCAAATGAAAGTTATGATCTTGGATATTTATGTCCAATAAGTAATTGTAGCAAGAAATTGGCAATTGTCCTCTTGTTTGTGTCTTTGTGCATATGCGGGATACATTTGTAGTTTTATTTATCTATTATTGAAGGATTGAATTTGCAGTTATTTGTGACTGAGGCAGCCTCACTTCTACAAAATCAAAGGAGAGCTCCACCTGCGCAAACAGCTGGTGTTGTAAGGTGGAAGCAGATTGAAGACAACCCATGAGTCAGGTCACCCTCAGGTGACTAATCAGGTCACCCTTGGAAAGGTCAAAGAAGAGGTAACATTTTCCTCCTTAGGCAGGCTCACAGAAGGCAGTTAGAACTCAGGTTGAGCCAGACACTGGTGCACCTGAACTGAAATTCCCACCCGACCTTGCACAATAATCTTTATGTGTTGGAGCAAGGAAATACCACGGCTATGAGACTCTTCACACACTGGTGTACCCTGGTCCTTTCCAAATACCGTGAAGTAACTGAAATCTGTTCATGATTTCATCCAGATCAGATAGGGGAAGGAAAGGATTTATCTTCAATTGGTGAGATCTACAGTAGTCAAGAAAGCATTATGAAATTACAATTGGGCATAAAAAGTCAAGAAAGGAGTCTAGGAAGGAGATAGAGTCTCTGTCTTACAAGTTATGCGAAGGAGGCCAGACTTACATAGCTAATACGGGGAGGTACTGGAGGAGCTGAGAGCAGAGGCTGCTCTCTGAGAAGTATATGCAAAAAGGACTGGACGCTTGTGACTAAAGCTGTAGGACAAATGAGAAATATGCTGAGTTGGGACAGGGTAAAGGGTTTGTAAAAGAGGGGGAGGACACTAGACAGAATTGGGGTGTAACACTATAGCCTCTCACAGAACAATTTCATTGTACTTGTAGAATTAATCAGAATGTAGTTGTAGTACCAAAGGAGGATAAAATTAGAGTGCTGCTGATCAAACTCCCAACTAATGGTAAGACAGAGTTACTATTGACTGAGATAAGACAAGAAGCATAGTTTAGATTCACTGAGAAGAGGTCAGGTGGCTGGAGGGAGGGAGTAGAGATAATTAATTGCACTTTGGATTTGTTGAGTTTCATGTATCACATGTTGAGTAGAAATAGTCAATCAAAATGTGGAACTCATAAATTAAGACACTTAAAGTCCAGCTTAATGGTGTTAATACAAATGAGATGTTGCTGTAAGTGGAAGTTAGAATTGTGAGTAGAGATAAGATCAACTAATGTAAAGATTTTTTTTTTTATTTAGTAAGAATATCGACAGACTGAAGAATCAAACCTAAGCCAAGAAGGCAGAACAAGACAGTGGCAAAGGAAAGTCTTCCAGTAGTTATCTTTCTACTGTTTGGACAGCTACTTCTGAATGAAGCTATTTTCATAAAAGCTAAGGAAACCAGGTCAGGGATCACTGTCTTCCATTTTATTTTTTTATATTTTTTATGGTAATTAATAAAAGGGTTACATGATATTTGCCAGATAGAAGGTGCATTAATTCACATATATTGATACCCTTTCACATGTCTTGGTCCCCATTACCCTCCCCTCCACCCCCCTCTTCCATTTTAACATAATAAAGAGAAAAGTCTCATTGAAGAAGGTGAGTTGCATCCTCTCCCACCGCACCCAGTGCCAAACAGTACAATATAGAAAAACAAACAAAAACAAACAAATAAACAACAACAACAACAAAATCCATGCCTCTCGTTTGGGGAACGGAGAAGGAATTAAGTACAGACTTCAGATTTACAACTCAATACCAAATCTGCTGTGGAGAAACCTATTACAAAATACAGCCTGATATTCCTACCTCCACGGTCCCACGGTCAATACCTCTAAAGCCAAGCCACAGCAACTGTGTCAGCCAGACAGCCAGAGATCTGCTTCTACCTCCTAATCTTAGACCTCAAGCAGCCCACCAAGGAGAAAGACCTCACTTGCTATGAAGAAGACAGAGAAGTAAACACAGAAATTAACCCCTGGGATTCAGTGTTGGTCCAGTGAGTCCCAATATCTCGCAAATCCTAATTGACCTCTGTTCCCAGCCCAGTGTCTGCTGAGGGTGTCGCAGAACCCGTTCCACTGTCAGGTGAAGCGGTGTGGCTCTCAGTGGGAGGGATTTGTGTTCTGGTTAACTTTGTCTTTAACTGGTGCCAAAGTCTCAGGCCATGAGAATCACAGGAGCAGGCAGGCCATCGCAGCACAAACCTACCTGATCCTGTGTTACCCTAGTCTCAGTGGGACATGCTCCAAGTTTAACCCAGCATTGTGTGATAGGGCATAATAGCAAGGAAATTTATTATCTACTTGGGAAAGATGAAGGAAGTTGGCACTTATCATTGCTTAGGGCTAAACCCATTGTGGCAGAACCAGGTACCAATCGTAGATTGGTAACTGTGGGATGAAGCACCTAGCCACTCCAGCTGTAGCTAGAGGCATGGAGTCACAAATCTCACTATACAGCAACCCCCAGCTCCATCCACCTGGAACTCCTTGCCAAATCTGAATCTCTTACAAACTAGTCTTGTGATGCCTTCTAGTGCTGAAATCATCACAACATACCCAATATACCTACAATTGGACCTGCACAGCCGACCTGGGCTCCAGGCGCCATCTTGTGGCCAGGACTACAGACTCAGAAAAAGTAGTAAGAATTTCTGGAGGGACAAAAATTTGAAGCTCAGATATCATTGTAATCAACAAGAATTAAGAGCTTTCAAGGATCCGTGGACTCATGCAATGAACAAAATACAGCATAAGGAAATTGAGCCATCCATACATATGAGGCTCTTGGATAGAGAATTCAAAATAGTTCTTTTTCAAGAAACCTCAGCCGAAACCAAGAACACAGAGAAATAATTTCCAATGAACTAAAGACACAGAGAAATCATTCAGTTTTTGTCAGAGAAACTTAATAATTACACTCCTAGCACTGAAAGGTAACTAGACAAAATGGAAAAAAAGGAACAAAGATATTAATAGCAGAATAGATCAAACAGAACAAAGAAATCAACAGGAGAAAAATCAAGCTATTTAACAATCGGAAGGATAAAAGGTGATGAGACTTAGTAAAATGAATAGTTTATGGGATGGCCCTAAAAAAGCCCAAATGTTCAGGTCATTGGTGTTCAAGAAAGACTTGTGTTTGGGAGGGAGACTTCAAAATGTCAAAGGAGAAGACAGAATTCCACAGTGGTAACACCAGCAAACTCCCCAAAACTTCTGAAGCACACCCCTCAAGGAGCAGGAAGATAAAAAGTCACCAGTCAAGTTTATCACCTGTAATCTTAGCTACTCAGGAAGCTGAGAGCTGAAGATGGAGATTGAAAAATGCTGGGACAGGAAAGTCCATGAGAGTCTCACCTCTGATTAAACACACAGAAGCCAGAAGTAAAGACGTAATTCAAATGGTAAAGTACTAACCTTGAGTACAAAAGCTCAGGGACAGGCCCTGAGTTCAAACCCCAGAAAACAGGCAAAAAATAGGGGCACGGGAAAAAGAGAGAGAGAGAGAGAGAGAGAGAGAGAGAGAGAGAGAGAGAGAGAGAGAGAGAGAGAGAGAGAGAGAGAGAGAGAGAGAGAGAGAGAGAGAAAAAGCAAGATGAAATAGTGGATATTCTTCTAGGTTGCCTGACAGAAAACCTCTCACCAGAAATGTAGATGCTAGAATGGTATGAGAGATTTACAGCACTGAAGGGGGGAAAAGTTTTGCTACCATCTTTTTCTGTTTTCGTTTACTAGGTACTCAGTATTGTTTTAGTATTTATATTAGGGATGCTTCAAAATTAGAGTATTAACAATTTGCCCATATACTTAATCTTACCAAGACTTTTATATGTTCCATTGTTTTCTTCTCACTTAATTTACTTCTTTTTTAAACTGGAAGAAATTTATTTTGTATGTTATTAATATTCATTATTTTTTGAGATAGCCTTGCTACGTATACCAGGCTGCCCTCAAATTCATGATCTTCTTGTCTCCTATGTATGTTACAATACCCAGCTGTTCTTCAGATTATTTTTGTGCTAGTCCCAGGGCTTGACTTCGGGAACTCATGTTCTCACTGGGCTTTTTTCTCTCAAGGTTGGCCCTCTATTACTTGAGCCAAACCTCCAGTTTCATTATCGCATCTCTTATTTGATATTTATAGTTCAAATGATCATTTGTTTCAAAAAATTTTAAGCAAACTTTAAAAAAATATAAGCCGTAGGAGCTATTTAATAGCAAACTACCTGTATTTTCACTTCAAGCAGCTATCAGTTTGAATTTCAAAGCCTTTTCAACTTAATTTCTGAGGTCCTATTACTACAAGAATAATTTGCATGCTCCTAGCTACTGACAAGCGACTCCCAAAGCTGAGATCTGAGGATTTTGGTTTGAAGCAAGCCAGCACAAGAAAGTCCATGAGATTCTTTATGTCCAGCTAACCACCAGAAAAATAGAAGTGGCTGTGGCTCCAAGTGGTAGAGATCTAACCTTGAGTGAAAGAGCTCAAGGACAGTGCCAAGGTCTGGAGTTCAAGTCACAAAAACAGCAACAAAGGGTAGTTTGCCAACTAGTACTTATTCTGAAAGTATACAAAAATATTATCAGCAATCATCGGGTCGAACAGGAAGAGCCTGAATTGTCACGTTTATATGGTAATGCTAGAGTTAAACACACCCAGCCACTGGCAGTAACTACCTTACATTATTTACATATTTGGCTTTGACCTAATCATTTAACACCTGGCTTTCTTTTTCATTCCTTCCTTGATTAATTGGAGATAAGAGTCTTTTGGACTTTCTTGATGTAGGCTAGTTTAAAACCAAGATCCTAAGATCTCAGCCTCTTGAGTAGCTAGGTGTGAGCCACTCTACTTTTTTTTTTTTTTGCCAGTCCTGAGGCTTGAACTCAGAGTCTGAGCACTGTCTTTGGGCTTTCTCAAGGCTAGTACTCTATTGCTTGAGCTACAGTGCCACTTCTTTTTCTTTTTTTCCTGTATAGGTGGTACCTGGGAATCAAACCTAGGGCTTCATGCACACTACACACACTCCAGGTGAGCCACTCTATGTTAAGATTAAGATTAAATACATATAGCATATGATCAAGTGTTTTAGAGAGCACACAAAGTGTCCTCATAGTGTTGTTCAGCTTGTTCAAAGATATTTTTGTTACTCCATCCTCTTTAAGCAATCACTTCCTTGATGATTGTTATTTTAACTTGCAACCTTCAAACTCTGTCTCTGTGATTTAGTTTTTCTGTGAGCAAACTGTCTGGGAAAGGGACAAGTAAATGGCTTCCTGGAGTTGAGTAGGCAGCAGGTGGAGCTAGTCCATTTGACTTAGGGACTGGTCAAGCAGTCTGCTGGGAGATGACTGAAAGAAAGAAGCAGTCCCCTTTCCCTTTCCCTTCATCAGAAGTTGGAGACACACACACACACACACACACACACACACACACACACACATATACACACACATATACACACACACACACACACACACACACACACACATTGGAAGCAGGCCTTTCTCCCTATACGTTATTTTTTATTTTTATTTATTTATCTATTTTTATTAAAGAATTTATTAACATTGATTTTTACATCATATTTCAAATGACAAATTTAACAAACAAGTGTTCAAGAAGGGAATCTCTATATACAATCACTGGGACTCAGTTTTTAGAACCTAATCCAAATTAGGTTAAGGGTTTGTATGTCATAGAAACATATTAATTTATGAAATAAAACATTAAGTCTATAGAGTCATATGTTTTTATGTCTATCTAGTTATGTTTATATTCCCATTACCATGTCCATAGCATTGGGTATGCAAATATTGAGTCCTCGCTCTTGTACTCTTTGGATTTAATAACCACATATTAAGGATACCATGCGCCTTTTGTTCCTTAGGTCTTGACTTGTCTCACTCAACATGATTCGCTCTAGATTCATCCACTTCCCTGCGAATGCCATTATTTTATCTTGTCTGTTGGCTATGTAGAATTCCATTGTGTAGATATACCACATTTTCTGTATCCATTCATCTGCAGTAGGGCATCTGGATTGTTTCCATGGCCTGGCTATTGTGAATAGTGCAGAGATGAACATAGCTGAGTAGGTGTCCTTATCATATCTTGGGTTATGATGTTCAGGGTAGATGCCCAGAAGTGGTATGGCGGGATCATAAGGAAGGTCTATTTTCAGTTCTTTAAGAAACCTCCACACTGCTTTCCAGAGTGGCTGAACTAGTTTACATTCCCACCAGCAGTGTAGTAGGGTTCCTTTTTCTCCACAACCCCGCCAGCAACTGTCATTGTCTGAGTTCAAAATTTTGGCCATTCTTGTTGGGGTAAGGTGGTATCTTAGGGTTGTTTTTATTTGCATTTCATTTATGACCATAGATAATGAACATTTTCTCATATGCTTTTCTGCCATTTTAATCTCTTCTGATAAGTCTCTCTTTAGTTCCCTTGCCCATTTAGTGAATGGTTTGTTAGGTTTGGGGGGATTAAGTTCTTGACCTATACATTATTTTTATAAAACTAAACAAGGTCATTCTTCTCAATGACTCAAGCCTAGGAAAGTTAAGAAAGTGAAGTAAAGGATAAAGAATAACAAGAATAATAAAAGAGGCTTGTTGTGAGGGTGAAAGTTGTACACTTAATTGATAGACGTTCAGTTAATTAAGATCACTGAGACAGAACAGTACAAAATGGAGTTTGGAGAAAGGGCTAGCTGAGAATTAAGAAAGAAATTAAAAGAAATCGGTGCATTTTTACTGGTGAAGATATTTATCTGGAATGTGTTTAAGTCAGTTTGTATATTGCATACAGTATATAGTGTGTTTCCAACAATTTCTTTGTAACAAATTGTTTGAATTAATTTCCAGAAAGAAGTCACCATTTGTTTTTCTCTGAAAAAAAAACCAGGTTTTTCCTTAAAATATATTTTCCATCAATAATCTAAGTGTAACTGAGTTTTATTTGGGAATTATTTGATGTGTAATGCTAATTAGCATACAAAAGAAAATTTTGTGCTATTGTTATTACTTATTATTATTATTTTTGCCAGTCCTAGTACTTGAGCTCAGGGCCTGAGCACTGTCCTTGGGCTTACTCAAGGCTAGAGCTCCACCACTTTAGCCACAGCACTACTTCCAGCTTTTTCTATATATGTGGTACCAAGGAATTGAACCTGGAGCTTCATGCATGCTAGGCAAGCACTCTACCACTAGGCCAAACTCCTGGCCCCAGTGCTATTGTTATTAAAACATATCCTTTTTTTTTTTGGTCTATTGTGGGCTTGAACTTAGCCTGGGCATTGTCCCTGAGCTTTTCAGCTCAAGGCTACCACCCTACCCCTTGAGCCATATTGCCACTTCCAGTTTTCTAGTGATTAATTGGAGATAAGAGTCTCATGGTCTTTAGTGCCCAGGTCTGGCCAACATATTCTTTTTAAAAAGAATTCTTCTCAAAAGCTTGATGAGATGAACGGGATGTCCCAGCATGTGTAAAAGTTAGCATTCAGTCCCTAGCATCAAAAATGGTTTAAGCTTTTAGTATTTCATAATAAATGCAGTTGGTTTTGATGTAAAAATATTAGATCATAAAAATATTTAGTGCTGGATGCCAGTGGCTGTTTGTATCTTACATGGCTCTCCAGGAGGCTGAAATGTGAGGACTTTGTTTTGAAGCCAGCCTGGGCAGACAAATCCCCAAAACAAATGAATTACATAGAAAAACTGCATTCTCTGTGTGTGTGTGTGTGTGTGTGTGTGTGTGTGTGTGTGTGTGTATTCTTTGTGTATATATATTTCTTCCAAAATTTTCTTTTGTTCTGGAAAATAAAACAGAAAACCAAGCTAGGCACATTTGCGATCTTAGCTACTCAAGAGGCTGGGATTTGACAGTTGTGGTTTGAAGCTAACTCAGGCAGAAAAAGTCCCTTCCCCTCTTATCTCCAATTAACCAGCAAAAGCCAAAAATGGTTTTAGTAGAGCACCAACCTTGAACAAAAAAAAGCTAGAGAAAACTTGAAGCCCTGATTTCAAATCTCAATGTTGGCACCAAACAAGAAGGGATGGCTGGGATTGTACTTTTCAAATGTCAAGGTTAAGGGAAGAAAATGGACAGTATATCTTAGCACGTTTACAAGGAAATCTCTGATCCTACCTTCCCTCCATTCCACTGTGATTATTTTTAGGAGATTAATTTTGAGTTGGCAAATAAAATTGTGTACATTTGTGGTATAGCACGATGTTTCAAAGTAGGTATACACTGTAGATTGGCAAAATCGAGTGTGGATATTATCTCTGGGAATAAGTTGAGAACACTTAAAATTTGGTCTCCGTAAGTTCGAGAATACTATATATTGTGATGAGCTAAAGTCACCAATCATAAGACAGATCTCCTGTATTCTTCCTGCAATAATTGGCACTAGCCATGCCTGAAGATGAGGCAGAACAAGGTTGGTCTTCTACTGATAACTATAGACAATGCTAAAAAGGAAGGGAGCCTTTGTTTTTAGACATATTTCCTGTTTACAAGGTATTTAAATTTTTAAACGATAGCCAAAAGTTATTCATGTGCCATTATGCAATAGACGTTCACGTCTGTGCTTAGACAGGCTCAGCGGGTCACTGGGCACGATTATAACACGAATATTTCCTCGGACCTATAACACTTGTTCTTAACACTATAACCTTGCTCTTCCAGGGTGTGTGGTTGAGTCAATGTTGAGGGGAGTTCTGCTGTTCAGTGTTCAGCTGTTTCTTGAACATAGGACGAGAGAGATTTGGTTGAATTAAAAAACAAACAAGTGCAGGTCATCCTTGCGTTCGTTCCTCTCAATGGTGCCTTCTTGGCTTCTGCTTTCTTCCTTGCAGCTCGGCAGCAGTTATGGAGATGACAGGATCTCCCGGGGATGGAGGCTCAGTTGCTTGGAGCATACGGGCCAGCCCCTAAATTGAAGGCCAGTGTTGACATTGGCCAGGCCGCCAAGATTTAACCTTCGTGCCAGCTGCTTTGATCTCCTCATGATAAAGCTGGTGTGGATGTGGGTGAACGGGAGAGAGGGGCACTGTACCTGGTGAAGGAGATGCCTCACCCTCACTGGCCTTAGCTCTCTTGGAAGGTCCAAGAAATAGGCAGGACCAGCCCCAGCGGGAGAGCAACCCTAAGAAAAGGCTCGGCTCTTTTGAGTCCCAGTCTTTAGTATTATTATTGGCTCTAATGGGATTTGAACTCCCAGACTCTTGCTTACTAGGCAGTCATGACCCTACCCCTGAGGGGAGATTCTTAAACAACTCTCTCTCTCTCCCCTTCCCCCCTCCCCACACCAACAACAATAGCAACAAAAGACCTATGGTAGTTATTTTAAGATTAGGCTATTGCCATGACAAACTTCAGCAGAAGTACAGATTTGTCATCAGGATCTGTAACGTAAGAGAAAGGACCTAGGATTTGTGGGCATATTGTGTGTATAGGAATCCAGAAAGAAAATAAAGACAGTTCCTGGCACTAGGGTTCACCCTACAATTTTTATTGTGCTATGGTGTAAAATCAGTATGAATGGAGTTAAAATTAAAATTTTAATCCTTTGTCCAATTAGGTAGTCATATGCAATGCTAGTCTGAATGTTAAATCAGATCTATAAAGTTGCTTTTTATTTTCCTAAAACCTCCCCAGAAGTTTCTTATGATGTATGGTTAAGAAAAATTCTTGCCAAGCAAGGTAGTACGCATCTATAATTCAAGCATTTAGGAGGCTAGCGTGGGAGATTACTTGAGCTCAGGGGTTCAAGACCTCCCTGTGTCCAGTGCAATTCATCTGTCTGATCTTTTATTTCATGATATCGTCAATACCATGTTAGACTTCATATACTGATATGTGTGCTATAACGTTATAGGCAGATGCATGTGTTCCATTGTAATTTCTCAGAGAATAACTCAGTATTTCTGCTGACAAGAGTGAGTAAATATGAATATGGTCAGTGAAATTTATATATATATATGAAAACAAAGCAATTTGACCTGATCAATTTGTTCTCAGTGGAGAAAATGATATAAAAGAGTGACAGAGCAGGTGACCTCGATCTATTGTATATGAGTGGAAAGTTCACAATGAGAACACATAATATATGCTAATTTAAAAACTGTAGGATCTGGGACTGTGGTTGTGTGGTTAAGAGCTTACTTAGTATCCACAAAGCCCTAAGTTCAATTCCTTTGTACCACATACACAGACAATGAAATGCTGAAAGTGGTGCCGTGATTCAAGTGATAGAGTGCTAGCCTGAGAAAGCTCAAGGACAGTTCTTAGGTCCTGAGTTTAAGTCCCAGGATTGGCAAAAAAAAATAAAAATAATAATGTATATCAAAGAAGGAAAATAGATGACTTTTGGTGGCCTTTTTCCCTTTTTCTTACTAGCCTCTATTCTTTGCTCTTAACTTCAGGGCAGATTTAGATTTACTTTCAGTAACAGTTCAATTTAACTTTTCAGATTTATCAATTTATAAATTGATACATTTATCTTTCAGATAGGAACCTGTGACATTTTGGCATAAATGAACAATACTCTGAAAATGAAGACTTATCAAAGCACTACTGAATCTAAGTCAAACCCGTTTTGAAATTAAAATAGCTTCTGGGACTAAGGGAAATGATGTCAAAATCTGATGAGGATACTGCTTTGTTATTTATCCTTCCAAGGCGTTGGTGGAATAGTAAACTGTGGTTTTTGTCAGTATTCTCTCTTCTGAGGTTGCCTCACCGTGGTCTTGCAGTACTGAGACTGTAATCAAATACTGAACAATAGTCAGAAATCACCAAGTCAAGAAGGGCAGGGTACCTTCTGACCATCATGTGTCCAGTGTCCAGGGTTAGTTTCTCCTTAAGGAAGTAAAATTAAATGCTGAACACATACATAGAAGGTCAATTTAGTGGGTGGGATTAGAACAAGTCAAGAGAACGTATTTAAAACTACTTGTCGTCAAGGAAGAGTCCTGTTGTCTTATGCAGTTTGCTTTTCCTGGGAATTTCCTATCAATAATCCCACAAAATGCATTACCTCTTTTCCCTGGCTCCTCACGTTGGCACTGTCATTTTGGGTTTCTAGGTGGCAGCATGTGTCAGCACTTCTATCTTGTTCTTGCTGAGTAGTGTTGATATAGGAATCTATATTCTGTTTATCTACTCTCACCAGTAATATGTGAGTGTGTTCACTTCACAGAAACTACCATACTCTTCAAAAAAATAATAAATGGATGGCTCAGTGGTGAAATGCTTTCATGATTTTTGCTTTAGATGATGTACAATGTTGTTCTAATATAATACCCAGGATGTTCTCATCTGTGGCTTGGGGAACAATTTAACAACCTATTTTCCCCTCAGTCCATACAATTATTGAATGGAGTTTTTCTGAGTCCATTACTGAAACACATTTTGCTCTGTGGCAGGATGAGAGATAATGAGTTGCTCTGGCGTGCCTAAATCTCCTGGAATTGAGGATTAGTTGATATTAGCAGAAAGAAGTAAGCCAATTAAGATGATGATATGATTAAAATTCTTAACTGTAGTTCATTGTTTACAAACTTTTATATTATCTTAGCCAATTCTCTCAACAGTATTGCTGTTGTAAGCAGAAAAGGTTCTACAATCCCCATAATGGGCCATGGACTAGATTAAGAGAGGCAAAGAGCTAATATCTGACACAGCTTAAGCTCAACTCTCACAGCACCAGTGCTTGCTTTTGTATTTGTGCAGATAGGATTACTTCAACTTGCCATGTATCTACCTGCTGACTCTGTGTGTGTGTGGGGGGGGTGAGGGTGTGTGTGTGTGTGTGTGTGTGTGTGTGTGTGTGTGTGTGAGATTCCAGTCAAAGAGAGCAATATATCCCACATTAGAAAAGATTAGCTAAAAAGTCCATGGAACCCAAAGCAAAACAAAACCATGGTGTACCTTGTTAAATTTTTATTACAAATTCTGAACATATCTCAGTGGTAAAGATTTGTTTTCCCCTTTAGAAGTACTGGGGTTTAAACTCAAGGCCTGGGTGGAGTTTCTTAGCTTTTTTACTCAAAGCTTAGCTCTCTATCATTTGAGTCACAGCTCCACTTCTGGGTTTTTTTTTTTTGTTGTTTGTTTGTTTTTTTTGGGGGGGTGGTGGTTAATTGGAGATAAAAGTCTTATGGACTTTCCCGCCCAGGCTGGCTTTGAATCTGGGATCTGAACCTGGGATCTCAGCCTCCTGAACAGCTAGAATTATCCACATGAGCTACCTTTGTGATTCTCTCTTAAGACTGTCCTCTTTTGGTCGTACTATATGTGAGGATCTAGAATTCTGTGTAATTTGTCACATCCCAGTGTGTTTTAGCTCTAACGTCCATGTATCAGGGAGGTCATGTGCTGTTCGATTCTGGAGTACCTGTGTACAATTCCATTGTATAAAGTACCACATTTTTTTTTGGATCCACTCATCTGTTGTGGGACATCTTGGTTGTTTCCATATCTTGGATAATGTGAGTAGTGTGGCAAAAAACATGGCTGTGCAGGTGTCTTTGTCATCTTCTCACTCATGATGCTCAGGGTACATGTCAACGACTGGTATGGCTGAGTTGTAGGGAAGGTGTATGTTGAGTTTCCCCCCGCCCCCCCAGGTCCTGGGGCTTGTTCTCAGAGCCTGAGCACTGTCCTTGAAATTTCTCAAGGCTAGTGCTCTAACCACTTGAGCCTCAGCACCACTTCCAGCTTTTTTCTATGCATGTAGTACCGAGGAATCGAACCTGGGTCCTCTTGCATGCTAGGCAAGCACTTTAACCACTAGGCCAAACTCCCGGCCCCGTATGTTGAGTTTTTTGAGGAACCTCCAGATTGCTTTCCAGAGTGATTGTACAAGCTTCCATTCCTACCAGCAGAGCAGTATGGTTCCTTCCTCTGATTTCATATGAGGCTTCATCTTTTAGTTTCAAAGGCAGCAGCAGGCTCTGCCTCCATAGCTTTTCTGCCTTATAATTTAAGAGCCGATAGTACTTGGATTTCTGCAATTCATTTCTGCCCATTCAGCTCCACCTGGCTGGAGACAACAGCCTGTGTAGTTCATGCCAGAGAACGCCTAAGCTTTAAATCAAATCAGCCCATTGGCATGAGGTCAGCATTTCCTTTTGCATGCACTAATGTTTATTAGTTGATAGGAGCAAGTCTACTATAGCTCTATGTTAACTATATTTAGATATGCTGTGAGAGCAAGTCTACTATAGCTCTATGTTAACTATATTTAGATATGCTGTGAAGCAAAACTTTGCTCTGAATAAATGTCTTGGCATTGTACTATATTTGGCAACACTGTGTCTAGAAAGTAAAAACTGGCTGTAGGCAGTCTCTCTAGTTTACATCATTCTGCCATAATTCTCTGATCATACAATATTTGGTTCAGAGTAGAACTTCAGATTTTTTTAGGTGAAGCTCTTAAGGAGTTATTTTCTGCTTAGTGGCTAGAATGCAATATCGTTAGACACTAACAGGCCCCTTAAATTAAGTAGTCTAAATAATACTTGATAAATACTTACTGCAGGGCTACTACATGCAAGAGATAACTCCAGGAGCAGAGTGATTTTTACACATCAGAAACAAATCATGGCTTTAAAAGTATTTTTCCCACTTAACGACACCTAATGTTAAGCTTTGAATTTAAATGGAGCGGATTTTGACTGAATCCTTACCAGACACCAATTGCAGGATATTTGGTATTGCCTTAGGACTAAATTAGCCAGAGTTCTCCTTAGAAACAGAACTAATAGAATCACTCTCTATTTTATATACCTACATGTACACATTTAAATAGGATTCACTACATGGAATTGTTCAGTGGATATTGGGGATCTAGAAAGTTAAACAAAATACTGAAATAATAGACACATTTGTTTGTAAATACTCATATATAAATAGCTATATAGGTAGATACATAGATATTGATATGGAATATATCACTGGGGACACTGAATCCCACAACTGTGGAGATGACAAGACTAAAGTCTGCAAGACAGCTGACACAATGGAGACCCAGGAGTGAACTGATGTTGCAGTTTGAGTCTGCTGGCAGAGTTTGCTCTTACCTGAAAGACACAACTTCACTCTTCGCTGATTGAGTGCCACTCACATCATGAAGAGGAAACTGCTTCACTCCAAGTCTGCCACCTTGCATGTTACTTCAATCCCAGAGACTTTTCTGTGTGTCTAGCTTTAAACCAGGATCATTCAGACCTCAGCCTCTTGAGTAGCTATGTGTAAGCCACCAGTGCCCAACTTTGGTCAAATATTATTTTTTTTCTAAAAATTATCTCAGTAAGCCTTTTCAGCCAATTCTCTGAAATAGAAGATGTAAGAAAGTAAAAAGAACAGAAAGGCAAAATCAAGACACCCACAGGTTTTATTTGGGAAGAAAGCCTGGGAAAGGTAATCAAGTCTCCTTCTGCCCAGCTGAAGGGAAATGGAGCCCACCCTTAGAAATAGGGTCTCTCTGAATACTAGACAGAGAAGGTTAAGTCGGGCAGGGCAGAGGGAACTGGGGTGAGATGGAGGTGGGGTGACACAGCAATCTTAACCCGAGTGGAGGACTTCATGATTTTTTGTGCCCACCAACTGTGTGAACATCAAATATGGCCCTGATCTCAGGCTCTCTTCTAAGACCACTGGGTGGGTTTGTTCAGGAGGAGGAGGAGGGGATATGATTCAGCAGGGCGGGCAGCAAGGGTAGTTCTAAGGTATGGCTGTAGGGGGAAAGGTGAGTGTTTTTGATTTAAGTCTTTTTCCCTCAGATAGTTTTTAATACCCTATCTTCAGTTGAGGTCTGGTTAGAGACCACACTTGGAATTTCAACAGAGGAATCCAATGCAGGGACTGGTTAAGCAGGAAAGCAAATCAAATGGTGACCAATATAACAGAAGAAAAGGAGATACCAAAACATGGAGGCGGCACTGCTCAGAGGAGGATTCATGGGTTGTTGTTGGGTGAAGTGGGGTTTCCAGTCACCAGACTGGAAAAACATACAAACCCAAGGGCCTATATCACTTTTCCTCCAACCCTTTGGTGTCCTTCTGTGCCCCTATCAATGGATCCCAACAAGAATGTGAATAGAAAAGTAAAAACTAGAGGGATGGATTGAGTCACAGAACAGCCAACTAACTGGCCTGTATCTGTTTTGCTGGTGCTCATAATAATTGCTTCTACTCAGAGGCGTAAGTGTGCAGATCAAGTGTTGAAAAACACCCTGGGATGAGGAGAATCACTTGAAATGAATTTCTCTATTGGATACATTCCTCACCATTCTTACATAACTTGGTGGTGTCATGTTGAAATAGCTGTTTGCTTTTGCAGAATGTAATTTTCCTATATCAATGTTTGGTTTGGATTTAATTCTTAGTCAAATAGTTTAGTATCCAGGGTGTTTTAATGCATTTAAAAGATACTATATCTGATCTCACTGTCAGACTGGAATGGGACAGTCATCTTAAAGGCTTGAGCTTACTAATATGACAGTTGACAGGCTTGAAGTTAGTGGGAGTCAAACCAAGATAGTGAAATGGTTTCTCTTGGCATTCCCCAAAGTTCTCTATGAAGTCCTGACACTCTCACTGTGCTCACTGTGCTTTCTAGAAAGCAGAAGATTCATTCCTCCCAAAGAAAATGATTAGGCCCATGTTTTCTTTTCCCTTGATTTAAACTCAGTGATTCAGTGATTTCACTGGGCTAATTTCCCTTGTTATGTCAGAAACCACTAGAGTTGCACATAACTCTGACATTCAGAGGGAAAGTAAATCTGTGTGCATATTCTCTTCATCTTGTGGTAAGATCATTTCCTTATTTAATTCTCAGTTTCCTCATCAGGAAGATGTGTTATATAAAACCACAGGAAGCTAGCATTTTAGACTGAGCACCTACACAGACCAGGCTAAAAATAAAAATGGAGGCAGGTGTGCTAAAGTTTCATGTCATCAAGTTGAAAGGAAATTGTTATTTGACCTTCTGAGAAGTCAGAATTAGAGATGATACCTAAATTTCTTACACAGGCCAGTTTCCGTGAGCATACTAGTAAGGTTTCCTCTACCTCAGTCCTTCCACAAAAGATATAACCTGAAGTAACCTGACTCATATTTGTTAGTTATGCAGCTTGAACACAGGGCCTGGGTGCTCTCCCTGAACTCTTTTGCTCAAGGCTCTACCACTGGAGTCACAGCTCCATTTGTGGTTTTCTGGTGTTAATTGGAGAAAAGAGTCCCATGGACTTTCCTGCCTGGGTTGGCTTTGAATAACAGATGTTAGCCTTCTGAGTAGCTAGGATTACAGACATGAACCACCAGCTACTGGCTAATCAGTTATTTTCTTATTCTTTCTCCCTGTTCCCCGCCTCCCAGGAAATAACTTTAATCCATCCGCTTGTTTTTATTTTTGTTTCTGATTTTTTTTCCAAGCCCTTTGCTGTCAATAGAATTTCTCTTCTGTTCAGATCATTGAACACTTATCCCTCTACCTCTCTCTGTCTCTCTGTCTCTCTCTCTGTCTGTCTGTCTGTCTCTCTCTGTCAGTCCTGAGCCTTGAACTCAGATCCTGGGCACTGTCTCTGAGCTTTTTTACACAAGATTAGCATTCTAGCTGTACAACCAGCTCTTTTATGTGCTTACTGGGAGATAAGAGTTTCCTGTCCAGGTTAGCTTTGAACAGGGAGCCTCGTATCTCAGCTTCTTAGGTAGCTAGGATTACAGGCATGAGCCACTGGTGCCTGGCCTTATTTCTATTTTAAAGAGACTTCATTCGATATTGTGTTGCAAAATAAGTTGCAAGGGGCAGGAGCAGAAGGTGGAAGAACACAGTTAGGGAATCAGGAAAGCATCTAAAGGAGCAATTCTGGAGACTTGGACCCAGATGGCTGCAGGGGGAGTGACAAGAGATGGATGACTTCTGTAGATACGTAAAAAATGGAGGAGAAATGTTTGCTGAGAGAAAGTCTATATATGTATGAGAAAAGAGGAGGAATGAAGGGTGTGTGTGTGTGTGTGTGTGTGTGTGTGTGTGTGTGTGTGTTAATCTGAGCCCACAATAGTGGATTTCCCATTGATTCAGGTAGTTCTGAGGGTGGATTAAGTTAAAGGAGAACAGAGAGTGAAAAGAAGGGGCTGGTACAGTGGCGTCCGTCTGTAAACCCATGCCTGTAGACTCCTTTCAAGGTTTTAGGTCTTGGAACGTTTCAATACAGTCTGTGATTCCCAAAGCTGGGTGCTCTCTCGGCTCAAGGGTGCATTCTTACCTTCTTCTCTCTTGGCTTTGCATTAGTAAATGTGTTTTTGCTGAAGTGTCTTTGTGCCTGTCCTTGACATCTTTCTCTGACAAGACCAAAAAACCTTCTAGCCCTGACCTGGTGACCCAGGTTTAGTGACACAATGCCCTTAGATAAAATAAGACAGAACCAAAGTGTCTGATTTCCTAGACAATACCTGATGTATGGGTGCCAGACAAATGCTTGATAGAGTCAAGGGTTATTATTGAGTAATTATTTCTCACTCCATTATCTTAAAGTCTTTCCTGAGGTTGTTTTTGTTTTTGTTTTTTTTTTTAGAAAAAGAATGCCAGAATGCCATTCAGGGGTTAACTGACTGTGATTCTTTTAGGTGACAAGGTCCAAAGCAGATTTTGGTAAAATACTCTGAGAGTCCATTTTCCAACTCTTTGTGCCATTCATTGGAAACCAGCCTTGTCTTTGTTTTCTATTCTGTAAAGTAAACTGATGTTGCTTACACAGCTGCTAGTTCCCAAACTGGAGGAATCTGAACTTCAATGCTAAGTGGGAAAAATCTTACAAGCAGAGGCCAAGGAGGGTCTCCAGAATCAGGTGAGAAACTCTCAGCCTGTTTTTACTTTCTGTCAGATTAGCCATGATGCTGTATGGGATGCAATGCTCACGAAAGCTGCCAAGAGCCTAAAGAGCATTTCTCCATACCATTTAATTTGTATAGTTTCTCTGCATCCATTTCCTGGCTTTGACTCAGCTGACCCTAACTACCAAAATCTCCTGCATAGCCAATGTTCCACATTTCAGCCAGTTTTACTGCTCTGGTTATTTTTCTTCTAAAATGAATCATCTTTATTCAAACTTTTAAGCTCTGTGCCAACCCAGATATCCATCTTCTAAAAACTGTGTGTGTGTGTGTGTGTGTGTGTGTACTGGGGCTTGAAATTAGGGACTGGGCATTGTCTCTTAGTTTTTTTTTTTTTTTTCTCAAGGCTAATGCTGTATACTTGAGCCACAGCTCCATTTTTGTTGTTGGTGTTGGTGTTGTTTTGGTGGTTAATTGGAGGTATGAGTCTCATGGATTTTTCTGCCCAGGATGGCTTTAAATAGCAATGGTCAGATCTCAACCTCCTGATAGCGAGGATTGCAGGTATGAGCCATCAGAGCCCACTGACATCTCTCTTCTTTACCCTTCATATTAGTTTGCTACGGGATAAACATTCAGCTTAAATGAGAAACAACTCTACACTGCTGAAAACCATACTGATAGCTAAAACATCCAAACTGTTCTCAACTGCTCTGTGTGGCATGAATCTCTGTTCTATGCTCCCTTTTGTAACCAGAAAAGTCCACCTCCCCAGAGCAGTGGTCCTCGACTGGGGGCAGTTTTGTTGCCCAGGGACATTTCTGATGTTGGGATCTGCTAGGCGGAGGCTGAACAGCTCACAATGCACCAGGCATCCCTGAAACAAAGTGATCCCCCCAGCACCTCTGCAGCTGAAGCTGAGAAGGGCTCCTGCAGACTGCAATGGGTGACACCAGGAGAGGTCTCTTGTTTAGAGTCATCAAAGTTAGCTTGTAAATGTTAAAATAAACCTGATATCAGCCAGGCCCACACCTGTAATCCTAGCTACTCAGGAGGCTGAGATCTGAGATTGTGGTTGAAAGCCAGTCCGGGCAGGAAAGTCCTGGAGACTTATCGGAATTAAGTACCAAAAAAGCTGGAAGTGGCACTATGGTTCAAGTGATAGAGTGCCTTGTGCAAAAAAGCTCAGGAGCAGTGCCCAGTCCATGAGTTCAAGCCCTAGGATGCACACACACACACACACACACACACACACACACACACACACACACATAGAGAAAAATATAAACACTAAATAGAAATGATAGAGATTAATATTTTTTGCCAATCCTATGGCTTGAACTCAGGGCCTGAGCATTGTCCTTGGGCTTTCTCACGGTTAGAGCTCTATCACTTCCGGCTTTTTCTATGTATGTGGTACTGAGGAATTGAACCTGGGTCTTTGTGCATGCTAGGCCAAACTCCTAGCCCAAGAGATTAATTATGTACTTTCTACTTGAAATTAGGTTGGGCCCTTTATATATATCTTCATTTCCCTCAACTCCATGAAAAAGAAAAGCATTTACATTTGCCCTCCCATTCCAGTAACAGAACTCAGGTTCACAGGGAGTTTAATAAAAAAAAAAAAAAAAAGTGCTTAAGGCTGTAAAGACAAAAAACAGCAGAGTCAGGGTCTGGCTGCAGGCTCCATTCCAAAGTCCACGTTCTTTCCAGAAAAACTTCAGAATATTTTCTTCTCCTTAGGAAGGAAAACTCAGAAGCGCTATTCTTCTTCTAAATATAATTTTATTGTTATTATTAATGTGTTGTACAGATGAGTTACCATTTCATAAGTCAGGCAATGAGTACATTTCTTTTTTTCTTTTGGACAATGTCAGAATTCTAAAAACAAAACCAAAACCAAAACAAAACCCAATCAATCCACTCTTAAGTGATTTTCTACCCCTTGGATCAATGTACCTGATTAGTAATTCTATCCCCTAACCCATACTCTGTCTGATTTCCAACTCTGCTCAAATCTTCTATTTCTTCTGTAGGTTTTGTAAAATAAGTAGATCCTATATTCCTATATATCTCTTCAAAATGCAAAAAGTGAAGCCTGAAAAAAAGGAAATGGCTAACAGCCCCATGGCATGAAGGGAGTAGCGAAAGATTTAGAATTCACATTTTGACTCTCAGTTATGTGTTTTGTTGCCTGAGCTTTGTGGCCAAACTCTCGCCAAACTTCCCTTTTTACTACCAGCTCACTTGTTTATGAATAATTCTGTGGCCTTTTTCCCAGAAGATGTCAAACATTGCTATTTTGATGCACCGTGGTTAAGGAAATGACCTTTTCCCAATTTTGCCATTTATTTACCATTCTTGGGACAAAGTTTAGCCAAGCTCCTCCCCCTCCCTGTCCCTTCTCAGCTCCTCTGGGTAGGGTAACTGTGTCTAAGTATATGTCTATAATGTGTGATTTGTTAGTGCCTGGTAGGTAGCTCGTGTCTATAATTCTGGCTTCTTAGGAGGTTGAGATTTGTGGATTATGGTTCGAAGCCAGCGTGGGCAAGAGAATCTGTAAGACTCTTATACCCAAAAAGCTGGAAGTGAAGATGTGACACAAGTAGTAGAGAACTAGCCTTGAGTAAAAAAAGCACAGGAACAGGGAAGGGTGTGTTGTATAGTGGTTGAATGCTAACTTACCATGCATTAAGCCCTGGGTTTGATTCTTGAGTACCACGTACACAGAAAAGAGCTGAAAGTGGTCCTGTGACTCAAGGGGTAGAGCGCTAGCCTTGAGAAAGCCCAAAGAGAGTGTCCAGGCCCTGAGTTCAAGGCCCAGAACTGGCACAAAAACAAGCAAACAACCACAATGACAAAATCTAATTTTGATTTGCTTCAAATATGTATAAGGACATATACTATTTCTTTTCCTTCCCTTCCCTTCCCTTCCCTTCCCTTCCCTTCCCTTCCCTTCCCTTCCCTTCCCTTCCCTTCCCTTCCCTTCCCTTCCCTTCCCTCCCCTCGCCTCCCCTCCCCTTCCTTTTCCTTTCCTTTTCTGTTTCACAGAATCACTGCTTTATTCATTGCAATAATTTATATAAAAGGTCATAATAAAAATCAGTTTGTATCTCACTTGCATAAAAGATAATGATTGTCTTTGTTAGGCTGTTTTGCTGCCTTCTTAAAAAAAAACCCAGCATTTCCATATAAATGAAACTTGGTATGGAAGATACTATAAGCTGGGTGCCTGTAAGCTACTCCGAAGACTGAGATATGGGATATTGAGGTTTTGAAGTTAGCCCAGGCAGAAAAGTCTTTGAGATTATGGCTCCAATTAACCAGAAAAATATTTAACTATAAGCATGTTTCAGGTAGTACAGACATGAATAAACTAGCCAAATGAACGCATACAAGGCTTTGAGTACTGACATGCATTCATACATGTGCTTATATACACAATATTTAGCTTCAATGTCATCCTACTTTTCTTTGAAAAATTTGTCTTCTCTTTTTGGTCAAAAAGCCATTAATTAGGCCCAAATGAAGTAGCCAGTACAAAGAGTAGAAGTCTGGCGAGACCGCAGCCCTTTCCTTTTTCTCAGTCATTCAGCTTGAACTCCAGGCCTGGGCACTGTCCCTAAGCTCTTTTATTCAAAGCTAGTGCTCTACACTTGAGCCACAGCACCACTTCAGTTTTCTGGTGGTTAATTTGAGATAAGAGACTTTGAACTGTGATCCTCAGATCTCAGCTTCCCGGTGGCTAGGATTATAAGTGTTAGACATCAGTACTAGCTGACATATACACTTTTGTGTTATAAGTTTTACCTGCACTGCCCTCAAGCTGGGTGTTATACATATATATAATGAGAATGGCAGATAAATGTGAAATGTTTAATAATGTAAAAAGTTGACCAGGAAAAATGTAAATGATAAGTAAATATAGAATCATTTTATAATGTAAGTGGTTTTAGTAGTAAAAAAATAATGCATGCATCTGATAAAAGAAACTTTCAACAACGCGGAAAAACAGAGTACATACGGTTAAACTTACCTCATTCTCCCTTGACCTCATCTTGCTCTTCTAAGGAAATCACTATGCATAGATATTTTCTTCATATCAGAAAAATTCTGTGAATGTTGTAAATATGTACTATGGTTGGTCTCATATTATTGTTCTACCAGAAAAGGTCTATGCATCAGTAAATGTGCATACTTAAGCCAATTGGAATTATAGCACCCTGTTACACTCAACAGTCTCCTAGAAAATCTGCCTCATTCTTCCTCATGGTTTCATTTTATTCCACTGTATCATGGTCTAGTTAAACTACTTTCCTACTAGTGAACATTCAGACTTTTCTTACTTTTGTGTTCTCTGTGTGGATGTGTGTATCTTCATGTGAGTGATTACAAGCCATGTCACAATTTACATCTTACACTTATCTTTGGGCACTCAATCATTTAAAAAATTATCAGATAACTTTTGCAATATGAAAAGACTATATATGCCTTTGACATTTTGAAAATGATTTCCCAATTTCTTCTCCAAGGAGGTTACTCTGAAATGGAAGTCTATGAGAGGGTCTGATGCTGCTGTCTTCAAAGACTCTTGCAGGAATATTGCAATATTGTGAAAAATAACAGAGCCTTGACCAAAACAGCAGAAGAACAGAATGGTTTTATTCCATGCCACAAGCTAGAATTCTCAGGACACAATGACTAGAGATGCCTCTGTTTTGAGGAACTAGGAAAGGGTGAAGGTTGAAATCCAAGACAGAGAACACAAGGACACATGTGACAGTGGTGGAAGATATAAAGAAGGTCTGAGGGTTTTCTTTTAATTATTGTATTTTTGCCAGTCCTGGGCCTTGAACTCAGGGCCTGAGCACTGTCCTTGGGTTTTCTCAAGGCTAGAGCTCTACCACTTGGGCCACAGCACCACTTTTGGCTTTTTTTTTTTTCTATGTATGTGGTACCAAGGAATTGAACCTGGGTCTTTGTGCATGCTAGGTGAGGACTCTACCACTAGGCCAAACTCCCAGCTTCTGAGTTGTTTTTTTCTTTTTCCTTTTTCTTTTTTTTTTTTTAACAAAAGGGATTTCTAATTAATTTACACAAATGAGGTTATAGCCCACAAAAGTTGATTATAAGTTGGCATAATCGAGGTAACTTTATTATTGATATTTGTCATATGGGCAAAATTGGTAACATCAATTAAATCATCTTATTAATTGGCAATATGGGGCAAATCTGACTGGAAAAGTATAAATATTAAGCAAGATAATAGCTGTTCAATACTTAGCACCATCTTAGAACATAAAGAATAGCTAACCTCAGCCATGATTATTTTATGACACACTGATATCACCACTTATCTATAATTAGACACTGATATAAAGTACAGAAAGGGCTGGAATGCAATAGCTTACACAAGATAAAAATGTACTTGTTGTCAAAGTCCAGATGTTTATTATCAGTGATTCTGGTCATAGAATTCCACCTCCAATTTAAATATTATCTTAAGTCTCTTTGCCTAGCCAAACCTTGATTGCTGCATAGTAAATGTTTTAGCCACTTAAAAAGAATTTGAATTCAAAGAACAATGTCCAAGTTCATAAGTAATTAAGATGACTTGATTAGTGGTGGGGAGAAACCCGGAAACTCTATTTATAGCATCAGCAGAACTAAGGTGAAAGGTTAGGGCTCTGAAGATGGGAGCCTGAAAAGATTCAGTGTGTGAGGAAAAGCAGGAAGTCAGTTATTAATCAAAGATATTGTTGGGAGGGGAGAGGAAGAGAAGAAATTAACAGGAGAGTAAAACATGAAAAAGTGAAAGTTCTTCATTTAAAGGTTTAATCTCTGGGCAGTTTTCCTTTCTCTCTCTCTTCTCTCTCTGTCTCTGTCTCTGTCTCTCTGTCTCTCTGTCTCCCCCCCCCTCAGATCTCAGCTTCCTAAGTGACAGGATTACTTGTATGAGCCATTATACTTAGCTGAGTCCTTCACTTTTGATTGCAGTGGTTTCTCAGGACTTGTTACCTTATTAACAATGTGCAAAGATGGATATCAGAAAAAGAAATGAACTCTAATTTTTTTATTATAGAAGAGATGGGAGAGACTTCAGTGATGCTATGGGCAGAACGGATCAACTCTGTGAGATAATTTCATAAGCAACCTACACTGTTAGGTGCTTGCAGATTGTGATTTTCATGTCAGGTTTGGAAGCTGTGACATTTTTGGCCATCCTTTTCTAAAAATAAGAGCAAACCAGGCTAGATAATTGTAAGACCTGTTCTGGGTTTAATGAGCTGTGTCTGCAACCTTTTCCTGTTGAAGTCTTCAATGAACTGGGCTGTATAGTTTAGTATTTCTGTGGCCCTTCATTGCCTCTAAGAATAACTATGTTAACTGCCTAGAACATGGAAGATTGTATCAAACAATGGGGGAAAATGTGGTCTACGTAACGCTGCTTCAATTTCCTACTTTACTTAGGGATAAATAAAGATCTGAGAGACTGGGGTGTAGGATGTCTTTTCATGGTTAAGATTTGGGGGGCTACATTTTTATGACTTTTTTAATGAGTATATTTCTGAAATTCTAATAGGAGGAAGATAATGTAAGGTAGCTCATCAGTGGTGAAAAGAATAATATGTTGCGATCAAAATAACTATGTTCAAACTTCAGTTTTGCTGGTTAGCAGCTATTTAAGCCCATATCAACCAATTCAGTGTCAGAAAGCTGAGTGCTGGCTTGTAAAATGAGATCATCTTTAGGGGATTACTGTGAAAAGTGAAAGGTAGAATGAGATGCTAATTTATTAAATGTTTGCTTCTGTATTCTGCATCACTATATCTCATTAGACTCAGTCTTTCCAATCAGCTTAAACAGAGCTGAACCTATTGGAAGATACCTGTGTGCCTTTTTACTTTTCTTTTTAAAAATTAGCTTACATTAACTATGTAAGAGGGGGGACTCTGCTGCTATGTTTCCAGGTATGGTCACAATATGTTACAATAAATTTCACTCCCTCTTCCCTTCTCCCTTCCAAAATAATTTCAACAGGCTTCTTTGTTTTATTTTCATAGGTGCATATAATCTATTTTGATCTGTATTCATTCTTTTTCATCTTGTTAGCTCTTCTTGTTATTACTTGTTTTCTGTTTATATATATATATAACTTGCATATAACTTATACATATGTATATGTTATACCAATACAAAAATTATATCCCAAGTTATAAAACAATGATCAAGACAGGTGCTGGTAAGATAATATCTGTAATCCCAGCTACCCCAGAGGCTGAGGCCTGAAGATCACAGTTTAAAGCCAGTCCACCTAAAATACTATGAGAGACTCATTTCTAAGATATCAGCAAAAAATGAAAAGCAGAGGTATGGTTCAAGTGGTAGAACACTAGTTTGAGAGGACAAAGCATAAAGGCCGGGAGTTTGGCCTAGTGGTTAAAGTGCTTGCCTAGCATGCACGAAGACCCGGGTTCGATTCCTCGGTACCACATACATAGAAAAAAAAAAGCCAGAAGTGGTGCTGAGGCTCAAGTGGTAGAGCTCTAGCCTTGAGAAAGTCCAAGGACAGTGCTCAGGCCCTGAGCTCAAGCCCAGGACTGGCAAAAAAATAAATAAATAAATAAAATAATGATCAAAACAGATCCATTTGTTTTTCTTGTTCTCTTTTTTTCTTCTGAAGCTTGTTCACTCTGCTAAGAATTCATGGAGCAGTCACACCTGTCACTTTTCCCACACTGTGTGGACCAATCCTGGAAAAGGTTCGTTTATACTGGGTGCCAGTGGCTCACCCCTGTAATCCTAGCTACTCAGGAGGCCAAGATCTGAGGATGATGATTAGAAGCTAGCCTGGGCAGAAAAGTCTGTGAGGCTCATACCTTCAAAAAGCTACTCAGAAAAAGCCAGAAACAGTGCTGTGAATCAAGTGGTAGAGTGCTAGCCTTGAGTAAAAAAGAAACCCAGGGACAGTGCCCAGACCAAGTTCAAGCCCCAGGACTAGCACAAAAAAAAAAGAAAGAAAGGAAGAAAGAAAGAAAGAAAGAAAGAAAGAAAGAAAGAAAGAAAGAAAGAGAGAAAGAAAGAAAGAAAAGAAGGAAGGAAGAAAGAAAGGAAAGAAAGAAGGAAAGGAAGAAAGGAAGAAAGAAAGAAAGAAGAAAAGGTTAGTATTATCTAATACTATTCTCCATGAACAAAATTACCTGCTTTGGCAAACTGCTGTCTCCTTATTTCAGATAGATAAGTAATAGTTACAAAAAGAAACAATGATTTTCACTTTTTTGGTAAGAAATTGCTAAGTCCTAACATTCTGCAATACAGAACAAGGTCTTTTCCTAAATGTTCATCTTTGTCATCTCTATTGCCAGCAGAGAGAGCTTGTCAAACTTAGTTCATCCATGAACAAGTCAGTCTGAGCTCTGTCTAGCACAGTGTTAGTACACGTTGTTTTGACCTCGGCTTCTGCACAGAGCCTCAACTAATAAAACTAAGATACTTGATTGCATGCACCCTCATTTTATTCTCTTGTCCCTCTATATTAATATATAACTACATATAATGACATACAATTATATGTGATTATATAATATATAATTTTCCTTCCTTCATTCATTCATGGGTGGGTATCTACTTTGACTATTGTGAGTTGTGCTGTGATAGACATATCCCTTAATATGCTCAGTTTGATTCTTTTGGGTGCATACCCAGAAATGGTATGGCTGGATTATATGGAGGCTCTACTTTTTTTTTGCCAGTCCTGGGGCTTGAACTCAGGGCCTGAGCACTCTTTTGGGGCTTTCTCAAGGCTAGAGCTCTACCACTTGAGCCACAGCATTATTTCCGGCTTTTTCTGTGAATGTGGTACCAAGGAATCAGACCTGGGTCTTCATGCACGCTAGGCAAGCATTCTACCACTAGGCTAAATTCCTGGCCCCTCTATTTTAAATTTTTGAAGAGGTTCCATACTGAGATCCATAGTGGCTTCACTAATTTATAACCCCATAAATGGTAAATAAGTATTCCTTTACTACCACATTATAGCCAGCATTTTCTGTGTATGTTTTCAACCATAGCCATCTGACTTCACTGAGCTAGAATCTCAGTGTAGTTTTGACTTCCCCTGATTGCTTCAGATGTTATGTTTTTTTCTTGTATTTGTTTCCGCATCTTCATTTGAAAAGTAACAGTTTATTTTTTTCCACTTGTTGACTGGATTATTTGCTCTTTTCTATTGTTCAGATTTTTTTAAGTTCTTTGTATACTGGAAATTAATTCAAAGACACCTCGTCTATGGAACCAATTTCCTCTGCTCAGTTTATAACAATTGTGAAATGCTGTCTGGTTCTAGAATTTAGCAGAAAACTAAAGACAAAGTATTTCAAGGACTTTATTACATTTTGTACTTTGATAACGCTATGGAGGGAAAATGAGACTTAAATGATTTTAAATGATTTTCTAGGGGTTAAGATAAGCATTTGCCTAGTAAGCACAAGGCCCTGAATTCAATCCTCACTTCTAAAATAAACAAATAAATAAATAATTGTCTGACACTCTGTCATTGGTCAAATAGCCAATTTTGTTGTTAATGGATCACTTTGCTGTGGAAGTGTACAGGTTTCCTTTCCAGGTGTGCAAGGGGATTCCACATAAATACTCAATTCCACTAGCAACTGGAACAAGGGTTTTGTTTCCGATGTTGCTAAGTTTCAATGAGGCAAAGCTAGTTTCCAAGAGGCTTGTTTTGCTCAGCAGCTGCGTCTAAAGCCGGCCCACATGACCTGCCTCCAACCTTTTGCACCCAGCCTGTCAGAGGAGGAGTGTTCTTACACTAATTAGACCAGAACTTAAGAAAATATCAGTCATAGGACACACCCAAGCCCAAAAGGCTGACCGGGGCACAAAACTTGTCCATTAGAGCCATTGTAGATTGCTAACCTCAGGCTTTCCTCTCACCCTTAGGCAGCTGGTTGTTTTGCTTTATTTCATCCTTTGGCATACTTAAGAATGACTTAAAGAATGTGTGGATGATGCTTACAGAATTCAAGGATGATGGCATATGCATAAGTAGATCTGGAGATAGAAGCCATACATTTTGACAAACTAGGGGAATCTGCAGGAAATGTTGAAATTTCGAGACTTTTGGGGTTTTTTTAAAGAAGAAAAAAAACCAAGGAAGTTAAGCTTTGTGGTGGTGTAGAAATAGAAATCCACGTATTTACAGTTGCCTTGTGAACTCTAGGTCTAGCTCCTAGAACTACCGCAGACCACACAGTGTGTGGAACTGGAATTTGAGGCTTGTGGCTTTGGTGTCAAAATTAAGATCATTTCCAGTATAATTTACTACGCTCTACCCCTCCCCTCCTCGTGAATCACTGAAGTGAACAACAGTCTCGCCAATGAGTATGCATTTTACTCTGAAAGAATCAAAGGATGGCAGAATTTGCTCCAGCTGCCGATCTTGCTGACAGTCTAAAATTGTGCAGTTTTACAGTGCACATTCAATCTAATCATAAAAAAACAAAATAAAAATCAACCCAGCAAGTATTCTGGTAATGCAAGCACTCTGCTTTTTCATTCTCTCCGTGTGAAATTCATTCCATATTCAAGTTGCTCATTCTGTTAGGTAGCCTCCTTTTTGTTGTTGGGGGTTTTGTTTGTTTGCATTTTGTCAGTTGTAAGCTTTTAGGTTCTTCTAGGAATAATCTACCCTGCCAATCTATTTATTTGGAAATTCTTTCATTTCTCTTAGTAAAAATTTATAGTTTTCAGTATATAGGGTCTTTATGTATTTTGATTATTTTTCTCCAAATATTTCACAGATTTGGATGCTAGGCCATGATTTTTTTGTATTATTATTATTATTATGAAACACAATTGATTTATTTTTTTCACTTCATGATCGTATTTCTTGCAGCCAGCCTAATTAGCTCATTGTGGTTCACCAACCTGTTTTTCATGCCAGGTCTCTTGGCCTCTGTCCTTTGGATTTTCAGCTGTGGTTTCAGTGACATCTCTCCCTTTGGTACACAAACAAAACTTTATGCTTGTAGCCCAGTCAAGAGCCTTTCTCCATTTTACACTATTTCTTTGTTTACTTTATTCTTTCTTTCTTCATTACATTCTTCCCTTTTTATGTTTTGTAGTAGTTGTTCTCAGGGGCCTTAATGACCTTGACTGTCCTTCGGGCTCATGTGTGGCACTGTTATTGTCAACTTCGCCTTCATTTCCACATACACACATTCAGGTAAGCAGGACGGGCTGGCTAGTGGTGCTCTGTTCAACAAATGTCCCCTGGAATTCCCTTTGTGTAGTCTGTTATCCTTGCATTGGAGTTACAGTTCCGTGTTCCATGAGAATAATGTAAAACTGGTAACTTTTGTTCAAGAGAAATTCATCCTCTCTTTCCTCTGTGCTCTGGTTGTCTTATATGCTGAAATTATTATTATTATTATTATTATTATTATTATTATTTCATATGTGCTAATCCCGGGGCTTGAACTCTGGGTCTAGATAAAGTTCTGGAGCTTTTGTGCTCAAGGCCAGCACTATACCACTTGAGCCACAGTTTCACAGACTTTCCAGCCTGGTCTAGTTTTGCACTGTGATCTTCAGATCTCAGACTTCCGTGAAGCTAGAATTACAGGTGGGGACCACTGGCTGCCTGGTCTGGGTCATAATTATTCTTTTAATGATGGCAAAGACAAGGAGCATCTTTCCCACGAATCCTCTCCTCAACTATTTCCCATGTTCTTTTCGGTCTGTGGGCTGCAGTAACGTTCTCATTTCATTTCCTTGCTCCAATACAGCTCGGGTTTTCTCCTACCTTGCTCACCTAGACTCACTCCTAGACTTCACTCTGATGGAGTGGGGGTGGATCATACTTCCTTTACAGAACACACACACACAGAGTCCTGTGTGTGTGTGTGTGTGTGTGTGTGTGTGTGTGTGTGTGCACAGGCACACAGGCACATAGGTATCTGTAACAAAGCTGATTGCATTTTTTGAGACAGAACCATGCGCGCGCGTGTGTGCATATGTGTGTGCATTGGTACTTCACATCACTTTTTTCTGTTTTCGTGAAGTATTGGATTTGAAGGCTTCTTGCTTGCAGTTAATTTTTCTCTGGGGCTGAATAATGCTCCATTATAGATCTAGGCTGCATTTTCTTTATCGCTTCCTCTTTTGACAAGTACCTTGCCTGATTCTATAATTGGCCACTTCGAATAGTGCAATAAACATGATTATGCATACACGCTAGTCTTAGGACTTGAACTCAGGGCCTGGGTACTATCCCTGAGCTTTTTAACTCACAGCTAGTACCCTATCACTTGAGCTACAGCTTGACTTCCAGCTTTTAGGTACTTCATTGGAAATAAATCTCATGGCATTTCCTATCTGGGCTAGCACTGAATCATGATCCTCAGATCTCAGCCTCATGAGGAGTTAAGATTACAAATGTGTGCCTCTGATGACATAAAAGACATGCTAACACTTTCAGAGGTAAAAAGTTTTAGGACAAGTAGGGCAGATCTGAAGTTCAACATTCCCAGTAGTAGAAATTCTAGAACATTACATCCTAAAATCAGCTCAGCCCCATCTGTTCCTGAGATCAGTTCTCTGGCTGATAATGTTCACCTCATCAAGGTGGGACAGGAGAGACATGATTTATAAGTCAGTCATCAGCCCGTTGATTGCATAACGGTGGGAGACTTCACTCATTATTGGATCATTACCCAATTCAAGGAGCTTGACTGTTCCGTAGACCGGGCACAAAGCTGTTTAGATCATGCTGTGTACAGTCCTGCAAGACTGCTACCCTCATTTCTCTGCTGCCTCTAGAAGTAGATTGCTGAGTCTGGATCTGCCTGGCAATGAAACAAAGGGAGTGTGTTGCTAAGCCCCAGGGCTGAGCAGAACGATGCTGTTCTGCATATGTGGAGAGAGAAGGTAAAGAGAGCCAGTGAAATTGAAGACTCCTGGAACTGGACCACTGGGTGGGGTGTATAAACCTACGAAGAGGGAAGGAACAATGTTTTGTGCTCCTTTGGAGCAAAGTTAAATTGAGGCAACAGATGTTTGCTGTTGTGACAAAGTACCTGGAATAAATCAACTTAAAGAGAAAGAGGGTTTATTTTGGCTCATGGATTTCAGAAGTTTTGGTCCATTGTTTCTAGGAGAGAGAGAAAGAGAGAGAGAGAGAGAGAGAGAGAGAGAGAGAGAGAGAGAGAGAGAGAGAGAGAGAGAGAGAGAGAGAGAGAGACAGACAGACAGACAGACAGACAGAGACAGAGAGAGAGAGACAGAGAGAGAGACAGAGAGACAGATTATGAGGCAGAGATGGACGGGGAGAAAGAGGGAGAAACAGAGAGAGGGAGAGACAAATGAAAAGAGGGAAAGCAAGGAAAATGAGAGGGGGGAGCTATAATCCTAGCTCCTTAATAGGCTGAGACCTAAAGATCATAGTTGAAAGCCAGCTTGGGTAGAAAAGTCTGAGACTCTGATCTCCAATTAACAAGCAAAAAGTCCAAAGGGGAGCTGTGGCTCTAGAAGTAGAATCCAGGCCTGAGTTCAAGTGCCAGGATTTGCACACACACACACACACACACACACACAGAAGGAGAGAGAGAGAGAGAGACAGAGACAGAGACAGGGAGACAGAGATACAAAAAGAGAAGCAGAGACAGTGGGAGAGGAAGGAGAGAGGGCTCTGGGTCTACAATATAACCTTCTGTGGCTGGGTACCCTCGCATTGACCGGCTTTCTCTCACTAGGTCCCACCTCGCCTAAAGCCCAGAAAACCAAGAATCTACCAAATGAAATGGACGACTGTTGAGATCAGAGTCCTTCTGTTCTAATCACCCTGCAGAAGCTCTGCCTGGGCCAAGCTGTGAATCCAGGGGCTCTGACAGTCATTTCAGATCCAAACCAGAACAGCCACTTACACCCAATCAAAGGAGGGCGGTGGTGAGGGGTCTGAGCCCTCCAGTGCATAGTTTCTAAGTGAAAGAAAAATGCAACTGGCCTTGCCCTGACTTGGTTTGCATATGTCATTCGAAATACAAAGCATCAGTAAAAACGTGACTGATACCTTAGCATTTGAGTTGATGAAATTCTAGTCCCTGTGATAATTACCCCTCAAAGAAGAAAACTTTGAGACATTGTCATTCCATTTCCTAATTCCAACCACATCTGATTTTTTTTCACATCAAGTTTCACTTTATTATCAGTAACCTGAGAATTTGTTGTATAGATTTTCAAATGGTATACTTGCATGAAGACTTTCTAAAGATACAATGGCAAAAATCTTTTTTTATTATTATATTGATTTTAGCAAACACTATCTACTTGAAGAACAATTGTTGGTAACTAAAGCTAAGAATTCTTTCTCTTCTTTCCTTCCTTCCTTCTTTCTTCCTTCCTTTCTTTCTTTCTTTCTTTCTTTCTTTCTTTCTTTCTTTCTTTCTTTTTTTCTTCCTTTCTTTCTTTCTTTCCTTCTTTTCTGGGTCATGGGGCACTCGGTCTGGGCACTGTCCCTGAGCTCTTCAGCTCAAGGCTACCGCCCTGCCAAGCCCCACTTCCCATTTTCTAGAGGTTAATTGGAGATAAGAGTCTTGGGTCCTTTTGTGCCCTGGCTGACTTTGAACTTTGATCCTCTGATCTCAAGCTCCTGAGTAGCTAGGATTACAGGTGTGAGCCACTTCACCCAGCCCTAATTTATTTTTTTGCCAAAGGACAAAATGATAATACTTACTTTAAAGCTTTTAACTGGCTTCATTTTGACAATCATCTAGAACTGGCGAACACTTTTTTGAATAAAAGAGAATAAACAGTTCATCGAGCCAAGCTGAGGAAGTTGGTTTCATTAACAACAACAACAAAAAAGTGGGCATTTACATAAATATATAATCCCAAGTCTCGGGAGGTTAAGGCAGTGCAGTCATGAGTATAAAACCAGCACAGACCACAGAGTGAAATTCTGTCTGAACAACAACAAAAAGAATAGAGGTAGGTTTAGCTCAAGTGGTAGAGTTCTTGCCTAACAAACACAAGGTCCTATGTTCAAACCTCAGTGCCACCAACAAGCAAACAAATAAATAAAAACAATCTGGTTATTATTGTTTTTTTTTCCCCAGGTTATTTTAATTTTTTCTCCCCAAGCAAAGGGAATTTTGATATCATGCCAGATGAAACTAGCTGGTAGAGAAAACTTGGCTGTTAGCTTGAAGCCTGACTTCTAGGAAGGTCAAACAATTTGGATCCAATTTTGTGACCAGGAACTTGAGCTTGAATGACTTTGCTTTGATATTTAGCTTAATCTGTTAGGATTCAGTGCAGAACCTGAGCTCAAAAATGTGTCTTTCTGTGATTTTTTTTAACATTTTTTGTTGAAAAAATGGGTGCTGGTGATTCACACTTGTAATCCCAGCTACTCAGGAGCCTGAGATCCAAGAATCACAGTGCAAAGCCAGCCCAGGCAGGAAAGTCTGTGAGACTTTTATCTCCAATTAACCACCAGAAACCCAGAAGTAGCATTGTGGCTTAAGTGCACTAACCTTGAACTGAAGAACTCAGGGAGAGCACAGTGCCCAGGCTCAGAGTTCAAGCTAGCTATCAGGTAAAGGTTACTTGAGTTTAGGGTTTCAGGAGTAATATAGTGAGAACATTTAAAAATAATAATACACGAAATAATGATCAACAAATTAACAAGGTAATATTGTGTTACAGTTCACATCCGTAATTGAATTATACCATTGTGTTATGAAAACCAAGGTGCATACATCTCCTAAAACCAGACTTTTTAGGCCCGCAGGCCCCAAACTGCAGGAGTTCCACACTTTAGTACCAGTTGCTGAGCTCCACACACTAAATAAAGAGACATGGTATAGGGTAGAGAAAGATTTAGCACATGGCACGGGAATAGTACTTTAATGTATCTTGGGTACAAACATGAGCTTTAGCTTTAAATAACAACTGGGGAAAGAGGAAAAGAGGCACACATATTAAATAGTCTTAGTCAAAGTATAGCCTGGGTGATGAATATTTCAGTCCTGGTTTGAGAAGGAGGGTTTGGTGACAGATTCATCTCTCATCACCGGTGGTGATAAAGGAGTCCTTGTGGTCCATCTGTGGATGGTGTATTGTTTCTTTAGGATACTTTCTGTCCCTTGCTGTAAAAGTGTTGTTGGTCAGCTCTGACCATCTAATACCCCAGGTGATCGTGAAGCGTCTACAGAGAGCAGGGCTTTGAGAAAGACCCGCAAAATGGAGGTAAGGAGACTGAATTTCTCTCCTGTTTGTAGTTGTCTGTGCTCTCTTGCAAAAGCAGCTTCGAAGCAGCAGTTAAATGTCAAGGTCTGTTTTCTAGCAGAGGTAGCTTTGGAATGCAGGAGGTAGGGCCTACATCAAGTCCATTAACATTGGTTACATCACGGTGGGTGATGTGAGCTGGTGTCTCAGAACTTCAGGTCATTGAAAAGCACGCTGAGACATTGTAATCGTCATTTAAATTAACCAACCAACCAAGATATAAATTCTAGCCAAATCCCTACTTAATAAAGTTTGGTGGGGCACTGGTGATTCACTCCTGTAATCTTCATGTATTTTCAGTAAAGAATTCCATTTCCCAAAAATGGGGGGTTGTTTTTGTTTTTTTTTAATTCAATTTTTTTATATTTTTGCTGGTCCTGTGGCTTGAACTTAAGGCCAGGGCACTGTCCTTGAGCTCCTTTTGCTTAAGGCTGGTCCTCTACCACTTGAACCAAAGCATCACTTCTGGCTTTTTCTGTAATTAATTGGAGATCAGAGTCTCATGGACTTTACTGCCCAGGCTGGCTTCAAATCTCGAAGCACAATCCTCAGATCTCAGTCTCTTGAGTAATTAGGGTTACAAGCATGAGTTACCAGTACTCTGCTTATTCTTTGTATTATTTTTAAATGTCTGTATATGCTGATAATAGGGCTTGGACTGAGGGCCTCTTTCTCTTGCTTGGGTTTTTCCCTTCACGGCAACCACTTGAGCTGCACCTCTACTTCGGGCTTTTTGCTGACTAATTGCTTTCTTGCCTTGGTTGGCTTCAAATTGAACCCTCATCCTCAGACGTTAGTCTCCTGAGTAGCTAGGATTACAGACATGAGCCATCAGCACCCATTCGAAAAAAAAGTTGTAAAGCCTTCTTCATGCCAAGCTCTGTGACAGAGAAGAAAATGCTAATATTGCAAACTAATTCAACCTATGTCTAATAAAATGTTCCATTAGGTACACGGCAAAGAACCATGGCCTGAGGTGTAGAGGCAGCTTGGCCTTCAGCTGCTGCGGTGACCTTTGGATGCTTGCTTAGCTTCACCCTGGCCTTATCTCCTCATCATGTCATATCTAAATTGCATTGCTTATGTATGGATTATTCTTTTTTTTTTTTTTGGTGGATCTTGGGGCTTGAACTCTGGGCCTGGGTGCTGACAGCTCAAGGTGATTGCCCTAACCCTGGGCGTGGGCATTGTCCTTGAGCTCTTCAGCTCAAGGCTACCACCCTACCCCTTGAGGCTCAGCCCCACTTCCCATTTTCTAGGGGTTAATTAGAGATAAAGAGTCTCACAGGCTTTAGTGCTCAGGCTGACTTTGAACCGCAACCCTCAGATCTCAGCCTCCTGAGTAGCTAGGATTGCAGGTGTGAACCACTGCGCCCTGCCTTGGGTTATTCTTATGTGGGGAAACCTGCTCTTTACTTTTAAATCTGGTTTCATTAGCAATGCGTGAAGACATTTTTAAGATGATTTAGAAAAGCCATTTAGGGAAGTGAAGGTGTGGCTCAAGTGGCTGGGTGGCAGCCTTGAATAGAAAAAGCTAAGCATCAGGGCCAGCTCCTGAGTTCAAGCCCCAGGACTTAGACAAAACAACAACAAAATAAAATAAATAATATGGTCCAAGGAAGGAAGGAAGGAAGGAAGGAAGGAAGGAAGGAAGGAAGGAAGGAAGGAAGGAGAAACATTTTGGTCATTGTCACTGGACGATAGATGAGGACTTTCCTTCAGTCTACCAGTTTCCAAGCAAAAATCAGAGTCGCATAGAAAAGTATTTTGGGGGAAGTGGCACTGTGGCTCAAGTGGTAGAGTGCTAGCCTTGAGCAAGAGAGCTTAGGGACAGCACCCAGTCCTAGAATTCAAGCCCAAGAAATGGCCAATAAAAGAATAAAAAACCAAAAATATTTTGGGGGAAGGGAGGAGGGTCATTATAAGGATATCTCACAGTAAGAGTTTATGTGAGTATAATGGGATAAGCTAGAAAAGATAGTATTAAAGAAGAGAGAGGCAGGACCAAGACTTTAGTGTAGAGTGCTTGCCTGGCACGCACAAAGCCCTGGGTTTGATTCCTTGGTTCTACCTACACAGAAAAAAAGGTAGAAGTGGGGCTGTGGCTTAAGTGGTAGAGCACTAGCCTTGAGAAAGCTCAAGGACAGTACCTAAGCCCCAGGAGTACAGGCCCCAGGACTGGCAAAATAAAAAAAAAAACATAATAAGAAAAAAATGACAGAGAGAGAGAGAGAGAGAGAGAGAGAGAGAGAGAGAGAGAGAGAGAGAGAGACAGAGAGAGAGAGACAGAGAGAGAGACAGAGAGAGAGAGACAGAGAGACAGAGACAGAGAGACAGAGACAGAGAGAAAGACAGAGAGAGAACACTGTTAGACTTGCACTTTACAACTTGGGTGGGGGGAGGGGGAGAGAGAGGGTATCAATGCTTGAAAAGAAATGTACCCATTACCTCACTTACAAAACTGTAACCCCTCTGTACAACACCTTTACAACAAAATTAAATTAAAAGAGGGGAAGGCCATCACTCCCCATATAGGAAATAGAAGTTAAAGATTAAAAATGGCGAGGGGGTAAGAATGTTCAACAAGAAAGCTACTCATTGCCTTACTTAAGTAACTGTAACTCCTCTGTACAAAACCTTTACAATAAAATTTGTTTTTAAGATGGCAGTTCCAGTTAGCAGCCTTTATGCAGTGTGAGCTGTGAGAATACTCACTGATCCTTAGACCATGTTTCCAGGTGGCTCAGGTGGTGAGGTATCACCAAGCCTCGCACTTTCTTTTGCCCG
This sequence comes from Megascapheus bottae, assembly GCF_031878675.1. NCBI lineage: Eukaryota > Metazoa > Chordata > Mammalia > Rodentia > Geomyidae > Megascapheus > Megascapheus bottae. Next base: position 9,456,709 of record NC_143531.1, on the reverse strand, counting down.
ATTGTCATCTGCTTCCCTCTCTTTCCCCATTGCAAAGAGCACACAGTATTCAATATCTCAAAGAAGACAGGATAGGCCCGTTATAGACCCTATTCTTACAGTTTAATATCTCAAAGTAGAGAGGGAGTTCTGATGTCTGAGTCTGGTCCCTTTAATATTTCTTGATTTTGATGCCTCCTCATCTATGTATTTTACTTTAGTCATCTGAAGCCATGCTAAGAACTCCCATTTTGATCTATGTCTAAACCAGACCATGGTTCCAGGCCAGCCTTGGAGAAGAATTCGAATTCAAGGTTGGGACACGGGTGTGATGGAAAATTCACCTAGATAAGAGACTTGTCTGGTTTTAGACTCAGTTGCTGCTGACACGGCACTTTACCTTCTGTTGATGAAAGGTCAACAGTGAGGATTCATCGATTTGGCTATTTACAGGAAATGGTAGGAATCTCGCCAGAAATTGGATGAATGCTGAAGGGTGAGGGAGGAATTTGGTTCCTTGGCAGTTTGGCAGTGACTTGGAAAGAACAGTCTGACAATAATGATAGAGAGAAATGGGAGGAACAGGGAAGGAAGGCTGCTCAAAGCTGTTTCTTTTCATTCTATGACCTTCATAGATTGAAGAAGGCCCTGGCTGGTGATATTCTTCTCTCAGAGTCCATTTTTATTAAAATCCCCAAAATAAATGGTATTTTTTCCTATACCTAGTATGTACTTGACACATTTCTAGACTATTCAGAAAGAAGACAATGATTTTGTTTTACGTTCTAGCTAGGGAGGCAGATGGTATGTAGTTATGTGAACACAGGAAAATTGCTTGGGATGGGGTGAAGGCTCTATATGATTTTTAAAAATGCCAAGAAGAAGCAATAATGAGGAAGTTAAGGGCAAGTCAATGGGGTAAGTCCTCTGAGGATATGACCCTCTCTCTAGATGAGTCATGAGCTGTGAGAAGGAGATTACCATGGAATGTGGCCAGAAGGTGTTCTGAGCAATATGGCCCAGAGATGGAACACTGGAGCCCAGTGTTTGCGAAAGAGAAAGCCTAGGAGAATGAAGCTCAGGGATATTGAAGAAAAGAGATCTGGTGTTACTGATCATGTGACATTTTCCTATTGTTCCAATCACACTGGGAAGCCTTTGAGAGTTTAAAGAGAAGTAGTATAAGGTATATGTGTGCATGTGTGCCTGTGTACCTATAATGTTGTTGAAGTAGGGATGCTGGAACTGTATGGTAGGGAGTTGAATCTACCTGGTGCCATCTTGTCTACATAATGGAGGCAGGGAAGTTTCATATCCTAGGTGATGGGGAGGCCTGAGTTCCTAGAGGCAGGGGCAGTGACTTGGACACTAGGTTACTGGACCTGTCAGTCTTGGGTTGTGATCTCTCAAGCTCCCTGTCCCAGCCCCCTGACCTGACCCTATTTAAGTTCAGAGCAGCTCAGGTGCCACTTTACACCATGTCTTGTGCTCCTATCCTTTCTCCTGCCTCTTCTCCCATCAACATGGCATCTGACTTCAGCTCTCCATTGGAGCTGATCTGGTTTGTTGGTATTGTTTTTCTGTCCTTTCTTTCCTCTCCTGTGCTCATGGCTCAGTTTTCTGACAGTGTTCAGTGTATTTGGAGGTCTGCAGGGCTTTTTAACCCCACCGGCAGATGCCAGCTTTCTAATAAAGACTTCCAATTCTACCTCTCAAAATGTGGCATCTCTGTAGCTTGCCGATTGAATTCACCTTACAACACTGTCACTTTTTCATATCAAGGGCTTCATAAAATAAAGTAATAGAAAGTTTGCATTACACATTGGTGCAAGACACTGCACCTTTGCTCTTTGGGCTTTTCTAACCTTTGTCTTATAACTAATAAACTAGGCAGTCCTGAAACATGACTTAGATAACCAGGCTGCTTTCTAAATTCTCAAAGAACAGAGGGGAAGCTCAGATCACTGCAGGATAAAAAGAATGTAGTGGTAGCCTAGCCCCTGTTGGTGAGTGAATTTCTCCTAGTGATACTCAGATAACCATGCCTTTACTTTTTTTTGCCAGTCCTGAACACAAGGCCAAGGCACTATCCTTGAGCTTTCTCAAGGCCAGCACTCCACCACTTGAGCCACAGAACTACTTTTGGCCTTCTCTGTGTATGTCGTAGGAACTAGGGGCTTCATGTATGCTAGGCAAGCACTCTACCACCATGCCACATTCCTGGCCTGATAACTGTATCTTATATGCTGGATGTGATCAAGTAGTACATTCTCCTTTAAAAGTAATATTATAGATGTGAGTTGTGGGCTAGACTATATAAAACGTAATGCAGCAAGATGCACAATTACTCATGGACAGGTCTGGACTAGGCCACAAATAGCCCTAAATTCCTTCTCATAGATTTGGAGGCAGCATGATGGCAGCTGGGGCTCATAACTAACTCACAGCGGCGCTGGATAGCCTGAAAGGACAGCAAATAAAAGACATCTGGCTAAGAAGTCTATTTCTATCTCATTTAGTTAAGGAATGCCAATTATTTTTGTTCTTTTGTTTAAGTGGTACTCTAAAATACAAATAAATGATCGTTTAGGAATCAAAATAGGAAGGTTTTGTATCTAAGGCACTTCTAGAATCAGGATAAGGCCCACATTGCTTTTCATATACCCCTCTCAGAGTAAAATAGGCCTGCTCTGGAAAAATCAAAGGTGATAGCAATTCTCAATGAAGCCACAATGGGAAAAAGCACATACTACTAGCATTCAGCTGTACTGTTTTTCTGCGTATACAAAGAGATGAGTGACTCCCTTAGACGGGGGACTTTGGTTATCTCTATCACAACCTGGTTAGTTTTCTTTTTATGACTTGTCACTGTACAGTATCAGCAAAATATAAGATTAGGATGGGGCAGAGGTGGCTAGTAGATTAACAAAGTCATGTGACTCCTTTCCAGACATGCAGAGTTGTTGATGCCTGTGTGTCCTGCACAGCCCCCTTAAAAGTAAGCACATAGTTTGTGTGGCCAATGAGGGTAAGGGAAAAGTAATGTCTGTGCCTTCCAGGCTAGGGAAATGAAAAAAACCAGTGTGATCTCCTCATGTTCTGTCCTTTGGCAGATACATTAGAGATATAAAGAATGTAGTACTATGATGAAAGAAGCTTTAATGCCCGACTCACTGCATGGAGTTCTCCAACTAAGACTATCCACTTGGGAAAGAGCCTGAGTGACAAGTCCATTTTTGTTGTCTTCTGTTCAGGTATATTGGTACTGCTTGTTTGAGAAGTTAGACTAGCGTTACTCATACACAGCATAATTAGCCAGAATGTGGTTGGCCTGTGGACAAATGACACACGAATGACATCATCACGGAAGTGTGGAGAAGGGATGATGGATGTGATCTGTTGACATTAACATAAATTTGCTAGAGGAGCGACATGAGCTGGGTTAGGAAGAGAGGGAGAAGAAAGGAAACCGGGGCATCCAGGCAAGTGCAGAAAGAGAGCAATGCATTATGAACTGAGGTGCATGGCCACAGAGAGACCAATTTGAAAGAACATTTGAAAAGTGATCTTGAAGTATTGTACCAGGGAAGTGTCATTTAAAAAAGCAGTATATGGAAACGATGCATCTTGACTTGTGTCATCTCACTTCTTTCCTTATATGTCTTAGTTTTGTGTAGTTTTTTTTTTTGCCAGTCCTGGGCTTGAGCTCAGGACCTGAGCACTGTCCTTGGGCTTTCTCAAGGCTAGAGCTCTACCACTTGAGCCTCAGCACCACTTCTGGCTTTTTTCTATGTATGTGGTACCGAGGAATCGAACCCGGGTCTTCATGCATGCTAGGCAAGCACTTTAACCACTAGGCCAAACTCCCGGCCCCCTAATTTTGTGTAGTTTTTTACATCATTTTCCCTTACTTCTCTTCATAGCCTACCCCTCTCTTCTTAGCCCCATGTTCCCCTTGCAAGTACTCATTTCTTAGTGCTTTGGTTGGGCTTTGACTTAGCCTTTCTAGAACTCTCTGTAACATTTATTATAATTCAGTGAATTCATTTGGAATTGCTTGCATATCACCCAGAATGTTTACTTACAAAAATACAGGCACCGGGGCTGGGAGTTTGGCCTAGTGGTAGAGTGCTTGCCTAGCATGCACGAAGACCCGGGTTCAATTCCTCAGTACCACATACATAGAAAAAGCCAGAAGTGGTGCTGAGGCTCAAGTGGTAGAGCTCTAGCCTTGAGAAAGTCCAAGGACAGTGCTCAGGCCCTGAGCTCAAGCCCAGGACTGGCAAAAAAAAAAATACAGGCACCTTCTATCTACCACTAACAAGAGAAACCATGTAACCTTTGTTTCTCTGGGTCTGGCTTAGGCTGCCTTATGTCACTTAATAGAATTCTTTCCAGTTTGTTCTGTTTCCTTATGAATGGCACATTTTGAAAATTTAGGAGGAAACAGGGGGCCTTAGAGACCATCCCAGGAACATGATATGGCCAGCAGATGGGACTTACTGAAGGTGATGTGTAATGCATTGACAAATGAAAGATGCCTTCAGAAAAACAAATGATGAGGTACGAGAGAGAGAGAGAGAGAGGGCAGGGAGTTTGGCCTAGTGGTTAAAGTGCTTGCCTAGCATGCATGAAGACCCGTGTTCGATTCCTCGGTACCATATATAGAAAAAAGCTGGAAGTGGTGCTGAGGCTCAAGTGGTAGAGCTCTAGCCTTGAGAAAGTCCAAGGACAGTGCTCAGGCCCTGAGCTCAAGCCCAGGACTGGCAAAAAAGAGAGAGAGAGAGAGAGAGAGAGAGAGAGAGAGAGAGAGAGAGAGAGAGAGAGAGAGAGAGAGAGAGAGAGAGAAAGTGCTGGAAGCCAGGTATATCTTCATAAACATCTCCCCAGGGACCTGTTTCCTCCAGCCCATCTCCTAATGTTTCCACCACCTCCCAAAATAGCACCAGAACCTGAGGGCAAGCCTTCAGTCCATGAGCCTGTGAAGAGACATTTCCTATTCAATCCAAAACAAGCAGCAGCATGAGTGACATTTTCCTGTGACTCATTGGGGATCATAATGCATTTCAAGTCTTTACTTCCAAGGAAAACAGAACCTGAAGACAACTTTATTCATTCAAGTTAATGTGGTCACCAAGAAAATTTCAAGCCATACAGCTAGTACTAATAAATAACAATCAAAAGAAATGAAGACGTTTTTTCCTCAGAAGAGATCCTTAATATTTCCTAAGGGGAAGTATAGGTATATTAGAAGTGTGTGTGTGTGTGTGTGTGTGTGTGTGTGTGTGTGTGTAAATCTGGATCCCAAATCATCATTGCTACTATAATTCACATGGAATCCTTATGGAGTTAAAAGAACACTCACGAGACTAGCTCCCCTTCACCAACATTATTTCTGCAGGTACAAGAAGAGGAAAGAAACCCTAGCCAAGAACTGGAACACTACAAAAGCTGAAATGTTGAATGGATTAAGCAATTTGAGAAATTCAAAAACTCTCTCAGAATAGAGAGCTCTTATCTAGTACATAGAGAAGATTTATAAAGCTAATTTTGTACCCCTTAGAACAACAGAAACACTGAGTATATTGTGATGGTTATTTTTCCCCTGCTGTTTCTACATCCAGCTGCTCTTTCCTTGTGTATATAATATTGTACATTAGGGAACTCAATAGAAAGCCATTCAAAATTATAGGAATAATAAATTTGCTTTGTTTTGTTTGCTTTCCTGGCTAGCTCCAAACTTTCTACATACTGAGAGCAACCCAGGTTTTATGTACAGGCCTTTAAGAGTATTTTCATTTCTTCTAGTGCCAACACTTTATAGTTCATAAATATGTTTTGAGTCAGTAAGTATTTGTAGAGTGACTGACTGAATAAATGACTTAATGGATGGATGAATGAACAGTAGTCCAGAGTATTAAAATGATTCTCTTCAGGGTGATCTAAATACATAATCTGGATAGGAGTGAGAAGCCTGAACACCCATGGAGGATGGGGATGGGGACAGCCTGTGGTAGAACTGGCCTAGAAACAGAGAAAGAAAGAAAGATATACACCTACAGTTTCAGCTGGACAATGGTGGCTTGTGCCTGTAATCCTAGATACTCAGGAGGCTGAGATCTGAGGATCATGGTTCAAAGATAGCCTGGACATGAAAGTCCATGAGACTCTTATCTCCAATCAACCACCAGAAAACCAGAAGTAGTACTGTGGCTCAAAGTGGTAGAGGGTTTAGTCTTGAGCTGAGTGAAGAGCTCAGGGACAGCACCCAGGTCCAGAGTTCAAGCCCCATGACCAACAAAATTTTTTTTTAAAAAAACCTACAATTGCAGCAACTTTTATTCTTTTTATTCATTTCTCTTAATTTTAGAAAATGGTTCTTTCTGTATCCTTTTCTCGTTTGTCCCTCTCCTCTTTTGTGTGGAGTGGTTTCCCATATTTTGTTAGCCATTGGATAGAAGTATCATTGAACAACACACAAATATTATGTGGCACAATGAACATTTTCCATTGTGCAATTATTCCCAGGAGAGGTGCCGGTGGCTTATTCTTGTAATCCTAGCTACGCAGGAGCGTGAGCTCTGAGAATCAATACTTAAAACTAAATGGAGCGAGGAAGTGTTAGCACCAATTAACCAACAAAAAGCTAGAAATGAGTCAAGTATAGAGCATGAGCCCTGAATGCAAACGCTAAAGGAATAGCATCCAGGCCAGGAGTTCAACCCCACATCGGGCACAATAAAACCAAAATCCCCAAAGACAAACAAACACAACTGCTTTACATCTAAAGTAGTTTTCAGCAGTTAGGGAATGTTTTCTTAGTTTACTGTATCTTAAAATGGATTGAGCCTTTTCAAATAGTTGCTGGAGCCAAATAAACGATGAGCAAATGGAACACAGACATGGAAAATAAAACTGATCGAACAAGGTTACAGAGAACAAAGCCAATATGGATTTAGACCTCTCAAGGAGCCAAGTCAAACACAGGTTGGGGGTTGGGCAGAGAGGGGTTCACTCCTCTTTCAACTCTCAAACTGTCTATACTGGAAATCACTACCTTGACCATGGGGCGTGAATAGAATATGTTTAAGAATGTACAAGAAAGGGGTGATATTGTTCAAGATGCATTTACATTCCTATATGGCTTTATAAAATAGCAACTGCTCTGTATAACTACTTAAAGATAATTTTTAAAAGTCATAATAAAAATATAGCCAGGTGCCATTGGCTCATACTTGTAATTCTAGCTACTCAGGAGGCTAAGGTCTTAGCATTTTGAAGTCAGCTGTGGCAAGAAAGTCCATGAGACTCTAATTTCCAATTAAATCACAGAAAAAAGAAAACCAGAAGTGGTGCCATGGCTCAAAGTGATGGAGCACTAGCCTTAGACCAAAGAACTCAGGAACAGCACCCAAGTCCAGATTTCAAGCCTCAAGACCAGAAAAAAAAATGTACCAGAGAAACCGATTCAGATCTTTCTCCTTAAAAATATTCAGCCTAAGGTTTGGTTCCATTTCATCCTTTGTGAAAACAGTTTGTCGTTTTTCTATGTTTCTGTTCTCCTGTGCCCTGGGATTTGGCTATGATTTCGTGATGAGTCAATGAGTCAATGGCTAGCCAGACAGTTGCGGTGGACCGTTAACTGTTGAAAGCTCTTTTGGAGATGGTCCTAGCACCAGTTAAGACCCAGTGTATAGAAGACCCAGTTGCCCTGAGAAATGTGTAATTAAGACAAAAGTGTTAACAAAAGTGATGCTCCTTGAAGAAAGAGCTACATGCTAAGTATTCACAGTAACAGTGAATCTCCAGGCTTGGGGAGAGGAATTAATCAATCCAGGGTATGTTTTTCCAGGCTTTCTTAGAATTTATAGCGATTTTATTTTATTTCTGTGCTAGTCCTGGAGGCTTGAACTCAGGGCCTAGGCATTGTTCTTGAGTTTTTGTGCCCAAAGCCAACACTACCACTTGAGCTACAGCTCCACTTCTGGTGCTTTTTTGGGGGGAGTGGTTGGAGGAAGCAGCATTAATTGGAGATAAAAGTCTTATGAGCTTTCCTGCCAAGGTTGGCTTCAAACCAGATCTTAGCCTTCTGAGTAGCTGGGATTATACTATGACACCAGCTTGATTTCATATGAATGCAACATTTCAGGCACCACGAATACTTTATGAGTCTGGATTATTTTATATATTTGCTTATTCAATAAGCAACCAATATTTATGGAGTGTCAAAAAACAAGGACCCAATATTGGTCTCCCTACCCAAAATACGTTAATAATAGACATTACTGGAAGCCCTCTTGTTGTGGTCTAAAAGGCAGGGAAATGTTTAAGATAAACAAGGCAAATTTATTTGAAAGTGAAAGAAAAGCCATGAAGGAAAGTACCAAGACTTTCCCATCCAGGTGGGGCCCCAAAGAGGAATCCAACAGAATCCTCTTGGAAGGTGGTTCTTATAGTACAAGGCCTCTCCCCTCTTGATTACTTCTGCAATGGGAGCATGTATCAAATTATGAAAGATCAGGGGTTATATTCAGACAGCCCTGAAGTTGATGATCCTAGAAGCATTTAATGCACATGATGGTTCTGTTCTGCTCCTTATCCGGCAGTGTGCTTAATCTCTGTAACACAAGCTTATCCAACCAGCTGACCCTGATAGGTAGAGGCCTTTCAATTGGTGTAGTCAACTTCCATGAGTTGGTACTTACGTACTGTGGCTAGAAGGGGGTTTCAAACACAAATATTAAACACACACACACACACACACACACACACACACACACACACACACGCACGCACAACTTCCAGTCTGGCTATGGTGGCTTATACCTGTAGTTCTTGTAACTAAACTGTCTGGGTTCTGAAGACTGTGATTCATAGCCAGCCCAGGCAGAAAAGTTCATGAGACTCTCATCTCTAATTAACCACCAAAAATCCAGAAGTGGAATTGTGGTTAAAATGGTAGAACAATGATATCTCTGGCCATAAAAGAAATGCAAATCAAAACAACTCTGAGATTCCATCTCATTCCAGTTAGAATGGCCACGATCAAGAAAACTAATAACAACAGATGCTGGCGGGGATGTGGCTAGGAGGGATCACTACTACACTGTTGGTGGGAGTGCAAACTCGTTCAACCACTATGGAAAGCAATATGGCAGTTCCTCAAAAGACTAAACATAGAGCTCCCCTATGACCCAGCAATTCCACTACTTGGCATTTACCCAATCATCCAGAAACTAGGACATACTAAATCTACTAGCACAATGATGTTCATTGCAGCACTATTTACCATAGCAAAGATATGGAACCAACCCAGATGCCCCTCAGTTGATGAGTGGATCAACAAGATGTGGTATTTATACACAATGGAATTCTATGCTGCTGTCAGAAAGAACAGCATCCCCCCATTTGTAAGGAAATGGAGAGACTTAGAAAAAAAATCTTAAGTGAAGTAAGCCAAACTCAAAGAAACATAGGCTCAGTAGTTTACCTCATTTGTCATAATTAGTAGAAACCTTGGGCTCTCCTAGCAGAGATTTACAATAGAGCAAAACCTAGATATATAAGGCCATATAGTATGAAGCTAAATGAAAGGACCTCCATGTTATAGAAATAAAAGCCATATAATGAATGATTGTTGTCCTTAATGTACTATGTTATCTCTCATCTCTTTTGCTATCCCTTGGGTATCTCATATTATTACAGTATTTTACCTTGTTATCTGATATATTGTATATATGTTTATTTGGTTATTTGAAATAGGATAGGGAAGGGGAAAAACAAGATGAGGGGCCGGGGTGGGGGGAGGGAAATGGGGACCAAACATGAGAAAGGGTATCAATGTTTGTGAAGTAATACACCTTCTATCTGGTGAATATAATGTAACCCTTCTATTAATTACAATAAAAATATATGAAAAAAGTGGTAGAGCACCACCAGGATTCAGTGGTTCATGTCTGCAATCCTAGTGACACTGGAAGCTGAGATCTGAAGATCGCAGTTCAAAGCCGGCCTAGGCAGGAAAGTCCATGAGACTCTTATCTTCAGTTAATTACCATAACTGTAGAAATGGCCCTGTGACTCAAAATGGTAGAACACTAGTCTTGAGCAAAAACAAGCTCAGTGACAAGCACCCAGGCCTTGAGTTCAAGCACGCATGCGCGCGCGCGCACACACACACACACACACACACACACACACACACACACACACACACACAAATTATACGTAAAGAGAGCATGTGGTCTGTTTAAATCCTAAAGCATACTGTATCCCAAAGGTCTATTATTTTCTCTGTGTGGTGAAAGTATAAGGTCTAGGTTGAGATTACTGTTTATCTTCTAGAGGGAAATTCATATACGTGTCTTTATCTGGGACTTTTTCCCCCCAAAATGCTTCGAGTTTGACAAATGTTGCATGTCTTTTCTCAGTTGGTTTCCTTTTTCTTTCCCTAATACTGAGGTAAATTTGATCCAGATTTTGTCCTTTGTGTTTTGAAACACACATGAAAATATTTGACCCATCTAATATTTAGTGAAATGTCAGATGATCTTTTCAATAAAAAGGATTGGGGGGAAGGAGGGGTTCAAGAGCTAAATTGCAGGAAGTTGATTTGCCAAATTTAACCACATTCAGATCTCAAATAGTTTAGTTAGGATGGCTGCAAAATGCAAATTTAATAAATACAAGATGGACCCATAATTTTGAAAAACATACCTCTTTTCCCATTTGCTATTTCATGGGAAAACACAAATGTTACACGATAGTGGACTGCTTCGCCTGTAAAGTTTTTTTTTTCCCCTTTCCTGTTATTTGTTTAGTTTGTAATTTAGGATAGTTTGAGGGAATATTTTTCAGTTTGCTCCATGGAACACAAACCTCTTAAGTGGTAGCACACACACACACACACACACACACACACACACACACACACTTTTATGGAAAGTACTCTCTGGGAATCTCTGCATATCACCATCTGGAAGGTGAAAAGGAATGGAAGACAATAAATAAGTTTATCTAGCCCAGTGTTGCCTGCTCTTCCAGTGCCTCTATTAATACTCATCAGTTGCATTGCCATAATTTTCAGTTATCTAATCTTTGAATATCTCTTTTTTCAAAAACAAAAGCAGTGTAATATAGTCCATAGTGTAACATAATATCAATATTACATATTATCAGACAGCCTGAACATGTAGGTTCAACCCTTAGTTTTGTTATTGACCTTCTGTGATCTCCAGCAATGACAACCTCTAATTGTCAATTTTATGGTCTCTAAAATAAGTATGATACTAGAACATCAATTACACAGGGTTACTGGGAAAATTTAAAAGCACAACTTATTTTGATCTATTTTGTTTATTTATTTATTTATCTATTTATTTTGTTAGTTATAGGGCTTGAACTCAAGTCCTCGGTGCTGTCCCTGAGCTCTTTTGCTCAAGGCTAGTGCCCTACCACCTTGAGTCACAGTTCCATTTCCAGTTTCCTGGTGGTTAATTGGAGATAAGAGTCTCATGAACTCTCCAGCTCTAGCTGAATTGGAATCAGGATCCTCAGATCTCAACCTCCTGAGTAGCTAGGATTACGAGTGTGAGCCATTGGTACTCAGCTAAATTAATTTTTTATATTGCCTTTAAATAGTTATATAAAGGAGTTTCCCAACATGTTGATTTATGAATACAGGATAACCAGAACATAAAGTTATGAAACTAATATAATGATCTGTGGATTTTGTACTATTAGAGATGGCTTCAATATTTATGTCTAGGCTACCCACAAATATGGAAGTCATTAAGAACTTCCCTCACTTGGTAGTCATTTGTAATGTATTTGGAAAAAAAGAAGTGTCCCCCAAGATAAGAGGCAAAGTCTCAGTTTTCCCGAACCTTCTAGAGCCACCAGATTTTGGAATAAGGATGAAATGAATTTTGAAGTTATCCATGAAATACACAAAGTAGCAGGCAGCAGACAATTCGTTAGCAAAGGAAGGCCACGTGGGGTGCAAGGAAAGTGGGTGAGAGAAGCAGAGGACTTCATAGGTGGTCTACATGCACAGTATTTCTGTCTCTTCATTGGGCTAGTCACCTGGATACATGGTTGTTTAGCAACTTCCCAATTGCCCTGTTTTGATAACTATCACTGCCTCCAGGCCATGAGTCTGGCTAAGCGCTGAGCCTCATACAGAGACTTCTGTGCTTCCTCATCTGTGTTTAGGTATTTATTCCATCCACTGATTTACAAAAACCAAGCATTTTCTATTGCCAGATCTAATGTGCTTAGGGAAATTATCTCATTTAACATCTACACTGGAAGGATTATAGGAAGAACGGAGAAGTCTTCATTCATGAAAAATTGGATCTGTTTCTTGGTGTTCCAGTAATCTGTTAACCTTATTTCCTGGTTCTGTCTCAAAAAATGCAATCAGCTTTGTTACAGATACCTATGTGCCTGTGTGCGTGTGCGCGCACACACACACACACACACACACACACACACACACATCCAAATTTCCTTACTACCCTTCAGTCTTGCCATTCAAATGCAATGATTTTGCATTGTTAGTGCGTCTCCCAATTTTCACATCTGCTATCTTCTCCAAATTTAATGTATAACATTAAAGTCTATAGAAGTCCATCTCATTTGGATGCAAGCTCCAGAGATAAGTACCCTGCTTTTCTCATCTTCCTGGTCTCTCTCTCTCTCTCCCTCTCTCCTTGTTTATTTGATTTGATTTGTTTATTTCAGCTTTTCTACTGCTTTGGTTCATTCATGTTTTTCTTTTCTCTTCCACCCAGCATTTTCCCCCAAACAAACGACTGCCTCAGCTTCACTAATCCACCAATGCCACCAAATAGCTAAGCCAACCTTGAATTGAGGAATCACTCCCAACACCCAACCCCAGCATCTGACTTCTGCAAAGGGCGGAGTTGGAATGTTTACGTAATAGGGGTGAAAAAGAATGAAAACACAGCTCATTTTGCAAGAGACCTGACAAAACCATGCAATTTAAGGAGACTCAAGTTAGAGAGGGAGAGAGAGACACAACACACACACACACACACACACACACACACACACACACACAGAGAGAGAGAGAGAGAGAGAGAGAGAGAGAGAAGAGAGAGAGAGAGAGAGAGAGAGAGAGAGAGAGAGAGAGAGAAGTATAAACACAACAGGAAGAATCCATAGACTTCGTGGCAAAGGTTGAATTTTTTTTCTCCTGTGAGCACACCTCTTAACCAAACCAAATGCTTCTCTAAGAAAACAGCTAACAGCTTTTTTTCTTGGCAAAAGAAGAGAGTGAGGGAGAGAGAGAGTAAGAGAGAAGAAAGAAAAACAGAGAGGGAAGAGAGAGAGTGGATAGAGCTAGAGAAGAGGAAGAGAGAGAGAGAGAGAGAGAGAGAGAGAGAGAGAGAGAGAGAGAGAGAGAGAGAGAGAGAGAGAGAGAGAGAGAGAGAGAGAGAGAGAGAGAGAGAGAGGGAGGGAGGGAGGGATCCTCCCATTGGCTGATAAGCGAGAAGGGAAGCCCAGTTTGAAGTTTAACTCGCTGGCCGGGAGGGCAGGGACAGGAGTAGGTTGTTGATAAAGGGGAGCTTGCACAGCATTCTGCCCAGTGGCTGCTGCCCTGCACCTCCGCTGCTTCTGGAGACTCAGCGCCCCCTCCCCACCCCCACCTCTCAGCCTTTCTCCTTGAGTGGCTGGTGGGAAGGAGAACGGACTAGAAAAGCAGCCAGAGGGCGAGGTGTGGGAAAAGCAGACAGGCTGCCAAAGCAGAGATTCCTTCCAATAGAGGAGAGAGAGAGAGAGAGGGAGAGAGGGAGAGAGAGGGAGAGAGAGGGAGAGGGGGGACGCCTGCTGCTGACGTGGGTTAGTTACATTTAACATCTTTTTTAAATTAATTTGGTTTTTTTTTAATGTGCCCCATTTGCCTGGGGAACCAAAAATGAACTTTGCAGAGGAAGAGAGTCCTAAGCGTTACTGCATAAAAGCCACCCATGTGGCCATCATCTGCGCGGTGGTGGTGGCGGTGGGACTGATAGTGGGACTTTCCGTGGGCTTAACCAGATCGTGTGACTCCAGCCAGGGCGCCGCCAGCCCGGCTCCATCTCCCCACCCTCCCACCGCCAGCCCTTCCCCTCCGGAGCCCCCTCCCCAGGACCAGGGCGCCTGTCCCGCCAGCCTTGATGACAATGGCGACTGGACCAACTTCAGGCTGCCGGACTGGGTGAACCCCGAGCACTACGACCTGGAGGTGAGGCCGCTGTTGGAGGAGGACAGGTACACGGGCCGCGTGGACATCTCCGTGCGCCTAGGCAATCGCACCAAGCACCTGTGGCTGCACCTCCGCGAGACGCGGATCACGCGGCTCCCCGAGCTCAGGAGCCCCACGGGGGAGCAGGTGCCCGTGCAGAGATGCTTCCTCTACACCAAGCAGGAGTACGTGGTGGTGGAGGCGGCGCAGGAGCTGGGGCCCACGAGCGCCCTCGGCCCCTACTACGTCCTCACCCTGGAGTTCGCCGGCTGGCTGAATGGATCCCTGGTGGGCTTCTACCGGACCACCTACACGGAAAACGGGGAAACCAGGTGAGAGGGGGCGGCCCGGAGAGCCGCATCTACCTGCACACACGCCTGCCCTGGGGTCCTGTGCACAGCTCAGCAGGAGAGCTCAGGGCGCCGCGAGAAAAGTTCATGGTGAGGGGGAAAAAGAAACTTTCTTCCCTTCCCTTCCCTTCCCTTCCCTTCCCTTCCCTTCCCTTCCCTTTCTCCTTCCTTCCTTCCTTCCTTCCTTCCTTCCTTCCTTCCTTCCTTCCTTCCTTCCTTCCTTCCTTCCTTCCTTCCTTCCTTCCTTCCTTCCTTCCTCCGTCTCTCCTTTAACTGTCCACCCTTCTGTGGGTCGTTGGAGGTAAGACTCTCTCTGATTTGTCTGTCTGCCCAAGCCGGCTTTGAACTGGAATCCTCAGATCTCAGCCTTCTGAGTAGTTAGGATTCCAGTTGTGTGAACTATTGGTGCCTGGCCAAGACTAGACTTTAAGGAAATCTTCCCTGAGCCCACGATATTATCAGTGACAATATGGGGATAAATGTTGGTGTTGGAGAGTAAATAAGTAAATGCATATAAATGTATGCCATATATACCCATATACACACATATATTGCACTTAATTACAGCGTGTATATATCCATACATATACATTTAGGTTTAATATTTATATTTCATTTATGCTTCATCTATATCTATCTATCTATCTATCTATCTATCTATCTATCTATCTATCTATCTATCTATCTATCTATCATGCTAGCTCACATATACATGAGTCAATGACTATTACCAGAACTGGGGTAAAGGCATAAGGTCTCTTACTGAACTCACAAAAAGCTTTAGACTTAGAAATGGTCCTTGACTTGGGAGATAACTACTCTCCACCTGAGCTGTCCCTGCACTTTCAACTGCTCTGCGCTCTGTCTGCTTGGATTAAGAAGAGGTCAGTGATTAAGAAAGCTTAGTGTCACAGGTCAGAAATGTGAGTCTGGCAGTCAGCCTGTTACACATCCTTTTCCTCTCTTGCTTGAAACATGTTGCAGAGCAAAGCAAACCTCTTGGTTAAAATTCCTCTTAGTGATTGTGAGGAAGAACCAGAGAGTAAAAAAAAATCCTCCAGTAGCCCGCCATGACTGCCCAGTACACTAATTTGAGCAGACATTCATAGTAATTCATAAAAACTATCTGGCAGGATCATGTATCTATCAATCCTAAATCATACTGTTGCTAGCAATGAAATAAGTTTATTATTTCTACCGTTCTATTTTAAAATAACATTATGGGAAACCTAATTTTTACTCAAAATTTCACAACCCAGTAGTAAGCCTAGTTAACATGTTCACGGTAATAGTTTTCTGAGCAATCAGCATTATTAGTGCACTCGATTTGCTTATCTATGTGACTTTTAAGTGTGATAGATCAGAAACATGTCTTGCATTTTAAACTATTTACAAGAATCTTATTTTAAAAATTGTGTAATAGTGAGGTGCTTGTGACTCATGTCTGTAATCCTGGCTACTCATGAGGCTGAGATCTGTGGATCATGGTTCAAAGTCAGCCTTGACACTTTTATCTCCAACTAACCGCCAAAACATCCACAAGTGAAGCCATGGCTCAAGTGGTGGAACTCTAGCCTTGAGTCCAAAAGTTCAGGGACAATGCCCAGACCTTGAATTTAAGTCCCAGGACTACTGAGTACACACGAATGTGCATGCATGTATACACACACACGCAATTCTGTGTGATATCCTCTAATTCTCTGTTATTGGGTATGTAAGTTACTTCTAGTATTTTACCATAAAGAATCCAGAACACAATTAAATGTTCATCTATATGTGTGTATTTGTTCATTTTCTTGGGTTAGAATATTATCCTTAAAATATGATTGCTGGGCCAAATATGTAAAATACCAAAGAACTTGAAATATTTCATTTATTCATGATATTAATAAAAAATAGTTCAGAAAATCATCCATGTATTCATCATCCAAAGATAGCCTTTCTTGGCCAGGAATTTGGCCTAGTGGTTAAAGTGCTTGCCTAGCATTCACGAAGACCCGGGTTCGATTCCTTGGTACCAGATATATAGAAAAAGCCTGAAGTGGTGCTGAGGCTCAAGTAGTAGAGTTCTAGCCTTGAGAAAGTCCAAGGACAGTGCTCAGGCCCTGAGCCCAAGCCCAGGACTGGCAAAAAAAAAAAGATAGCCTTTCTTAATGGTTTGGTAAATCCCTTTGTATGTATTTAATTTTTGGACACGCGTAAATATGCCATTATGCTGTGTTAGGTAGTATGTGTACCATAGGTTTCCAATATCACACTGATTGTTAAACATTTTTGATACCCTTCCATTGAATATATGGTAAGTTATTGTGTAATTCTAATGGAATTAATACAGTTTTGCATCATATGTTTTTTTATGTGTGTGTGGGTCCTGGAACTTGAACTCAGAACCTGTGTCTTGTTATTAAGCTCTTATTTACTCAAAGCTAGAATGATACAACTTGAACCACAATTCAACTTCTGGCTTTTTAGTGGCTAGTTAGCCATTTCTAGGTGAATTTCTTTTTTTATATTATCAATTCACTTTACTGTTATTATAGAGGTGATATGCGCAGGGGTTAAATTTATAAGCATCAGGTAATATGAACATTTCCTTTCCTACAGTGTCATTCATCAATTCCCCAATTCTCTTCTACTCCCTCCCTCCCATCTCCACCTGCGAGTTGCATAGTTCATTGTCATCAATATCCAGTGAGCTCTACTACTGTACTTTTCCCCTCCTTTCCATCTGTGCCCTCCCCCACCTTCCTACAGATACGCATGTGAATATACTGTACATAAGGTAAAGAATACAGAATCATCAGCAAAGAAAAAAGCAAAATAGAGTCCTTTGTTTCCATATCTTTGGAGTTTGTTTCAGTATGTATATTATTTTATATACATATAAAGGGGTGCTTGGGTATTTTATCTTTGTGATTTTCTCTCTGGGTGAATTTGTTTGTACAATATGTGTTATACATATGTATACAAGAAGGTGTGTGTGTGTGTGTGTGTGTGTGTGTCTCTATACTGACCTTCAAGTAATATCTCTCATATTCTATTTACTTTTTCTGTTAGCCCTACCTCAGCATAGTGATTTTTCTATACTGTGTGCCAATTTCAGAGAACAAAAGACATTCTATTCTGAAGAACATTCATCTTGGAGGGATTCTGAAAATTCATTAATGTGAAGTGAAAATGAGTCAAATGGTTTTTTATCACCAAAATTTTTTAAACTATTTCATAGGTTGTAAAGACAATGGCAAATTTAACAAATCAGTTATTAAATGAAGTAAAATTTTTACATACTACAGGAAAGGCCTGAATTATGGAACAAATTTCCATTCATACACTTCTGTTACCTAATTTGTAACTTTCAGACATGTCCTATACTCAAATATATGATACTCACCCTGACTTCTTGGGTTACTTTTCTATATCAGTTAATTCTATCCCCAGAAATACTTATATTTGAGAGCTGCTACTGTGAAAAATCAGCTTACTTAAATTTTGGTTGACAAATACAAAATGGTAGCAAGACTGAGAGGAAGCCAGTACTCAGCTGCATTGTCAGTGAGGGCCGGACATCCTGAGTTGACTGGTTTCCAGTGGAAGTGGACACAGGCCTGGTTACTGGAGTTGGTCAGTGTCCATGGGTCAGAGCTTTCACATTGCACAGGATGTTTGCAGGACTGTGTTACACATGGCTTTGGAGCTGGTCCAGCATTTTCTCAACAACCCCATTTAGGCTAAATGGAATACTTGTTTTTCTTATGAAATATTTCAAGCACATGAGAAAAGTGTATTATGGTTTTTTTCATCTAATACTATAATTAGCCTTTTGACAATGCAGTCTGGGGGAGGGGTGGGTAAGGGGGGTCTCATCCACCCAATCTAGAAAAGGCTGCCATGGTGAGGTCACAGGATAGCCCTACTGTGAGTTTCAGTATATTTGATGTCCCTGACAGTTCTAAATGTTAACATACTAACACACATTTGTAAGTTCAGATTCCAAATACATGTTCTTAGTTATTTGACAGATTAAATGGTGCAGATTCATGGGGCATCTTTTTTTTTTTGCTGTTGTTTGTTTGGCCAGTCATGGGGCTTGAACTCAGGGGCGTTGGTAGTGTCCCTGAGCTTCTTTGGTTCAAGACTAACACTCTACCATTTTAGGCACAGAGCCACTTCTGGTTTTCTGTTTAATATGGTACTGAAGAATCAAACCCAGGGCTTCATGCATGCTGAGTAAATATTCTACTATTAAACTACATCCCCAGCTCTGTGCAATATTGTGATATATGTATACACTGTGTCACATTCACGTCAGAGTGTATCTATATCTTTGAACTTTGTGGGGATGACATTCAAAGTCTTTTCCAGATTTTTTTGAAATCTACAGTCTATGTAATCACCTTATTGTGCAATAGGATACCAGATCTTGCTCTTATCTAACTGTAACTTTGGTCTCACAGACAAAACTTTCCTCATCCTTTCTTCCTTCCTTCCCACTCCACTCTAATAACTACTCTTCCACTCTCAACTTCTCCGAAACCAACTTTTTCAGATTCCATATCAGTGAGCTCATACAGTATATGACAGTGTTTCTCATGCCTTAGCATAGCGACAATCTCCACTCCACTTCCGTTGAGATTGGTACAGATAAACAAGACTTTTATCCTTCAGTTGGCTGAATAGTATTGTATAGGTATGCCCCAGTTTCTTCATCAGATGATACACAATCAGGTGCATTTTAATTTTGCTTCACTTTGTTTTTTGGTTATTGTAAATAGTGCTGCCATTGATGATCATAAAAGTGCAGGTGTCTCACTAGTTTAACATCCAAAATGTTTATTTTCTGACCTTTCTGCCCCAATACAGAATTTAATTTGGGAGCTGAGTGTTAGGTCGTTTGAGTTATCAATGTGAAAGAAACATGGCTACATTTAGTAGTATAACCAACATTCCCTGTATTTTCGCAACCAAACCAGTCAGATTAAATTTCACAAAAGGAGAAACAACAAATCCGGGGCTCTTTTCCTCAGGACTGAGAGTTAAAGAAAGAATGGAAAAAGGAAGTGGATCCAGTTTAATTTCTTAGCAGTAATAAGTGATCATGCCGGGGGCAGGTTCATCGAGGAGAGATCTTGAGACATCTTGAATCACTTCCCCTTTCTAACACATTCCTTCTTAGTCACAAGTGTATGAGTGTCTGAGAAAGAAAAGTTAACAGTTCACAAGAATTGTGACCTTTCAGATATGTCCCTCATCCCGTAGTCTTTCTCCTACTCTTTCTTCCCCTTCCCCCCAAATCTCCCTCCATATCTCCAAAGTGCATATTTTCTCTCAAGTAGCCACTTCTTCACAATGTTATTGTCACATACAATTTCCCAGAGATATTAGTAGATCTGGACTGCTGGATGCCAGTGGCTCAATAGGCTGGGATCTGAGGATGGAGGTTCAAAGCCAGCCTAGCCAGGAAAATGTGTGAAACTCTTATCTCTAATCACCAAAAAAGCTCTAAGTGAAGTGTGACTCAAATAGTAGAAGGCTAGCCTTGAGCAACAAAGCTCAGGGACAGTGCCCAGGACCTGAGTTCAAGCCCAGAACTGGTAGAATGAGAAAGAGGGCTTGTATGGGGGCTAATACAGTGTGCAGTTTACTATCTGTGACTCTAGAAGCTTCTAACAATGTTCCTGAGAAGAGCTATGTAAGCACTCAAATATGATTAAAGGAATATAGGCAAACATTCTCACATAGGCTTTCTTAGTCCCATATACTTTGTCCATGCTAGGACATAGTGCATTTTTAAGACCCCTATTCCATAAGTAGTACATCAGCTTTCACCAACACCATTACCCTATTTTCGCTTTGTCATAGTGGAAAATTACCCTTTATTCCCTCTTCCCATCCCTTTGGAAGGGAAAAATTTGTCACGTCTTTTTTTGGTGTTGGAATGCATGCTTTTGGGACCAAGAATTATTGGAATGGACAGGAAGTACAAGAATTTAAAAAGAACAAGATACCTCTAATTTGGATTTTTTTTGGATGCTCTTCGCAACACTGGCAAGGTTTAAATTGAATTTTGACATTATTATGATGAGATTTCAATAGACAGAAGCTAGTGCAAAGGTAAAAGCAAGCAGAAAAGATCCAGATAATCATAATAGGACAAGAACATTAATTATAGGAAAAAATGAAGGTTATATGAAGAGGCTAGGCAGAGATATGGAGCAATTCATAGGGTAGAAGAGAGAGAGGATAGCAATGATAAGCTAGAAGAATCAACCAGTGACTCTAGATGTAGATGGAGAAGAAAAGAAGTTAATCAACAGCTAACTATAAAGGAGATACTTTGATGATCCAGGGAAGACATGGGAATCAACCAGAAAGCACAGTGATTTCAAGAAGAAGAGAAGATGACACGTGGAGAGAAGATGACCCATGGAGAAAAGTGTGTCGACAGAATGATTGACAGTGGGGAGGGACTAAAGTTATGGGCCTAGGAAACTCCACCTAGCTGATCTGAATGATAGGCCTCATCTTGGATTGATAGTGAAAATAGAAAAGTAAGTGCTAATTTGGAGGGAAAGGCTATAGATTCCATAGTAGACCGCTTGAAGGCTTTGTCAGACACCTAAGAAGAGATAAATCATAGGTGTTTGACTAAGACTGGAGCAAATGATTAAATTTTGTGAGGAGGTGAGTGGAAAAATCAATGAGATGATTGTGTGTGTGTGTGTGTGTGTGTGTGTGTGTGTGTGTGTGTGTGAGACAGAGAGAGAGAGAGAGAGAGATTCTCCTTAGCATGAATGTCTATGCTCAGGCATTGGGATTTTTTAAATTATCTAAACTTCAGAACGTTGTACCATTGGGTTACAATTTAGCATGTTCATCTAAGTGTTCAGTAATCCCATGATTCTCCCCCATTTTGTCTGTTCCCTCCCCCTAGACTCATTTCACACTCCTCATTTCTTTTGTCACAAGTGGACATTGAGTATTATGGCTATATTTGCCCCAGTTCCTTTTTTCATTCATTAATCCCCTCCCACAACCCCCTCCGCCAATCTTTCAACCTTCTAGCATTCATTTTCTTAAAACTGTCTGTTGATTGTTCAAAGGTTTATTCTGTGGAGTTTCAGTCTTATAGAAACTACACTTTAGCCAACGAAATTGTGTATAATCTTGACATTTTATTTGTAGTCAGCACATACTACATTCTCAGCTTGGCCTGTCAAGTTACTAGAATAGATGATCAATCAAGAGTAAGATTATAATTTTGGAGAAAGTCCCGTTGACTTGTTGCCAAAGGTTTTAGTAGTTTCCTTTATTTTGGAAGCAAAGAATATGATTTTTTTTAAATTACTTGACCTTAACTATCTTCTGAACAGAAAATCAAGTAACTGGAAATTGAATTAAGCAATTGGCTGGGTCACTCAAACCTCTAAACACTAAGGTCTGAGTAATCTCAATGGGTTTTCTTGCATTGACTTACCTCCTCTGCACAATTCTGGGACCCTTAATTTGCTCTGCTAACATACTTAGCATTTGTGGCTGCTTTTCCAGCATGACAAGCCCTTTGTTTAAGGATTTCACCCAAACACTGGTGTTTATTTTACTGGCTTAGGTTATGAAATTGCTGAACCTGGCCCAAGAGTCTACAATGGGAAAGTGATTTATGAGATAATCAGGCAGATTTGGAGGGAGGATTTTTTTTTAAGTTGATTCAGTCAACTGGGCTTCCTTGTCTTTTCTCAGGTCATTTTGACCCGAGGCTCTGAGAAATCAGAGGAATGTTCTTCCCACTGGCAAATTAGCAGGCTACATGAGATAATTTTATCATATGTTAGGTCCAGTGGTCATTCGTTAGCATTCCATTGTGGGACATTTATTGTTTACCTCAGCCCATTTTCCTGTGAAGGTAATTATCATGACATATCAAGGAATCACTTATGAACCTTTTGTGATGTGTCTTAGTCATTGTTTAGTCAGTTTGCAACACAATGTATCAGATTTCAAAAAGAATTTTAATCATTGAAGAAATGTTCTCCTGGGAAATTATGATACCACATTGCTTTAACTTGCTGTCACATTACTGCATTTTCAAATTTACATAATATTTAGAAAAACCTAGTAATCATGTATGCAATTTGGCATAAATCAACAGCAGCTTTTGAATTCTTCACTAGTCCATGAGAAAAGTAACAGCTTACTAGCTTTAAAAATATTTACATTTATGGGCAATGGCTCACATCTGTAATTCTAGCTACTCAGGATGCCAAGATCTGAGGATTGTGGTTCGAAGCCAGCCTGGTCAAGAAATGTCTGTGAGAGTCCTATCTTCAGTTATCTAGCAAAAAGCTGCAAGTGGAGTCATAGCTCAATAGAAGAGAGCTGGCCTTGAGAAAAAAAAAAAAAAAAAGGTCAGGGACAGAGCCCAAGTCCTGAGCTCAAGCCCCAGGACAGACAGACAGACACACACACAGACACACACACACACACACATGCACACACATTGCTCTTATCGTTAGAATATGAAATATTCCACTGGATCATGTGTTGAACTCTTGGCCTCCATCTGGTGGCGCTGTTTTAGAAAGTATGGAAAACTCAAGAGGTGGGGTTTAGCTGGGATTCAGTCATTTGAGGATGCTTTTGAAGGCTTGATCTAGTTCGTGGTCCTTTTGTCTCTGTGAGTATGTTTCCTGTCCACCATGAGATAATGTGCTTCTCCTCCACAAGCTTCCACCACTAAGACATTTTGCATCTCTAGGTAGAGAAATTCTAGCCTGGAATCAACAGAACCAAGGACAATGGACTACAATCTCTGAAACCCCAGTCCAAATAAACCTTTCTTTAAGTTATTTCTGTTGATGATTTGTGACTGGTGAGAAAAGTAAACAATACAATGTCCTATAATCTGTATACACAAAGCAAAATTGTTCCAGCGCATAATCTAGGCAGAGGAATGAAATTTAAAGTGCTACATCTGTTAGAGCCTGGCATGATGGTACCACCTTCCTTCCAATAATCCCTGTGTTCCTGAAGTTGAGGAAGTAGGAATATCATAATGAGATTAAAAGCAGCAACAATAACGATGCAAGGAATTATGTTTAGCCTTCTATATTTACATGAGGTAAATAGGTCCTAACTGCATGCTAGAAATTTCAAAGAAATTTCCAATATACTACATGTGAGTTTCCCCTTCATTGAGAAGAAGCCAGACATGCCTTGATAACTAAGTTTTCCAGTCTGAGGACATTACAAATCAGAAGGTTGTGTGCCATTCTGCTCAAGATCATCATTACAGCTAAAGTACAACTAGAATCTAAGCAATTTCAATGCTTAGAAGAGAGATTGTTCTCTAAATTACATAGCAAGCACTGGTGGAGAAATGTCACTGTCCCTACAATGAGCTGCTGAGAGGATCGTAGAGATGGGCACATCTCCACACAGGCACATCTTCAATAGTCTTCATTACCATTGACAGGCAAAACTCAGAGATTATCTAATTTAGGAGAGCAAATTGTGCCTACAATTGGCAGAACCTTTTATTTTATTGTATTTATTTATGAAAACATCAATAGAGCTGGGCGTGGTAACTCACACCTGTAGTCCTAGCAACTCTGAAGATCAAGGTTCAAAGCCAGCCCAGGCACAAAAGGATCTGAGACTCTTATTTCCAATTAACCTCTAGAAAATGGGAAGATGGGTTTGGCTCTAGGGTTAGAGCTGAAGAGCTCAGGGATAGTGCCCAGGCCTAGTTCAAGCCCCACAATCCACAAAACAAAAACAAAAACCAAACAAAACAAAAGACAAAAAGAAAAGGAAAGAAGACATCAACAGAATTCATTATTTTTCCTATCCGGAAGTTTTAGGAGTGTATACTTAAAAGCACGTAGAAAGAATGAAATAGAGTCCTCGTAAACCCTACCAGGGCCATTCCTTAAGAAATCTAAATCCACTCTCATCCCCACAGGAAGGCTGTCTCCTCTCTAACTTTGCTCTTCACCTCCATTCCATTAATCAAATGAGTGTAATCCTTCATTTTGGGGTATAAATTCCCCCTATAGTCTCACACATTCCCGAATCAGTTAGCTGATTTATATCTGACATGTGGTGGGATGACTAAACTGACAGATTCTTGTAGGAGAGTGATTTTTCCTTTCCCTCTGCTCCCTGTGTGTGTGTAGGGGGCAGCTAAACTTCAGAAGCCAGAATTCACTATAAAAAAATGGCTGAGTAAATCTGTGGTTGGTTGGATCTTATTATAAAACCTTAATAACTGAGAAAAGTATAAATTTTTAAGAGTCTGATCTGCAAGGTGTTAGAAATTCCAACTAACTGAACAGTTAACATCCATGGAATGAATCAATTATTCTTTTACAGAAGAAATATCTTTTCTGTGCAGATTATCTTTTGTTATAAACAAGGTTTCAATTCAATATGCCGGTTTATGAGTCTAAGGTGTCTTGAGCCATGCCACCCTTTCCATTATTATTTCCATTATTCTTGCTATCTGTTCCAATCCTACCCATTTTACTATAAGCACCTTCACGATTATGACTGTGTTCATACTCTTTTCCTCTGTCCATCAGAAGAAATTAGTGACTGGAGCTTTTCTTGGGTGACTGTTTTGGCTGAAATAATTGTACACTTACAGAAAAGTTACAAGAATAGTATATGAGACCTATAGAAATCTTTTTCCCAGATGGACCAATTACTCCTATTTTGCTCTTCCTTTTTACTCTCTCCCTCTCTTCTCTTCCCTTCTCTTCCCCATCTGCCTCTTTCTTCCTTATGGAATAGATGAATATAATGAAACATTTGTTTCCTTTTACTTCTTAATACCAGAATTTTTTTTCTTAAGAATACTTCTAGCACAGTCAGTGTAAGTCTTTTTTTAAATCAGAAATTTTAACATGAATACAATCATGTATTCCATAAGCAAATTTCATCAATTAGCCCCAGTCAGATATCCAGCCTGCAATTATGTATTGCATTAACATCATGCCTGGTTCCTTGGACTGGAAAATGGTATTTAGAAATCATCTGGGAACTAAGAGTTTACTGCCCATTTGTCATTGCTTCTAAATCTTGCTTAGCAGACAGAGATAGGAAATCAGTGCCTTTCTATATTCACATGCCCACATCTGTACTAAATAATTCTTTACGAATTACACATACCACCTCTTCAAAAGCCCTCTACTTATTAGACAGTTTCACTATTTTAAATAAAGTGTATATATATGCACACACATATATAGATAGATTTAATATATACATATATACATTTATCTATCTGTCTATCTATCTATCTTTCTATCTATCCCCAAGTCTAATGGGTACAGGTAAGTGAACTTTTACAAACGTATACATCTTCATTGCCCATCTCCAAAAGAGGACAGAACTTCCACGCTACCTAAGAACATTCCCTCTTTTAGTCCATACCCTTCCAACAACCACCAGAAATTTTCTAGTATTATTATTAATTTTTAAAAATATAGGTTCTTTTCTTTGCCAAATTCTTAACAAGTTATTTTTAGAAGGATTTTTCTGGAAGAAATGTTAAAATATTATAAATACTCTGAATGATGCTTTACTGTGCTGTGCTATATATTTTGAGATAAATTAATGGATGTAATAAATCCTTGAGGCAAAATTAAACACAGACTCTCCTCAGGGCCTTTGCAAAACTGGATCAGCTTGTGCTTGAACTCAGACCTTGGTTTGCTGGGCTTTATCCACACCCAACAGTTCCCCTCTGCCTCTGAGAGTTCTACCACCTGAGGGAATTTGTATTGGCCATTCTCTTGGTACAACCTGTTTTCCTTCATCTTCACCTGTCTGGCTACTTGTCATTATATAAACCAGCACCACATCATTTATTCTAAGGACTCACCTCTGACCACCTGAAGATGTGCCTTCCTTTCCCTCTGACCCTTGACTATTTTATATCCTTCATAGCTCTCATAATTTATTTCTTGTGTGATTACTGCCTATCATCTCCACATTACACCATCTTACTTTCATCCTCAGCATCTAGAACAATGTCTGCAAATGTATATGTGTGTATGTGTATTTGTGTGTGTGTGTGTGTGTGTGTGTGAGGTGTGTGTGAGAGATAGAGAAAGAGAGATAGAACATGTGTGAACACACATATATCAGAGAGATGTGACACTAGTATTTGTGGAGTTAAGGGACAATCTGGTATTTTAGCTTAGTATATTTAAATACTCCCTGAGAATTATGAAGGGTAAACTATTTTACTTACATAAACTATTAATGAACATAAATCAACATTTCTCTACTTTTCATTTCTATTATACTTTTCCCACTGCTAAGCTTTCTGTTGAGCAAACATAAAATACAATTCTTTTGTTTTTATATGGTGATAGGTAAAAAGCATGTGTTTCTAAGTGCAGGTGGCTTGTGTCTGTGATCCTAATACTCAGAAGGCTGAGATCTGAGGTCCCAGGTTCAAAGCCAGCCTAGGCAGAAAAAAAATCTCAGGACTTGTTATCTCCAATTAACCAGCAAAACATTGCACTGGAGGTGTGAGAGAGTGCAAAAAGAAAAAGGTATAAGTGGATTATTTAGAGAAATTATTTAGAGAAAGTAGTATAATATTCATTTTGGCATTCTGGCAATAACACACATTGGCATTTTAGGGAATTTAGGTATGTCTAATAACAGCCATACAAAGAAAACTATTGCCTCCTTTTAGAAGTAAACTTTTAAAATCAAGCATAAGGTTTTTTTTTGGCAGGAGGTAGAGGTGTAGCTCAGGAGGTGGATTGACAGCCTTGATTAAGCAAGAGAATGAATCCCTCTGAGTTCAAATCCCAATACCTACACACACACACACACACACACACACACACACACACACACACACACACACAATTAATATTTTTGATGCTGAGAATTGAACCCAGGGCTTTGGGCATGCTAAGCATGTGCTTTACTGCTAAGCTATCTGTTTTTCCCAGTCTCCCAAATTGGGTTTAAAAGTTCCATTCACCTGCGGAATTTCTCAGCACTGGCTGTGATGGAAAATAAAGTGTGTGTAACATAAATATGAAAGAAGGTGCTATGAAGGTAGAATTGGAGATTCTGGAAGCGCCTCCCCTGTGCTGGGATGGAACACACCTGCTCACTGCTCTTAGGGTGATAGACAAATGTCTTTCCCTCTGACTCTGTTTTATCTCCTTGTAGCTCAGTAGCTCAGTGGCTTTGGGTGAAGGGACCCCCTCCCTCTCTTTGCCAGTCCTGGTGCTTGAACTCAGGGCCTGGCACTGTCCTTGGGCTTTCTCAAAGCCAGCACTCTACTACTTGAGCCACAGCACTACTTCTGGCTTGTTCTGTGTATGTGGTACTGGGGAATTGAACGCAGGGTTTTGTGCATGCCACCACCAGTCACACTCCCTGCCCTGGAACCATCTCCTATCATTGGATTTATTCTTGCTCTTCTAACAGATTTTTAGTTGTGGTATCAAACTATCTAAAATTGGGGATCAAAATGTTGGAAGGATTTTCATTTATTGGTTGTTAACTTAAAACCTCCAGGTAAGAGTTTGTTACCGGACAGTTTCCTAGATGGTAATTCATATTAAGAGATGATAGAGATCATTGCATAGTTTACTCTTTTTCTGTAGGCATGGATTTAGGGGCTGTGGAAAGAAACAATAGAGACCATGTTGGTGTCTTGTTTTCTAGGAGCATAGCAGCCACTGATCACGAACCAACAGATGCCAGGAAATCCTTCCCTTGTTTTGATGAGCCCAACAAAAAGGCCACCTACACAATATCTATCATCCATGCCAATGAATATTGGGCCCTCTCAAATATGCCAGTAGAGGTGGGTATTATTTAAGTTGTGTTTTGGATACAAATGATTTACATTTGAATACAAATAGAATTGTCTGATTTGCTATGGAAGAGAATCCAGTGAATTATTTTTTTAAAAAATTCACTAATTATTGACTTAGAAGATGAAAAACATGTTTTTAGCATTTTTTGGTCTCTCTCTTTTCCCTTGAGTCTTTTACTTTAGATATCACAGTCTGGTGTTATGATAATTTTCAGTTCTTAAACAAAAGAGAAACACAATAAACATCCATCTATTAGAGTCCAGTTTTTTTTTTTTTTTTTTTTTTTTGCCAGTCCTGGGCTTGAGCTCAGGGCCTGAGCACTGTCCTTGGACTTTCTCAAGACTAGAGCTCAACCACTTGAGCCTCAGCACCAATTCCAGCTTTTTTCCTGTGTATGTGGTACCAAGAAATTGAACCTGGGTCTTCATGCATCCTAGGCAAGCACTCTACCACTAGGCCAAACTCCCCCCCACCTTTTTTTGCCAGTTCTAGGCTTGGGCTCAGGGCCTGAGCACTGTCCTTGGACTTTCTCAAGGCTAGCACTCTACCACTTGAGCCTCAGTATCACTTTCAGCTTTTTTCTATGTGTGTAGTACCGAGGAATCGAACCCAGGTCTTCGTGCATTTACCACTAAGCCAAACTCCCAGCTAGAGTCCAGTTTAACTAACCCAAATTCCCTAATCATGACAAATAAGCAACAGACAGGAGCTCAGTTTAGGGCTTCCAGAACCTACTCAGTACTTTACTTTCTAGTTGAACATAACCCCAGTTTGTAAACCAGATGATATTTCTCTAAGGAATCATTCCTGAGGCCAGTCACACTATGGCTTAGTTCAATCATCCTAACTACTTAGGAGACTGAGATCTGAGGTTCATGGTTCAAAGCCAGCTGAAGCAAGAAAGTTCTTGAGACTCTTCTCTCGAATTAACTACTAAAAAGCTGAAAATGGCTGAACTAGTAGAGTACTAGCCTTGAGTGAAGAAACTAAAGGAGAGTAACTGGGTCCTGAGTTCAAGCCATGATGGAGGAATAAATCATCATCATCATCATCATCATCATCATCATCATCATCATCATCATCATTATTGAAGGAGTGGATTATAGAAGTCAATTTCAGAGATTGCCATTACCAGAGATATTCTGATAAGCAGAAGGTTTTTCGCCAAATGTTTAATAACTAACAGTCTATAATAATTTCTGCCTGCATAATTATTAAGACTTTTTCCTCTGTTTCCGTTCCTCATCTCCACAATGGATTATGTCACTAATTAAATGGCATGATTTAAATGGTTGATGTATTAAGTGATCAGATATTTTCCTGGATGGATTTGTCCTCTACCTACCTAATCCCCAAAGGATTATATTCAATTATATTCAGATAGGGTTTCAATGCCTGCAAGTCAGTGCTCATAGTTGAAACATTACAGGGGCCTCAAGCCCACAGATCTAGTAGACACACAGGCCCCAGATGGAGTGAGAATTATCCAGCAATGCAATTCTACTCTCTGTTTATGGTAAAACATTGATGTTCATAGCTGTACCCTGGATCTTTAGTATAGAAAACTAGAGGTGAGAAAGAGAAGCTAACATTCATAATTCCTGATACTGCTGTTGCCTTCTGAATATAGTCAATCAGCAAGTACCTTCTCATGTTCTCTTGTCCACAAGATATTGTTCCGCAGGAAGATATCCTAGTACCCTAAGATATTATGGCTCCTGTGGCTAATACAGAAAGTCACAATTGTATTGCTCCCTGAATACTCTGACACAGTATATAATTCAATCTATTACAATACTGAAAATAAAGTAGATTTCTTTGGTTGTTGCATAGAATTTTTCATCTTTATAATGGTGCAAAGTGAAATGTATTTGGGTAACTACCATACCCTTGAGTCTTTGGCAAATTCAATACCTGATCTCCCTTTTGGTGTGTGGCAACAGTGAGTGGGGCTTGAACTCAGAGTCTCATGTTTTCTTTCAGCTATATTACTCAAGGGTGCCACTCCACCACTTGAACCACAATTCTGCTCCTGGCTATTTTGCTGGTTAGTTGAATATGTGTCTCTCAGATATGTTTGCTTCCCAGGTTGGCTTTGAACTGGGATCCTCAGATCTCGGCCTCCTGAATAGCTAGGATGACAGGCCAGAGCCGCCGGCATCCACATAACCCCTGAGCTTTAAGAAAGAACTCTGACAAGAGGCTGGAGCTTGGGAAAGCAATTTCATTGTCTTCCATGACACGTTGATTGATCTTCGAGTGGGAGTGGGAGTTGGGTATCCCGGGGCTAGAACTCAGGGCTGGGCCAGGCACTGTCTGCACTGTCCTTGAGGTTTGTTGTTGTTGCACAAAGCTAGTTCTCTATCACTTGAGCCATAACTCAACTTCTGGCTTTTTGGTGGTTCATTGGAAACCAAGTCTCAGACTTTCTTGCCTGTGACTTGGCTTTAAATTTTGACCCTCAGATCTCAGCTTCCTGTGTAGCTAGGATTACAGGTGTCAGCCACTGGTGCCTGGCAAGAATGATCTTTGGATAAATAAACGATTTTTTCCTCTGCTATAGAAAACAGAATCATTGGATGACAAATGGAATCGAACAACTTTTGAGAAGTCAGTTCCCATGAGCACTTATCTGGTTTGCTTTGCTGTGCACCAGTTTGTTCCCATAGTGAAAATGTCAAAGAGTGGAAAACCGGTAAGTGCCCTTCAATTTTGACTTCTTGCTACCTTGGGGGCTCACTTTCCATTTTCTCACATGGTTGTTTGTTTGGGTGTTTCCACCCACTAGAGGCCAGAAAAGACCATTAGTCACCAGAGTGTGGGAGCTTGATGACATCTCACAGCAGATAGGAAAGGGAGACATACATGTGACAAATGGAGTATGCAGGGCCTTGAGTTATTCTAAGAGGAAAACTCACCATGAATCCCAGCTGAGCTCCTAAATACCTAGAACATATACATTAAAATAGTTGGGTTTGTACAATGCAGCATGCAGATGGATGGATGAGCTGGTGGTGAATGGTGTAGAAATCAGAGAGGGAGGAAGAGAGGAAGAGAGCAGAGGTAGAGGAATAATCGTTCTGATCTGAGAAATTTATGGTACCATTTCATAATGATCCAATATTGGACCTCAGTAAAGTGTCAAAAGCAATGTTAATGCAGTATAAGTATATATATCATGTATATATGATACCATGTATATATTACACAATATTATACACATTATATACTATGTATACAATGTATGAGATATATACAGTGTATACACTATACACAGTATATATACTATATACTGTATATACATTGTATGACATATAACATATATTACAATGCTATAATGTATATGCTCTATTATATCAAAACATTGAATCATATATAAATAATATGTAGTAAAATATGATCTATGATCCACAATATGCTATAATGCATAAAATAGTAGATGAAATATATTTTGGATTGAACTATCAAGACAAAGCAAAAAACTCTAGATTATTCTACCAATGGTGGTAGAATCAGAATGAGGAAACCAACCAAACAACGGAGGGCATTTTACCTAGAGTTCTTTTCCCGTGGTGACAGTGAGCTTGACTTTCCGCTCTGACAGCCAAAGCTTGTTTCTGAGTGGGCTCCACGAACTGGGGGAGGCACGGCAGGCTCTGCCAGTTCATTATCTGTGTCCTAAGGACAGACTGCAGGTAAAGGATTCACAGTGACAGAATGGAAAATTTTCTTGGGCAGTAGATCCCCAAAATGTTCTGCGAGGGGTAAATATTTCTTAAATGCTCCTCCTATGAATGCCGAGAGCATAGCATTCTAGCCCGAATCAGTGAAGCTTTGCATCATTTGGAAGAGAAACAAAGATAATAGTGTTGTCATATATTACTGTCTGATCAGCTCTTTAACAAGTACATCAGAAGCCAAACTTGCTCTTGAAAAATCCCAGATGCTTCAAATCAGGAGAGTGCCAAGAAAGTAAGATGTGGGACTGGTGCTAGAATGGCCCCACCCCTCTCCTCCACCCCTGAGATTGAGAATGCTCCCCGGTGAGACATTGTGGGGCCATTCAAAGTTCAACAGACCCTCCAGAAGGAGAGGCGAAACATTCCTTGTGACATTATTGCTCCTCTGTGAGTTCTCTCTTTCTTCAGCATTTGGGAAATCCCTCTTTCTCCCTACCCACCCCACCCACTCTTTTTTTTTTTTTGCCAGTCCTGGGCCTTGAACTCAGGGTCTGAGCACTGTCCTTGGATTTTCTCAAGGCTAGAGCTCTACCACTTGAGTCTCAGCACCACTTCTGGCTTTTTTTTTTTTTCTGTGTATGTGGTACTGAGGAATCGAACCTGGGTCTTCGTGCATGCTAGGCAAGCACACTACCAGTAGGCCAAACTTTCAGCCCCCCACCCACTCTTAATTAAAATCTAACAGCTGACACTGGGGTACAAAGTACTCCTATTCCAGTGAGAATTGCAAGAAAAGTCAACGAGTTTAAGTCCATTGTGATGTATTTTTGTAGGATACCCACTCCAGGCTTTTGTTCAATATTGGGATTTGAACCCAAGACTTAACCTGTGCAGTGTGAGAGATCTACCACTAGAGCCATAGTCATTAGCACTTTTGTTCATATTTTATTTTTGAGATATGGTCTTGTTAAGTTTGCTGGGGTTGGTTTCTAAGTCAAGATCTTTCTACCTTTAGCTTCTAAGTAACTGGGATCACGGGCGTGCTTCACCACACCTAGTTTATATTCTTTTCCAGGTACATGAGGAAACTCAGCAACATAAAAAAGAAATACCAAGACAGTAAAAACACAGAGAAATACATTGCAACAGCTGGAGAAACAAAAGAGACCTTTTTAAGCTGTGCAAATTAAGCATAAACGCACATAACCTTTAAATAGTAGGCTTAAAGAAGATATGATTATCAAAAAATTGAGAAAAGCACCAAGCAATATTAGTTAGAGGGTTTTTTTTGTTGCTAGTCGTGGAGCTTGAACTCAGGGCTGTGTTTTCTCACCCAAGGCTAGTGCTCTACCACTTGAAACAGCTTCACTTCTGGCTTTTTATATGTTAATTTGAGAAAAGAGTCTCCTGGATTTTCCTGCCTGGGCTGACTTTGAACCATGATCCTCAAATCTCAGCCTCTTGAGTATCTACAGCCAGAATTAGGGCATTCAGCAGTAGTTAGAGATTGAAAACATGAGATCTGAAGCATGAGCTGGGACCATATTTCCTCCCAATTCCTTCCCAGTTCAGTCTAGAGCCCAGTATGCTGGTTCACACCTGTAATTAGGACACTGAGGTGAGGAGATCACCAATTGAAGGCTCCTGAGATCCAGTCTCAAAAATAGGAAAGAAAAGAAAAAAAAAAATAGAGCCTTGGTATCTGCCCAGTGCCTTGCATTGTATTGACTCTGTAGAGATGTTTATATCCTGTAAAGCCCATAGCACTCTGTAAGTTTCCATTTCTACACTCTTTTCTATTATTTCTGAATATTAAGATCAGCAAAGAGTCATTAAAGCATCAATTTACTTTAGCATCTTTGCCCTCACCACACCTCAGGGGGCTAATATTTAGATGCAAAAACAAGGTGCCTTGAAATACACAACTCATTTGGGTTTTACTATTGCAGTCAAACAACATAAAAAGCATGACTTTAAATGGAGCTAGACCATTGCTGTGCACTCCACTTTTTAATGACAATTTTGTTAATCCAATTTTTTTGTTGTTGTTTTTGGTATGCCAGTTCTGGGGTTTGAATTTAAGGCTTGAGCTCTGCCTCTAAGCTTCTTTTGTTCAAGGCTAGCACTCTATGGTTGAGCCACAGCTCCACTTGCAGCTGTTTAGTAGTTAGAGATAAAGAGTCTCATAGACTCAGACTCAGGCTGCAAAGGGATCATCCTCAGCATCCTCAGATCTCAGCCTCCAGACGCTAGCATTACAGATAAGAGCCACCCTTCCCTGCCTGGCTCAAAGGCCTGTCTTATTCAAAGTGCACTGACAGTTTTGTTCTGATACCTTGACCTCTTGCTATTTGTAGTCAAATTGAATCATGTCATTCAAGAATCTGCAATGCTCTGATTAAACACACTTAGAAATGTTTCTTCACCCCTCTGCTTAGAGTTTCTTTTACATCCATAAACACACACACACACACACACACACACACACACACACACACACAACTCCAAGTTCTTTTTTAATGCAACTTGGAGATGGCCTAGCACTTACATATTATGGGTCTTTCTGTTATACATTAGATTCACCGAAAAATCCTATTGAAGACTTTTGATACCACTTGTTTTCTCTTTGGAAAACTAGTTCCATTACATGCTGACTTCACATTGGAAAAAAAACCAAACCAAAACAAAATAGACAAACCTGATGAATTAAAGTAGCTTAACAACTATTGCGTCCAGCCATTGAGGAAAGCTATTCTTTTGCCATCTACAAGTAGGAAACGTATTCCTGAGACTCCTTCATTGATTGGTTAAGGGTTTTAATGTAAATAAAGGAATTCCATCCTAAAATATCAATCTTTTAAACTACACAAGGGTAGAAAGATTTCGTGACTTTTTAATTGAACTCTTTCATTATGAATGAAAAATTTGATTTCCTGGCTCTTGTAAGAGTCATCTCACAGGAAACCCTAAGTTTATTCTTGACTTGACCTTTCAGTTCAGAATGTCCCATTGGAATGTGTGGCCATTCATTTCCAAATTTAGAACCAGGTGGATTTAAATACACTTGATGGTTTCTAAATTATAGATTGAAAGCAAGAAAGTAAGCTTTCCACATTTCCACATATAAAATTAAGTCTCTTATGCCTTCTTAAGTATATTTGGCCCACAGTAGCTTTCTGAGATTGAATTACCTATGCGCCAGGGAATGAAATTCAAGAGAAATCAAAGAAGGGTTATGTTAGCGTTGAGTAGCGGTAAATTTTAATGAAGCCTTGAATTTCAAGCATTTGGCCTATGTCTAGAAAAGGAAGGTGTGGAGGAAAAGGAAAGAGAACAATTGCCTTGTTCGAAATCCTTTTATTTTTACTCTAAAGTTTCTTGGCTTTCCTAGCATAGGAATTTAGATTAGATTGCTGGTTGGAAGTATTGTCCTTTAAGTAGATATCTGAAACAATCATAGTAATCATATTAACTCTTTCTCTCTTCCCCCTCCTCTCCCTCCTCCCCATCTTCCTCCCTCTCCTCCACTTCCTCCTCCTTCTTCTTTTTCTCCTTTTTTGTTCTTGTACTGGGGCTTGCACTCAGAATCTCACACTCTTACTTAGCTTACTTTTTCATAGTCAGTGCTCCCTTTACCACTTGAGCCAGTTTTGGGTTTTGCTGATCAGTTGAAGATAAGAGTCACTCTTGTTTCTTCTGCTCTGATTGGCTTGGAACTTTGAGTTTTAGATCTCCACTTTCTGAGTGGCTAGGATTACAGGTGAGAGCCACTGTTACCCAGAGATCATATTGATTCCAAGAACTCAGTAAAAACAAAACAAAGCTGGGCAATTCCTTTTTTTTTTTTTTTTTGGTGGGTCATGGTGCTTGAACTCGGCCTGGGCACTGTCCCTGAGCTCTTCAGCTCAAAGACAGAGTAATTCTTATTTTTAAAATTTATTTATGATTTATTTCTGCCAGTCCTGGTTTGAACTCAGGGCCTGAGCACTGTCCTTGGGCTTTCTCAAGGCTGGCGCTCTACCACTTGTGCCACAGCACTGCTTCCAGCTTTTTCTATGTATGTAGTACCGAGGAATCGAACCCGGGTCTTCGTGCATGCTAGGCAAGAAGTTTACCACTAGGTCAAACTCCTGCCCCAGGGTAATTCTTGAATAAGCTGCACCTAGAATTTCTGTGAATAAATCTTTCCTTCTGGTCCATGTCTTTTTCCATTTTTGGCTTGATAAGGGGAGAGCAAAGAGGATGCATTTCCAAAAGTCAGAGAACTGAAAGTAAAAATCAAAAGACAAAACAAAAAAAATGACTCTATCACTATTCTTTTCTACCAAGAAGCCCTTTCCCCTAATTATCCACCCACTGCTGCAAGTTTATGTAGAACATACACATGCATTCCTACAGACACTGATGAAATTCAGCAACTCATCTCCACGTATGCCACGGCATGGAGTAGTACCATATGATACAATATCCATTTGTTGGAAACAAAAATAATTAAAGACTTATGGATTTCCATTCTTTCTGTCAGTCCTGGAGTTTGAACTCAGGGCCTAAGCACTGTCCTTGGGCTTTCTCAAGGCTAGTGCTCTACCCCTTGAGCCACAGCACCACTCCTGGCTTTTTCTGTTATATGGTACTGAGAAATCAAACCCCTTCGTGCAGGCTAGGCAAGCACTCTTCCACTAGGCAAAACTACCAGCCCCTTATGCATTTTCTTGTAAATCCTGAATAAGCACCTACTAAGCACCCCAAAGGGAGTGAAATATTCTGAGCTGAGATGGGCAGCAGAGGCTCACGGCCAGATCCAACCTATGTGCTCAGGGACCTCACCTTCAACTTAGGGAGGGAGTGGGGGGGAATGAAGGGAACCTTCAAGGCCACATCTGATGTGGCATGTCACTAGAGGGGTTCAGATACCAGCCTGTAAAACCTGGGGAGGTGAATGTTGTTCTTCCTGCTGGGTGGAGTAGGGAGGGAACCGGACAATGGAATGTTTTATTCATGATTGATAAATCCCTAAGGAAATGATTCTGTGGTAAGGAGTAGACAGGTAAGCAACAGACGTGTATTCCTAAGCAGACCTTAACATCTTCATGGATCCAAGATGCTCAACAAGGAGGAACAATGAGGACAGGAAGCACTCCCTCCCAGCGGAAGCACTTCCTGCCATGCCTGGCTGGTGTCCTGGATGGTGGCAATGCTGGCAGGCCCATTGTGAGGGCAGAGTCCCTTGTGTCCATAGAGTCTCTCCAAGTTGAAGGCCGTGGCTCATATTCTAACTATACCGGGTCAAGGCCTTATCCTGTCAGCCTTTCTTCCCCAGCTCTGCCCCAGGTCATCTAGTCTTTTCAAACAGGGTATGGGACACCATTCTGTTCTGTGTCCAGTGAGACATCACAACCCAGACTGTGCTTTGCCTTTCTGTATTAATTGCTGACAGCCTTTGTGAATGAAGCTCTTGCAAATCAAAGGGTTTTTTTGACTTTGTCATCATGTGCTGTCACTTGTATAGTGCTTATAAAAATAAATCACCAGGCTGATAACGAATGAATTACCTGTTATCTATAGTGATATTGATGGTGTTTACAGGACACAGGCTGACTTTGTATCAAGTACGGGAAAGCATTATCTTACTGAATTCTAGCTATCAGTGACACTGCTATTGTTTTCTCTGTTGTGCCACCAAGGGAAAGGAAGACTTCAGCCTTACAAGTAGAGTAAGAGCAAACTTTGTCCTGAATTCTCATGTTGTTTGTGCCTTGAGTTTCCATTTTTTGTATGCAAACATTAAAATTTTCATTCATTCACTTATTCATTTTTGAATTCAGGGCCTGGGCTCTATCCCTGAGTTTTTTTTGCTCAAGGCTAGCATTCTTCCACTTGAGCCACAGTGCCACTTCCATGAAGTTTCATTTTTAAGCACCTTAAATTCTAAAATTGTAAATAGTGATCTACAAACTTATCCAAACTCCTTATGACTAGCTGCATATAGGAAATCAGAAATTTCTGGATTTGTGAAAGGTGATGCTTTCAAATAATGTGTATTATTACAGTCCCTGTGTTCAAGCATAGTAACAGCACACACACACACACACACACACACACACACACACACACACAATTATATTCATAAAAATTAGGTTCTTAAAGCCTCAAAAATTTACTATTTTTATTTAAATATAAACTTTATAAATGTTATTTTTAATAAGGTCTTTGAGTAATAAAGATGTGTGTAACTATTTTAGAAAATAAAAAATAGGAAATAAAGCACATGGCTCTGGACCTCCTTCCTCCATGTTTCAAGATGCCTAGTTACACACTTAGAAATGTTCATCTAACATGGCATTTTATTTATTTATTTATTTATTTATTTATTTATTTATGCCAGTCCTGGATTTGAGCTCAGGGCCTGAGCACTGACCTTGGACTTTCTCAAGGCTAGAGCTCTACCATTTGAGTCTCAACACCACTTCCAGATTTTTTCTATGTATGTGGTAATAAGGAATTGAACCCAGGTCTTTGTGCATGCTAGGTGGGCACTCTACCACTAGGCCAAACTCCCAGCCCCTCATATGACATTTTAAATATGATGTAAAAACTCAGTTTTAATTAAGAAAAAAGATGTTCATCTCAGTAAAGCAAGCACCTGAACTGAAAACAGAACTCTCACTATTAAGAAATGATGACAGCTGGGTGAGATTTGAGGACTGTGGTTTGAAGACAGACAGGAATGTCCTTGAGATTCTTTATCTCCAATTAACCTCCAAAAGCCAGTAGTTAGCTCAAGAGCTAACATGCTAGCTTTGAGTGAAGGAAGTTCAGGGACAGTGCCCAGGCCTTCACACACACACACACACACACACACACACACACACACACACACACACACACACACACACACACGTGTGACAGTTCAGGGTAGTTCACTTAACTTAGTCCTGGGTAAAAGATTGGAGATTTAGCTTATGATGAAGGGGGGCTACCCACCTCTATCAAAACCCAGAAAAAGGAGAGGAGAATGAAGATCGTACACAGAGATGAAGTGAGAGACCAGAATTCCAATAGACAACTCAGATGCTCATGGCTCATGTCTATAACTCTGGCTACTCAGGGGGTTGAGATCTGAGAGTCACAGTTTGAAGCAAGCCTGGGTACGAAAGTTTATAAGACTCTTTTCTCCATATAACCATCAAAAAGCCTGAGGTAGAGCAAGGCTCAAGTGGTATAGGAAAAATCTTGAGACGGAACCCAGACCCTGAGTTCATTTTCAGGACCGGCACAAAAAGAAAAAAGAATTATAGCAGATGAGAAATGAAGGTGTGTGTGTGTGTGTGTGTGTGTGTGTGTGTGTGTGTGTGTGTGTGTGTGTGCATGTGGGTGTGCATGTGGGTTCTCTTTTACATACGCACATCTGGACACCACTCTGTGAATCCACTATTTGAATGCTTTGAATGGCAGGAAATGTAGGCTTCTTGGTAAAGTCTTCCATGTGAAAATTTAGTCACAAAATACGGAAGGTAGGGCACATGAAAAGATATGCTTTGGCTAGTTAGCATGACAATATTAATAAGCTGTATCTATATATTCTGTGAAGGCTTGGCTCAGTTGATCAAAAGAGCAGTCATAATTTATGATCAGAGCTAAAAGTCATCTGCAGCATGGTCAAGGCAGCAAAGACAGCACATCTTGAGAGAGGACAGGACGTCTGAGAAGTCTATTGGACTTCTTTGATGGAAAAGGCCTGGGACTTTTCCTTGATGGAATGAAAACGGATATCAATATTATCTGAAGACACCATCCTTCTGCTTCTGTTAGCTGTAGAATATTGGAGGGAGAGAAAAGATGGCTGCTTTAGTTTGAGAAAAGCATAGTGCTGAAAGGAAGTCTGTGTATGAGCATGGAAATGGAATCTCAGCACAAATTCCTCTTGACATGGCCTGCCTGAAGCTGAAGCCTCCCCATGACCCATCTTTCCTCTGGCCCCACCCTCTTTTTCTCCACAAACATCAAGGGAAGCACAAAAGCACAGAACACATGGACCATGATACAATGGACCAAGAGGAAATATTCAAAGCGGAGAGTTTAATGGCAGAGAGAAGATGGAGCCTGTTCTGTGGGACTAATTACTTCACAGATCCAAGGTTCTGACATTCTCATTTGTCACCATGCCTATGCTTCGTGAACATGTTGAGTTGTCTATGTGTGTGTGTCACTGAAATTGAACCCAGGGCCTTGTGCTTGCTAGTCTATCTCTAAGCCATATCTTCAGCCCAATTCACATGTTAGTTTTGATTTCCTATGATCAGTAACTCTACCTCTGTTCCCTGGCCAACTGGACTGTCCATTTTACTCATCGATTGGAAAAATGAGCCTTGCTCTTCGTCAAGAGATCAGGAGGATAGGGTAGAAATGGACCATTTTATCACTTGCTGCAAACTAAAAATTGGAACTTCAATGCATATTGACACAATCGTTGAGTGACTTATGTTGTTTAGGTAGGCTAACATGAATCTGTCTTTACTCAAATAAGACTAGATGGTTATATACCCAGAAGAAATAAGACTGGCTGAAGATTGGCCATTTCAGGGATGCACTTTCACAACTTGCTCTTTATCTTTATTTTTTTCCCCATTGCTCTTTGCTTGTAAGAAAAGAGGATGCAAGCAGTGCCCAAATGCACAGATTAGTTGGCAACACACTTGGAATGATACAGGAAACACGTAGGTGTTACTTGTTTTTGTAAGTCTTGAGTCATCTGTTCTACAGGTCAACAGCCATAAAACTTACTGTAAGGCTGTCATTTTGTTCCTTAAGGTTTTGGATCAGGTCTTGATCTGATGTGATGCCATATCCTAGTGTCTAGGGAACATGTGTACTTTCACAACAGTATGTTTGAGAAGATTCTTGGTTTTCTCAAAAGTCATATGTACTTTGGATTGGAGGATTGTTGGTACTTGGTTTGATGTGAGAAAGAGTCTAGCAGCTGAAAGGATTGATGCAGCCTACTGAGTGGAATCCCTCTCAGGAAAATGTCGAAGTAGAAGAGTTGAAACAACAGGAGAACAATTTGGAAAAACAACCTGGAATCTGCCAAAGGAGAAAATATGTATTCAAGGTCTGTGTAGATGAGAAAAAGCACAATTCATTTTCTTCAAAACAAACTATAGAAACACACACACACACACACACACACACACTCACAACCAGAAAGAGACAGAGAGGTGAGTGGGTGGGGAAGGTATAAATAGATACATAGATTCATAGATACTCTAAAGGCAATATATGTTCCTAAGTAGAAACAATTAGAATATATACTTTAGTGTCTAGAATGGCCGTGCCAACCAATGTCTTTATCTCTAGGCATAAACTGGCTCATCATTCAATTGTATTGACCTTCTGCATGATTCTCGGCTGGAAGGGAATTTATCTTAGACCACACAGCTAGTAAAGAACAGAACAGGGATGAAAATTATACCCCCATATCTCCAAAACTTTCCTTCTTTTGTTAAACATTGTCTTGTATCATAGTTTTTTTCTGATGTGTGATTTATCAAATGAAAAATGACTTTCACTGACTTTTTTGTGTTCTCTTTAATAGCTCACTATTTATGTCCAGCCACAGCAAAAACACACTGCTGAATATGCAGCCAACATAACCAAAACTGTGTTTGATTATTTTGAAGAATACTTTGGTATGAATTATTCTCTTCCAAAATTAGGTGAGAATGGCTTTTTGTTTGTGTTTTCTTATTTCTAGCATCACCTTTGTTTGTAACCTAGATTCACTCCTTGCTTCTGTATCACCATTTGTGAACAGACACATCCAAGTCTTTTATCCTGTGCCTAGAATATGTGACTCGTGTCAACTTGACTCTGAAAGATAAGATTCAATCGGGATTCCTCCAAACTTGTTGTACAGGCTTGGTTCTTATCTGATAGATGCATATATTCTTTCCTTTCCAAATAAAGATAAAGTATTTGAGTATGTGTAGAACACTAGAGAACTTATTGGAACTAGAAATGTAACGGCCGTTTATATCAGTTGATTTTAAAGTGCAGCACCCATACAGATAACTCCACTGCCTTTCCATCCTGGGGAATGAAGGAGAGTGGGGTTAAACGATATTATAGTCCATCAATTTTCCCACTAGCATGTGAGGCAAATTCTCCAATAGTTAAAACCAGACACTAGGGCTGCACAGGCAGATCAATCTGAGAAGACCCTCATCTCCAATTAACCAGCAAAAGTCAGAACTGGAGGTGTAATTCAAGTGGTAGGAGCACTAGCCTTGGAGCCAAAAGGCCAAATGAGGCTTTGAGGCTTTGAGTTCAAGTCTCAGTACTGACATAAAAATAAAAATAAAATTAAAATTAAATAATAAACAATGAGGAAATAGTTTCCCTTACATGTTAGATGAAAATCCTGTCTCCTTTTCCTTTGTTGTGCTTCATTTAAATTACATGCAATGACAAAACATTACATATTATTTTATTGTTATTATAAAGGGAATATGCAGAGGGGTTATAGTTACGTAAGTCAGGTAATTTCTTTTGAGGCAGTGCAACCCCTTTGTTTATTTTCTCCAAGTTTATGTGGTTCATTTCCAACCCGGAGTCTAATGAGTATCACTGCTGCACTGATTTACCCTTTGTCCCTCCATTTTTGTGTCCCTTTAATCCTTCCCCCAAAATGGAAAGTGAGCAAATAAGACAGAAAGAGAACAAAGCCCTCGTGGAGTTCATTTTGATAACTATTGTTTCATATGATCAAAGACACAAAGGCATTGAGCCTTTGTGTTCCTCTCTGAATTATCCTCATCGTGTGTGAACGCCTAGAGCCCTTTGCTTCAGCTTCCACATGTGAGAAAATACATGCTCCATTTGTCTCTCTGAACTTGGCTTACCTCATGTACCATGACTTGTTCTAGGTTCATTCACTTCCCTGCAAATGACATAATATTATTCTTTCTAATGGCTGTGTAAAATTCAATCGTGTATAGATAGCACATGTTTTGGATCCACTCATCTTTTTTAGGGTATCCGGGTGGTTTTATCACTTAGCTGTTGTAAATCGTGCCATAATGATCATGGATATGCCAGTATCTTTATGGTGTCCTGGCTTATGGTGTTCTGGTTAGATACCCAGGAGTGGTATGGTATGGTTGTGTCATAGGGAAGGTTTGGATTTCGCATAACACATCACATTTTGACTGTTGTTCATAAAAGGGGAAGCTGTGTTTCTCACTCATCACCTCAGCATTTTCCATTTGGGATTTAAACTAGTTCTGTTCAATACAGACCCTACTGTCAAATATTATGTCTGAAGACTGAAAACCCTGATGGAACTCAACCTTTTAGACCTGGAGGGAATTTAAAGAGCATGTAGTCAATTGCATGTTCCTCTTGAATTTATCTGAGACATACTTGTAGATGGTCAACAATCAGATTTACAGAGAATTAGGCTGATCTCAAACTGCACCGTGCTGGGGGACAGAGTTTCCAGTATTCTCTGTCCTAAATCCAAGACCCATTTCTGTGTGCTCTGAAGCTCTGTATTTCTCAGTGCTCATTTATTTCTCAGTTCCTTTTCTCCTCCTGGTTTATCTTCCAAACAGATGCTTTCCATAACCTCAGTGAAAGTCGTGGGAGGGAGAAGGGACAAGAATGAATAAACATAAACTTAAGAAAAAAAACTAATAAAAATCAAGTACTGCACAGAAAGGACTCAAAGACATAAAAATCATAGAAGCTGTGAAGGAAAGTATTCATGAGTCGCATTCTTTAAAAAGAAAAAAAAAGTCACAGTGGTGTCTGGAGACAGCAGGAAAAAGCTCCGTGGAAATTTTGAGTACAGTAGAACCCACTTGTTTACACACATGATTACTGCTTTTCACTCTAAGAAATTATTTTTAGCTTAAAAAAATTCATCAATAGAACTTAATTTGGAAAGACATGGTATGAACAAATGGAAAAAAATGCATTTCTCATCGGACTCTTGTCTTTTTCCATAGACAAAATCGCTATTCCAGATTTTGGTACTGGCGCCATGGAGAATTGGGGACTCGTAACTTACAGAGAAACAAACTTACTGTATGACCCTGCGGAATCAGCGTCGTCCAACCAGCAGAGGGTAGCCAGCGTGATAGCTCACGAACTTGTGCATCAGGTATTGAACAGCCTGCTTCGGAATCTAGATCAGCAGCATACAGATAATTCAAAGTATGCATT
Organism: Megascapheus bottae; assembly: GCF_031878675.1. NCBI lineage: Eukaryota > Metazoa > Chordata > Mammalia > Rodentia > Geomyidae > Megascapheus > Megascapheus bottae. The sequence continues at coordinate 9,412,371 of NC_143531.1, read as the reverse complement.
ACAGAGAATATTTTTTAAAAGAGCTGACTCAAAAAAATCCTGCATTAAAATATTTTTAATATTAATAACCTTGCAACTCTCAGGTGCTGGTGGCTCAGGCCCATCAGCCTAGCTACTTAGGAGATTGAGATCTGAGAATGGTGGCTCAAAGCCGGCCCAGACTGGAAAGACTTTGAGATTCATATCTCCAATAAATGACTCAGAAAAAGCCAGAAATGGTGCTGTGGCTCAAATGGTAGAGCGCTGTGTAGCCTTGTGATAAAGGATCTCAGGGACAGTACCAGGCCCTAACCCCCCCCACACACACACACACATGCACACTAAAGAAAATTTAAGGTTCATTAACGAGTACACAATGAGTAACTTTTTTTTTTTGCCAGTCCTGGGCTTGAGCTCAGGGCCTGAGCAATGTCCTTGGACTTTCTCACAACTAGAGCTCTACACTTGAGCCTCAGCACCACTTCCGGCTTTTTTCTATGTATGTGGTACCAAGGAATCAAACCCAGGTTTTTGTGCATGCTAGCTGAGCACTCTACCACTAGGCCAAACTCCTGGCCCAAACAATCCATGTAACTTTATATATTCCCAGCAATATGACAATGAAGACAATAATCCAAGGAGAAACAAATCATTAATTCCAGGATAAACCAAGCAGAAAGAAAGTGTTAATTACAATGTCTGCCATTTGTGTTAGAGCGACAAAATTTATGATGACAAATACGTGTTTTGTAAGTTTTGAAGGTCTTTCTACAACAAGGATAATTTGAACTGTGTCTTTATTGCTTCTAATTTCAGTGGTTTGGAAATATTGTAACCATGGACTGGTGGGAGGACTTGTGGCTAAATGAAGGATTTGCTTCTTTCTTCGAGTTCCTAGGAGTAAACCATGCAGAAAAAGAGTGGCAAATGGTGAGCTCTGAACACATCCAACGCTAGCTCTTGTTTGCACATTCAAAGCACATGGAAGTCTTCAGGTTATGACTGGGGGCCAGGTGCAGTGGTGAGCTTAGAGGTCTGCTGTGAGAGTAGGTGGAATTCATGGCTTCCTCTGGATGGTTCTGTGCTGAGAGCTTTGGTTCTGTCCCTAGAGAACAAGTGACAGCCATACATTGGGGTATCATGGACAGAGTCAGTTACAAATTTATAGAAGGAAAGGAGAAAGGAAGGAAAAAAAACACAAAAGAACGAAAAAAGAAAGAAAAGAAGAAAAGGAGAAAGAACTGTAAGAAGGAAGGAAGAAGGAAATGAGGGCAGAAGGGAAAAGAGAGAAAGGGAAGAATGAATGAAAAAAAGAAAATTATAAGAGAGGAGGAGGGAGGAAGGAAGGAAGAAGAAGGTGGGGGACAGAAGGAGAAAGAGAAGATGAGATGAAGGAAGAAAAGGAAAGAAAGGAGGGGACGGGTAGAGGAAGAAAGGGAGGGAGGAAAGAATGAGGAAGGGAAGAAAGAAGGAGAATGTGAGGGAGGAAAGATGGAAGAAAAAAGGAAAGAAGACCGTGGCAAAAAAAGGGAAAGAGAAAGATAAGGAGGGGAAGGAAGAAAAGAGGAAAAGAGAGAGGAAGAGAGGAACGGAGGAATGGAGAAGGAAGGAAAGATGGTAAGTAGGAAATAGAAAGAGAAAAGGAAAGATCAAAGTAAAGGTCAAGCTTGTGATCCAGAAAGTATCTCCGGTGTGAATCCTTTGAAAAATGCTGGTCTTCTTTTGTCTTACCCTAGACATATTGCCGAACTAGAGTGGAGTGATGAAAGCTTACCCTGAGTAGTTAGATACGAGCCAAATCATGTGTGCACCATTTCTTAGCTGCAGGAGAGGAAATGTGAGCGTGAAGAAGTTACATAACGCTCTGACTCAGTTCCCTCTTCCATGTCTAATAAGAACACTGCTTTCTGTCTCTCTCAAGCTTAAAAGCTCTGTATATACACAGAGTGCCCATTAACACTATGCTTGGGTAAGGGGTACCAAAATTTCCTTCTACAATCCTAGAAGGTTTTCGTTTCTAGTTAGATCACATAAGGATCCCTCTCTGTGGAACACATGAGTGCGTGTTTACATAGAGGTGCATGCATGATTACTAGAGGTTGTGTACTATGTAGAATACTGCCCTCTGCTGGGAAAATTTTTATTTGAACAAATGAAGTCTTGGAAGTCCTTGTAGTTTCCCTATCTACTTTAAATTGGGATAAAGTTATTTTATAACAATTGCGTCTTTAAAATTTTAAACTCCATGTAAGATTTTCAATCATGGAACTCTTTTGAGATTTTGGACAAGATAATTCTTGGTTATGTGAAGTGTTTTAAAAACGGCTAATAATCCCCAAAGCTGTGAATCACTACACTAAAAATTGTCAGTTTTATAAATTATTAAAATAAATGACCTAAGTGGAAAATTATTTACTCTTAAACTAACATATGTGCTCCTTCTATTAAACTGTTATGAGAAAATATATAAGAATATTGTATAAATTATGTAAGAAGTTAATATTTTACTTTTGTTTACTATCTCAGTTTTAGTGTTTCAGAAACAATCTCAATTTTAGTGTTCCAGATATGGTGAATCACACCTATAATCCCAACACCCAGGAAATGGAGGCAGGAGGATCTTGAGTTCGGGCCAGTCTAGAATACACACGGTAGAGTTCAAAGCTGGCCTAAGTTACATAGCAAGATCTTGTCTTGTAACTTAGTGATAAAGCACTTTCTTAGCATGGTAATAACAGGTTTTTTCTTTTTCCCTAAGCACCAGAGGTGGGGTTTGAGTAAAAATCTGGTTTTATTCATATGATATATTCACAATTCGTTCATTCCTTCATCCATTCATTCAATCTAGTTAGCCAACAATGGAGAAGACACACACCTGAACAAGACACATTTTCATTGCTCAGTGAGTTCCCAGTTTAGGGTCTTATGAAAGAAAGAGTCTGATAAATACGGAGGTTTACTCACTGCCCTTTGTAAGTGCCACAATAGTGGATTCTCATTTTAACTGCATATATATATATATATGTATATATTACAAAGCCTAAATGCCAGTAAGTGGAGAGAGAGTGAACTTCTAGCGTCACACAGACCGCTGATGTGAAAGCCAGAACCACAATCAAATTTCCTGGTGCCAAAAATAGAATTCTCTCTACTCTTAGGTGGACAAAAATGTCAAAATCCAGGTCAAGATTTTTTTTTGGAAGTCATTGCTCAGCTTATTAAAAACAGAAACCTTGAAATTGGGGAAAATATACTAATACAGCGTGCTCCACTTCTGGACATATTTTTAATTTAGTGGGACCAATAAAGTGTTCATTAAGAAATAAGGCTATAGGCCGGGAGTTTGGCATAGTGGTAGTACTTGCCTTGTGCATGCACAAAGACCCAGGTTTGATTCCTCGGTACCACATACATAGGGAAAAAAAATGGAAATGGTGCTGTGGCTCAAGTGGTAGAGCTCTAGCCTTGAGAAAGTCCAAGGACAGTGCTCAGGCCCTGAGCTCAAGCCCAGGACCGGCAAAAAATAAAAGAAGACTAAAAGGCTATATTCCATCATCTTATTGCTTAAGAATCAAAATAGTAACAGAAGGTAATGTACTAGCTGTGTTACTCTGTGAGTTCATTTTGTCAGGTATTATGCCAAATGCTTAAATGGGCATTATATCTTCAATCCTGCATCCAAATCCAGAATGGAGGTCCTATCATTACCACTATTTAATTAAGGAAGGAACTTGTTTGGTTTTACATATCAAGGGAAAACACTCAGCGCAGTGACCCACACCTGTAATACCAGCTACTTAGGAGGTGGAGACTAGGAGAATAGTGGTTTGGGTCCATTGTGGACAAGAAGTTATTGAGATCTCATCACAACCAACAATTTCAGCATGATGCACATCTGTAAGCCCAGCTGTGCAGAAGCTTGTAGGAAGGAGGAACATGTCACTACCCAGGGGAAAAATATGAAATTCTTTCTGAAAAGCATTTTAAACCAGGTGTCAGGGACAATCAGCAGGCCCTGAATTCAAACCCCATGCCCTGAGTTCAAACCTCAGGACCAGCAATAAACAAACAAAAACCAACCAAACAAACAAATCTAGTGCTGGAAAAAATGATTATTGGGATTGAAGACTAAACTCATGTTTTCTTTGACTAATTATGCATGGTCCAAATTCCAGTGACCCAGTGACATGAAACAAACATGAAACACCACCTTTGACCCCTAGGCCTTGGCAAGTTCTCAGAATTAGCCCAGTGAGATAAGATCACACTTTCCTATCCCTCAGGTGAGGAAAGGGGAGTGGGGAGGAGGCCTTGAAAATCACACGCAAGTATGAATGGTGCTTTACCAATGCTTGCCAGTCACAAGTAGCAAATAGAAGGGAACGACTCTGGCATACAGCAATCAGTACAACATGTAACGAAAGACAGGTGCTTTAAGTGGCTACTAAACATTTGCCATATGTTATAAACATAAGCTATTTACTTTAAACGATTTGCTTTAAATTTGCTTTCATATCTATTTGTCCCTCCCTACACACACACACCTATGGTATTCTGAAATGGAACTGGTTTGTTCTGTCCTTTCAGCGTGAACAGATATTACTTGAAGATGTATTGCCTGTCCAGGAAGAAGATTCTTTAATGTCTTCGCATCCCATTGTTGTCACGGTCAAAACCCCGGCTGAAATCACATCTGTGTTTGATGGGATCTCCTATAGCAAGGTGGGGAAAGCAAGGTACTACTCTGGGCATCTTTCTGTTTATTGACTTTCCTTCTAGTAAATATCCTGGAATGGTGAGTGTGGCCACGCCCCCTCCTCCCTCTGCCTAAAACCCTGTGCTCAATCTTGCCAGCGACTCTTCAGGACTATGCACTAAGGCCGGCAGTGGCCACAGTACTTTGAATTGATCTTAAACATGATTGTGTTTTGGTTTTCTTTTTCTTTTTGTTTATCACTACTTTCTTTCTGATAACTAAACTTTAGACTTTAAACATTCCAGAAGTGGAGGTGTGGCTTAAGGGGTAGATCACCAGACATGAATGAAAAAGCCAAGTGAGAGTGTGAGGCCCTGTGTTCAATTCCCAGTACCCCCTCCCTCCCCCGCACACACGTACCTTTAAGCATCCAATGTAAAATTGTTTGCTTTTATTCTTGAAAGAAAATAAGTGTCATTGTCTGCTATGTAATCAATGAGGACTGCCGTATAAATGCAGCTTATATTTTGCTTTTCTAGCAGAACCCATTAATGCTACCCATTGAATTTGACGTAGTTGGAAGAAAATATGCTTCTTCATATCACATAACATTTCATGATACTAAATACTGTAGATGAAGCATTTTTAACCACTAAGACTATTTGAAATATTACTTAAAAAAATCTAGACACTTAATGGTCTCTTTTGAAACATCATCTTCAACTTCACTTTCAGATATATACAGTATTCTTGCAGGTAGTATCACTTAAGCTTTTATTTTAGTAGCTGTCTCCCTCAGTTTCTCATAGTTTGCTCTCTACATTAAGTTACTCAAAAGTTACTGTGGCCTAGATACCAATGGCACATGCTTATAGTTCTAGCCACTCAAGAGGCTGAGGTCTGAGGATCAAAGTTCAAGGCCAGTTCAGGCAAGAAACTCCATGAGACTTTTATCTACAGTTAACCACCAAAAAGCCAGAAGTGGAGCAGTGACTCAAGTGGTAGAGCGCCAGTCTTTACCTAGGCTCAGAGTTCAAGCTCCAGTACTGTCATATACAAAAAGTTGCTGAGGATATATTTGGTGGTGCTTAAAAGGCCTTTATTTGTAGTTTAATAATGAAAACAAATGCTCATTGATGATAGTTTCAGTGGAGGAAAATATTAGTATTTCAAGCTTAAAGTATATTTGGAGTTTTCCTTGTCCTATTATTTCTATGGCATCTTTGGGGAATTCTTTTTTTTTTTTTTTTTTTTTTTGCCAGTCCTGGGCTTGAGCTCAGGGCCTGAGCACTGTCCTTGGGCTTTCTCAAGGCTAGAGCTCTACCACTTGAGCCTCACCACCACTTCCGGCTTTTTTTTTTTCTATGTATGTGGTACCGAGGAATCGAACCCGGGTCTTCATGCATGCTAGGCAAGCACTTTAACCACTAGGCCAAACTCCCGGCGCCTTTGGGGAATTATTTTATTAAGTTTGCTTTCACATTACCAATGATTCTTTCTACCTTTCTGCTAAAATGATAACATCTCATTTGCTTATAATAATTCATACCAGCAAAGTTGGATCATTTTTCTCTGAGTCCTAGATACTCTAGAGACTTAACATATTAGGGCCTAAGTAAACAAATTTGCCTAAGTTTGTAATCTTGTTACTAGGCCCCCCAAAAAGTTTAACATGTTGATAAATGATAATAGAATTTACTAAATGGGAGATAATAGTTTTCTGATTAGCTACTTGAAAGTTGACTTAAAATCTCATTAATAGTGCACCTAAGTATTACTCTTATAACACATAAAAGTAAGTTCAAAAACAGAGGTAGTAATCTAATTGTTTTGATGAAAGAAAACCACATATGATAATCTACTTTTGAGGAACTTTTATGCCTTAATTATATCTAAGAATTTATGCTAAATTATTTAGCAAGGTAATTCTTGGAATTCTACTTCCCTGTGTTTAATATATATTTTTCCACCTTGGAAATATATTTTAAACTTTCTGGACTTTTCCTTCATCCAAGAACTTGATTCCCTCCCCCTTATCATTTTTTCATTAGCAGAGCTCCACCTGCTGGTGTATGTGGGGAAGTGCAAGATTTAGTTGATCCTTGGGTCAACAAAATGATGATTTTAGTAATTTTACTGTGTCTTCTAGTTCCTTAGAAGCAACAATGAAGGAGGTGTGTCATGTGGTATACTTGTGCTAAAAGAATAGTTTTTGCAACAGTATAGTTTAATAGAGCCTTCTTAAAGGAATAATCATGCAATGTCACAACAGTGGTAACTAGTATTTATTCCTTATATAATTTGAATTGTTTTAATTCATCCCCTTTCCCCATCATAGGGAGCTTCTATCCTGCGAATGCTTGAAGACTGGATGACACCAGAGAAATTTCAGAAAGGATGTCAGGTATGGTGTATTACTTTGAGTGGTATTAATAGCAAATTATACTGCTCTGTGGTTAATAAATGGTGAGATAGTCAACTCATTAAGGATAGTTTGTCTCTTCTTTTACTCAGGCATAGATAACACAGCAAGAAATAAAAGGCGATTTCAAGTCAAATTAAGAGACTACATGGTGTCTACAGTTATTTTTAACCAGTGTGTTATGGAGAAGTTCTGTTACTTAGTCATTTTTTAAAGAACTTTTGTTATTTAAACCACCACATTTAAACAACATTTATTTTCTCACAGTTCTAGGGCTAGATAGAGTCCTTTGCCTCTCTTGCAAATGGCCAGTTAGTAATCTTACAATTCAGTGGCACATCCACAATGCCTTTAACCTGTCGTCCATGTTATTGTTAATTTAAAAGCCTTGTCTATAAATTTCCTCATGTTAAAATGCTCTACTTTTAGATGGCCTAAACACTGAACTGAATTGAATAGATACTAATTACAGTGCCATGAGAGTGCTATTGTACGAAAGTACGGAGGGGAAAAAAAAATAAAACACTTTTCTCTATCTTCACTCTTGAAGTACTCACTAATATCTGCAAGCAGGTAAAGATCCACACATACCATTCGATAGGCTCCCAGATTAGAGAGAAAATCCATCACCCCAATATCCCGCAGCAGAGATAGCCCCTCAGTTCTTCAGGCTGGGTGCCATATTGAAGTTCAAGGCCTTTCCCTGACCAATACTAGCTTTCAGCCTGAAATAGCTTCCATGAGCTAGCCTGCTGAGTGTGAGGGTGGCTAATGGCCTGTTTTCTTTCATGTGTATAACCTTCCCCTCCCCCCACCCCATCCCAATCCAGCCTCAGACAGCAACACCATCGAATAGAAAAATATCCTGCAGGCACACCCGGTGAACTAAAAAGTAGAGAGGTCATAGGGAATGGGTACCAGTGTTGGAAGGTGACATGAAAAGGAGAAATGCATCCATCCTTTCTTGTTATTCCAGGATCAGTAGGGTCCCAAGGTAAGATAGAAATGGCTGAGCCAGGAAATATCCTTTCCTTGCACACACACTGGTGGTAAAACACTGTCCCCTGCCCTCTTGTGTAGTGAGTATATAAACACCAGTACCAACTGGTGAGGTACCACAACCTAGGTTGTGGGCTAGAATGATACATTGCAATTATCCAGACAGAGAGGAAATTTCTTCATAGACTGTTTTAGAAGGACTGCTAAAAAACAAAATGAAAATAGAACTTTAATATGGTAGCTATGTAAATTTCCATTCCACCTTGGGTTCAGGAGAGTGAAAATGTGCATTGCTATTTTTTTAATCCCATAACAATAATTGTGATGGTAAACCTTATCCATGAATTCAAGATGCAGAATAATAATCTGAGTCATTTCCTTCTATTATATAAAATGTAGGAATAAAGTGGGGTATGAATTCAAGATGCAGAATAATAATCTGAGTCATTTCCTTCTATTATATAAAATGTAGGAATAAAGTGGGGTATGCTTATAATTCTGGCTACTTCAGAGGCTCACATCTGAAGAGTACAATTTAAAGCCAGCTCCCAGCATAGGCAGGAAAGTCCTTGAGACGCTAATGTACAATTAACCACCAAAAAAGCCGGATGCGGTGGCTCATGCCTGTATTCCTAGCTACTCAGGAGGTTGAGATCTGAGGATCAAAGTTCAAAGCCAGCCCAGTCACAAAAGGACCTGAGATCCTTATCTCCAGTTAACCTCTAGAAAATGGGAAGTGGGGCTTGGTTCAAGGGTAGAGTGGTAGCCTTGAGCTGAAGAGCTCAAGGACAGCGCCCAGGCCAAGCTCAATCTCCATGACCCCCCCCCCTCGACACACAAAAGCTATAAGAGGAGCTATGGCTCAAGTGGTAGAGCACTAGCTTTGAGCAAAATAATCTCAGGTACAGTGTCCTGGCCCTGAGTACGAGCTCCAGAACTGGCATAAGAAAAAAAAAATCCCATTTACTTGGAAAGTGGAGATAGTAGTATAGAAGTTTGAGGCCATCCCAGGCAAAAAATATAGACAAATATAGATAAATATAGATAAAATACTGATGTGTACATCAGTATTTCCAGTTGCTTGGGAGATGGAGGTAAAAAAATCCATGGTCCACAGCTACCACCTGGGTAAACGCAAGGTCTGAGAAATAAACCAAATGAAAAGGGGCTGAAGGGCCGGGAGTTTGGCCTAGTGGTTAAAGTGTTTGCCTAGCATGCATGAAGACCCGGGTTCGATTCCTCGGTACCACATACATAGAAAAAAGCCGGAAGTGGTGCTGAGGCTCAAGTGGTAGAGCTCTAGCCTTGAGAAAGTCCAAGGCCAGTGTTCAGGCCCTGAGCTCAAGCCCAGGACTGGCAAAAAAAAAAAAGAAAAGGGGCTGAAGGCATGGCTCAAATTGTAGAGAGCTTGTCTAGCAAGCACAAGGCCCTGAGTTCAAACTCTAATACTTCAGAAAAGTGATCATATTAAACACTAGTTAACACATAGCTATGGTTTTGATTATACTAAACATCTAACTGTTTTATTACGATGATACAATGAATAATCAATGCAAACTTCTGGAATCAATAACCCCCAAAATATAGATTATTTGCTTCTTCTCCCTTCCTTGCCTGCCCTCTAGTGGTAATGTTGAGAAGTGAATTAACCAGAAGCACAAATGAAACAGTAGTTAAGTGCTCTCAGACCTCTCTCCGGTCTTCCTAAAATTCTGCTATTTTTCTCTCTCTTTGTGCTTAAAATTAAGAAGCATTTAGCAGATACTATGATTTAAGAATAGTATCTGATTTAGGAATAGCACCTGCTTAAAATATGGCAACTTAAGGCAAAATAAGTTATGAAGTCAATTATTGCCAGGTGCCAGTGGCTCATGCCTATCATCTTACCTACTCAGGAGACTAAGATATGAGGATCATGGTTGAAAGACAGACCCAGCAAGAAAGTCCTTGTAACTCTTATCTCCAGTAAACTGTAAAAAAGAGCTGGAGGTAAAGCTATGGCTCAAGTGGTAGAGCACAACAACTAGGCGACAGCACCCAGGCTCAGAGTTCAAGCCCCAGGACCATCAATAACAAGAAGAAGAAGAAGAAGAAGGAGAAGGAGAAGAAGAAGAAGAAGAAGAAGAAGAAGAAGAAGAAGAAGAAGAAGAAGAAGAAGAAGAAGAGGAAGAGGAAGAGGAAGAGGAAGAAGAAGAAGAAGAAGAAGAAGAAGAGGAAGAGGAAGGAGGAGGAGGAGGAGGGGAGGAAGGAGAAGCAGGAGCTCTTTTTTTCATATATTTATTATTGTAATTAATGGAAGGGTTACATGATGTTTGCCAGATAGAAGGTGCATTGATTCCCATACATTGATACCCTTTCACATGTCTTGGTCCCCATTTCCCTCCCCCCACCCCCACCCCTCATCTTGTTTTCCCCCCTTCCCTATCCAATCCAACTCTTTAAAAAGTTTCCTGGAGTATCAAACATGACCCACTATGCAATTAGGAGATTAGTGTTTTCTCTTGGTGTATATATCATGCTGCATCTGAAAACATATACACACAGAGGTTTAATGAACAGAATCTTCTATTGATAGGGGACACCTTCTAGTTTAAAAATTCATATTTCAAAAGAGATTTATTAAGTTATTTAGAAGAGGTTAAGTAGAAGACCTATTCTATAAAGTAAATAATTTCAGGTCACTCACTACCATTCATCATTAATGCTATTCAAAAGATTGTGTATTTCCTTACATCAGAGACAAAATAGGCCAAACACATCCCCTAGCGTTAGAGTGCTTGCCTAGCATGCACGATGCCCTGGATTCGATTCCTTAGTGCCACATAACACAGAAAAGGTAGCTCAAGTGGCAGAGTGCTGGCTTTGAGCAAAAGTGCCCAGGATTGACAAAAAAAAAATTACCAAAGTTGAGTGGTGGTAACTGAGGCCTATAACTCTAGATACTCAGGAGGCTGAGATCTAAGGATTAAGGTTGAAAGCCAGAAGGAACAGGAGAGTCCACGAGATTCTGATCTCCAATTAATCACCAAAATAGTCACATGTGGAACTGTGGCTCATACCAGCCTTGAGTGAAAATGTTAAGCAAGAGCATGAGGCCCTAAGTTCAAGCCCCAATACAGGCACACATAAGTAAATACATTAGATGATTTAAAAAAAAAACTAAAATAATTGAAAAAAGGAAAATACGTCATGACATGAAAATGACGTAGGGTTAAAGTATCCACTAAATGATATTACAACGGAAGGCAGTTCATGTGTTAGCATGTTTTCTGTGGTTGGCTTTGTGTCATTGAGGCACAATTTGGCGGGGGGGATCTTTTAGTTCATGTTATAGAAGTGTGAGAGACACTAATGTTGCCTTCTAAAGCTTTGGCTGTCTTTTGCCTCTAGATTTACCTGAAAAACTTCGAGTTCAAGAATGCAAAAACGTCAGACTTTTGGAAGTCTCTCGAAGAGGTATGGAAAAGTCCATTCTTCCAAGAATTTTTTGTGGGGGGATGAGTTCAATGTTCACATAGTTTACCAGTCATTTCTTGTACTCATTAGCCAAGCCTTTGTGTTTGTTCGTATTTCATCTACTTTTTTGTTTTCAATCTCAGGCAAGTAATCTCCCAGTGAAAGAAGTAATGGACACGTGGACGAGCCAGATGGGTTATCCTGTGCTCAACGTGAAAAATCAGGCAGACATCACACAGCAGCGCTTCCTGCTTGATCCCAATGCGGATCCCTTACAACCACCCTCACCTCTCAGGTAAGCCTCTACCACACAGTTCAAAAGGAAAGTAGAGGTTTTACAGCAATCCTGTTCAGTTCCTTGGCTTCTGCTCTTGAATGCATGATTGATGGAAAAGAGGAAACGAAAGAGTTCAAAACTGGCCAACAGGGTCTCCTGTTCAAAATCTTGGACTAAACACTTCTATACATGTCCAGTGTTCCCACATATTGGGATAAGAGGAACAGAAGCACTGAAAAAATAATAAACTTGTCAAGTGCTGGTGGATCATGGCCTGAAATCCTAGCTACTCAAGAGGTTGAGATCTGAGGATCATGGTTTGAAACCAGCCTAGGAAGTAAAGTCCATTGAGACTGTTATCACCAATTTACCACCAAAATTCTAGAAGTGGAGCTGTGACTGAAGTGGTAGAGTGCTGGTCTTGAGAGGAAAAGCTAAGAGATAGCATGCAGGCTTTGAGTTCAAGGCCCAGTACTGATATTATAAAATAGACAAAAATTCTATTAAAGAATATAAATGGGTAAGGTGGTGCACAGTAGGAAATTTTGGAAGAAAATCAGAGGAGACTTAATGAGGAAGGTATAGCTATATAATAAATAATAAGAGGTCTTTTCTTCTTAGACAGGCTGTGGGTTATAGTGAAGAATGAAAAGATTTGCAAGATTTGCAAAAATCAAGTAGTCAGAGCCAATGACTCGGATTCTCACAACAAAGTGTTTTCCATTGTGTAATCTGTAGGATGTGCAGGCCTGCGTGCCTGGCCAAACCTGCTTCAATAAACCACATCTCCTTCTTGAAGTAGTATGGAGATTGCCATCCACCAAGGATAAGCAACTCAGTGCTGGCTGGTGGTTCACACTTGCAATTTCAGGTTCAAAGCCAGCCTGAGAAGAGAAGTCTTATCTCCAACTAACCAGAAAAAAAACTGAAAGTGGAGGTGTGGTTCAGGTGATAGTGTTTCTGCCTCGAATGAGGTCTTGAGTTCCAGCCTCATTATCCTGAGTTCCAGTCTAAGTACTATCACAAAGGAAAACAAAAACAAAAACGAAGAATGACCAAGTTTTTTCCCTTTAAACATGAATGAATGAGGAAGCATTCCAGACACATGGAAAGGACGATCAGACATAAATGCTTCATGTCCCATGTGAGCAAACAAACCAAGGAAGCTCAGACTCTATAAGAAGCATAGTTGAGGCACCAGAAAATAAATTTATGAACTGTATTCAGAGATCAAAGAACCTGTTATACCATTAACCAAGGCACAATGCCTTAGAGCAGGGAAGCACGAAAAAAGCTATGCAATGTTGTAAAAAAAATTAATAGAACTGGGGCCGGGAGTTTGGCCTAGGGGTACAGTGCTTGCCTAGCATGTACAAAGACCCAGGTTCGATTCCTCGGTACCACATAAATAGAAAAAAAGCCGGAAGTGGTGCTGAGGCTCAAGTGGTAGAGCTCTAGCCTTGAGAAAGTCCAAGGACAGTGCTCAGGCCCGGAGCTGAAACCCAGGACTGGCACCAAAAAAAAAAAAAAATTAATAGAACAAAGATAAGAAGTGTGAGACCAGCCTAACTAACTTAAGGGCTTGGGTTCAAATCCTAGTGTTGAAAATAATAAATTAATAAATAAATAAACATAGGACAGCTAGTAGTAGATTTCTCATACAGGTTTATCGTCTTTCAATGTGGCCTGTGTTTTCTGATGTCTTAGCTAAAGTGAAGAGAAATATTTAAGATTACTTTTTGAGATCTAATTCTGGCTACTCAGAAGGCTGAGATCTGAGGATTGTGGTTCAAAGCCAGTCCGGACATGAAAGTCTGTGACAGTCTTATCTCCAATTAACCACCAGAAAACCAGAAGTGGCACTCTGGCTCAAAGTGAGAGAGTAAAAAAGCTCAGAAACAGTGCCAGGCCCTGAGTTCAAGTTGAGAGAGAGAGAGGGCTGGGGGAGGGGGAGAGGGAGAGGGAGAGAGAGAGAAGGGCAGGCAAGCAGACAGACAAGGTTAATGTTCCCTCTGCCCCTCCCCTGATAACAGAAAATACTAAATAACAAATGACTGCACCTAGAACCCCTAAAGTTTTATTTCCTTTCTAATGTATGCATTCTCATAATTAAAAAAATATTTTCTTTGCATGATGGTGGAACAATCTTCTGAAGTCTAACAATGTTTTATATTCCTTGACAGAAACAATAGTGCACAAACATGTGTGTGAGTGTGTGAATGTTCAATATTCTAGTATAATGTGCTATACTTTTGCAGGTTGTTCTGCAAAAAGCCTTGTTCCAAAGCCTCAATACATTTAACTGAATAATCTTCCATTTTTGATGCAGATTTCTACATATATTGCTTTATAGCAGTTGTAAACAATCAGGTAGCTATATTATGAAAGAATTTTGTGTTAATTAAAGATTGTGTTCTACACATTGAGTAGGAAAATATTTTTATCTAGTTGATTTTTTACTTGTAATGTCTTCTCTTTCTTTTAGTAATTAAGTTAAATTTTTCTTTTTTTTAAAAATTTTAGTTACACATGGAATATTCCAGTTAAATGGACCGAAAATAATGTATCAAGTATTGTAGTCTACAATAGGTCAGGAAAAGGAGGTAAATATTGCTAATGATTTATTTCTTTTCTAAATTGATGCACTTCATTAAGCTAATATAATGACAAATTTAAAAGACAACAATAAGGCCAGAACTTAAGTAAATTTCAGTGAAAAGATACCTTTTAATTTATTGATGATTCCAAATCTTTATCTATGAGAAATTTTTCCTACCTTGAGCTATTCATTTTAATGTTTTTTTCCATGACTTACATCAAGTAAATATTTTATATGTCCAATCATTGAAAGATCAATGATTCTTTACTTCTTTTCCCTCCTTCCTTCCTTCTTTCTTCCTCTCTTTCCTTCTTCCTCTCTTTCCCTTCTTCCTCTTACCCTTTTCTTCTTTCTTTGCTTTGCTTTATATCAGATATACTTTATGTGACAATTTTAAAATGCTTTTTATTGAATTAAAGCCATCATGGCCTTGCAATATATTTCTTGTTCTGTCTCCACTAATTTTTCATTTTCTTACTTGATAAAGAAAGTAGAGTTATTTTTTCAAAAAGCCAGGAGACATTATCACATACCTCCAACTTGCTGGAAAGAAGTAATCCATGAGGTAGGTTTCAGCAACAATCATGGAAGAATCTTATTCTATATTTTTTCCATGGGACTTAGTGTCTCAAAACATTTCTTATGGAAAACAAGCCAAGTCTCTTCTTCTCTTCATCCCATGAGGGCTTGATCTAGGATAGCAGAGCTCTTGCCCTTTTATCTACCTATGTTTTTGTCCCTGGAGAGCATTCTAAAATAGTAATTATGTCTGCATTCACCTTTACCCTCCTTGACTTCTTTTCAGAAAGCAGCTTCATGGAGTTATAGTTCACATACCAGATAGTCTGTTTCATCTTGCTGTGGTGGGAAACAAATCCGGGGCTTTGAGCATACATAGCACTTGTCTGTCGCTGAGCTGCATCCTCAGTCTCACAATTCACCTGTCCAAAGTGAACAACTTAGTGTCTGAGTTTTTAAGTTATATGCGCCGATACGTGAGGTCATTGCCACAGTCCAGAGTCTTCATCCCCACAGAAAGAGTTCACATCCTTCTCAACCAATAGATGGTTATGGTAGTTTGCCCTCACTGCCCCAGCTATGTGGCAAGCTGAGATTAGGAGCATCGCCATTCCAGTCAAGCCCAGGCCAAAATAAATAAATAAACAAATAAATAAAAAGCTGAGGAGACTCCATCATAAGCGAAGAAGCTAGGCATGAGCCATCATCCCGGTTGTTATGGGAAACCTTAAATAGGAAGATTATGGTCCAGGTGTGGGCCTGAGCCCCAACAAAACCCTCTCTCCAAATATCTAGGATAGATAAGGGCTGGAGACAAGATTCAACAATAGAACGCCTGCCTAGCAAGTGCAAGGCCCTGACTTCAAACCACAAAGTGCCATCATAAAAAAAAATAGATAGGGGCCGGGAGTTTGGCCTAGTGGTTAAAGTGCTTGCCTAGCATGCATGAAGACCCGGGTTCGATTCCTTGGTACCACATACATAGAAAAAAGCTGGACGTGGTGCTGAGGCTCAAGTGGTAGAGCTCTAGCCTTGAGAAAGTCCAAGGACAGTGTTTAAACCCTGAGCTCAAGCCCAGGACTGGCAAAAAAAAAATAGATAAAGAACAAAGAAGGCTCTACTTAAGATAGACATGAAACCATCACCCCGTCCCCCCATTGCACAGCCCCAGGAAAGCCACTAAACTGAGCCATATCTTCATAGGTTGGTGTATTCTGTACATCTTATATAAATGACATAACACAATGGTTACTTTGTGGCTTTTACCTTTTATCTTGATGTTTTTAAGCTGTGACACGGATTAGTGTTTCATCATTTTTTAGGGCAAGTTGTACTTTATTTTATGGATATATATCATACTTTAAGTACCAATTGATAGGTTCTTGGGTTGTTTTAACCCCGCAAAATGCTGCTAGAATCATCTGTGCCCAAGTTTTATTCTGTTTGCAGGAGGTTTTCAAACTGCTGATCTTTCTTTTCGTTGTAAATTCCACCATAAAACCGTTTGTGATTTTTGTTTTCTACAAACTTTCTCAGCTGTGCTACTATGAAGAGTCCTCTCTTTTACAATACCATTTCCCCTTTGTTATCCATGCTAACGATTCTTACAACATCATGGTTAGCAATCCTGAATTGTTTCAGAAATCCCAGACCAGTTTGTCATTTTGTCTTAGCATACATACATGTACACATATATGTGCATATATGTTTAAGTACTAAGTTCTATCTTTTATGAACTTCCTTCTGACAATTTTCTTCCTTGTAGGACATTTGACAAAAGAAAATGGGAAAGACATTAAAAAAAAGACACTTAAAAATGTGTACCAGGAGGCCGGGAGTTTGGCCTAGTGGTAGAGTGCTTGCCTAGCATGCACAAAGACCTGGGTTTGATTCCTTGGTACTACATACATAGAAAGAGCCAGAAGTGGTGCTATGGCTCAGGTGTAGAGGGCTAGCCTCAGGTCCTGAGCTCAAGCTCAGGATTCAAAAAAAAAAGTGTGCCAGCACTGGTAAGAGACATAGTAAGAAAGTTTAAGATTTCATTCAAATATTTTGAAGAGCTGTGATCTGTTACCACATATTTTCCATAATTGTTGACACATCTAACTGAAAGTTGAAGAAGGTCTGAGCAGAACCTTGGTTAACAAATGTAACAGCATCATCCATCCATCCTAATACAATCTACCCAGCATTTTCCTGACATAACAACTCTGTACAGGCACATTTGCCTGTTTTGAGCATTTGGAATATGTCTTGCTTTAATATACATTATGTACTTTTTAGGTAGCCTAGTTGGAATATGTGAATTCAATCCTTATTGCTTCCTGCAGACAAGTATCTATCGAAACTAACCTATAGGACTGTCAGTGAGACATTGGCACTAAGTTCTTCTGTAATGACAGATGCAAACGTGACAGTTAGTGCCAAGCATGTATACAAGCAGATTCTGTTTTTAGTATTCTCTTCCTCTTTAAGCATCTATGATACACAATTCCATTCACTCAACATCTTAATCATGCCTTTAAAACAATGAACTATACCACGGGACTCAAACTGTGCTTCATAAAACCTGAGGGAATGTGAAAGACATGCAGACATCTAGTTCTACAGCTAAGCCCTCTCCAGCAGAGTGCACAGATGGCTGGCTCCTGAATTTGAGAGAAACTCCCTAAGCAACTTTACTATGACTAGTTGAATAGTGTTTGCAAATCCTTAAACCACATCAACATTTTTAAAAGGGAAAGAATCTTCTGCTAAAGGACTGCATAGACTGTATTTTCCACACGGAAGTAATGCTCAGTAGGTCTGTGAAACAGGAAATAACCTGATTCAGGGAAAGACCTTACTTTGGCCTTTATCTTTTTGGGTTTGAAAAGCATGCGCAATCTGAGTTATGATGTTATAAAAAAAAAGACCACTGAAATGTAGGAAACAAATATTTTCTCATCAATTAATAAGTCACTTACTGAAGATGCAGAAATGAGGCAAAGGGAGGAAGCAAAATTCAATTATAATGAAGGACTTACTCTGGCTATAAATAATGTTATTATTCTAGCTAGTCAATGTACTGGTAAATATCAAGACCCACTGGGATTATTTAATGAATAAAGAGCTCTCTAGTTCTAGCATCGAGATTCTTTTTTTAATTTAGTAAAATTCACATAAAATATACTATTTAAACTAAACAATTGTAACGGTAACCCCTCTATGTTACCCCAGTGATAAAATACCAAAAAAAAAAAAAAAAGAAAAGAAAGAAAAAAGAAGTTGATTTGGGGATAATTCACGGGGAAGAAAGTGGTGATCTCATTTTGGGGTAGACTACTGTCTTGTCTTGTGCTGCTGAGTCAGCAGGTGATACAGATGGGTGAAGGGAATTCACAGGACAAGTACCAGGCCAGATTTGGGCTTCCTAAAGAACATTTAAGCCAAGAGCTCCCCAGCTGACGATGGAAGCTAAATAGGTGATGAAGCGTGAACAAGTGTAGAGAAGGCCAGTAATGTAGGCAGGATGTGCCATGGAAGTGAGGATAGAACTCTCCTGCTCTTTTCTTTCCCTCTGACAATATACTTAACACATTTTCCCCTATAACTGTTCACTTGTGTCTCTCCTCATTGTGAAATAATTCTTGAGAAAATGGAGCTTCTTTGTGGCTGCTGTTGCTTTTCTGATCTCAGCAATCACCTTGTATTATTTGGCTGAGTGAACGAGTGAACAGATGGATAAAGAAAGAGGCTTAGATGTTCCAAAGCTATGATGACCAACTGCCCTTATCTGAAACTTCAGAATCAGGACGGGTCTCCCAGCCAGATGAAAATTAGCCGCCTCTTCCTACTTCAAAGTGCCTGTTCCATTTTTAGGCAATGCAATAAGTTCCTGCTTCCTGTCTGAGGCCGTCTTCAGTTCTCAGATCAGAGCACAGATGACAAACGTGTCCTGAGGGTAGAGAATGGGCACCCAGCTCGTGTTACCAGCCCTGCCTC
The DNA here is from genome assembly GCF_031878675.1 of Megascapheus bottae. Classification (NCBI taxonomy): domain Eukaryota; kingdom Metazoa; phylum Chordata; class Mammalia; order Rodentia; family Geomyidae; genus Megascapheus; species Megascapheus bottae. The sequence continues at coordinate 9,393,440 of NC_143531.1, read as the reverse complement.
CTTGCTGGGGGCTGCTTTGTTGATTATCAGTTAGAGATGTCCTGGGCAGTAAAGGGACGGCGCCCCACCCCCGTCTTTCCCTTACATTCTTAATGTACAGAATCTTTTAAGCATTAGCTAAGAAATTAACATGCACTTTCTAACAATAGAAACTTCTTTTCTAGTTATTTAGACTATAAATATTAATAACATCTTTTAAATGGCTCCCTCTCTCTCTCTCTCTCTCTCTCTCTCTCTCTCTCTCTCTCTCTCTCTCTCTCTTTTCCCTCCCTCCCTCCCTTCCTCTCTTTTGTTGGGATGGTAGATGCTGGTTCTGAGGCTTGAACTTGAACTCAGGGCCTGTCCTGATTTCTTTTGCTCAAAGCTGCCTCTTGAGCCACAGCTCCACTTTTGACTTTTTTTTATTGTTTTAGCAGAGATAAAAGTCTCACACTCTCTTGCTCAGGCTGGCTTCGAAACACCAACCTTAGATCTCAGCCTTCTGAGTTGTACAGGCGTGAGCCACTGGCATCTGACTTGGATTTCTCTTTTAAAATGAATTTATTCCTCCCCAAATCTATTTCTTTAGACTTGCTTTTGCTATTATTGCTCACTGGGAATTAATGACAAGATAAGTCATTCTAAATACTTTTTCTGTAATACAGTGTATGCAGTCAGCTTCACTGACTCTTAATTCCTGCTGTTTTTAATGTATATACTTGTGTGTGTGTGTGTGTGTGTGTGTGCGCGCGCTGTTAGTAGGGCACTCCTTCAATGTTTTTGTTCAAGGCTGATGCTCTACCACTTGAGACACACTCCCACTTCCAGCATTTTGCTGGTTAAGTGGTGATAAAGGTCTCACAGGCTTTTCTGTCTTGCATTTGAACCACAATTCTTAGATCTTAGCCTCTTGTGTTGCTAGGATAGTAGGTGTATGCCCCAGTGCCTGAACTTGCATTATATTTCAAACAACGCATTTCATTTTCAAGCAAGTAATACTTTTTTGTAGATAGACAGTTGATGTCCTATCTCTTGTCCTCTGTGTCCTCTATGACCAACAAATGGAAATGTATATCTTAAGAATCTTTGCTTAACTGAGGGTCATTTGCCTCAATCTGTTTCCCGTGTATATTTTAGGTATGTCTGTATATTTTAGGTATGTCTCTATCTCTGGTATCAGCTATTTGGCTATTTTCAATAGATCTTTATGTAGTAGTATATCCCATTTTTGCTCTTTGTTTGCTGTTTTATAACACTTAGAAGGATTGAAAATTATTATTTACTAACTAGGTAACGAGTGTAGTGAAAACTCAGTAGTTAAAATGGACATTCTTTATGTTATGTCTCTACATACATACAATTATTACCAGTTTTTTTGTTGTTGTTGTTGCTGCTGTTCATGGGTTTGAACTCAGGGCCCGGGCACTGTCTCTGAGGTCTTTTTCTCATGGCTATAGCTCTTCCACTTTGAGCCACAGCTCTACTCAAAATGGACATTCTTATACATAACATGAAGGTCGAGTTGAGGTAGAGGCTTTAGGATAACTTTGTATAACTCTTCTTTGCAGACTGTAGAGAATTTAGATCACCAAATTCTGACTGCTACAGAGACTGATTTTGCTGAAAATGCAATAGATATAACTGAACGTATATTTCCAAAATAAAGTTGGGCATGCATGTTTGTATAGAAAGGACTTTCTTCCAGTTTTCAAGCTCAGACTTGTGGAATGTGTGGACTTTGATTGAGTGATTATGGAGTCCGTTTTTCTGGTTCAGAAGTTTCAGTCAGGTCTTTGGGAGATTTTTTTTCATCAAAACCAAACATACAAGAGATTAACCAAGAATGCTAATTTGTTCATTTACTCAGATAAAATACACTGGCCTCATGAACTGGCATACTCATGGCCAGCTAATTAGGCAACTCTTCCCACAAAGAAAGTTTACTTAGTAAGGATTAGGGGAGAGTTAAGGGAGATCAATTATTTTAAAGATGTCATCAATCTGTGATCGCCTGATAATATTATCCAGGTGAACCTAATTACCGTATTTAGAAACTATCAATAAAAGCTCCATGCAATAAAAGCTTCTTATTTGTTTGTCTATTGGCCCAAAAAGAGGTACTCCTTGACATGCTATCTCTCCTGGGTGGCTGTCCCAGCTCAGAACACAGCAGCCCCATTTTCTTCTTTTACCCACTGGGATGTTCAAACTTCTGTATCTTGGCAGAGATAGAATAAGACAAAAATGGTACCAGGCCTACCAAAGCAATCAATGGATTGCTTTTGCTAATATGTGTTTGCTTGGGTATGCCAGTACCAGGGCCTGAAACCATGGCCTCATGCTCTTGCTTAGTTATTTTTGTTCAAGGTGGTTACTCTTTCACTTGAACTACTCCTTCACTTCTGCTTTCGTTTTTTTTTTCTTGCTGGTTAATTGGAGATAAGTGTCTCTTATGATTTGTCTGCTTGGCCTGGCTTTGAACTGGAATCTTCAGATCTCAGCTACCTGAGTCATTCATTAGATGTGAGTTACTGATGACCAATAGGATATTTGTTTTTAAAGTAATCTACATTAACTTATTTTTTTGTATTTTTAAGTATCCCATAAAGAACATATACCAGGGTTATAATCAGAAAACAAAACAAAACAAAAAAGAAGAAAATGAAACATGCGACCTTTTTTCTATGTGTCTCCAAGAACAGGCATCTATATTTTAGTCCAACTTCTTTATAAAGCTCAACCACCCACAGTATTCCTCTGCTGCCAGCTGTTCGGAAGGTAGCGTGAACTTGGGAAGTCCTTAACTACTGACTTCCTGGATCTCAGCTTCCTCATCTATAAAGTGAGAAAAATCACAGTAACCCTAGACAGGCTTAACTGGGAGTATATAAAGCACCACTAAAATACTACAGTGTTTGGGCTGGATTGCCAGGAACTTCTCAGTGCTATTTCTGTTTGCCTGACTATTTATAGATCTGGCAGCCCAGGTCCTTTCATAACCATGTGGACAGCTACCATTTGTGGAGCACATAGCTTGTAACTGGCTGACCGATACTTTACCTATGGGATCTTATTTAATCTCGAGCCCGAGAGGGATTTTTAATCCCTGTGTTTCTCCTGGTGAACAGGAATATGAGAGGTCAAGTGATTTATCCAGGATGATACCCGCCAGTCAGACACAGGGAAAGGATTTTATCCTAGGTCTATCAGACACAAAAGTTCATGTTCCTTCTCCTGTCACATATGGCTTTATACTTAGCAGGAGACTCTCCTCCTGATGCAGACATTCGAAGTGCAAGGTTGTCAAAAGATTAGCTTCCTTTCAACAACTTGTCCATGGGAGAATGACAAAAAAGAAAAAAAAAAGATTAATATGGCATGAGTGAGGTGAGGGTTTATAATTTGTCAAGTACCTATTCAGAAAGATCCTGAGGAAAGTTAATGTCTGGTTGAAGAGTATACTCATAGATTATATTAAAACAAAAACAAAAATAAAAACAAAAACACTACTGTATCCTGGATATCTTCCAGACCTGTAAACACTTTCCAAATTTAAATCATCCTTCCCACCCCAACTGGCTTACCATCTTCTGTTCCTTAAGCACAACACTGTTATTCCTCCCATCATGCCAGGCCCTTTTCTGTCCTTTAAGTGTCCTCATCAAGTCAGAAGGTGGTCTGCATTGCCTTTACCTGGAATACATCTCTTGACTACTATATCCTTTCTCCTTTCTTCACCTGCACATTAGTGCGAGTCCTTACCCTTTCCTGCCTTAGATAATGACGATGGATTCTAAATTCGTTATCTAGTCACTTGATTCTCCTCCAAAATATCTCCCAAATTACTATCAAAATTATCTTTGCCAAAGAATATACTTGAGCATGCTACTTCTCTGCTTAAAAAAATTCTTCTGGGGCTGGGAGGTTGGCCTTGTGATAGAGTGCTTGCCTAGCATGCACAAAGCCCTGTGTTTGATTCCTTGGTACCACATACATGGAAAAAGCCAGAAGTGGTGCTGTGGCTCAAGTGGTGAGAGCACTAGCCTTGAGAATGCCCAAAGACAGTGCCAGGCTCTGAGTTTAAGCTCCAATACTGGCAAAAAAAAATCTTCTAACTAGGTACTCGTAGCTCATGACTGTAATCTTAGGTAATCTAAGCTACTCAGAAGTCTGAGATTTAAGAATTGCTGTTCAAAGCTAGCCTGGGGAGGAAAGTGTGTGAGATGCTTATCTCAATCAAGTGCCAGAAAACTGGAAGCAGAGCTATGCTTCAACGTGGTAGAGCACTATCCTTGAGCAAAAGAGATCAGAGACAGCACTCTGGCCCTGAGTTCAAGTCCCACAATGTACACACACACACACACACACACACACACACACACACACACAAAATCTCTATCAGTCAGTCAGGTGTGATAGCACATACTTGGAATCCTAGCACTGGAGAGGCTGAGACAGGAAGACCACGGGCTATGGAGCAACATCCTGTCTCAAAATACTTCAAAACCCTGCAGAGCTTTTCTGTCTTTCTGCTTCTCTTTGCAGTGAAGTGCAGGTCTTCAGTTCCAGCTTCCATTCCTATGTTTATGTCATCTTCTCTCCATTGTCATGGCACTCAACGATTTGAAATTCCTCAATGACACCAAGTGTTTGTAAGTCACTATGTAAACTAGCGTGCATGGTCCATGCAAACAAACAAAAAGTCTGGCAGTTGAAAAGTGTAGACGCAATACTAACAAGTAATGCTCATGCCACAGCACAACTTTTGTTTCCAACATGTCTATGTGTTACTCCATTCCTTCATTGTTGGGTGTCTTTACTGTGCATAGCACAACCCCATGTAACTAGGGGGTACTGCTTAAGAGAGAAAGCGAATTTGCTAACTCTAGTCGTTTGCTAAATTACTACAGTGAATCAAAATAAGGAAGCAGCACACCTTACATACAAAGACAAACATCATAGCCAGAACAAGTAGGAAATGGCTTACAAATAAAATGCTTGGATGCCAATTTTCTTGTAGGTCTTCTTGACATTTTCAAAGCATTATTAACTCTCAAATCATTATTCTGCTTAGGGTTAGCCATCTCCATCAGCTTCAATGTTGATTTTTCATAAACAAAATAGTCTTTTAGGAGTTTGCACTTTTATCCCCTCCCAAGACTGCCCAGGGAATATTCATTATATAATTAATCTATTATGATTAGGAATATAAGGCCTGGACTTTTCTGTCTTTGAGCACTATTTCTTTTTATTGAAGGATTGACTGGCTCAGAATTATTCTACTCATTTGGCAAGCTTCTGCTAATAAGAAGTATAAGTCACAAATGACAGGATGTTTGTTGACTTTACTTATTTCTTTTTCAGCTTAGTCACTCCAATGACATTCTAAAGTTAGGCAACTAAATAAGAATTAGACTTTGGGCTTTGGATCCAAATTGAACTTGACTCCTTGAGCTAATATTCCTTTTTCTTTTCTTTTTCGCCCCTCTGGGTCTAATATCTCTGTGTTTACAGTATATGCAAACATGTGTCTCATTAGTGTTTATTTATCACCGCAGGAATCACTTTGAACTCTACTTCTGGTGGAAATGCTTTTTTCAAAATAAACCCCGATCATATTGGGTATTATCGTGTAAATTATGAAGGAGAAACTTGGTTCCAGATAGCAACAAAGCTTGCTTCAAACCACAAGGTATGAGACAGTAGTGGTTGAGTTGGGTTTTGTTGTTGTTCCAATAGGAACATTTTGATGGTATTAATTTTTTCGATACACTTTGCTTTGAGAATCATGGTTTTTAAAAAATGAGAGTAACATTAAGATAAAAATCCTATGAGTACAGGAAACCTTGACAAATCCTTGTAGAACTAAAAAATACCATCTCAAAACAAATCAAGAAAAACAAAAGTTGGTGACATTACAATTACTTCTTCCTGAAAGTAGATGTTACAGATGAGTTGATGACTTCTTTTGCACATAAGAATTGTTTTGTACCTATACTTTCTATACACCAAAATAATTTTAAATCACCTGCTTGGAAACATTTTGTAACAGTAGCAAAGACATTATTTGAACTGAATAGACATTGAGTACTTCCTCAAAAAAAAAAAAAAATGAGAGCAAGTCACTTTCCACAGGAATACCTGGGAAGGTTTCGCTGGGGAGGTGACTTTTGTACTTGTTTTTGCATTTATTTACTTATGGTGCTGGGAATTGCACCTAGGACTTTGAGAATTCTAGGCAAGCACTTTATGCTGAACTATGCTATTTTATTTGGACTATTTTATTTCCTTTTTTTTTTTTTCTTGTGGGTCATGGGGCTTGAACTTGGCCTGGGCGCTGTCCCTGAGCTCTTCAGTGCAAGGCTGCCGCCCTACCCTTGAGCCAAGCCCCACTTCCCATTTTCTAGAGATTAATTGGAGATAAGAGTCTCAGGTCCTTTTGTGCCCAGGCTGGCTTTGAACCTTGATCCTCAGATCTGACTCCTGAGTTTCTAGGCATGAGCCACTGCACCCGGCTGGACTATTTTATTTCTTATATCATACTTTTTAAGATAGAGCTTACTAAATTTCCCTGGGTGACTTGGAATTTTCAGTCCTCTTGCCCTAGCCTAAGCAGCTAGCTGGGATTGTAGGCTGTGTCACTACATCCGGTGAGGAGATGGTCGTTTTGCTACGTTTTAAAAGTTGGCACTCCTCTCTTGACCCTCAATTTGAGTGAGCAACAGCAGCAGAAAATAGGGGACACTGCAAACAGCAAAACAAATGAAGAGAAAGAAACAGGGAGTGAGCAAAGGCACCTGGGCTGGAGGCAATCTGGAGGGGGCTTGGAGTCAGGTCAGAGAACATCTTCCGTGGCAAGATTCAAGCAAACTACTAAAGGACTTCCATGTGGCCAAAAAGCTCTCAAATCTGTGCTTCATGGAGGAGACTGGTGTAGAATCTGACAAGAAGCAGGCAGAGGCTGGGGCAGGGAAGAGCCGGTAGGAAAGAGCTAGTGGAGGAGATTTGTCTAAGGTGATCTTGAGGGCTTAAAAGGAAAGTTAGACTCATTAATAGAGATTAGATGTGATGGGGAGGGAAAGGGAAAACTGTAAAACTGTGTTGCCAGCACCTTGGAATATCCAGGGGAGAGTCACAGAAGGCAGAGTTGATCCAAGGAAGACAGTGTTCATCTTGGTCTTGGATGTGTTATGTACAGACAGGAAGCCTATGGGATGTCCAGTGAGTGGAGTTTGCCAAGAGAGTAGGAATTAGAATCTAACTTTTCTACTCGTGGACATAACCCTTCTTCACTCAAGGGTCTTTTATTATTAAGCCCTTACTATGTGCTAGCCCCTGAGAGAGGCAAGCTAGAATGCAGGATCATAAAAAGAACAAAAAATTTAAAAACCTGTGTTCCTATCTTTCCTCAGGAGTTTTCCGCTGCTGACCGTGCAAGTCTTATTGATGATGCTTTTGCCTTGGCAAGGTGAGTTTTGTAATGAAATCACAATTACTTAAAATGTGATGAGGATTACATGCCAAAGGCCCGTGCCTGCCTGTCAGCTTACTCCAGAGGCTGAGCTCTAAAGATTGTAGTACCTTTTTCTTTTCCATTCTCAGATCAGCTCAGACCAATAATCCAATAAATATTTATTAAAGTAGTGACCCAGGTGATTTGATTGATCTGGGTTTGTGGCTGCCTCATTGAAAATCTGAGTAAAGCAAGTGGCTTCTGGGTCTGGGCTTAGGGTGCCTTTGATGGGCTGTTACTTATTAGCTGCCTGGTTCATCTAGAAAATAGTAAGTTTGAAAAGAGAAGGTACTAAGTACAGTTGATGATGGTATGGCTCAAGTTGATGCTCAATACTAACCCATGGCTGGTAGAAAAGCCACAAGTTTAATAGTAACCAAGGCTCCAGAGATGTAATGCCTAGAGGACATATCAGAAGTCATAAAATCCCTTTTGTCCTTTTTCAAGGTAGAAGTTATAGGGTAATACATTTTTTAAGTGGCCCCTAGTCAGATACCAATGGCTGAGATGTAGAGATCCAAGTTCAAAGCCAGCCCAGCAGACAAATCAGAGACTCTTATCTCCAGTTAACCAGAAAAAGGACAGAAATATAGCTATGGCTCAACAGGTAGAGAATTAGCCTTTAGCAAGAATGTTAAATGAGAGCTTAATTTTAAGCCCTAGAATATACGCTTGCGCACACTTACTCTCCCCCCTTCCCCCCCCCCTCTCTCTCTCTCACACACACACACACACACACACACACACACACACACACACACACACACACACACACAGTTCTCTTACATCTCTGCTTGCCCTCCCTGGCTCAGGTTCCTTATGGGTAAAATGGAGAAGAGAAGATCTTAGAAAATTATTGTGAGGAATAAATGAGGAAAATAATCTACACACATCACCCAAAGATGATCTAATTTTAGAAAGTGCTCAGTGATTATACTATTAGATCAAAGTTCAGAGATGGTCCACCAGGGGCCGGGAGCATGGCCTAATAGAAGAGTGTTTGCCTAGCAGGCACAAAGGACCAGGATCAGTTCCTCAGTACCACATACATAGAAAAAGCCAGAAGTGGTGCTGTGGCTCAAGAGCTAGAGCTGGAGCCTTGAGAAAGCCCAAGGACAGTGCTCAGGCCCTGAGTTTAAACCCCAGGACCGGCAAAAAAGTAAAAAGCTAAAAGATGGTCCACCATTCATGATAAGTAGCAAAGGCCCATTTAGAACGGTTCTTTTGGGGCTGGAGGCATGTCTCAGGTGGTAGAGTACCAGTCAATGAGCCAAGGCATCAGATGCAGAGTTTGAACCTCTGTCTTAGACAAACAAAAAAAAATGAAAGAAAGTTTGTTCTGAATGAATTATCTGGATTCCCTTTGTATGATTCTTGTTAAGGAATCTTTAGGCTTAATCTCCTGGACAGAAAGTAGATTCATTATAATTTTCATGACATTAGAGTATGCTACTTAGTCACTACAGAAATACATGCCAGGAGCCAGGAGTTTACGCTAGCAATAGAGTGCTTGCCTAGCATGCACCATGATCATGGTTCAATTCCTCAGTACCATGCACATAGAAAAAGCTGGACGTGGTGCTGTGTGGTAGAGCTCTAGCCTTAAGAAAGCCCAAGGACAGTGCTCAGTCCCTGAGATCAAGCTCTAGGACTGGCAGAAAATACATACATACATACATACATGGATGCATACATGCATGCATGCATGCATGTCAAAGACCTTCCATGTACAAGGCACTACTGCCATTCTGGGAAATTATGTGTGAAAACAAATGATCAATGAGTATTTTAAAGCATCACAGTACCATTTAGACATTTTTTTTGGTGCAAAATCCTCCAGATGCTCCTTGTAGCATGACCTTTTAACTAAAACTTCGCTTCTTGGCCACTGGAAATTACAAAGAATCGCAAAGCCTCTATACTTTAATTCCCTTCACAACACACTGCAGATGGTTCATTTTGCTTGAAGATGAAGTGAATGCCTCTTGAGCTGCTCTTTCTAAGGAACCGGGTGTCAAGCAAATAACTCAACACTTTCCACTCTCTCGAAAGACTTCCTTACATTTTCTGAGCTCCTTGGCCAAGACCCCACAGGGGGAAAAATTTAAGAGCTAAGAAAAAAGAGAAAGTGAAACTAATGTGAAAAAACATAATACTGCAGGTGAGCTGTCACCTGGCCTGATTTACTTCTGCAAGAACTCAGAAAGAACAGATTCTACCTAAGCCAGTGAGAAACTTGGGAGAAGATGAGGAAATGTTGAAAGGTATCATTGCTTAGATAAGTGCCATTGGCAGGGTGATGGTGCTCAAAAAAGGAAAATGCAAGGATCAGAGTATGTCTGCCATCATCTCCCCTTCCTCTTCTTCCTCCTCTCCCTCCTCCTTCTTTTGTGCTGGTGTTGAGGCTTGAACTCAGGGCCTGGATGCTGCCCCTGACCTTCCTTTTTCTCAAGGCTAGCACTTCACCAGTTGAGCCACAGCTTCACTTCTGACATTTTTGTGGTAGTTTAGTGAAGGTATGAGTATCACAGACTTTTCTGCCTGAGATTGGCTTTGAACCATGATCCTCAGATCTCAGCCTTCTGAGTAGCTAGGATTGCAGGCATATGCCCTTGGTACTACCAAGAGTTGCATTCTTCCTTCCTTTGGCCTTCAAGTTCAGTGTGAAGAGCTAGTGCTATTGTGGAACAGGACTCTTGGTCAAGTTAAGAAACAAAAATGCATCTATCATTTTTCTAGTTCCCTTCAAACCATTTTAATTCTAATATGTTCAGTCAAATCAAGTATTAAAGCTTTTGTTCTTTTCAGATTGATTTTTATTTCTTTATTTTTATCAGTCCTAGGGCTTGAACTTAGGTCCTGGGCACTGTCCCTGAGTTTCTTTTGCTCAAGGCTAGCACTCTACCACCTGAGCCACTTCCTGCTTTTTCTGTTTATGGGATACTGAGTTCAAGCCCCACAATAGACAACAGAAAAAAAAAGAATGGAAGCCAGTCATACATGCAAAGCCTTATCCTTCTTCATCAATTTAGCAGGGCTGTATAGATTGCACCTGTAATATATCTCTTGACTATATCAGCTCCTTTCTACCTTTCTGCCAAGCTGGCAAATGTATACCACCAGGCGACTGTAGACAAATCCAAGATTCCAGGCCTCTACATCAGTGTAACATTATTTGTTGTTGTTGTTGTTATGTGTTTGCCTTTTGGGTGATTGTGGGGTGTGAGAACTCAGGACCGGTGCACTGTCCCTGAGCTTTTCTGCTCAAGACTCACACTCTACCACTTTAAAACACAGCTCTGCTTCCAATTTTCTGGTGATTAACTGGAAATAAGAGCCTCACAGATTTTCCTACTCAGGCTGGCTTTGAATCATGGACCTCATCTCTCAGCCTCCTAAACAGTTAGGATTTTAGGCGCGAGCCACCAGTACCCAGCTCCAGTAAAGAGTTCTTTCAGATATTTGCAAAAGGGACCACAAGATAATGTAGACTTCTCTTACCCCATCATAGGGCTACCATGACAAGAAAGGAGAAGAGGTTGAGAAAAGCGTAAGAGATTTAGCTAATCATAAAGAAACTGTTTTAGGTGAGAGATCTAATTTAATCGCCAAGTGAAGAAATTAGACAACTGGAAAGATGTCAGTGCTCCTCAGAACACCAAAGGCCTTGCTTGGATTTAGTTCCACATAGGCCCCCTTCTAAACCATTTTTTTGTTTTGCTTTTTTTTGCCAGCCCTGGGGCTTGAACTCAGGGCCTGGCCACTGGTCTTGGGCTTTATCAAAGCTAGTGCTCTGCCACTTGAGTCACAGCACTACTTCTGTTTTTTGCTGTGTATATAGTACCAGGGAATTGAACCCAGGGCTTTGTGCAACCACAGAGCGACCTTCCCTACCTGACAAGACATTGTTCTTAACTATGGCTCTTCTAAGGATGGAGTAGTTTTGCCAAATCATGCCCAAGAAAATAAAATGCAGACATTCACTTGTATGAGTTCCCTAACCTTTTGAGGTGCTTTAGCTCTTTACCCTAAGCTTTAAGTTGAATTTTCCTGCCTGTTCATACTGTGAACTTTGCTAAAATACTGTGATTTAAACATCCCAGATTAGACACTCATCGTGTAAATAGAAGATGTTTTTATGAAGCGAATTCTTGCTAACCCTGACCTTCAGAATTGCCCTTTGTCTATGGACTTAACAAGTTGAGGTTTGTTACCTGAGGTTAGGAAAGAATGTTGTCTTGGATCGAGTTCCCCAGAAGTGAAGGTTCTTTAGAGGTTTTGGAAAAGAGTAGTCTTGTGAGATAAGGAGTAAGAGAGGGAGTAAGAGAGGCAGGACGGTGTGGAGGAAAATGTTGAGCAAGGCCAGGTCTCCTTTGAGGTGTAGCTTTGCCAAATTCCAGTAAGAAGCTATAAATTATACCGGGGAGTGGGCCTGGCTTGTGGGAAGGGAATTGTCCTTTTGTATTTGTGAATCAGGCAATCAATAGGCAGAGGTGGGGATTTCATAATGTCTTAGGCAAGATCTATGTTTTTGGCCAGAGTTATTCTCTGGAGAAGATAGCAGCCATGAACCATTTGAGCACTGTAAGGGATGTGGACCAGGAACTGCATAAGTCTTTGTCCTAACAATGATTACTCCCTCCCTCCCTCCCTCCTTCCCTCCCTTCCATCCCTTCCATCCCCCTTTTCTTTTCCCTTTCCTTCCTTCTTTCCTTTTGTGTGTGTGTGTGTGTGTGTGTGTGTGTGTGTGTGTGTGTGTGTGTGCCTAAGACTTGGAACTTAGAACCTGGGTGCTGTCCCTGAGTTTCTTTTGCTCAAGGATGGTACAATACCACTTGAACCACAATCCTACATCCAACTTTTTGAAGCAGTTTATTGGAGATGAATCTTACAGACTTTCCTGCCTGGACTGGTGTTGAAATGTGATCCTCAGATCTCGACCTGTTCAGTAGCTAGGATTCCAGTGGGACCAGCCTAAAAGCCATTTCTTAACATGTGCATTGGAATTACCTAGGAACTTACAGAAATGTACATTTTGGACCTTACTCCCCCAAATGGATGAGAAGCTATGAAAGTGGGGCTAAATAATACCTCCCAGTTGTGCCAGGTAGTGTTGACTTGTGCTCAAATCTGGGACCTCTGGAGGTTCCAGGTGATACTGTTGTTGTTTGGAGATAACCAGATGCCATTGGGGTGCCATAGAAGGAATAATGGCATCCTTTGTGGGGAATGAACTATCCATCCATTTGATTCTCAGAATACTATCCATATAATATCCACAGATGATTCAGTTTCCATCCAGTATTTGGGCTCTGGGTATCAGACTTCAAGAAAAGTGATGTTGCTAGAAGGGGACTATTGCATATGTGTAAGATGTATTAGGAAAAATAAGGCATCAGATAGTACATTGCGTTTTCAAATACATAGCATTTAGTCACAAGTTTGGATCATTGAATTTCCTTCACTACTTATACTACCTAGATAGATCATTTTTCTGGCTTTTGTAACCATGACCCATTTCACTGAATCCTCTTGCCTTTCAGAAATTGTCAGCCTCCCTGGCTTTCCTCTCTCTCTCTCTCTCTCTCTCTCTCTCTCTCTCTCTCTCTCTCTCTCTCTCTCTCTCTCTCTCTCTCTCTCTCCATTACGGGCTGGAACTCATGACCTGAGCACTATCCTTGGGCTTTTCTCAAAGCTAAGCTCTACCACTTGAGCCACAGCACCATTTTCCAGCTTTTTCTATGTATGTGGTACCAAGGAATCAAACCCTGGTCTTCATGCATGCTCGGCAAACACTATACCACTAGGCCAAACTCCTGGCCCCTCCCTGGTTTCTTGATCAAAGAATCTATTATTCTTCCTAAACTTTCCAGAACATCCTCACTAATTTTATCCTCCAAAAGACAGCTGTTCTACAAATGTTGAGAAAATACTGGTTGTATATTAATGTTAGATCTACTTGGGTAGTAGATTCTTCGAGTGTTGTTAACAAACATTCTCAATGGAACAATCCATTTCTCAAAGCTATTTCTGCTTTTATTGAGGAATACTGAATAATAGGGAATAGAAATTATCTGTGTAAGTATAGGATGTGAGATAAAAGAAAGAAAGAAATCAGCCCTGAAAACAGTCTGCATTGTCTGTCCTCAGGAAAAATCCTGTTATGTATGATTCCTATGTATTTCTCTAAAACTTGGGGAGAAATCAAGACATTATTTGTCTATTTTGAAGATGACCCCAATCACAATAGCATATAATGCTTCTGTATTATTAAATTCAATAATTAAAGATCACTCTTCATTATGGTAACATCTTAACATTTGTCCTAAAAGTCAAGATATAATGTGGAAAAGCATAATTTCCACGTAGAATTCCTCAAAACTACACTAAAGCTAGAGCTATAATTAGGTGCTTGAGAAAATTACAAATGACTATGTTGTTTTACATTGTACTAATGTATCATTCCCAGGATTTAAACTCAGGCCTGGATGTTGTTTCTGAGCCTGTTTGCTCAAAGCTGGAACTCTTCCACTTGAACCACAGTTCCACTTCTGGCTTTTTTTTTTTTTTTTGGTGATTAATTGGAGATAAAGAGTCTCAAACTTTCCTGCCTACGCTGGTTTTGAACCTTAATCCTCAGATTAAATCCTTTGATTAGCTAGGATCACAAGTATGAGTCACCAGCAACTAAACTTTTTTGGCTGTGCTGGGGTTTGAACTGAGGGCCTTGTGTGTGTTACACAAGTGCTCTGTCACTGAAGCCACTTCTCCAGCCCTTTTGCTTTTAGTTTACATTTTAACATTGGGTCTTGTGCTTTTGCCTAGGGCTAGTTTGGATCTAGTCTTCCTACTTAGAATTTCCCCTGTAGCTCAGGTCACAGGTATGTGCATATCCAGTATGTTGGTTGAGATAGAGTCTTGCTGACTTTTATTTCTGGGCTGACCTCCGAATGGCCTCTTAATTAGCTATGATTATAGGAATAACTTTTTTTTTAAGTCTGTACACCAGCTGAACTAACTCCTTCATATGTACTAAGCAAATGTTCTACCACTTTCCTTATATACATAGTCAAGGCTGAGTAACACCCCAAGCCCTGAAGAATGCATTTTGGTTGGGCCTCAACAATTAAATATAATCTTTAACTGTTTTATTTGTTTTTAATTCTCCTTAGTGTCATATGTTAGGATTCTCAGATATTAGTTCTTTCAATTGAATGGAAACTAAACTCTTTTTTATTTAACTATGCTTTTGTTTTCTTTCTCAGAGCTCAAATTATAGATTACAAGCTGGCTCTCAACTTGACCTTATATCTCCAAAAGGAAGAGGACTTTTTACCATGGCAGAGGGTCATTTCAGCTGTAACCTACATCATTACCATGTTTGAAGATGATAGAGAAATCTATCCAAACATTGAGGTGATGTGAATGCTACAGTGACATCATGGGAACAATGCTTAGAAACAGGGTGACCTCCCCAGGTGTGGTGGCTCACTCCTGTAATCCTAGCTACTCAGGAGGCTGAGATCTGAGGATCGCAGTTCAAAACCAGCCCAGGCATTAAAGGCTGTGAGACTCTTACCTCCAATTAACCACTAGAAAAGTGGAAGTGGTGCTATGGCTCAAGGGTAGGGAGATAGCCTTGAGGTGAAGAGCTCTTGGACAGCGCCCAGGCCCAGAGTTCAAGCCCCACAACCAACAGGAAAAAAAGAAGCAAAGAAAGAAGGAAGGAAGGAAGGAAGGAAGACAGAAAGAAAGAAAGAAAAAAAGAAAGAAAGGAAGGGAGGAAGGAAGGAAGGAAGGAAGGAAGGAAGGAAGGAAGGAAGGGAAGAAAGACAGTGACTTCTAAAGGAATTTGTTCTTGGGGGACCCAATGCATATTTTCCCAGCAAATGAAAGCAAAATGAAAGTACAGTGACTAATTAGACTAATGAGGGCAGAAAGCCTGTCCTTTTTTATTTGAAGTGAATTAGTGTATGTAGTTCAGTATACTGCATAAAGGTATGTATTTTAGCATTAGAAGGAATCCAATCATGAATGTTTTCTTGAAGGGACCTATCTAGGACCTATCTTAAATCGCTTTTATCTTTGTTATAAAGAATATATTTTTACCAAAGTAGAACATTTCATTGTCGTTACTGCGGTTATCTCTCCACTAAGATTTCACTATTAGATGGTGATCCTCAATACGTTTTCTTTGTTTTGTGTTTTCGGTAGCATTTGGACAAGGATGTTTGTGATTTTAAACAAAATCTGGCCATAAATCTCTAGGTCAGCCAGGTAGCAGTGACTCTTGTCTGCCATCCCAGCTACTCAGGAAGCTGAGATTTAAGGCTTGGGGTTCAAACATAGCCCAGGCAGGAAAGCCCACGATACTCTTATCTACAATTAATCACCAAAAAGCCAGAAGCAGAAGTACAGATTAATTGCTAGCCTTTAATTTAAAAAGTTCACAAACAGCACTTAGGCCCTTGGGCACTCTCCCTTCGCTTCTGTTGCTCAAGGCTGGCACTCTTACTTGAGTCTCACCTCCACTTCTAGCTTTTGTGTTGGTTACCTGGAGATAAGAGTCTCTTGTATTTTTGTCTGCAGATCTCGGCCTCTTAATAGAATTACAGGCCTGATCCGCCAGTGTCCAACTTGGTCTAGAAAGATGACAATGTGGCTACCGAGAGATAACCTAACTGGAGACAGCATAAGTACTGAATGGCTCTTCATGTTCCTCGTTTCAGGAATACTTTCGAAGTCAAGTAAAGCCCATCGCTGACAGTCTGACCTGGGAAGACACCGGCAGCCACATCACTAAGTTAGTTCTCACCTTTTTTTACCTTTTAGTTTTAAAGAATTATTGTTAAGTAGTTGTACAAAGGGGTTTCAATTCAACATGTCAATTTATGAGTACAATACATCTCAACCAATGTCACCCACATATCATTCCCCCCCACATCTCCCAATCCCAATCATCCCTCAACAT
This sequence comes from Megascapheus bottae, assembly GCF_031878675.1. NCBI lineage: Eukaryota > Metazoa > Chordata > Mammalia > Rodentia > Geomyidae > Megascapheus > Megascapheus bottae. The sequence goes on along the minus strand of NC_143531.1, from coordinate 9,376,977 downwards.
CCTTACCTCCATTTTCACGTGTGTGAGTCGAATATTATAACTACATCCCCCCACCCTTCCTCTCTCCATGTGTCCACCTTCCCTCCCCTTGATTTCACATCCTCACCTCCCAACACACTAAAACTTTGTGGTTTTCACGTTGTGAAACTGTAAATCAGTTTTAAAGAGAGTTTTACCATTGCAGTTCACTCTTAACATAGATCATCTTTCAGTTATAATGATTGTACGGTTACATCTACATGTGGAAATTAGATGTAGCTTGCAATGTGTGAGAAAATGTGTACTCTGTCTCTCTGAGCCAGACTTAGCATAATCTCTCATATTTTTTTTAAACCAAGATTTCCTTAACATGTGTTGATGTGTCAAGACTTGTTGGTGACGTGGTACTGGTTTTTTATTGGAAGGTTGCTCCGGGCCTCTGTGCTGGGCTTTGCGTGTAAGATGGGAGATACAGATGCCCTCAACAATGCTTCACAGTTATTTCAGAGTTGGATTGCTGGGAATGGAAGGTGACTGTCAGTCTTGTTTTCTTTTCTATTTCCTGGAGTTCATTTAAATGCATATTATTTTATACAGTCAGAGTCAAATATGCTTTCATCTCGAGAGGACTTTAAACAGCAATGACTATAAGACATGGCTGAAGTGCTCTTTCTTCTTCCAGAATTCCTGTGAACCTGAGACTTCTGGCCTATCGGTATGGCATGCAAACATCTGGCAATGAGATTTCATGGAATTATACACTAGCCCAATACCAGGAAACCTCACTGGCCCAAGAAAAAGAAAAACTGCTCTATGGATTAGCATCTGTGAAAGATGTTACTCTTTTGGCAAGGTAAGTTTGCTTGTGCTTATTTTATAGTGCCGAGGATTGAACCTACGGCTTTAGTGATTTACCTCTGAGCTATGTTCCCAGCCCAAATTGGGCTTTAATTTTACCTGTGTAAATAATGTTCAATAGTTTATATGTCATGTCCCTAAGACTCTGAATCATATACTATGATTAACTGCATTACTTTTCAAAATGCAATTAAAATTATTTTATAAGAAATAAAAGATAAGATTTTCAAGATGTAATATTGGCATAAAATATACAGAAATAAGCTGGGCCCTAGGATCACAGTTGTAATCTTGGTTGCTCAGGAAGCTGAGATATGAGGACCACAGTTCAGAATAAATCCTGGCAGGAAAGCCTCTGAGGCACTTTTATCCAATTAAGCACCGGAAAATTAGATGGGGAGGTTTGGCTCTGCACCCAGTAATAGAGTATTACCCTTGAGCAAAAGCATTCGGGGACAAAGCCCAGGTGCTGCGTTCAAGCCCCATGGCAGATATAAATTAATTAGCTAATTAATTAGATGCAGAAATATAATCCTGTTGAAAGTATTCTGAAAATAGATCATTTCTAGTAGCAAATGATGTCTCAACATTTAGTTCAAATCCTGGGCTATTCTCTTCTGCCATGCTTAATGTGTTGAGTATCTAGCCATTAAGCACACATATTTATTTTGCTCTCTCTCTCTCTCTCTCTCTCTCTATATATATATATATATATATATATATATTTAAATATATTTAATTAAAATTACATAAAAAGCACGGTCCTATTGACATTTGCCAATACATTGCCAGAATCTATTACCTTATGACTTTGTACCGATTGTTATCTGTAAAGGCAGCTAGTATACGTTAGATGTAGTAAGACTCTTGCAAACTAGAAGGTGGAAGCTAAATTGGGCAATAATGCAAGGGCTCACCTGAGTGCAGTTTCTAGTTCACCACATGCTGCGGTATTCTCTCCAAGATGAAAGTACCACAAAAAACATCTTATAACACCTACCACAAAAACAACAAACGAAAACACTATTTTACTGAGTACTGCCATTTTTTAAAAATTAGCAACAATATATCCCACAGTGTGTTATTTCAATCACATACACACTCTCAGTTTGGCCTAAAGGAAGTTTTGCAAACAAGTCTAGGATGTAGTCAGGCCTTTGCTAGAATTGCTGTCTTATCCAACACCTGCAGTAAATGTGCTGTGTTGCAGATGAGTGTGTGTAGGTTTGCCTACACACAATTACAAGCACACAAAAGGTGGTATCTATTTCCTATGTGATTGTTCCCATGATATTGGAGAAACAATTATAGACTAGTTTTGTCTGCTGGTCTCATTTTAAAATTGATCTTTAAACTACACAGTCTCTTCAAATAAAATGTTCAACCTTCTGAATTCCTTCCTGTCACTACCACATTCCTGTGCAAGGAGCAGAAGGCATTAGGGAGTGATGGAGAAAGAGGTCTCTTCTGTCCTTGGGGTTTTACTTTACGGAGCTTTCCCCTGGTTTGGGGTCCTATATCAGAGTCCATTGGGCTGTAATTGCTGGAACACCTTCTGTCTTCCAGAGCGGAAAGTGTGGCATTTGTCATTTGATCTGGTCATCAAGTGCCAGTGCTGTGTAGCACTTTTGTCTTCCCAGAAGTCCATTCTGCATCCCTGTGACATTTTACTGCTAAGAAATGTCTAGGTCCCTCATACAGCGCACAAGTTAAAATGTCCAGAACTGTTTCTGCAAACTTATGTACACATTCGCTTCACCTGCCTAGAGCAAGCACAATGTCATTCTTCTGTACCATCCATGCCGGGTCTAATGCAGGTTGAGACTGACTGCTGATTGTTTTCCTCCAAGGGCGGGAAAGATGTGTGTCTTCCAACTTCCCAGAGTGCCTGGACTCCTCTTCCAGGTTGATCTTTCTTTAGTCTCTCACTTAGGGTACATTTCTATAGTCAAATCTGCTTAGCCTGGCTCTAGCTGGATTGATACAAACCCAAGAGGTGTGGACTTGTCTTTTCCTTTTTGACTGAGGTTGGCTAAAACTCTCTCACAAATGAAGAAGTTAAACAGTGAACCCTTTGCTAGAGCTATTATGTCTTAATCTTCCTAAAGATATGAATGAGCCAAGCCAAGGAGAAAGAAACCACAGAACAACAAGACTAGCAGAGAATTCAAATGTATCTGATCTATTAGCAATATATAATGTGTTTACAAGGGTCCTTCTCATAGTGAATAAAATATGCATTGGTCTTTTCTAGTGACAATATGTATTCACAGTATCTTTGACTACAGTTGGAGTTGCAGATAAATATACTTGCAATAATCCCATTAATAATATTTAATAGTAACCCACCCTCTACTAAAGCAGCTACAAAATATTTCTTTACCTGCATCAGTTTTATATTAGCTATTCTAAAGAACTTAAATTCCTCTGGGCAATGAAATAACAAAACATCAAAGTAGTATAATGTCTCCCTTTGGTAATTTAATTCATCTTGGACTCTTTGTGTCATATTATAATCATAGTTAAGCTATCCACATAAGTAACATTAGAAGGTTGTTTCTTGCAACTTAGAGAAGAGCAGAAAATTTTAAATTTTATTCTCAGCTTTAACTTACCAGACCTTTTTTTTAATTCAGTGAGTAAAATGTTTCTATTCAAGAAAAGCTCCTTTTAAAAAAAATCAATCCTTAAATTTCTGTTTTATGGTGTTGGTGTTTCCACAATGACTCATTTTTTGTGTTCTTATAGTCCTCAGAACCATACACTGTTACTTAAAAACAGTTAAACATATCAGCAAGTTTTTAATTGTTGTTGGTTGTTGCCTCAAGAACTAGCAGGAACTGGTATTTAGCTGAGAGTGAACATGAAAAGTTGGATTTTCATGGTTTTTGTGTGTTGGTTTTTTGTAGGTACTTGGAATTGCTCAAGGACCCAAACATCATCAAATCTCAGGATGTGTTCACAGTCATCCGATATATCTCCTATAACAGCTATGGGAAGACAATGGCCTGGAATTGGATACAGCTCAACTGGGACTATCTAGTGAGCAGGTGGGCTGCTTAGTAGTGGTGTATCATTCTCTTTGTGGTGATGCTATCTCCAGCCCCCTTCTTTTTCTCTTTAGTGTACTCCCCCTGATAGCATAACCATATCTGAAATGACATCTCATCAGAGGTGATGATGCTAATTTTTGGCACTATTATTTTTCTGGAGATGATTAGTTCCAACTGAAGTATGAGATCCTGAAATGTGGAAAGATGACTAATATAACGATATTATTTGTAGTTTAGTCAAAACAAGCTAAATATAGTACTGTTTACTGTGCTAATACCTGGCTTTGTTCCCAGTTGCCAGTTAGTTAGTTAGTTCTTAATTCATCTCCGCTGAAAACCAAACAAGAATCACTGGGCTTGCTTTGTGAGAAATACCAACTACACTTGCAGCTTTCATTCTCTTCTCTTCTCTGTCCTGTGTCTGTGGCACCATCAGGTTCATCTGTATTTTCTTTCCTTCTGAAATCCACACATTATCTCACTCTCAGCCAAGGTTTCTTTTGCTTAGTTGTGATTGACATTTGCCTTTTCTAGTCTTATGACTAGTGAATTATCAAGCTCTGAAGACTGCTCTGTGCACCCCTGTGTGGATGCATTGAATATGCATTATCTGTCTGTTTATAGCTTGATTTATGAGTAAATCAGGCTGTTAAGAACTTTTTGTCTGGGCACAACGATTTATATTATGCAAGCTAGCGTCATTCACTTTGAATGGTATATGCATAATGATATATTATATGTTTTGTCTTGGTTGAGAGACCATAAAACATTTTCCCCTCGATGCTGTGTTGTGTGCTTTCTAAGCAGGCACTCTACCACTTGAGCCATGCTCTCTTCCCACCACCCCTGCCTCCCCTTGTTTTGCTTTTATTATGTTTTCCATACGGTCTTTCTTTTTACATTGGAAGGGGTACGCTGCAATCCTCCTTACTCTTCCCTCTGAATCTGGAATAATAGACATATATTACCACCCTAGAAGTTCATTGGTTGACTTCAGGTCTCCTTGACTGGCCTTGAACCACTGTCCTGATCTCAGCCTCTTGTGTAGCCATGATTACAGCTGAAAGTTTTTTTAAATGCATGATTGTAAGAAACTCATGTGGGTGGGGTTCGGGATTTAGCTCAGTGGAAGAGCCCTTACCTGGCAAGTGCAAGGCCCTGAGTTCAGTCCTCAGCTCTGGGGGGAAAAAAAATTAAAGAAACTCACGTGGATGAAATACAGTGCTTATTTTAGAATTGTGGAAATATAAGTAGGGTTTTTTTGTAAAATTAAGTGGTTATTTTCTTTTTTAATTAATAGAGCATTTCTCAAGGCCTATTTGAATAGCTTTGATGTGACTTTTCTGGAACAGTGGTTTTTTTCCATTTTCAAAAATTAGATTATTATTATGCCTCAAATTTTAAAAGAAAAAAATAAATTTTACTGGGGCCAGGAGTTTGACCTAGTGGTAGAGTGCTTGCCTAGCATGCACGAAGACCTGGGTTTGATTCCTCGGCACCACATACATAGAAAAAAGCTGGAAGTGGTGCTGTGGCTCAAGTGATACAGCTGTAGCCTTGAGAAAAGTCCAAGGACAGTGATCAAACCTTGAGTTCAAGCCCCATGACTGGCAAAAAAAAAACAACCAGATTTTAATTTGGCACAGGGATCACTAACACCGATCTTAAAGTAAATGTACGAGACTCAATAAGCTGATACTTTTTTCAAGAAAAATAATTAATAAACCATTTTCAGAAACATTCACCCCAGGCCTTTAATATTTCCTCATAGTCTAATCATTTAATTTTCATGAAGTATTATGGCCTAACCACAAAATTCTACAATAACCATATATCTGGCAGTCACACAAAAATATATATTAATTATGCTTGATGGGAATAGAATGTGCACCCTGAAGGTCTTATCTAAGGCAAAATAAACAGAAATGGTCTTACCCCTATTTCCAAAGTCTTGACCATTTTTCCCAGTCTCAGGATGAGTGGTCTTATTGCCCTTGTTTCTGAACAATTTACTGCCACTCTAAAAACCCAACTGCCTTATACAAAGATTTTATTGTGTGATTCTTACAAGTGATCATCTCTAGTGCTAGTCTGAACCATAATCCCATTTCCAAAGATAATCTGGAGATTATTCTTTGTTTCTATTTATTCTACTGAATACTTAGGTGAAATTATGAGGTTGAATAAACCCAGCAAGGCAGTAGTATGAGGAAACCATTTTTGTAGTTTGACTGACTGTGCATGAAAATCAAGCCATCTTAATTTTTGAACATGTGTGTGTTATTGTGTTATTTATTTTCATTCATTTAATGATCATAATTGAATATAATGGATACCATATAAATATTATCTCATAAACAAAGTTAAAGGTTAAATAAAATAAAGGTTTATATATTCCCATTATGCTATTCAAAAGGAATTCAGAATTTCCTTTGAATGAAATAATATAATGCTCATATAAATATTAAGTCCAAGAAGATAATTAAGTTCCCATATTCTTTTTTTTCCAGTCCTGGGGCTTGAATTCAGGGCCTGAGCACTGTCCCTGGGCTTTCCTCAAGGTGAGCGCTCTACCACTTTAACCAAAGCACCACTTCCAACTTTTCTAGGCATGCTTTTCTTTTGCATGCTAGGCAAACATTCTACTACTAGGACAAACTCCTGGCCCCTATGTGCCCATATTCTTATTCTAGAACTGATATATGATTTTTGCACAGAATGTAGATACGCAATAAGAAGTACAATTAGGGGCTGGGAATGCAGCCTTAATGGTGGAGTGCTTGCCTAGCATGCATGAAACTCTGGGTTCCATTCCTCAGTACTAAATAAACAGAAAACTCAGAAGTGGTGCTGTGACTCAGGTGGTAGAGTGCTAGCCTTGAGAAAGTTCAAAGACAATGCCTACGCCCTGAATTCAAGTCCTAGGACTGGCAAAGGGAAAAAAAAGAGATATATTTAAATTACCAGCAATGAAATCACTTAGGAATAACTTCTATTGCTGTGTTACTATGTTTGTTTTTCTGTCACTATTTGTTCATTTATTTTTAACAAACAGATTCATGTACATGTGGGTATTTTATGATTTGCTGTATTTCCACATGATTCTATAATGTGAAGATCATTTCAGACCTTAGAGCTTGCTTTTTTCAATGTTGTTTTAAGTGATACAATAGTAATTAAATGTATAAGACTTAGATTAAGTAGCCAGCTGTAAATACTGTATTGATGGATAATATCTTTGAAAGAATATGTTTAGGATACAAATAATACTGCAGGGTTAAAGGATTTATTTTTAGAGTTTCTGACAAATGTAGCAGAATTCTGATCCAAAAGTCATTTTCTTAATAATGGCCTTACCTTTTCCAACCTTTATCTATACTCATAGTAGTATTTTTTGCATGTCGTTGCTAGTATAAGAGATAAACACAGGAGCTCATTTTAACTTATAGCTCATCCACTAAGTCATGTCATGCTCCTTCTATGTGCTAGGCATTATGTTTATCACTGGTAATGCAACTGGGAGGAGAAACCAATTATGGCTTTGTCTTCAAAGAGCTTAGAGCTTTGTAAAGGAGACAAATATTAAAAGAGTCACACAAATGCATGTATACTTAAAATTGTAAAAACTATACCGGGTACCACTGGCTTGTGCCTACAATCCTAGATTCTCAGGACACTGAGACCTGAAGATGAAGATTCAAAGTCAAAGCCAGGAAGAAAAGTCTGCGAGACTCCATCTCTAATTAACCAGGAGGGAAAATGCTGCATAGAAAGCATTGTTCAAGTGGTAGAACACCAGCTTGAAAGCTTGAGGCCCTAAGTTCAAGCCTGGTATTCACACAGCCCCCAACAAAACCAATAACAATCGGAACTTAGTTGTAGATTAAAAATGACCACTGAAAGTACGGTGATGAGGTAATAGGCTTCTAGAAGCATCTATCATGCAGAAAGTGAACATGGGTGGGTTTATTCCATGTGATCCTTCTATTTCTCTCTTTTGTGATAAAGGGAAAGAGTGGACAACATGGGTTCTTGTCAGGTGCTCCTAATTTGAGTAACTGAGAACTGCAGAATGTCCCATAGATGTAGAGACATAAAAGCCATTGATAACTGGAAAGAGCTTTCACTGCATTGATGAAGGCTGACTCCAACTGAGCAAAAATCAATAAATGAGACAGTAAGGAAAAGAAGCATGTCAGGTTAAGAAGGATTTTCTTCTACTTTTTTAATGGAAGGTATTTTTTAATATAGTTAATGCTTTTAATAGCATGAAATGAGAACACTAATATATAAAGCAATTGGTAGTGGCTCACACCTGTAATCCTAGCTACTTGGGAGCCTGAGATCTGAGAATCACAGCTTGAAGCCAGTCTGGCAGGAAAGTCCATGAGACTTTTATCTGCAATTAATCAGAAATGAAGGGGTGACTCAAGTGCTTGAACACCAGGTGTGAACAAAAAACCCAAGCTAGAGCACAAGGCTCTAGCACAAAATACTTAACATATGAACAGAACAAAAAAAATAAAGTGCTTTTTAAAAAGTGGGAAGAAGCAACAAATGCAGGTGATAGGAGGAAGATAGGTGTGTTGATTAAGTCAGTATGGAGGCGTGTCTCAAGTAGTGGATTACTAGCTGTGAGCAAGAAAGCAGAGTAAGAGATGTGGCCCTGAGTTCACACCCTGGTGCTGGTAAAAAGGATGGAGGTCTGGAAGAAAAGAGAGAGGAAGAAAATAAAGGAAAGAAGGAAGTAGAAAGGAGAAAGAGAAGAAGGAAGGAAAGAAGGAAGGAAGGAAGGAAGGAAGGAAGGAAGGAAGGAAGGAAGGAAGGAAGAGAGGGTCATATGTACACCTTTCTATGAGGGAAGTCTGAGATATCTAGTCATTACCTAATAGTTTATATGTGCAGGGAAAAGAAAAACATTTATGCAAAGTACAATACACAGTCTACTACATCTGAGAAGGTAGTATGAATCTGTGTTCAAAAAGAATTTATGAAGAATCTGTTGGAAACAATTATTCTGAGGCTAATAAGATTTCTTAGTGTGCTTAAAAGCACACAAAAATGAATGAATGAATAAATGAATGAAGGGTTACACAAGTGAGTAAATATAGAGATAAAAAGAATTGCATCTAGAAAAAAAATGTAAAGCTCTGGGGACTTAGTTTTCTTCTTTCTCCTCTAAATTCTCTAGATACACACTAAATGACAGAAACCTTGGCCGAATTATCACCATCACAGATCCATTCAACACTGAACTACAACTCTGGCAGGTAAGAAGAAAACTGCTTTTCTATTTACACAGGAGGGACGAATACTAAACTCCTTTCGCAAATAGATAGAAATATAGAAATGATATTTTCTCATTAAAATCACAGAAGACAATAGGAAAGCAATGATTCTTGTAACAAATATGACAGTATTCTTTCTTTTTTGTTTTTTTTTTTGTTGTTTTTTTTTGCCAGTCCTGGGCTTGTACTCAGGGCCTGAGCACTGTCCTTGGACTTTCTCAAGGCTAGAGCTCTATCACTTGAGCCTCAGCACCACTTCTGGCTTTTTTCTATGTATGTGGTACCGAGGAATCGAACCCGGGTCTTCGTGCATGCTAGGCAAGCACTTTAACCACTAGGCCAAACTCCCGGCGATGATAGTATTCTTTCTAACTTTTTAATTTGTATGCCAGCACTCAGGCTTGAACTCAGAGCCTGAGCACTGTCCCTTAGCTTTTCCACTCAAGGCTGTGTTCTACCACTTGAGCCACAGTCCCACTTCTGGCTTTTCACAAGCAAAGGGAAGGTCAGAGTTCCATGGACTTGCCTGCCTTTGCTGCCTTCTACCTGTGAACCTTAGAACTCGGCTTCCTGAGTAGCTAGGAGTACAGGCGGGAGCCATGGCGCCTGACTATGATTGTTAATCTGAAAGGAAAAGTTCACCTTACTGCTACAGGATACTAAATGTCCTGTGAGAAACTGATTCAGTTCGCAAATGAATGCTTGAAGAAGTTCGCTTCCTATGACATTGCTAATTATTTCTCACTTGTTTTCAGATGAAGAGCTTTTTTGCAAAATATCCAGAAGCTGGTGCAGGAGAACAGCCCAGACAACAAGTGCTGGAAACAGTGAAAAACAACATTGAGTGGCTAAAACTCAATAGAGACTCTATACGGGAATGGTTCCTTAGCTTTCCTAATAATAGCTAATGTGTTCAACATGTCCTATTTTAATTTTGTGGGTCGGTGGCTTCTCTTATTGAGCATCTGTAATCGAATTTACAAGCTCTCTACAATCTTCTAAATGGATATTGCTTTTTGCTAAATACTGTGTATGTCTTACAAAGCCTTTAAATTATACCTTTTTGTTTATGAAGAAGATACTAATGGAGTATTTAATATACTCAGGGATTTCTTCTAAGTATACTTCATAAGACATTCTTTACAAACGGAAGAGAATTTCATCGTCACTTTTAATGTCTTTAAATATCACTCTGTATCTTAAATCTGTGAAAATAGAACAATTTGGTCTTCACTTTATATTTTTAGTACCGAAGAAGCACCACTTAATCTTCTCTCTTGATTGATTTTTAAAGTTTAAATATCAGTACTTCAGGGACATATTACCATCTTAATCTTTATTTTATTATTCAGAATTATATAGATCTCATATCATTTTATTCACATATGTCTTACTATTTTAAATCCTACCAAGGTAACCTGGCTTTAAGTTTTGCTCAAGGATTGAATGAATTAACCAAGGAAACGGCTGAATGTTGCCTTTGCTTTTATAAAAACCAACATGAAACCTGTTTTTCCTCAAAATAAATCTAAATTATTACCTTGACAAAAAGCATTATTTTCCAGTTCTCACTTTACTCTTGAATAAATATGATAGACACATTCCCCAAATGACCAAGCAAGTCATAGCTAGGATTCAAAGAACCTGGTCTTTTTCATGCATGGTACTTTTTCCTCTTATTCTATCCTGGCAAAGCTCCTTCAAATATGCTATGAAATTAGAGTGAAGAGAGTGCTTAACGGCGCCCCATGGACTTGAGGTGGGGGGGAAGCTAAATAATTGAAAACTGTTCAAGAAAAAGAGAAAGCGATTATTCCATAACACTAAATGGAATTAGAATTTAGCTTGGGCCTCACCTACCAATCTAAGTGTGACCATGCAAACCCCTGGATGCCTCCAGCATGACTCTGCATACCTGAGGACGTATCTTTTTATAGATAGGTTTCCCATGTAAACCCTGAGATCCTATTCCATACAGAACAGCACTGATCAGATTTATATGCATGACTTGATTAAAGACATCAATTTTATAGAAGCTGGTGGCCAGAATATGTTTCATGTGCCACCAGACATCCAGAAAAAAGAGGAGATTCCTGTGTTCTAATCAGCTACATTCAGAAAACCTTAATTTATTGGAATCTTCAGAAATAGAGGGGGACTTGAGATTGGCTTGATGAAAACTGAAGCATATGGGTACAATAACAATCTTAGCTTCAACTTTATTTACACAATTTTCCAATCAGGTACTCCAAAATGTTGCAGACTTTTCTATCATTATTTATTCTGATTTCTCAATTCATGCAACTAATCTTACATTAGCCTGGGGGATGAAAAAGAAAGAGAGGAAGGAAGGAAGAGGAAGGCAGGAAGGAAGGAAGGAAGGAAGGAAGGAAGGAAGGAAGGAAGGAAGGAAGGAGCAAGGAAAGGAGGGAGAGAGGAAAAAGTTTGAATAATATTCTTAATTATAGCAGAAGGAAAAGCACATTAACATAAATCATTGCATGCCGGGTGTTGGTGGTAACTCTCGATACTCAGGAGAGTGAGATCTGAAGATCACAGTTTGAAGCCAGCCCGGACAGAAAAGTCTGTGAGACTTTTATCTCCAATGAATGACCAAGAAACCCAGAAGTGGCACTGTGACTCAGAGTTGTAGAGCAATAGCTTTGAGCAAAACAGCTCAGGGACAGTGCCCAGGCTCTGAGTTCAAGTCCCATGACTGACGAAAAAAAAATGAAAACAAATCATTGAGATGATCTTGGGAGTACTACTTTAATCCCTTGACAGTGTAATGTCCCTAATGACACAGTAACCTTTAAATATTCCTCCATCTCCCAGTGTAACTGCACTGAGTCTCAAGCTTCCAACACCTGAATCCTTGGGGAACATACGGAAATGCTAATAGCCTGTAGCACTGCTTTATCAAGATGGCTGCAGACATTTTTTAACCAGCCTTCATGACAGAGTAGGAGAAGGCTGCTGACTGAAGTAGGTTCCCACCCCTGCCTTCCAAGGTCATAGGAATTGAAAAGCCAGGGGAAGGAAAGGAAGACTTGGGAAAAGAGAAATAATAGAAAGACTACTGAAATCGGCCAACATGTTCTAGCAAAGAAAGAAACAGAAAAAAAAAAAAAACAGAACCAAGTGTTATGCATATGTATATATAAATGGATTTATTATGTATTTATACATGGTGAATTTGTGCAATGTATTAAAAGGAGATTTATTATTACTAAGGGTTATGCGATCCTAGAAACCAAATTTCTCAACTGTAAACAAAATCCAGGGACGCCGGTGGTGTAAATTCAGTCCTAATCTGTGGGTCTGAGAAACAGGGAAAACTGCTGGTAGGAATTCCAGTTCCCAGCCAGAGAATAGTCAGCTGCTATGTTTCAGTTAGGCAAGATAAAGGGGGGTTGGGGGGGAGAATTCTTCCCCATCTTTTGTTCTCTTCAGGCTTACCACATAGGAGAAGGCAACTGGCTGAGTCCACTGATTCAAATATTAGAGACCCCTCAGAGATACACCCCAAAATAGCGTTTCACTTTGGCAGGCTGAGGTCCAGCTAAGTTGGCCCTGATGTTTCTGCACTTGTGGTGAGGCAAAATATTATGGTAGGAGGTGCTTGGTGGAAGAAGTTACTCTTAATCATGGCAGCTAGTGAAGAAGGAAGGGGGTAGGAAGGGAAGGAGGGAGGAAGAGAAGGAGGGAGGGACAGAGAGACAAGCACTAGAGTTCCAGTATATACTTACATATTTCATGGATATTTCCCAAGTGATCTGCTTTCTCTAATCCCCATTTCCAATCACCTCCTCATCAGCTAAGGGCCAAGCATTTACATAGAAACTTGTAGACCCAAACTATAACAAACAACCAAAGTCATCCTAGTAGCTGAGACCAATTTGGTATTCATTATCACTACAACAAAGACCATCAATCATTGCAATGTCAAGGCCATGGGAAAAACAAGAAAACATCCCTCCTCCAATAAACTGAGAATAGTACTGAGGAGAGAAGCTGAAAATACAGGAAGGACCAAATAAAAGCACATAGCCTAAGGGATAGTGGGTAGTTAATATATATTTGTGACATTAAATTACATATTTTTAATCCCTGGAGAGGATGGAAGTTTTTATGACATATCAATTTAAAATTTTTATAGTATGCTATTTTTCATTCTTTTTTTTGGTCATGGGGCTTGAATTCAGGGCTTGAGGTGTTTTGCTCAAAGCTAGTGCTCTACCACTTTGAGCCACAGCTCTGCTTCTGGTTGTTTGGTGGTTAATTGGAGATAAAAGTGTCATGGACTTTCCTGCTTTGTCAGAAACACCATCCTCAGAGCTCAGCCTCCTGAGTAGCTAGGATAGAGCCATGAACCACTAGCACCCAGCAGTATGTTATTTTTTTAAAAAGTTGCATGTCAACTGCAAAGCATAATTGTGTGCCTTAGAATCTTCACCCTTTTCTGAAATACACAAATACCTAATTTAAAAATATTATCTTATTGGGTGCCAGTGGCTCACACCAGTAATCCTTGCTACTCAGGAGGCTGAAACCTGGGGATTATGGTTTTTGAAGCCAAGACAGGCAAGAGAGTCCAGGAAATCCTTATCTCTAATGAACTACTCAGAAAAAAGTGGAGGTGACGCTGTAGCTCAAGAGGCTCGGGAACAGTGCCTAGCCCTGAGTTCAAGCCCCAGGACTGGGGTGGGGGAAGGAAAAAGTATTAAAAATAAGATGCCAGCTTCAGACAATATAGAACTCTGCATCACAAAAAGCATTACTACACACTGGACTCAAGCATTCTGCACTTGTGTGCTTGTGCATCATTAATTGACTTCTTGGCCCTGGTAAGGTCTCTCTTCTCTCTTGAATTATCCATGTTTCCCTCTCTTAGTATGTGCAGGGAAACATACTGTTAGGTCCCCCAAAGGAAAAAAAAAAGTATTATCTTGCTTCCCTTTCCAGGTCTTCTCTGTTTTTACTAGAAAACTTCCCAAAGAATTGTTTATTCTCATCTGTGATTTCACCCTTAAGCCCATTCTAAAAGGAGTTGACTTCCACTGGTGCATTCCAAGATACCTTTCAAAAGTCAGTAGTCGATTGTTGGAGTATTGGAGTAGTCAGTTATTCCGTGATTGTGGCCAAGTACAAAACCTGATGACTCTCTTAATTTTAGAATAGCTAGATGAATGAACTGTATTTTTCAGGAAAAAAGTCTCCTCTGGGACACTTGTTTCCATGGCCAGTTTTTTTTATGGGGGTGTGTGTTCCAGTCCTAGAACCTGGGTATTGTCACTAAGCTTTCTTTGCTCAAGGCTAGAACTCTACCACTTGTGACATACCTCCACTATGGGCTGTTTGGTGATTAATTGGATATGAGTCTCTGGGAATTTACTGCCCCAGCTGGCTTCAAATCCCAGTCCTCAGAACTTTTAGCCTCCCCAGTAGCTAGGACTACAGGTGTGAGCCACTGGCACCTGGCTTCTACAGCATTTTGATAAGTTTGACTAAAATAGAAATTGATTTGAATATAGATGTCATTGCTACCCAAAACTAAGATGAACTCGGGGAAATGGTGAACAATTCTTGCAGAAGCCGAGAGGCCACTTCTCAATGGAATACACTTCAAAAGTTATGAAAATGCAAGATTTTCCCACACAAGTAGACTTCCATCTATCTATTCTCAAACACATAGTCTCCCAAGTTACTAACTGTTGACTAAAAATTGCTGTTAGGGTCTCAAAATGATAAGGTACAAAGGAAAAATGAATATTTTCAGGCTGTAAAAAGTTAAGGGACTATGGCTAGACTTCTGCTTCAGCAATATCCTTTTGGAGAAAAAAGAAAATAACTCTTGATAGAGTAATATAAAATCTATAACTTTAATCAATATATCTCTGCAATTAACACTTGAAGGTAAATTGAGCATGTATTCTAATTGGAAGGATCTATGTTAAAATTAGAACAGTGATTATTTCTGAGTGGTCTAACTGGTTTTTTATCCAAGGAGTAAAAGGTCTAGATCTGGGGATCAATAAAAGCTCAAATGAATGTTTGTGAAATATTTATCTGAAACATGATAATAAAGAGAATCCATCCTTTCAGATAAGTTCAAAATTTGAAATCTATGGAGAAGGAAACCATAAAAATCATTAATCTGGGCACCAGTGGCTCATGCCTGTAATTCTAGCTGTTCAGGAGGCTGAGATCTGAGGATCATGGCTCAAAGCCAGCCTAGGCAGGAAAGTGTATGAGATTTATTTCCAATTAACCACAAGAAAACTGGAAGTGGCTCTGTGGCTCAAAGTGGTAGAGTGCTAGTCTGTGCAAAAAGAGCTCAAAGACAGCACCCACACACTGAGTTTAAGCCCATGCCCAAATAAATAAACAGATCTGTTTAGTAAACAGATCCATAATTGGGGAAAGCAAAGGATTGTTCATTGTTTTTGTTTGTGTGTGTGTGTGTGTGTGTGTGTGTGTATGTGTGTATAGGTGTGTGTCTGTGTGTACTCGTGCTAGAGATCTGTTCAACCACTCTGGAAAGCAGTATGGAGGTTCCTCAAAAGACTAAGCATAGAGCTTTCCTATGGTCCAGCAATTCCACTCCTGGTCATTTATCCAATAGATCATAAACAAAGACATACTAGAGATACCAACAGAACCATATCATTGCTTTATTGGTTGCCATAATCAAGATCTGGAATCATCCTAGATGGACCAATGGATCAAGAAAATATGATATATATGACATATATAATGGAATTCTATGCTTCTATAAAAAAAGAATGACATTATACTATTTGTAAGGAAATGGAAAGACTAGGAAAAAAAATATATAGCAAGTGCAGTAAGCCAGACCCAAAGAAACATAGGTAGCATGATTTTCCTCATTTGTGGTAGCTAGAATGTGTCTAAAGATCTCAAAGTAAATCTCCAAGTTAAAAAAAATCCAAGAATTCTTAAGACTCAGCAACCACTAGTATTGTAATCTACACATAGCAGGAGCTTGGTAACCATTAGAAGCTATCCCCTTTGCAAGTGGCAATGGAATGAGAGAATCGAAAAACACAGACCTTATAGGATTCTACAAGTTGTTGAATGTTTGAGTCTCTGCCATTTTGTCATCGTATACTTAAGGTGTCAGTATCACTTGTCAGAAATGAAAATAGCTTGAATTCATTATATTTCATTTAATATTTTCATAAATCTTCACCTTGTACTTGTCCTGTAATTACTTATTTGGAATCTAATTACTTCTTGCCTATTTGTGAAATTCTTTTGGAATATCATTTTACTTTCTTGAAAATGAAATGGGAAATTGAAGAGCTATTTATTTCACTATAATGGTAAATAAAAACAGCAATAGATGCAATGCATTTGGGTCATGAACTGTGCTTTAATAAAATGTAGGCTTTCATTCTAAAAGCAACATAGAAATTAATAACATTAACCCCAACCATAACAGGTATATATATACTGTCACTCTGTTTTGAAATACAGAAATATAAACTGAAAGTGTCTTTATCTTCCTTTGGAAACCAATAAAAAAAATTAAAAGAGAAAGGAAGAAAAAATAAAGGCAGAAAAGAAGAGATGAAGGAAAGAAACCTGAGAAGAAAAAAGAGGAAAAACAAAGAATGGTTAACGAGGAAAATTATGTTGAGATATGAATAACAAAATAATATGACTTTCAAAGTAACTTCTGACCATGGGGAGAAAAGCCCTCTTCTTGCTTGATTAGCCTGTGAATATTAAGAATTAGGAGCAGCCTCTAGTGGTAGATTAAGGAATTTATAAAATTGTCCTGCAGATGCCAGTAGATCCTTCCTTTTATTTTTTTTCCTACTTGTTATGAGAAAACTCAGAGTCAAAACACTTGACTTTAGCAACTATGCACCAACTTGTCACTCTGGTACAGATCCCCAAAGCGTCACTAAGCCTTTTTCATTATATATTTTTAATATGTAAGGTATTTTTGGAGTGTGTGTGTGTGTGAGAGGGCGGGGGGGAGAGAGTACCTGGGATTTGAACTCAGGGCCTGGGAACTATCTCTGACCTTTTTTGGTCAAGGCTACTTGGCCACTTGAGCCAAAGCACTGCTTATGGCTTATCTCACAGACTGACTGGCTTTCCACCACGGTCCTCAGATCTCAGTCTTCTAAGTAGCTAACATTACAGACGTGAGCCACTAACTTCTAGGATGGAAATCTATTGTACACAGAGATGAACTGGACGGACTGTGATCTACATTGTGGAGGGATAGAGTGAGAGAATGTTTTATTTGAAGAACCCAAGATTGAGACTCAAATAGTTCTGATGGACTTCATAAAATCGACTTTTCTGTTATCTTAAATTAGGAGTGATCTAAAGGAGGAATTCTTGTAAGACAGGAAAACAGAATTGTCCAATACACAATTACCTCCTCTGAACTTCATCTCCTCAAAATGTGACTATGCCAAGTAAAACTTTTCTCATTTAATATGCCTTCCTTTCTCTTTCCTATGGCCTCTGCAATCCAGACCTTTGGGTTCCCACCTTACTAGATTTGAAATGAATGAACAAGTACTCTAGAAGCTGAGATCCAGAGGGGTACTTTTCAAAACAAGCCTGGGCAGAAAAGTATCCCCCACCCCGACTCCATGTCCAATTGACCAGGAAAAATGCTGGATTGAAGCCAGGAGCTGGTAGCTCACACCTGTAAATTCTAGCCACTCAGGAAGCTGAGATCTGAGGATCTTGGTTCAAAGCCAGCCTAGCAGGAAAGTCTGTGCCACTCTTATCTCCAATTAACCACCAGAAAACCAGAAGCAGAACTGTGGCTCAAAGTGGTTGAGCAGAAAAAGCTCAAGGATAGTGTCCAGGTCCCGGATTCAAGCCCCACAACTGACAAAACAAAAGGGCTTATCCTCAGAGGAGTGTGGTAATGATGAATTAATATTTGCTAAACACTAGGAAGTAAAAAATAAAATAAAATTAGATGTAATGGCTCTATTATTATTGGTGCAGAAAAATAAGAACTTGAGAGGGCTTGTCACAAGGGACCATCTGCTAAGAGAGTTATATTCTCAGACGGTATATTGTCTGAAGGTTACACCTATTCAGGCCAACGGGTACAGTGCAGAAATAATCATCTAGCTAATTCAAATTCCCCAGAAAATGGAATCCACTTTAAAAGGAAAGTGAGTCTCCTGGTGAATTGATTCAATTAGTTCTGCTAAAATTGCCACATTTAAACTACTCACTTTCATGAATGGATAATTGCTCCATTGCATTTCCCTTTCCTGTGACTTAAAGATGAATTATTTTAAGGCCAAGTCTACATTAACAAATAGACTTAAATTGTTCTCTTTCTTTCATGGGAACCTTACTATTTTACTTTATCTTAATATATTGCAACAGAAATTTAAATAACAGCTTCAAAGAACTTCAAGTATTTTTCAGCAAACATTCATTATACTATTTTTCTGACTAGAAGAGAGGAATACAACTGATAATATCACTAGTAACCAGAGCAAAGATAAGCATTTCAACCAGAATTAAATTTCCAGTTAAACTTTGTTCCACTAGAACACTCTCTTAATTATCAGGAGAATCACTTTAATTCCCCTCTTTACGTGGCTAATGTCTGCTTGGACATAGCTCTAAAAGTTAATGGTACCAATTGTGTTTCAAAAGTAATCTCAAGGGTTTTAGTAATAAATTATTTTTTCAACACAGGCTTTTCAAATGTAATGTTCCAAACTATCTGGCCAGCAGCTCTAATCAATCATTATGAAGCGTCCCTTCTTTCAAGCAGCGAAAACATTAAAATTTAATATCACAAAAAGTAGGCCAGACCACTATCATCAACAGAATAATCATCATCATTTATAGAACATATTAAATTACTCAGTGTACAAGTGCCAGAAAGTGCAGTAACATGGTGAGTTCACTAGAGGGAGCAATTCTGTTTAGTAAATCGGTATTAGTCAATTCTGGGTTTAGTAATCCTAGAGTAAATCTAGACATTCGACATCATTTGGGAAATATGCGGGATTGGTGAGAAAAACTCTCTGAGGGATTCAGTGAAAATGTGTTGTTCTTCCAAGGATCTTTGAAGGTTTCCTTAAAATACCTAAGAGAAAAAGAGAAGTCAAACGTATTAGTCCAAGGTAGTAATTCTTGCCCTGATTATCTGCTGGCATCGCTGTTTTGTTTTAATGTTCACCCCCAGTATTTTCAGATAAGAAACTAGCATCTATCCACATTGGCACGACAACTTATTCATCAAAATTCCCACTGAAAACACAGTGACTATAGCTGGCTGAACAAAGTAGGTAAGTAGCACTGATCAACAAGTGTTTATGACATAAATCTCAACCTCCCACTTATATTTGTGTACTATTTGGTGCATTTTATTGTTCCAGATCAAATCTGGGAAAATGTAGTTTAAGCAAAAATTAAGATGAGCTTGCTATAATTATGACTAGGTGTATTAAGTTCAATTACTTGATAAATGCTAATTTAGTCTTAGAGATTGCTCCTTGAAAATAAAACAAAAAGTGAGTTATTATCGTCGGATTAATGACAAGTTTACTAGCATAAAAGATGCTTAATTCTCAAAACTTATATTTTTCTTTTGTTTTTTTACAATAATTCATTAAATAAAGTGAATATCTCCAGTATGCAGTTAACAAATATAAATATGATCCAGTCAGACCCACAAGTTAATGACCTATTTAAAACAAAACTATTTTCAAATAATTTAGTTACACATTTTAATAAAAAAAAAACCTATGTATTTAAAAGCTTCCTCAAGTTTGTTACTGAAGAGTGATCTTCTTTTTTCTTTTTAATCACTTGAAAACCATGATAAGGACTTGGAGATTTAAGCAAAAATGATTTTGGAGCCAGGCACTGGTGGCTCATGCCTGTAATCCTAACTACTCTGGAGCCTGAGATATAAAGATCTGGTTTTAAGCTAGCTGGGCAGTGAAGTTCCTGTGTTACTCTTATCTCCAATAACCACTGGAAAAGCAGAAGTCGAACTATGGCTCAAGAGTCAGGGACAGCACCTAGGCCCTGAGTCCAAGCCCCATATCCAACCAAAAAATAAAATATTTTGGAATGTTCCAAATATGAAACATGTAGAATATAAATGGTCAGTTCTTTTTCAAGTCAAATATTTCCTACCATTTATTAGTGCATGGATGTGTGAGATGTCTCCAAATTTCAATCCTCAGGTCTTTCTCCTTAAACACTCCACACAGAGACACACACACACACACATTCTCTGTCTCTCTCTGTTTCTGTCTCTCCCCCCCCCATACATATACACACAGAATTTGAGTACATGTGTGTTATTACATGAAGATTTTGATCTTGTTTTTATTTAAGAAGGAAGAGGACAGGTGAGTCCCCTGGTTAAAATGTATTCATACTAAATCTCTCTTCTTCCTTCTTGTACTATATGTAATTATACAGTATTGTAAGCCACTGAATAGGCCTTAGACATCTATGAAATATAGTGATATGTCAAAATGTCTATGAAATCTTATATCAGAATACTATAGTGATACTTTCTTTTCTGACTTGTTAATGTTGTTTTCACCTTATTTTGTAACAGGAATAAAAGTATAAATATCAGAGCCACAAGGGAAAACCTGAAGCTAGTCTAAAGAAGATGCAAATTGAAGATGACTTAATTTTCTTTTATCAAACACTGAAAATTCTTTTCTCTTTCTTTTCTTTTCTTTTTTCCTTTTTCCAGTGCCTCTCCTAGGACTTGAATTCAGGGCCAAGACTCAAGGCTAGCACTTTATTGTTTGAGTCACAGCTCCATTTTTGGCTTTTGGATGGTTAATTGGAGATGAGTGGCATAGACTTTCCTACCTGGACTGGCTTTGAGCCATAATCCTCAGCGCTCATTTCCTTGAGCCACTGGCATCTGGCTTAAAAACTCCCTTTAGCTATAATTGATCAAGGACTACTGGACTTTTAGAAATGTTCTATGTACCAATGACCGTTAAAAAGTTATTTAATTTTTATTTACTTTTTTTGTGCCAGTCCTAGGGCTTAAACTGAGGGCCTGCACACTTGATCCACAGTACTACTTTTTCTATGTATGCAGTTCTGAGGAACCCCGGGCTTCATGCATGCTAGGCAAGCACTCTACCACTAGGTCACACTTTTGGTACCGGGTTAGTTCATGTTTAAGTGTAATGCTTTTTAATTAGCTTTAAAGAATTTTACAAACTTCAACGAACCTGTTTCTGAGTACAGCATGCCCTGCTCTATATTTGTCCCTACCTATCCTAATCCACACAACCTCCTGTCCCTGGGTTCCTTTACCAGTGGGAAATTTTGATATTGGTGCATAACTCGCAGAAAAATAGAAATCCATTTACCTTACATTTAAAATTGCATTCTCTTTTAAAATGATGAGATTTCCCTCCCATTATTAGAAACAATTTCATACCAGTAAAAACTATACTTCATACTCAAAAATATTCTGATGATATTTTATTTATTTTAGTCTCTATTGTCCCTCAACTCTTCAAACATAGGTTAATAATGGTTTTAGAACTTCAAAGCCCTTAGCCTTTTGATGAAGAGATTCAAATATGCCGGAACTAGTCATTTCCATTCATTCTTTTTCTTCTCTCTCTCTCTCTCTCTCTCTCTCTCTCTCTCTCTCTCTCTCTCTCTCTCTCTCTCTCTCTCCCCCCTTCTCTCCCTCCCTCCCTCCCCCTCTCTCTCTCCTTCTCTCTCTCTCTCTGTCATGAGGCTTAAAATCTGAACCTGGACGTTGTCCTTGAGTTCTTCAGCTTAAGGCTATTGCCCTACCCCTAGAGCCACAGCCCCACTTCCCGTTTTCTGGTGGTTAATTGGAGAGAAGAGTCTCTTGGTCTTTAGTGCCCAGGCTGGTTTTTGAACCGTGATTCTCAGATCTCAGCCTCCTGAGCAGCTATGATTGCAGGTGTGAGCTACTGGGCCTGGCTAATTATTTTCATTCTTATTGGAAATGACACCTCTAAATTTTCCAGGTCTTTGAGAAATCAAATGTAATTATGGTGTACATTGTAGAGTTCTCTATTAATAATAATTGGGATTATCTCCTTAACTAGGAAACATATTTATACGTATTTTTACATAGTTAGACGTATTTGGAAGTCCTGGGCCCTTGACTTCTTGTGTGCTATTTACAAATGTTAATCCCTGGGTTCCAGGGACAGGTGAGGGTTGCTAGGCTATGAACATGCTTTGTAAGAAGTAAGAAGAGCAGCAATTTCCCCTCCATTTCAGTGCTAAGAATTTAAGGACTTTGAACTATCCAAGAATGTTGGCATTAGTAAATAAGATTTTGAAAGGTAAATCTCTATATTTGTGTTGCCACATTTATGCCTAATTTGCCTTTCATATTTTTCTACTTAACTTATATTTGTAGGATGGAATAATAATAATGATGATGATAAGAAAAACTGTTTGAATATAAGGTTTTCCCAAGGTAATCATGTAAGAATGGGCTTTTTTAAATTTAATTTATTTTTTTTAATTGTCAGGATAATGTATAGAGAGTTTACTTTTGCATTCACCAGGTATTAGGTACATTGCTTCCCACACATTGATACCCTTTCTCATGCTTTTGTCCCCATTTCCCTTCATGTATCCCAAGCATCTTAAGAAGGGACTTTTTAAGGGACTAGTTTCTTGGTAGAAATGGTCAGAAAAGTGGGGCTGCACAATGTAAAAAATGTTTGTTTCAGACTTAAAATCAATATTTGACTATGTGTTATTGCTGAGAAAATGTTATTAGTAACCAGAAATTTCAAAACTCTTTTCCAATTATCAGGTTCTTTATCTTCAAAGCACAATATGTAATATTTGTATAAAGGAAAATATCCTACATAAATATATCTGTAGATGGGAAACTGAGAAAAAAATCCTAACTCCAGAAGCAATTGGCAAAAATGAAAAACAAAAACAAAAACAATGACTATGGTCTTCATATTAAGGAAATATTCTTGTTGTATTTGAAATAATCTAATGAGGAATTCCAGATTTTTATTATTATTATTATAAATATTATTCCACTAATAATTCCTGTTATTTTAAAGACATCCAGTTGTTTTCTTAAATTTTTTGTATTAGTCAAAAAGAAGTCTGTTTCTTTTCAGAGACTCCAGAATTCTGAGTTTTTCATTAAGAATTCAATTCCTTTCCCAGCTGTGTCATCAATAGTTATGTGATTTGGATAAACTGATTGGAAGTTGACCACTTACATGTATGATACATATTGGATTCCCTAGACAGCCTCAAACAGTAGATAATTAAATTATTTCAATGAAAGCCAGGTGTGGTGGCTCATGCCTGTAATCCTAGTTACTCAGGAGGCTGAGATCTGAGGATAGTGGTTCAAAGCCAGCCCAGGGCACTAAAGACTGTTGAAACTCCTATCTCCAATTAATCACTAGAAAATGAGAAGCGGGGCTGTGGCTCAAGGGGTAGGAAAGTAACCTTGAGCTGAAGAGCTCAGGGACAACACCCAGGCCCAGAGTTCAAGCCCCATGAACCACAAGAAAAATTATTCCAGTGAAGAAAATGACCTATGCTACCTATGCTTACCTTCTTTGTACTTTGCCATATACAGGTTAATTTTAAATCTCATAAATTATTCTAAACCACAAAGTTCTGCCTTTAATATGAAGGTAAAGCTTAACGTGTCTTAGCTTTAAAAAATACATCAAATCTAAAGAAGTCTCTGTGTGTGTCTCTGTTTCCCTGTCTCTCTCTCCCTGTCTCTGTCTCATTCTCTCTGTCTCTCTCTCTCTATCAAAATAAGAACAAAGAGTGAGAGTGTTCTTCTACCTTTGTCTTTTGTTTATGTTTTGTTTTTGTGCCAGTCTTGGATCTGGAACTCAGAACCTGGGTGTTGTGTCTGTTCTTTTAGGCTTAAGGCTAGCCCTCTACTACATAAGCCATAACAATTTCTGGCCGTTTTTGTGGTTAATTGGAGCTAAGAAGGTCATGGACTTTTCTACCTGGTTTGGCATTGAACTGTGATTCTCAGATCTAAGCCTCCTGAGTAGCTAGGATTACAGGCATGAGCCACTGATTCCCAGCTTACAGCTCTGTGTGTGTGTGTGTGTGTGTGTGTGTGTGTGTGTGTGTGTGTGTGTGTGTGTGTGTGTGTGTATGTGTGTATGTTGGTCCTAGGCCTTGAACTCAGGGCTTGGGCACTTCCTTGAGCATTCTCAAGGCTAGTGATCTACCACTTGAGTCATAGCACCACTTCCAGCCTTTTCTGTGTACGTGGTACTAAAGAATTGAACCCAGGGTTTCATGAATGCTAGGCAAGCACTCTACCACTAGGCCATACTCCTGGCCCCTACAGCTGTCTTTTGAGTGTGATTCTAGATGTTCATGTAGCTGGGTGACAGAGAATAGAGAACATCCTGTATGTTACCTAAGATGGTACTTCTACAAGAGCTTGGAAGTTTGTGTAAGGGACTTCTTATACATCTGGCATTTGTTGTCCATACCAAGACAATAAACTACAATGTATGTATCTTAGATCAGATTGAAAAGCAACCTAATAGCTATTTGACAAAGTTAACCCAACTCAAGGATTTTTTTTCATAGTACACCTGAATACATATTAACCCTGCCTATATTTGAGTTTTTCTAAAGAGGAAAGACTATTGGAAGCACCAAAAGAAAGCTTCCATTTGTTGAGATCTCCCATTCTATAACTCTTCTAAGTCCCTTTTCCTTTGGGAACATAGGATGTGTGGAGTATTTCCAGTACACCCTGCTTGCATGACTAGTTTTGTACATATCTGAAATACCATATCACTCCTCAATCTACTCAGGATTAAATGTCACTAGTTTTGTCAAGCTCAGGTTATTCTGATGTGCCTCGCCTTAGGGTAGGGTCACGAGTCACTGAATGCGTTTTATGTGGAAAATGCAGACCAGCAGAGCATGTAACACACTTCACCTCCTGACTGTGGCCGATTGGCCGTACAGTACACTGCAGAGCATTACTTCCTCATCCTCATGGGGTTTTTCTTGATTGACTTTTGGCAGATGTGGGGCTTGAACTCAGGGCTAAGGTGCTGTCCCTGAGCTTTTCTGCTCAGCACTACTTCCTGTTTTCTAGTGCTTTATTGGACAGAAGAGTCTCATGGACATTCTTGACTGGGCTGGCTTTGAACTGTGATCCTCAGGTCTCAGCCTCCTGAGTAGCTAGGAATGTTTCTGGTTTTGGTTTTTGTTTTCTTGTTTTGTTTTGTTGTGTTTCTTTGTGGGTTTTTTCTTTTTGCCAGTCTTGGGGCTTGAACTTGGAGCCTGAGCACTGTCCTTGGACTTTTTCAAGGCTAGAGCTCGAGCCATGGTATCACTTTGGGCTTTTCTCCCCCCTATGTATGTTGTACTGAGGAACTGAAGCTGGGTCTTCATGCATGATAGGCAAGCACTCTTACCACTCGGTCAAACTCCCAGCCCCAGTTTTTTGGGGTTTTTTTTGTTTTTTGGGGTTTTTTTCCAGGAAGTTTTGACCACCTCTGCTTTCCAGCATCACTACTTATAGCTCCAATTCATTCTTAGTGCTCCAAATCATAGAAAAAGATAGAAAGTGAAATCATAGTTCCTGCTGAATGTATACTGCTTTGGTACCATTATAATGTCCAAAAAACCCATAAATAAACATTTTAACTTGGGGACCCTCTCAATTTTGCACAGTCTTCACTGTTCTGAGGATATGTAGGACTTTTGATATCTCCCCCAATATCTTCAAGAGGACATGGTTCAAAGTATATACATCATCCTCAATTACAGTAAATCTAAAAGTAGATTATTAGCGTAGATTGACATAGGCTGTCTGACTGGTGCAACTACAGAACACAAGACATTTCTAAACAATCATGTCATACTCTTGAATCATACCAGGAGGGTAGCTTATTCCATTCGTTAGCTATTGCTGCATAACCAATTTACCCAAAACTCAGTGGCTGAAAACAAAAACAAATATCTCACGGAACTTTCTGTAGTTCAGGAATTGCACAGCAGCTTAGCTGGGTGACTCTGGCTCAGCTGTGCCTCATGAGATTGCGGCTCAAGTCTCCTTAGAGACACTGGAAGCTGGGACACTCGTCCTCGAAACATTTATCTAAGGTTGGAGGTCTGCTGGGATGACCCATACAGTGGATATTTGTTTTATTCTAGCTTAGTTCCTTACACTATGACTTCAGATTACTACTTAAGTGTCAGAATTATGTCACACTGGCTTCCCCCCAGAGCCAGTGACTCAAGAGAGAAGAAGATAAGAGCCACGCTGTCTTTTATGTCCTAGCACTGAAAGTCACCTATTGTTACCTTCATCATATACCATATATAGGTCACACAGGTCAGCTTTATCCTGTGTGGGAGGAGACAACACAGGAGCATGAGAACTGAGAGGCCACTACTACTCAGAGGCCATCTTAGTGACTTCTACATGCCACCCTCACTTACATCCACTGAAGGGCCTTCCCGCCCCCAGATTCCTTCCCATTCAAATAGCATCTCTAAGCTAAGCACCAGCGGCTCACACCTGTAATCCTAGCTATTCCGGAGGCTAAGATCTGAAGGTGGTGATTTGAAGCCAGTCTGGGCACGAATGTCGTTGAGAATCTTATCTCCAATTAACTACCCAAAATAAAAAGGCCAAAGGTGGAGCTGTGGCTTAAGTGGTCTACCACTTGAGTGAAAAGGCTAATGCCGAGACCCTGAGTTCAAACCCCATGACAGACAACAACAACAACAAAAACCCTTTATTTCTTTCACGGTACATCTCTGGACATGATTCCTCTTCTTGTTTCTCCACTTTGAGAAATTAATCTTCAAATGAATTGCATTTCCCTATTTCTGCTAATCACCTTACCATTTGATCAATCATATAACTCAAAAACCTGGAGTGTATCTTAATCTGTTTATTCCCCAGACTTTGTTAGTGTTCTGAATGAACTTTGGGGGCTCGCCTTCTCTCGTTTCTTTCTTTCTCTTTCTTTCTTTCTTTCTTTCTTTCTTTCTTTCTTTCTTTCTTTCTTTCTTTCTTTCTTTCTTTCTTCCACAACTCTAGTTTAAATCCTTTCATTTCTTTCATCCTCACCACATTGACCTGAAATTCAAAATCTGCTCAGAAACCCCAACCCCATTTCCAGGCAAACTTCACAGTGAACTAAAAATGGAGTGGATTTCAGCATCTGCCATATTCTAGCCACAGCTTGGCTTTCCAGACTCCTCCGCTATACACCAGACCACATTGGTCTTGCTTTACCAAACCCATCCTACATCTACCATCAACTCATCCTTTTGTCTCAAATGGTCTCCCTCCGATTTTATTAAAATCCTGTCCAGCTTTTTACAGCCAAAATCAAGAGGATTTATCTAGGCACTGGTGACTCATGCCTGTAATCCTCAGGAATCTGAAACATGGGGATTATAGTTCGAAGCTAGCTTGGGCAAGAAAGTCCTTGAGGCTCTTATTTCCAATTGACCACAAAAAAAAGCTGAAAATAGAGCTATGATGCAAGTGGTAGAGCTAAGGACTTGAGCAAGGAAAAAAAAAGCTCAGGGACAATTTGTAGGTGCTGAGTTCAAATCCCACTATTGGCATAAAGAACAAAAACAAAGCAAATAAAACAAAATCAAAAGGACTTACAAATACAATGTCCTGATTCTTCCAGCCTGAAGTAACTTTTTTTCTAAACGTGTATGGTATTTGGTATTTTATAGTACTGCTAAGATGTTTACTGTTTTCTAATGAAGGCTTTAGTGTTTTACCTACATGATTTCTCTCCTGTAACGTGCTTTACGCTTCCCAAGAACATAGCTAAAACACTCCACGTGAAGTCATTTAGCATAACTGCTCTGTTTACAGTCAGTTCTTCAGGAGTTGAAACCATCAAAAAAATGTTACACTTTGGATTCTGGCCAGTAGTGCACAGTGCAATAGATTAACAGAATGGGGTAGTGGTGGGAAAGGCTGTGTTCCAGTGGCTTATACCTACAATTCTAGCTACTCAGGGAGGCTAAGATCTGAGGATTGAGGTTCAAAGCCAGCCTGCGCAGGCAAGTCCATCAGATTCTTGTTTCCAGTTAATTACCAAAAAGCTAAAACTGGAGCTGTGGCTAAATGGTAGTAGAGCTCTAGCCTTGAACACAAAAGCTCAGGAATAATGACCAATAAGTTCAAGCTTCAGGATAGGGGAGACAAATGGAGATCAAACAGTTCCAGACTTAAATTTTGTCAGTTCCAGGCTGAATGCTTTTGGGAAAATTTATCTTTTGTCACCTCAAGTTTCTCATCAATGAAAGTGATATAACAGTGCCTATTTCATAGATTTTTTTGCCATAATTAAGATAGATGACATAAAACACTCATCTTGGGCCAGGAGTGTGGCCTAGTGGTAAGAGTGTTTGCATAGCATACACGAAGCCCTAGGTTAGATTCCATGGTACCACGTATACAGAAAAAAAAAAAAAAAAAGAAGCCTAAAGTGGAGGTGTGGTTCAAGTGGTAGAGTGCTAGCCTTGAGAAGGCCCAAGAACAGTGATCAGGCTCTGAGTTCAAACCCCAGGACTGACAAACAAAACAATACAAAACAAAACAAACAAACCCACTCATCTTGCTCGGTATAGTGGTGTGTGCTTGTCATTTAAGCACTTAAGAGGCTAAGACAGGATGATCATGAGTTCCAGGCCAGCCTGAATCCTGTCTAAATAAACAAATAAATAAATGAATAAAACACCTACTGATTAATATCTTCCCTGTGCCTCATAGAGTCCTTCTTTTTTTCCAGTCCTGGGGCTTGAACTCAGGGTTTGGGCATTGTCCTTGGGCTTTCTCAAGGCTAACACTCTACCACTTGAGCCACAGCACCACTTCTGGCTTTTTCTATGTATGTGGTACCAAGGAATCGAGCCCAGTGCTTCGAGCATGGAGACAAGCACTGTACCACTGGGCCATAGTCCTGGGCTAGCAGAGTCTTATACCTGTATTTCCTTACTCTCCCCCACCCCACCCTCCACTCTTGGTCATGGAGCTTGAAATCAGAGCCTAAGCCCTGTTCCTGTGCTCTTTCTCTGAAGGCTAACACTCCACAACTTTGAGTCACAATGTCACTTCTGATTTTCTGGTAGTTAATTGGAGATCAGAGTCTCACAGGAACTTCCTTGTCCTGGCTGGTTTCAAACTGTGATCTGCAGATCTCAGCCCCTTGAGTAGCTAGGATTACAGATGTGAGCCACCAGCACTGGGCTAGGTATTACATTTTTCTTAGCTGCACACACAGTAGTATGTGCCTATAATCCCAGCACTTGGCCGGCTAACACAGGAGAGCTGTGATTTCCAGGCCAACAAGGGCTCTCTCGGGAGAGATTCTGTCTCAAGCAAATCAAAACAAAACAGATTTCTCTCTTTTAAGTAAGACATGAGGAACTTAATTTTTGGACACAGATTTGTAGTATCATCTTAACTCTACAGATTCTGTTGAGAATTCCTTACACATTTCTAATGGGAAAAAAATCTAGTATCTGTTGTAGCCCTGGACATCTTAAATTACATATAAAAAATGTTTAAATGACGCAGCTCCTGGAAATACTAGGCAGGCTCCAGATTCTCCACCCTTGGGGAATTTTTGTGCTAGACCACCTACTGTGAAAGGAAAAAGTCAGGCACCTTTTTCTTGCCAATATTGGACTTATTTTAGGGTCATTTTAAGCCATTGTAATGTTTTTCCTATAGGAAGACCAAAAGGATAGGACATACAAGAAATTACTGAATACACACTATTTGCCCAAGTTTCAAAGTAATAATGAAAGCTAGAATTAAGACCTTGAATACCACAGCTTACCTGAGGTCTATTTACATAGATGGCTGACTTGCTTCTGTTCTCTTCATTGGAGGAAAGTCCAAGAAACACAAACTCACATGATTACAGCTAGAATTTCCAGGCGAGTCATGCTATTTAGTTATAGTTTGATTCCAATTTTCAGTTCTTCTTTTTTTAAAAAAAAATATATAACATTTTCAAGCCAATATACTGACTCAGCATTTGAAACTGAAATCCCATTTCAAGTTTCTTAGGATAACCTTTTTGTTCAAACAAGCAGGAAAGATTTAAGGAGGGGCAGATCAGCCCTGGAAAAGTGTGTGGAAAAGCACACAGGACCCTTACTCCTGACTTTCCTACTTAGTAAAGACTAATATTTAACATATTCTATCTTAAAGTTGTTATCTTATCTATAATTAAGAACAGTCTGAAAATCCCGTGTCTTCAGCTAACAGAGAACAGATGTGTGTGAAAGTGCTAGAAATTAATAGTCCTTCATTCAGTTAAGTGTTGTTGTGATGTGGAAGTCTTAATAGGTTAGATGTGTGTTTGTGTATTTGTGCACACAACTTTCCTTCCTCATATCAAATGGGGTTAGCTAAGAACCGCTGGATTTTGAGAAGTATTTTTATTTTAGTGTGTGTGTGTGTGTGTGTGTGTGTGTGTATGTATGTGTGTGCTGATCCTGGAGCTTGAACTCAGAGCCTGGTTGCTCTCCTGGAGCTTTTGTGCTCAAGCTAGCACTCCACTTAAACCACATGGGCCACAGCTCCATTTTTGCCTTTTATTTATTTATTTATTTTTGGTAATTAATTGCTGTTTTTGTTTTCCATGCCTTTTGTATTGTTTGTTCATTTAGCTATCTTTGGGAGTGTAAGCGGTGCAAAAAAAAAAAATGGAGGGACAAAGGGCCAACAAATGCAGCAGTGATACTAGACACTGTCGAAAATAAGCTAGCTCTATACAGGAAGGGGAGACATGGTTCAAAAAGAATTGTACTGATTACCTGATTCATATCATTGTAATCCCTCTGTATACCACTTCTACAATAAAAATAAAAAATAAATAAAAATTAAAGAATCTCACCAGTTTCCCTGCCTGGCCTGGCTTAAACCAGCCAGATCTCAAATCTGGCTGATCTCAGCCTCCTGAGTTGGATTACAGATGTGAGCCACTGGCACCCAGCTGGGATTTTTATTTTTCCACTTGAACTTTTTGTGGCCCCCAGGAGATGACATCAAGCAAGTGATGGCAAGTGGCAGGAACCCACAACTACCTTAGTCAAAACAGAAACTCTATTGGCCTCAGTAGCAGACTCTCACAAGGCCACAGATTTAATGGGAACTCAGAGCTCCCAAGAAGAAAGACCTCATCTGTACTCTGCCTTCCAAACTCTTTGCTTGTGATTTTCTGAGGCAATTTTCTTTCTTTCAGTCTTTCTTTCTTTCTTTCTTTCTTTCTTTCTTTCTTTCTTTCTTTCTTTCTTTCTAAACCAGAAACTATAGACTTTTGGAGAACATGACTTTTAATGATGCATCTCTGCATTTTGGAAGCAACTGCTTCTTGTCCATAAATTTCCATTGAGGAATTCTTAGGGAAAGATCCAACGGCCAGCTCAGGTCATGCATTTAATCTTCAGAACACACAGAAATGGTCTGTGGTTGACAGCCATCACCAAAACAGTAGACTGAAGGAAAGGTAAAAGAATTACCTTCCAGAGGATTATGGTTCAACTTACAGAAAAGGAGATGGCACTAGACAAAGTAAGTATTGTTCAATTTAATTTTCTTACTTTTTTTTTTTTTTGCCAGTCCTGGGCTTGAGCTCAGAGCCTGAGCACTGCCCTTGGACTTTCTCAAGGCTAGATAGAGCTCTACCACTTGAGCCACAGCACCACTTCCAGCTTTTTTCTATGTATGTGGTACCGAGGAATCGAACCCGGGTCTTCATGCATGCTAGGCAAGCACTTTAACCACTAGGCCAATCTCCCAGCCTCAATTTAATTTTCTTAAAATAAGAATTAAGCCAGGTACCTGTGGCTCACAGCTGTAAAATCCTAGCAACTAAGGAGGCTGAAATCGCCATTCAAAGCCATCCCAGACAGGAAAGTCCAGGAGACTCTTTTTCCAATTAATCATCAAAAAAAAAAGCCAGAAATGGAGCTGAGACTCAAGTGTAAAATGTTAGCCTAGAGCTGAAAAAGCTCATGGACAGCTCCTAGGCCCCGAGTTCAAGCCCAGTGCCAACAAACACTGTTAAACAAACAAATAAACAGAATTAAGCTGTGATCCCAGCTGTAAAGAAGGCAGAAAAAACTTGAACTTAAGAATTAAGGGCCAGTCAAAGGCGGGGCGGGAGGGGGGAGGGTGAGGTAGAAGAGAGATACAATCTTTATAAAGATCAGAGTTAGGTGTATTAAGCTATGGAATAAGAGTATATTTCTGTTTTCTATATAATGACTTTTTCTCTGACTCTGTCTCTCATAGCTTTTCTGTCTCAAGTGATTATCTTTCATCATTAAGTCTAAGCCTTTCCTTGTACTTCCTTGTACTTGGGTTAAAATGTGGTGAATTACATGAATCTGTTTTACTCTAGTTATATAGTTTAAAATGCTATTAAAAAAATGGCCACTGAAAAGCATAAACCCCCAGTTAGAAAGGAGATTGCAAGAGATTGTAATATGTGAAAACTGGCCATCACTTTTGGAATATAGAAATCGATGTATAGTAGTTATCTATGGCATATGTACCAAATGACTCTAAATCTTAGCATCTTGGAACAACAGAAGTTATTTCATCCAGATTTTTGAGGGCCAGGAATCCAGGAGCAGCATAGTTGAGCTCTTCCTCTAGGACTCTTCAGGATGTATGGCCAAGATGTCTATAAGGGCTGTGGCTATTTGAAGAGCTGGAGAATTCCATTCCAAAGTTGCTCATATGGCTGTTGGTAGAAGGTTTCATTTTCTCATCACCAAGATGCCCATGAAATGTTTATTGCCATGAGGGAGAGGGATGGGGAAAAGACTTTATGTGTGAAGATGATGGGTACTTACTACCTTAATCAAGTAATTTGTTCACATCGTTGAGTACTGAGCAAATGGACGTTGTGTGCCTAGTGGTATTGACCCAGACTATGACACTCTCTGTCCTGTACCGATGGCCTCAGGGGACAGGTCATCTGAATCTAGTCATGTGAAAACCAATCCAAAGTAGCCCAATGGAAACAGTCTTCAAAATGGCATATAATCTCCTAAGGCTTCCAGTTTATGAAAGCTCATATTGAGGAAACTTTGACCTGACCCAGGGCCCAAGAATAAGGGAACCACTTTGCAGAGCAGGGATGTCTAAGCTGAGATTTGGAGGGGCATTAAGGTTGGGAGAAGGCAAAAACAGGAATAGATTATAATCATAAAATTAAGGGAATATATCACCTATATCCACTGATTAATATAGGTGTATATGTGTATATTATATGTGCATACATATGTATATTAATAAATTATATCTGCTGGGAGTCTGTGGCTCACACCTATAATACTAGCTACTCAGGAGGCTGAGATCTGAGGATCAAGGTTTGAAGCCAGCCAGAGCAGGAAAGACCCTGAGACGGCCTGGGAGATTGGCCTAGTGGTAGAGTGCTTGTTTAGCATGCATGAAGACCAGGGTTCAATTCCTCAGCATCACATACATAGAAAGAAAAAAAAAAAAAGCTGGAAGTTGTGCTGTGGCTCAAGTGGTAGAGCTCTAGCCTTGAGGTATTGAATTCAAGCCCCATGACTTGCAAAAAAATAAAAATAAAAAATAAAAAAGACCATGAGACTCTTATTTCCAATTAGCCACCACCAGAAAAACCAAAAGTGGTCCTTTGGTTCAAAGGGCTAGAACACTAGCCTTGAGCAAAAAGACCTCGGGGACAGTGCCCACACCCCAAGTTCAAGCCCCATGACAAAAACTAAATAAATTTATAAGTAAAAAGGTTATATTTATGTTTGTTTTAATATTAACAAGAGGCTTCTGCTTGTCTTTTTCTTTTTTTCTTTCTTTTTTTTGTCAGTCATGGTGCTTGAACTCTGGGCCTGGGTGTTGTCCCTGGCTATTCAGCTCAAGGCTACTGCCCTACCCCTGGAGCTACAGCCCCACTTCCCATTTTCTAGAGATTAATTGGAGATAAGAATCTCCCCTTGTTTAGTGCCCAGCTGTCTTTATCCTCAAATCTCAGCCTCTTGAATAACTAGGATTACAGGTGTGAGCCACCCCACCCAGCTTGAGGTTGCTGCTTTTCTTGTCATATCTAAGCTGTCACAAGTCAAAAGATGCCTTGAGAAGTTGTATGTTTTGCCTTGAAACACATGTGAAAGAGTAAACCAACTTTATCTTTGATTCGTTCACTATAATCATCTTAAAAGATAATCAGGTACTATTATCTCTACAACAACTTAGCTGTGTTTTTCCTTTTATTTTCTGAATAGAATTCTCCTGTGTGTGCTGGTCCTAGGACTTGAACTCCTGGCCTTGAATTGTTTTGCTCAAAGCTCCACTTCAAGTTTTTTTTCATTTTATTTTTTATTTTTTTTGCCAGTTCTGAGGCTTAATTCAAGGTCTGAGCACTGTCGTTGGGCTTACTCCAGGCTAGACCTCTAGCACTTGAGCCACAGCACCACTTCTGGCTTTTCTATGTATATGGTACCTAGGAATTGAACCCCAGTCTACTTGTATGCTAGGCAAGCACTCTACCACTAGGTCAAACTCCTGGCCCCACTTCCAGCTTTTTGGCAGTTAATTGGAGATATGAGTCTCACACACTTTTCTGCCTAGTCTGGCTTCAAACCATGATCCTCAGTTCTGAGCCTTGGAGTAATTAAAATTACAGGTATTAGCAATACTCAGCAAGAAAAATTGAATTTTTTCTGCAATGGATTTTGATTTTCTTGTGAGTCATAGCATAGTTGATACTACTGTAAACAGAAAAAAAATTAAGGTGTAAAGTAATTGTGAAGATTAAAAACCATAATCCCTGAACTACCAAGTTATCTGTGACAACTGTTTTCTGGAAACTTCTATATTTTCTCAGTTTTCCCCACTAACTACATATAGTCTTCCCTTGCCACACATTTCCCCCCAAATAAGATTGTTTTATTAATCTCTATTTTTGTATCTATATACTACTGTATTAAAGCTTAGGCAGCATTTTATGAACCCTGATTCTGAGTGATCATCCTAAAAAAATGACAAAATGTGGATGACAAAAATGATTAAGAATTTTCTGCTATAAAATTTATACCTCTGATTTATTGTGGGAAGGATTAGAAATGAATTAAAATTAATCTGAGATTTAATTTTTGTCAATTAAATAGATTATATTGTCCTTAAATGTTTGTTTTTGTAAACAAAGGTTTTAATTATGTCACTTAATCAATAGACATCTATTGAGCAGGTATGATACCAGGCTCCACGAAGCAGAAGAAAGAAGATTCTTAAACTCTTAACTCATCATAAGACACCTTTGGCAATTGTTGAAGACTTAATGCAATTAAAAAGTGGTTTAAGGGCTGGGAATTAGGCCTAGTGGTAGGTGTTTAGCTAGCATGCACAAAGCCCTGGGTTCAATTCCTTGGTACCACGTACACAGAAAAAAGGCCATAAGTGGTACTGCTCAAGTGGTAGAATGCTAGCCTTGAGAAAACTCAAGGACAATGCTAAGGCCCTAAGTTCAAGCCCCAGGACTGGCAAAAAAAAAAAAAAAAAAAAAAAAGTTGTTTGAGAGGAATAAAAATAGTAATTGTCAGGAGATTAAAAAGAAGGAGGAGGAATAAAAAGACAAGACAAGAGGAAAAAAGGAAGGAAGGAGAAAGGAAAAAAGGAAAGGAAAGGAAAGCAAAGAATTTCAGGTTTAGAATTGCTTCTAAGTGAAATTTCTTAAGAAATTAATAGGGAAAAGAACAGGTCAAACAAGTCTGCATCAGGGCCCTTGTGGGACGCACACACATCATTCAGCCAAGCTCTAATTGAAACGAGTTGCAAGAGGAATCACAAAAAGAATATCAGCCAGGCGATAGCTCAGGCCTGTAACCCTAGCTACTCTGGAGGCTGAGACCTGAGGATCAAGGTTCAAAGCCATCCTGGGCCCAGAACTACCTGAGACTCTTATCTCCAATTAACCTCTAGAAAAAAAGGGAAGTGGCTTGGCTCAAGGATAGGGCTGTAGTCTTGAGCTGAAGAGCTCAGGGACAGCACCCAGGCTGAGTTCAAGCCCCATGACCCTTCACCCCCCAAAAAGGAATATCACCATAATATACTGCTAAGCCAAGAGAATAGAACACAAATACCTCTGTGTGTATTAAGAGATGAAGAAAGGAGAATAAAACAAAACAGAAAATTGGCAAGGCTCTGGTCTTTGTCTTTCTGGAATAAAAAAATCAAACATTTGCTGGGTGCCAGTGGCTCACACCTGTAAACCTAGGAGGCTGGCATCTGAAGATCAGGTTTGACGCTAACCCCAGGCAGGATTGTCTATGGGACTCTTGTCTCTAACCACAAAAGAAAGAGAGACATTAAAAACAGAACTGGAACTCTGACTCCAGTGGTAGAATACTGGCCTTGAATGAAAAATATAGAGACAGTGCCCAAGCCCTGAGTTCAAGTCCCAGTTTAATCATCATCATCCACAACAACAACAATTAAACACAGTGTTCAAGTCCACAAGTGAACGGAGAGGAGAAGCAGCTAAGACTATGGGATGCTGAAGGGAAGTGAGGTAGTCATGAGTTTCCCAGGATACCCAGCATTGCAATGGAGTCTCATTAAAGAACACACAAGATCTTTAATGCAGGGTCAGCAGACTTTTGGGGTGGCCAGCCTGCTCCTGCCTCTGTGGCCCCATCCTCTCTAAACCTCCATGAAGGTACCCCACCCAAATTCCTTCCTTGTCAAGCTTGTTTCCAGTCACCCAAGCCCTCTAGTCTGTGACCTCTCTGTCAAACTGTCTGTTCCTCAGGACACAAATAGATTGAGGGTGTCAGATAACATGGTAGTTTGGTGAGGAAGAAGACAGTTTGAATGCTACCATCTCCTTTCTAATACTGCTTTCCCCAGCCACCCACACCTTTAGAAGAACATGTTCTTTCTCTCCTGTACGTTTCTCTGTATCTCTAAGTCCCCGAGACCGTGATTCATACCTCTTTTTATTTAGTTGCTTGGAGAAGTTTATTGTCTCTTGGGAGCAAGCTGAAAGAACATTTGAGTCAATTCTGTTTTTCTTAGTGGGGTAATACCAAGCTGGGTAATGGCAAGGTTTGGGCTGTCAAAGTTTTACCAGAGTGACATAGAACATTGCGTGCATTGAAGTTGGAACAGTGACAAGCTACAAGAAGTGAAGAGACTATGTAACTGCCTTTTCAACTCAAGCAAGACTCTGTACCAAAGAACTGCATCATGTTCCCAATGAATACACATACACATTACTCCAAGAAAGCTGGATGCGGGTTCTTTCTGGAAGGCCTTGCTCACTCCTTGTCTCTGCTGTGGGCCCGGGATCTTCCCACGAAGTCTTGGGATCATTCCACAGGCTGTGAATGCAATGAAGTGTCAGCCTTTGGAGAAGCTAAGCACACACTGCATAAAGTCATTCAAAGTTTAAAGCTGACATGTGCAACACCACAGCCACTCCCCTGCTGGCTCCCCCACCCTCCCAGCTCTGCTGCAAAGATTTAGGTGAATGCTCTTAGAGAGAAAAAAAAAAAAAAGTTCTGCTGTTCCAGCAAATAGTTCAGAGGTACTGTCCAGCTTGGGAGAAAAAAGAAAAAAAAATTCCACATGGGAGGAATAAAGGATAATATGAAGAGGTTTTTCTAAGCAAGACTTTGCATTAGAGACAGCCCAGTTGCTTCAGGAAATACAAGAATCTGCCAAGACACCAGCAGATACCTGTCATCTTAGCTACTCAGAGGCTGAGATTGGAGGATCCCAGTTTGGAAAGTCATATCCAATTAACTCGCCCTCCCCCAATAAACCAAAAGTGGAAGTGTGGCTCAAGTGGTAAAGATGCAGCCAAGTCAAAATAGATGGCCACGAGTTAAAGCCTCAGTACCAACACACACACACACACACACACACACACACACACGCACACACACACACACCATATATACATGCATATATATATATACACGCATATATATACATACATATACTCACAAAATATAAGAATCTTCTATCATTTATTAGCAATTCTGGAAAGCTCCAAGTAGCACCCTAGCTTTCTCTTGCTTGCACTCACTTTATCTGTTTCTGTGCAAGTGCGAGGGGGTTGGCAATGGACAATGGACGAGTAAGCAGAGGGGAAGTAAGTAGAGAGAAAGGGAATCACCTTCCTCTTCAGGAATTTGCTATGCCCCTGAGTCGTTAATGTTTCCAAGCTAAGGTATGAGGAGTCAGGAGAGGCACAGTCTTGTAGAATACCTTGGGTTTGTTATCTTTTCATAAAGTCTGTATATTTGTCTAGACACGTGGCCTGGGTGCATAAATCAATGGAGAAGTAACATTGTTACTGGAGATTATTTATGTTGAAAGAAACAAATCAGTCAAAAAGGCAGAGCTTAAGACTGGGTGTGTTTGTGGGGGGAAGGGGTTATTCAGTCGGAGCCTGGGATTTTTCTCTCAAACTACCAGCCACAGCTTGTGGCGGGGGTCTCTGCCCTCAGGCCAGCACTAATCCCCCCCCACACACACACATCTCCCACCCACCTGATGCTTCCTCTCCCTCTCCAGATCTGGACTTCTAGGTTTGTGCGGTTGTTCCCTTATCATCCAGTCTGTTCCTCAGATTGCCACCTCCATCACCAGAGAGACAGAGACACAGAGCTTCTCTAAGATGAAGATGAAGGCAGCTGTTTCTCCCAGAATGCATCTACCTCGACTGACCTTAGTAAGTGATGGAGAAGTGACCTCATGGAGGGAGAGCCAGGACATTTGTTTGTGTTAAAGCCCTTAGTCTGAAGCTCAAAGAAGTTGGATGGGTGGCCTTGCAGTCCCCTGCCTGTCCTCAACTACCTGTGGTCTCCAGGACATGTGGTTATCCGAAGAGTGGGTATATTGGGTGCTAGAAACTCAGGGCCAGGCTGCTGCCATGGGCACACAGCAGGCTATACCACTACAGAATAGATGATTCATTTTTATATGTAACGTTTTACCTTACTCTATAGCTTGGGTCAGTTAATGTTCAATCCCAGGATTCCAGGGCTGCTTGTGTAGGAAGCAGGCAGGGATAACCCACTGAGAGCACTGAGTGCTCGGAAATGAAGACGCTCAGGCCACCACCGAGTGGGTGAGAAGGGTTGCACTGTGTGGGAGGAGGAGACTCCCTCGGCCGTGGATGCGTGGACAAGCTGTCCCACGCCTGGCCGCAGCCAGCAGCGCGTATCTCCTGAGGCTCAGTTCCAAGGTCATACCCTGGCTGGGCTCTGGACCGCCCAAGGAGGCAGCCACTCAGGCCCCACCTGGGCAATGCTTGTCTCCAGCTGGACCTTATGGGGGAACTGTCCACCCTAAGGGACCTGGATGATCCACTTGGGGCTACAGGCTGGGGAGGGGGAGATGAGGCAGCTTGCAGGCTCCACTGGGATTTGGTTGTGCAGATGCGCTTGCAGCCAGGAAACCTCAGGACCCAATAGGACCAAATCCAGCTGGCCCTCTGGGATTCCAGCTTCTCTGCAAGCCCCTGAAAGGCGGCGGAGGAGGGTGAGGGGGGTACCACCGCCCTTTCCCCAGGTCGCTGACCCCAGCGCGATCTTTAAGATGAAGCAGTTGCTGTGGTCATCGGAGAGAGACCTGAATAGAGCCGCTGAGGAATCACGGTTCAGGCTAGAAAGCATTCTTGAGGGCAAAGTCAGGTGGCTGAGGCAGCTTCTAGGGTCCATCAAGAATAAGCACCCCAGCCATGCTAGCGGTGGGGGTTCGGGGCATAGGCAGGAGGTTTTATTCCCCCGCTCCTTTCCTTTCTTCTTTTATCAGAGAAACATAAACAAGGCGGCCTCATCAGATAACACCGACTCCCCGGATTTCCAGCAGAGGACTTGGGGGTGAGGGCCGCCTGGAACAGTTTGGGGTCCCTCAAGTGCTGAGAATGAACGTCGATACAGACCCAGAGCCTGGAAGGGTTTATTGCAACTGGGGGGGCGTATTATTTTATTTGCAAACTTAGTGTTCTGGAGTCTGGAGCCTTGGGCTCTGGCAGGCAGAGCCCGGTTTTCTGGTCCTGGTTGGCGGGCCAGGTCTTCACCCTCGGTTTATGACCTCGCCCCCCTCCCTACACACCCCTACCCCTCCAGGCCGGCACCCAGCGTGGGGGAAGCTGTCAGAGAGATACGGGCACCTAAGCGCGGGCACCGCGCGTGGGGATGCGGGCGAAGGCCGTGTCAGTCCATCGGGATGGACGGAGAAGGATGCCACCGAGGTTTTTATGGGGTGCAGTCGTCACACGGCGGGTGAGACCAGAAGGAGCCGACTCACCCAGGCAGGGGAGCTGGTGAACCTGCCCCAAAGCCGGGCTAAGGCGAGTGCGAGTTACAAGTTATATCTCAGGAGGTGACACGGTGCTTTCCTGGGATCGCCCAGGCGACTGAGGTCTTTTCTTCCCAGATCCTCCCCCTCTTCCTCCCCCATCCCCCTGGAAAGGATTCCTGCCCAAGCTGGTGCGGAGCTTTGGCCAACTGTTCGCCAGAGAGCAAGCCTGCAGCTCCACGGAAAACCCCGCGCCATGATCTTGGGACAGTAGGTAATGGCATTACGAGCTATTTTCTAAATCGGCAGAAGCGGGAAATGAGAAAATAAGACAAAGCAAAGCACAATTTTGGCTATAGACAAAGAAAAGAGAAGGGAGAAAGGAGAGCAAGCAAGCAAGCAAGCAAGCAAGCAAGCAAGCAAGCAAGCAAGAAAGAAAGAAAGAAAGAAAGAAAGAAAGAAAGAAAGAAAGAAAGAGAAAAGGCCAAGAGTTGAGAGGGAAAAATAACGCCTTAAACTTTTTTTTGCTGGCACCTTAGAATAAGAGAAAAAGAACTGAAAAGATCCATCAAAAATCACAGACGCAATACTCTTTTCCTTAAACGACATTTCCTTATAGACATTGGACGTTGTAAAACAAATTCTTTTTGGAACTAAAAGGATGGTCTTTAGTCTTTTTTTTTTTTGGCACTGGAGTTTACATTTAAGTATCTATTTTTAATGACTACCACTGAACTGCTCACAGTGTATTCTTGCAAAATAAAATTTAAAAGAAATAAAAATTTAAAGGAAGTTGAATTATTTAAAGACAGTTAAGGTCGTTCTTCAGAAGCATATTTTATTTCTTGCAGGACTTTCCCCCAATTCCTGAAAACAAATCTAGAATTGACATTTACACCACCCACACAAAATATCAAACATATAGATGAAACTATGTGCCTCAGACACAGCAGCCAGGGCCACAAAACTTTTAGGATTAGAGGAAAATTCTCTTGGTTTGGTCTACTCCAAACTAAAAAAGGCAATTATGTATTCTACATAGTATTTCTACTTAACCCGTTTCTGTGTTTCAAAAATCTCACCTTGAATTACCCATCCCTCAAATTCAATTAAGATTTGCAATTGTTTGGAAGGCTGAGAGAGGAAAGGGTATTAAGAAGAAAAAAAATCTGCTATTTAGAAATTTCTCTCATCTCTGAGTGCTTACATTAACTACAATTCTCCGGAGGCTTATAAATCAATCAATCAAGAGTCTATATTCATAAAGGCCTGCGATCTGATTACACTTCTCCCCTACCCCTCTTTAAAAAAAAAAAAACAACAACTATTTTTTAAGTTGAATTGTCTAGCCAGAATTGCCAGGCGGCCTGAGTCTGATGAACCCGGGCCATGGCGGCGGCTGAGCAGGAGTAGGATGTGGATTGCAAGACAGACCTTTGTCTGGTCACTGAGGTTGGTGGGGGGAGGGCTGGATTTTTATAGGTTTGCTTTAAAAGGGCTCACTGCTTTTCTGCAGGGTTAATTTATAGGGCTTTTGAGAAATATTGGGACTTTTAAGACACTGTTTGTTTTTTTTCCATCAATTTTTTTTTTTTTGGTTACTGTCCTTTAATAAAAGAAAGGGAGTTCCCCATTTCAGCACCTTGTTGGGAGATAGCAAGCCAGGGAGAAGGTTTGGCCTAATTGAACAGCGGATAGATCCTAGGCTTTCCAAGATATTTTAATTACATTAAAATTGTTTAATTTTAGGCATTAAAAACGGAGATTTAGGACGTGGAAATGGAGAGAAATGTGGGTGAGTGCACACCTTTGCTCATCTGAACTCGGTGTTAAGGGGGGATTGAGTCGAGGACTTGAAGAACGTTTCAGAAAGTTTTTAAAAGAAAAGAAAAATTTAAAAAAAAATCCGGAGAATAAGCCGAAGATAGGAAGTAGGGAAAGGTGCAAGAGAGTAACAGGTGGGCTAACTGAGGCTAAAAGAAACCCCTACAGCTCTAGTGGTGTGCTTAGGCCTTCTGTCCCCAGTCAGTCCAATCTCTGGACACTGGAAAAGATAGGCAGCGGTGGACAGAGGCCAATGAGCCAGAGCCGCACGGCTCTTCTGCAAACCTCAGACTCGCCATTTTTTTTTAAACTCAGGGGTTGGGAAGAGGGTGGGAGGTTGGTCTTCATGCTATAGATTACACTAAAGGTTTCTTTAAGCACTTTAATGCACAACTAGCTCAGAAATCATTAAGAGACCTAGAGAAGGAGGGGGGAAAAATACCCTCACACTCACCGGTAATAAGTGTCGACGTGCAGCAGCGATCGATTGAGTGGAACGGAGCTGGTGGCTGCCTCGAAGGCTGGAGGCCTCCCCCGCCCCCCAAACGGGAGCAGGAGGGGTGGGGGTGTCCGGTAGACGGGCTCCCGGAGCAGAGTGGGGCTCAAAGCCAGGGATCAGGTACGAAGTTTCCTCGTCAGAGCAAAGGAGCTGAGGATCTCCCCTCCTCTCTTTCGTCCCCAAATCGTCTCCCACACCCCTTTTAAATGGTGGCAATTGTTTCCAAACCTTTAAATCTTTCTTCTCATTCTTCTCCTTCTCCTCTCCTTCTCCCCTTCTCCTTCTTCTCTTCTCCTTCTTCTCTTCTTCTTCTTCTTCTTCTTTTTCTTCTTCTTCTTCTTCTTCTTCTTCTTCTTCTTCTTCTTCTTCTTCTTCTCCTCCTCCTCCTCCTCTTCCTCCTCTTCCTTCTCCTCCTCCTCTTTCTTCTTCTTCCTCTTCTTCCACAGATTGGTTGATTAGCTGGAGTTGAGTTCTATGTGAGTGAGCAGACACTAAGCCGTCCTGATCCACTTTCTCTAC
This sequence comes from Megascapheus bottae, assembly GCF_031878675.1. Taxonomy (NCBI): domain Eukaryota; kingdom Metazoa; phylum Chordata; class Mammalia; order Rodentia; family Geomyidae; genus Megascapheus; species Megascapheus bottae. Next base: position 9,333,606 of record NC_143531.1, on the reverse strand, counting down.
CCAGAGCTTCCAAATATCACCCTCTCTGCCTGGCCTGGTGGAGAAGCCAATCTTCCCGACAGGTCTCCCCAACGCTTCCAAGTCCAAATCCCCCCCCTCCCCAAAGCTGTCTCCCAAGTTTCTCTCCTCCCACCCCTCCCCCACCCGGCCCCCTACCAGGCGGAGGCTCAGGGAGGCCTCGAGCGCTGGGCCCCCCCGCGCTCCAGGAGCCAAAGTCCGCCAGTGGGGACCGCTTTCCCCTCCACTGCTCTCAGGTGAACCCCCGGGACCGAGTGACCCCCGACTAAAGAGCTTTCATCTACCCCTCCCCTCCCACTGCGACTTCCGCGTGATTCCACCACAGGTCACAGGTCGGGCGCAAAGCTTTAAAAGAGAAAGAAAGTTAAATTGTGTTGGGCACTGGTCTTCAGTCCGGAGACTTTTTTTTTTTTTAATCTGCATTCTCCTTAAGCAGGGAGCAACAAACTCCATGCCGAACAAAGACTCAGTGCTGACCTCCCAAAGCTTCTAGGTGAAATTTCAGATAATAGCCATCTAAGTGCAAAAAACGCACAGGTTTTTCTGGGCTGCGACTTTTTCCGCGCTGGGATCTCGGGCTGCGTGTTTGTCCCAGCTCACAGGGGAAGGGGCGGGGGAAATGACAAGAATAACAAAAGATTTCGGCACTCACCCCTCTCCACTACAAATCCCCCCCCACACACACCCTGCGGATGAACTCTTTGGGAATCAGTGCTATTTTGCTACTATTTGTTATGAAATCAAATTTCACTTCAAAAAAAAAAAAAGGAGCTGAAAAGAGCTGCTGAAAGTGGATTGTGTGCTTCATGTTCTTTTAAACACTCACGGGGACCTTATTCCTGATTAGACGTCAGAGGATGAGAGTGAGGGCCCGGACTGTAATTCATCTTGATTTGCTCCATTGTCCCGCAGTTTGCAAACTATAATCCTGTATAATTTCAGGAACAAGCAGGTTTAGAATTAATGGGTCAATATTATTTAAAACAAAACACGGGGATCGTGACCTTTACCTCAACTACATATTGCTGGACAAGACTCAGGAAACTTTACTCTAACCTCTCAACCCCTGAGCTCTTTGAAAAAAAAATAAAAGAAGAAAGGAAAAAAAAAACTGGAGGCTTGTAGTTATTAGAAATGGTCTTTGTTTCTTTTAATGTCTGCAAAGGGTTTAGAAATAGTAATGCAATATAGCATGAAGAATATCTCTACTTAAGCCTTAAAGATAAACGCTGAGGCCTAAATATTTTGAACTGGAGGATTTTTCCTTGTGAATTTATTATAGATGTATTACTCCTAAAAAGGAATGTATATAAACTGGATATGTGGACCCTAGCACAGATTTCTTTAGAATCCTTTTCTGGAGGTGTGGCTCTCTCCTCTAAAGGAGTAAATAAATGAGAGTCACTGCAAACTGGTGTGCTTCTACAATTCTTTCAAGTTTCTTCCTCTTTCACTCTCATTATTTGCTAGCACTAATGTAATCTTCTAAGTTTAAGAAAAAAAATCTGAGATGACTAGACTTTGAAGTCTTTATCCCCCACTCTATGAGTGCCCCCTTCCATTTTTTTAGTTACTGATGAATGTATGGATATCATTTATTTCTACCAGATTTAAATAAATATTGATACCTTGCAAGTTTAGCAAGGAGCCTGGGGGAGACTGGTTTTGTTTAGAGGCCAGTAAACAAGGCTCCCTGTCTAGGTGACAGAAGAGGGAGGAGAAAGAATCCAGACCAATTTGTATGCAGTATATTTTACTCCCATGAAATAAAACACATATTTTTTTCATATTTGCTGAAAAGTAAAACAATAATATTGTACGAAATGTTATACACAGGGTAGGTTGTACATAGCAGTTTCAGAAACATCATTGCATCCACCAGAGAAACTATTCTAAAACTGATATTCACACATTTTTTATAATAATAATAGGTTAGAAACATACAGTGTGGCATTTTAGTATATACATTCCCTTGCTCGCAAGCGAAAAAAACCTAATCGCTTCTGTATAACATGCTTTATTTTAAAGCCTAACCTTTAAAAACACTGTTGTGATATTACTAACAACTGCTTTTATAAAATTAATTTGACATTTCCATATATATACATCCTTTCAGTCATTTTAATGTTAACAAGGCTAAACTTAAAAAATAACAAGCTTATAGTAATGTTAAAATGTCATATCCAGTCAAATATTTTGGTGTAACATGTCCTTGCAACTGTTGGAAAGAAATACTTTTGCGTGAAAGATGTCAGCCTCTGAGGCCATTCCTTTGAAATCAAAGGAACTCTCTTTTCCCTCTCCTCTCTCTTGAAATCAGTGGTTTTCTCTCCCCGCCCCCCTCCCCCATCATCTCCCCCCTTTTTCCTCAGCCTTTCTTTAGTGCGCACCACCTTCTAGCAGAGTCCCAAGTCTTTTTAAGGGCGGAGCTGCCCCCCACCACCGGCACAGTCCTAGGCTCCCGGCGCAGCGCGCACGCGCGCGGCTCAGGCTCACACCGGCCGGTCCACCGCGTACTGGCAAGCGCTCAGGTTGGACGCCGGATTCTGCACGCTGGCATAGCCAAAGCTAGAATGCTGCTTGGCTTTCAGTCTCAGGCTGGCCAGGCTCGAGTTACACGTGTCCCTATAAACGTACGGCGGAGTCGGCGGCGCGTAAGGACAGGCGGGCGTCGGCACGGCGGAATTCAGCGACGGGCTGCTCAGGTTGTTCAAGTTATTCAGGCTATTGAGACTGGAGCCCGGGACGCCGGTCACCGCCGACGGCACCATGCTGGACGACATACTCATGGACGAGATGGAATTGGGCGGGGAGAACATACTCTGCGAAGACAGGGGGTTCACGTTCATGGAGTTGAAGAAAGGGAAGCTCTTGGTGGACAGCGAGGCCGACGTCAGGCCCTTGGCGGCCCAGTTGTTGTAGGAGTAGCCGGGGTACATGTCGTCGTAGGGCTGCATGAGCCCGTTGAACTGGGGCCCGAAGCCATTCTTGCAGAGCTCGGCCTGCTGGTTGCGCTCTCGCTTTCTCCATTTAGCCCGGCGGTTCTTAAACCAAACCTGAGGATTGGTGAGGGGACACGGAGGGGGGGAGGGGGTAGGTAGGTGGGGCAGGGGAAGAGGGCAAGGGAACAGAGGCCACAGAACAGATTAGTAAAATCACGATCGATCCAAGGATCGGAGCCCCTCCCCCGCCGCCTCTCCCCCGCCGCGCACGCGCGCGCGCGCGTGCACCTCCAAGATTAGGAGGCTCCTAAACTATCCAGGCCAGCGCTGGGGGGATCCCAGCCCGCTCCGATCCCCGATCCTGGGCTCAAAGCCGGATCACAATCCCCACTTCGATGCTCAGTGGCCTGCGGGCCGCGGGATTGCTAACCCAGGCCCTTCCTCCGGAGCCCCAAACACTTAGTAGAAAATAAACCCGGATCAGTCAGCTTTCCGCCCAACCCTCCTCCGACCTGGCCGTCTGGCTTCCATTCCAAAGCCACAGATCCAGACACAAGCCCTAGGGCCTGGGGAGGGCACCTGAGGACCTGCTCTCCCTCTCCCGCAGCTCCTCCCTCCCCCATCTACCCCCCACACCGCACCCCAAGAAACTGGGGCCAGGACGCCACGTTCTTCTTACGCTTAGAAAAACAACCAAAGAAAAAGCGACTCGTTAAGTCCCACGGGCTTCGCGTGTAAAAGTCGGGGAACCACAAATGGTTCTATCCACAGCCCATTTTCCCCCTTCCCTCTGCGTTTCCTAGCCCTCTGCCCACCTTGGGCCTGGCCTGCGCGCTTGGCTCTGCTCTAGCCCGGCCCAGTGGGTTAATTTGGCTTTTCTGGCGATGGCCTAGGCTGGCCAGCCCCCCCCCCCCAAGCCCCCATCTGCGTCCCGTGGCCCAGCCGCAACCCCTCTCCCAATCCACATCGGGCCTGCGGGTCGCCCCAGACGGCGGCGGCTTTTGTGTATTGGAGCAAGGCCTGGCTCAATGTCCCCAAAGCAGACACCAGTGATGTTTCACATTACACATCTCCGGCGGGTCCAGACGCCTAATCCGGCTCTTTCCCACCCCCCTCCCTTTCTCCCTCTTCCATTCTCAATTTTCTTTTTATCCTCTGCCCTCGGCACCCGACTGCTATAAAAAGCCCACTTTGCTGACGCAGAGACAGAAGAACAGAACGGTTCACCCGCGCAGCCCGGGCCCTGCAAGGGCTGCTGGAAAGCTAGTGGGGTGAGAGGCTTTCCCCGAAGATTCCCCTGAACCACAAACGACGTTTTCATTTTAATGACTTGCCATCTCCACCCTAGGCCTTCTAAACTTTGCCCGGGTGAGGGGAGTACGTGCAGGGCCCGTTCCCTGACGCTGAAAGCGAGTGAAAGGCTGACCTAGCGCAAAACCACGAGGTCCCTGCTCGATCGCGCGGGCCCGGGGCGGTTAAAGTAAAACCATTTCCACCTCCAACCCGGCTCTTTTTCATTTCCTAGCATAGCCTCTTGCCCCGCACAAATGTCACCCAGAAGAATTTTCTTCCCTCTGCGTTGGGCGCCTTTTTTATTATTATTTCGTTATTATTATCTAAGGATTTATTTTTTTCATTCTTTATCCTGAAGATTTTTATTTTTCTCTACCGAACTCATATATAACAAAACAAAAAGGCCTCTGAATGATGCCTAGTTCTGTTTTCTTCTTCCTGAATCCTAATAATTTTGGAATTTTCCATCGACCGGCATAAACCAGGATGTTGCTATTGCTTGACTTTATTTAATCTCTTTCTGTCTTTTTTTTTTTGCCAATCCATAAAGTGCAGATTTGCTACAGAGTTGAGGTAAGCTCTCTTTCTTAAAACTATGATTATAATTAAGCGGAGGGGTGAATCCGTCTTCAAAGAGTTCAACTCCTGAGAGAAGATAAATAAACCAAATTGAAAAGTCTTCCCCCACTTTTTTTTTCCTAAGAGAGCTAGTAGAATCGTAGTTTGTTCGTGGAAATTACAAAACGAGGGGATATAGGGTGTGAGAGAGATCAGAATGGTGGAACCTTCCCCAGAAGGCCTGGTGAGGTGTGTGTGAGCAAGGCCGGGAGAGGAGAGGCTGGGCCTGGCCGGGAGGGAACTCTCCGAAGTGAAGACCCACCCTAGCCCGTCCCGGGCGGATTTTCCTTGTTAAAGGAGCACAGGTTGGAGCCTGTTTGCCGCTTTTGGCCGGGAGGGATTTTATTAGTGCTCGTCTGGCGACTGTAAGCCGGGAACACAATGCCCTTTGCTGAGGAATGCCCAAGCGGCCCTGCTCGAGAGGGCGCAGGATGGCGGGCAGAGAGCGGGCGCGGCTCCGGGCGCTGGCGCCTGGCCGTGGCAGCAGGGCCTCGGACGGGGGAGCTGTTACCTCGTCACCCGCGCGGCAGGGAGGCCTGGCGCCCGGGCCGGGCGGCACCCCGCCGGCGCCTGGCAGGGGAGCGCAAGCTACCACTTCCCTTTCCCCTTCGCAGATCTACCGGGCCCCACAACCCCGCTCCCCAAAACTGGGTTCCTGGCTCCTACCCGGACTCGGGCTTCCGTGAGATTGGTCCACACGGCGATTTCTTCGCGCGTGGACATGTCGGGGTAGCGGTTCCTTTGAAAAGTGGCTTCCAGCTCCTGCAGCTGCTGGCTGGTAAAATGAGTCCTCTGTCGCCGTTGGCGTTTCTTTTTGGAGGGGTCCTCGGCGCCCACGTCCTCATTCTTTCCCTGCTGACTCTTATCCTTCTCTGCAAAACGAAACACACGGAGACTCTGCTCAGAGTGGCCCACCTGCCACCCGCGTCTTCCCTCCGGACCCGACGGTGGCAGAGGCCGAGAGAGAGAGAGAGTGCGACGCGGCGGGGCGCAGCCGGGCGGCGGGCGGCGGGGACGCGGCCGTGGCCGGGCGCGCTTGGCCGGCGGTGTGCAGATGAAAGTGTGGGTGTGTGCGCCCCATCTCCTCCCCTCCCCCCTCAGCGCCCGCACGGTTTATTTACATGTTTATCTCACGGAGGCGGCACGGATCGTTTTGTTCTTTTTTTTTTTTTTTAAATAACCCGTGCTTTCAACGTGGGTTTCTCCACCTCTGCGCAGACACACCACGTCTCCCGGGACACGCGCGCACGCGTTTTACAGACACCCCTCCCCACGCATCCCCACTCCCCTGGAGAAATCTCAGATTACCATGCGGTTTGGGAAAGGGTCGGGGAAGTAGATGCCGGCATTGGATTAGGCACTCAAGTTCGCCAGATCTATTATTTTGGAGGGGAGCGTCTGGAGAACAGCATTTCTGAGTGATTTCAGAAAATAACTCCCCCCCCCCTCTTTTTCTAACACTCTGAACTTCAGAGCTGCCAGCCAAGAAGGGAACTAGCGTGGAGGCGGGGTGGCCTCCCAACGCCCTTGAATCAAGATGTGGGGACTTTGGTGACCCAGGACGCAGAAAGGAGGGCAGCTTAAGGAACCGGGCGGGGGTGGATTGCTCGAGACATTCGCGCCCCACGAGCCAGGTCGGTGAAGGTAGACTGAAAAGACCCGAGTCCTCACAATTCCTGCCCCCGGAAGTTCTGCCGCGATCCAGCAGGGCGACCACTCCCCCGCACCACACTTCCCCTCCCGCCAGAGGGGCGACTTCCTCGGGGCAGGCTGGGGAGGGCGGTGAGATCTGGAGACCTGGCTTTGCCGGAGCGGTTTAGGGGGGTGAGGGGAGGTGGACGACGACGTCCGCGGGGCGGCGAGGCGCCTTACCTGTGGCCTCCGGGCTAGAGGTGTCGGAGATGGTGTGCACCTCTAGCCTGTGCTTGGAGGAGTCCAGGGAGCGGGGCTGACCCGGAGCCAGCACCGAAGCCATGGCTAGTGGCTGGGGATGGTGGCAGGAGGACGACGTGGAGGCCGCCAACAGCTTGGTCCCGACTGCACGGTGCTCCGGGTGCAGCGGGCCTTTCATGCAGTTCATGGGCGAGGGCGTGAGCGGCGCCGCGCGTCCCGGGCTGCCGCCCCGCGACCCCCCAAAGGGGAGAACTGCGCCGCCGGTTCCTGGATTGCGCTGTTGTCTCCCCCCGCCAACACACACCTCACCCCACAGGCAAGGGCTACCGCCCCGGGGATGTCACCCCCGCCAAGTCCTGCAGCCAAGCTGCCCCCGATCTCCACCGCAAGGTTCAAGCGAGAGGGAGGGGGGAGAAAAGTCCAGCAACTGAGTGTCACGGAGCGATCGGAGACATGGGGTGAGGGGTCGTCTGGGCGGGAGGGCGCCCGCTCCGAGCGTCTTTGGGGAGTCGGCTTCGGAGATCCAAAGCGAAACAAGAATGGGCCAAGACCACCCCCCCCCGACTCCGTCCCTCCCTCCCTCCCCCAAATACCTCTCCAATAAGGAAAGCTAACGCCGACCGCGCTCCGCCCGCCCCCCGCGCGCGCGCGGCAGCCCTGACAGCGAAGTGTCAAGAGTGACAGGGACAGGTAGCTGATATTAGATCCCCCGCCGCGGAGGCCGTGGCGACAGGCAGCGGCGCGGGGGCCCCCTGAGCACAACCCCCCGGCCGGCCGAGCGCACGCACACCCCCGCGGGCCCGCCGAGCCGGAGCCGGGCCCCTCCGCCGCTCAGCTGCAGGCACCCCAGCGAGCGTCCGACCAGATCTGCCGCTCCGCGCTTCCCTGTTGGCCTAACGTCTTAAAACCAGAGGCGGGCTTCCTGCTGGTGAGACGTCACTCTGCAGCTGCCCTCCCCGGCTCTCTCCGCCTCCGCCTCCTCCCCCTCCTCCTCCTCCCCCCTCCCCCTCCCAGACCCTTCGCTGGACTGGAGTGACGTGGCTGCACACCAATCCCGAGGCCCAGAGCAGGGGGTGAAGGCCTTGTTCTCCCTGCACCTATCAGCGGTGCGGGGCCGGCTTAATTCCTAGCTGCGCCCACCCCGTCTGTCCTGGCAAGTTCTTGGGAATTCCACCCCGGCCCGGCCTCGGGCGATCTGGTTTTTAAGATAGGTGTTAGGGATGGAGGAATAGAGCCTGGAAGTAAAGAAACCGAAAAGTGGAAGGCTGAGAGTTACCAGGATCAACAAGACACCTAGACCCTCACCGCCCTTCCTTTTGTGTCTCATTATTATCTCTTTGCAGTGAGACACCCCCACCGCCCTCCCGGCCAGCCCCACTCGGCTCTGTCTAAAGGAGACACCCTACCTAGAACTCCAAAGTGATTAAAACCTGCACAGATTACCTTTCCGTTCTTAATTTCCCCGCCCCACCCAGACTGCCTGTCAGGTGAATGCCGCGCTAATCTAAGGAAGCTTTACTTTAATTGCAAAGGAGATGGGGGTCCCTGGGAGTGGGGTGGGGGTGAGAGTGGAAGGCAGGCTAATAAATTAGAAATCGAGAAGAAAATGGACCCGTCGAAAGAAAATCACTTTGACTGTAGACGGACAACTGTTTGGTGGCTCACTCTGGATTTAAACAAGAATAAAAAGTCGCCTCAAATCACGTCCTGGTAATGCTTATTAGTCCCTAGACAGAAAGCAGCACACAATAGAGGAGAAACCCTAACCCAGAGTTTTCAAAACGCTGAAAGCTTATCCATTCTACTTAACGTTGATTAAGACAAATATCCTAGATCTTTCAAATTCCTTGTACACTGTATTAAGCTCGTCCTAACCCAAGAGAGCCACGCTTTAAATTCGACTCTCTTGTTTACTTTATTATCAATCACATTTAAGTCCATAAAGTCCATAGAATCAACAACCTTGAGCTAATTATATATAAAATATGCTTTAATGAATTTTCATACAATTAAGGATGTTGCCAAATAACCAATTTCAAGGATAATTTTTAACAGTCATTTTCTTTTCATAGGGAACTCAAGGCTGTCTGGAATGATTTAAAGTACAGGCAGGCAGAGGTAGTAGGGTGTGCGCTAAGCTTAGATAACACATTCAACTAGGACACACTGCTTTTTTCATTTATATAAAAAAAAATCACCTTGAGGGTGTTAGTGAGAATCAACTGTTTATAGTATTATTCCCAGGGAAATTTCTGTTCCAAGGAAATTAAGAAACAAAGTGCAATCTAGGCAAAATAATTTTGCAAAGTCTTCTTGCCTGGCTGGGGCTATAGTTGAGGAGCGCTCTACTAAGTACCAGAACTGGGGGTGTGTGTGGGGAGTCCTTTTGTCTAGCTTAGGTCAGTTGAAGAACACAAAGTAATCTCTCCTAGGTTTCTGCATTGACGATTGTTTTATTGTGGAGTTAGTGTTATCATCTTTGAATGTGGATTTGTTTGCCGTTACAGTCAATGATTTGCAATGCCAGCATAAGGTATCTTCAGATACAAATTCCCTCCGAATCCTTATTCAGCATATTGGAAAATGTACACAGTCTAGCACAGAGCAGATGAAGCCCACCACAAATACACTTAGCACATTTCATTCCCCTTGCATCCAACCCTATCTATAACAATTCCCCCCCCCATTCTAACTATACTAGAGAGCAGTTCAAAGTCTTCCCACCACCATTATCTGACTGTAAGAAGCATTTAGCTACTAAGGAATCTTGCTTCAAGAGTAAGCTTCAAATCAGCAATTCTGGTTTTAACCTTTTATTTCACTTCACCCCATTCCATGCACACAACACACACACACACACACACACACACACACACACACACACACACACACACACACACACACCCCTACACCAACACCTGCTCAAAGGATAACTCTTTCCCCATTTGACAGGTCTACATGAACCGAAGCTTCTATCTCAGCCATATTAGGTCCTGCAATCTTATCACTAAATTATACGTAGTACACCAGGAGTCTGTTGGTAAAGAAGGTGAAATTAATTTACATTCTGCTCATTATCTGGTGCTTAAATGACGTGTTTTATCCCTGAGATTTGGCAGAAGATCTCCTTCTCAGACCCCACAGCATTCCACTGAAGACAATGTTCTTACATTTGTAGTGGTTTTTAATCTGATAAGACTCTAATTTGCTTAAGTCTTTTAAATAAGGGTTTTAAATGTTTCTAGCCATTTTCTTATTGAATTTCCTCTAATTCCCCCAAGATCATAAAATATGTGTGTAAAGTAAATATTTTCTCCCATTGCACTACCAGCCGATGACCTATAACTAAGTCAATATGAATCCAGCTCTTTTGGGCCCATATTCCAATTCTTCTTCTAAACCTCAGTATGGTCCTATGATACAATTCCCCTTAAAACTTCATTGCATGAATAGACTCTATCATATCAAAGAATGAAAAAAATGGCAGAGCATTTGCTCACCCTTGTTTCAGGATTCAAATCTGAGAGCGGCAAAAACGAAACAAAACGAAACAAAACTTTTGGAGGGAGTAGTATTTTTGAAGTGTGGACATTTTTAAAAATGCCTGTCCACTCAATTAAAACCTGAGAAGCGCTAAAGAGCCATACAATTTCTAAGCTCCTTTTTTATGAAATACGTTGCTGTTGTTGTTGTGAAGCTTGTATGGTTCTGCTTTTCCTGTGGAACTTTCATTCTGCCAAACCTAGTCATATAGGAAAGACCTCAACCTGTTAGGCACAAGCATATGAAAACCCCAGGGGTAAGTGACAACTCCTCATAGTGCCAAAGTATGAGATGCGTTGGAAATGCTTGGGGATTTGCTGGAATCCCTGAAGATAGAGAGAGAGAGAGAGAGAGAGAGAGAGAGAGAGAGAGAGAGAGAGAGAGAGAGAGAGAGAGAGAGAGGGAGGGAGGGAGGGAGGGAGGGAGGGAGGGAGGGAGGGAGAGAGAGAGGAGAGACAGACAGAGAGACAGACAGAGAGACAGAGGAAGACAGACAGAGAGAGAGAGAGAGAGAGAGAGAGAGAGAGAGAGAGAGAGAGAGAGAGAGAAGAAGAGGAGAGGGAGAGGGAGAGAGGAAGAAGGAGGAAGAGGAGGAGGAGGAGGAGGAGAAAGAACCTTCAATTGTCCAGGTCTACTGAAATCAGGAGGGCAAAAAAAAAAATAATCTAAGGAATACTGGTTAGAGCAAAAGCAAAAATCACTTATCCATATGTGATGTACATATAAATATATGTAGATATATCTCTGCGTATCCCTTCTTTTAAACCTTCCTGTCACTCTGCCCCATATTTCTATGCTCCTTAAACATTTATTTCTCAAATAGAATCTATACATACATACATACATCATATATTTCTAGAAAGAATATATAGACACTCATATATTGAAATAATATCTATAGCAAGGGAATATCTATCTGTTGGTCTATCTATTTATGTATCTATTTATGTATCTATCTATTTATGTATTTTGTGCACACACACACACACACACACACTCCCAGCTTTCCACATAATTGACTCAAAGTGATGATTTTCTTTGCATTTTTCTAGTTGGAATCTCAACCCTCTCCTAATCTCCTAATCACTTTATACACTCTGAACAGCCACAACTGAGTGACACTTTTCCTCCAGACCAACAGAGCTGACTCCAACATGAAATCTACATGGGATAAAAGGAGGGTTGGTGAGGGAGGGGCACCAAGAAATGCTCCCTTTACAGTGATCACTTCATGGTGAGTGCGGGTGGAGGACAGATTTGAAGATATATTCTACAGAAGACTTGTACCCGGGAGCTGGCTGACATAGATTAGGAATTAGTTGCATTGCAAGCTGAAGTTGGAGACACTGCTGAATTGAACACTACAGAATTGCTGCAATCCAAAAGACTGGATTCTCCATTGGATTCTTGATTGGAAATGACTGATTTTAGCCTTCATCACAGACGTTTTCAATCCAGAAAAGAATGATCTTGGCTCTGCTGCACACGTCTCCGTTTGGCAGGTTGTGGGGGTGGTGGTTAGGAGAGGGGTGGAAAGCCAGGAAGCCCAGGGCTGGTTTGAGTTTTGAGTCTAGAAGAAATCAGGGGTCAGTTTTCTCAATGGCCTCTTCTTGCTTACTCTTTCAAATAAAGATGCTCCAGGAGGGAAATGTGCAAGGTGGAAGCAGCATGTTTTGAGTTGGTATTTGCCATCAAGGACTAGTTTTACAGTCGCATTTAATTGCATACTCTTTAGTATTCTGTTTTTATCTTCTCCCTACCCCCCCCCATAAACCCTTTTACTTATCAAAGGGCACAATTGGGTTGGAGGATCACTTTAGGTAGCTAATGAAGAGTATGTATGGGCTAGGACCTAAGCAAGAAATCCTGAAAGTTCTGGAAGAAATTCTCCTCAGAACTCACCCAGAAGATGTCACTTGTCTCTCGGAGCTGTAAGGCCACCGAGGGGCCACAAGTGCTGTCCAGGCTCAAAGCCCGCTGGGACTCAGCTGGGTGAGTGCAGTCGAGGGTGGGCGGTATAAAGACCAGAGGTGCCCTGCTGCACAAGAATTGGCTTTCCCTTCCCCGCCTTCCACGGCCAGGCTTTTCACCAAAGAAGCTGAAAAGGTGCCCTTCACTGCCCATAGCCACGAACCTGACCCCGAAATCAAAAATTCTGCGGTGAATGATTTTTCCTCCCATTCTCTAAATGGAATGAAAAGGTGCAGGCTTGTTTAAGGGGACTCTTTCCTGAACCAGGATAATGCTCACCCTTTCTGTGTCCCTGAAAATGCAAATGACACGGTCTCACACAAGCTGCCGAAGGAGAGAATGGCAGCCTAGAAGATGCCAAGGAGAGCATCTCCACCTCACTTGGAGAGGAGAGGAATGGAGGACAGGGTACCAAAATGGCCAAGCCAACATGCCAGTCATGTTTTCTTCACACATTTGAATGTGAGCATTATGGGTTTACTGCGTGTTTATTTAATGTCTAGAAAGTGAGTATTTTAAAGAGCTAAGTTTAAAAAGAGAGAGAATGGCATTATATACATATGTATTAGAAGTGTAGGGGAGAGGGGAAGAGAGCAAGATGGGGAAGAAATAAGGGGGGGATAAAGGAAAGAGAGGAAAGGAGGGGGGAGGGAATGAAAGTGTGAGATTAAACATGAACAGCCAGGTTTGGAGAAAAGACAGTGGCAAGAGGATGAATAAAGCCACTTAAAAGACAATTAGATAGAAACACTCCTCTCTCTCTTCTTTTCCTCTAGGTAACTCATGTCCATCTCCCTTTTCTTTCTCTCACTCTATCTTCTTTCTGTTTTTCTCTCCCAGACATGTTGGTAGCTAACATTCAGCATTAGTTGTCATGGTGACCATAAATCACATAAATCCAAAAATACCCACCTATAATCTGAGATGAAGCTTTTATTTCCCTAGTGAAATAATATTTTAAAAGCTGTCAGCTGACAACAAAAAAGGAACCCACCTCATTGTAGTAACCCAAGTAATAAATTACTTCTAAAGGTTTAAATTAAAATGTCAGCCTGTTAGAAACATGCTAGGAGAATCTTGGGCACTCTTGAAGTCAAATCCACACAATGAAGTTGATTCAATTACTCTTGGTTGATCTCTAACACACACACACACACACACACACACACACACACACACACACACCTTTGTATACACTCTCTTCATTCATTTCTTCTCTCCCTACCCAACTTAGTCTTCACTGATTTGTTAAAGAAACAGGTAAGTCAGGTGCCTGTGGCTGAAGCCTCTGGTCTCAGCTACTCAGGAGGCTGAAATCGGAGGATGGAGGTTAGAAGCCAGCTCAGTCAGGAAAGTCTGTGAGACTCTTATCTCCAAGTAACCACCACCAAAACGCTGGAAGCGGAGGAATAGCTCAAGTGGTAGAATACCAGCCTTAAGCAGAAGAAGCTAAGGACAGCACTCAAGCTCTGCATTCAAGTCCCGATTCTGGAATGAAGAAAGGAAGGAAAAAAAGAGAGAGAAAGGAAGGCAGATAGATGGAAGGTAGGAAGAAAGAAAAAGAGAGGTTGGAAAAAAAGAATGAGAGAAAGGAAAGGAAAAGAAGGGGAGGAAGAGAGGGACGAGGGATGGAAGGAAAGAAGAAAGAAGCCTCCTAGATTAAAAAGGATGCAGTACTAACCTTTTGGAGACCTTGTGTGTATTGATCACTTCCCTAAATGAAAGGTGGTAGTTTAATTAATGGGGGGTTATCATAGTGACTCTGAATAAGGAAATGCCGAGAGCAAGACTGGAAAGGGAGAGACCAAATCATAGAGAACTGAATTGAGCTGCCAGGTGCTGTGGTTACCTCTAGGACAGATATGGTAGGTATATGCTTTCCCAATTGGATGCCCTGGGGAGGAGCACGCGACTGCAGTTGGTCCTTTTGTCTTTTACCTTGGGCTTGTTGTCTTTTGCCTATCTTGGATTACAGGGTATTCGCCTAGATGAAGAGCCATTAATTACCCATTCAGTCAATATTAGGAAGATGACAAAGCTTTTTACATAGGATTAAGAGGACATCAGATTGTTCCATTAGTATATTCCTGCTCACGAATAAGCTTTCGTTATACATTTCCTTTTCCCCCATGGGCTGCTCTAACAACTGCTGCATAGATTAACCGCACTTGGTGCCGAATGGAAGCCCTCGCAGCGGGAAGAAACTTTGAGTGCGAACAGAGTCAGGAAGAAGGGACCGGACCTGCAGATTATTTTGCCAAGGACCCACCGGGACTGCCTACTTTTGGAGGATGGGCACAATATTCCCTCCCTGGTACAGGAAAATTAGAAAAAAATACCACAGAGAGGCAGCTTCTGTGAGTAAGCTGCAGAATTGATTCTGGTGGCATTGGCTGGCATGGAGAAAAAGAAACGGAAATCTCCATTCACTCCCCAGCAATCCTGACTTTTTCTGGCTTTTTCCTCCTCCTCCTCCTCCTCCTCCTCCTCCTCCTCCTCCTCCTCCTCCTCCTCCTCCTTCTCCTCCTCCTTCTTCTTCCCCCTTTTTAAAATTTTATTTTCTTCTGGAAGCCTCAAGCTTCTTCCTTTGACAAGCCTCTGTCCCTGGTCTTGGAAACACACAGTAAGAGTTCTCCTCCACTTTCTTTCTCAAGGTCTTGGATCACCCATGGTTGCATCAAATGTTTTGCGCTGTGCATTTTGCTATAGATAGATCACCTGATCTCTCTGGCTTCCCTGTTGGTATTAATGTTTTATACAGGAGACAGAAAACCGGATTATTGGCTTCTGGGAGCAGGGGGGGGGGTACAATCTACGCAACTGTGAGCTTGGCAAACATTTGCTGAATGAATGCATGGTCATAGAAGAGGCACTGGATAGTTACTGATCTGGCCAGAGTTAACCCGCGTGCAGGGAAGGAGGTTGGGCCGAGCTGTGGCAATGAGAGAAAGACCTGGGTCGCTATTAGAAGTGTCCACGGGCGGTCACCTCCCAGGCGAAGAAGGTCTGGACACAATTAGACTTGGGTTCAGTGGAACACTTTTAGTCCAACAGCTCTGTCGATGGTATTTAAAAATTAATGCCACAGCTGAAGGAGGCCTGGCCAAGTACAAGTGGCCAAGTGACAAGGCAAAGCCAGGTGTGGGGGTCTCGTGGGATTGGAGACTCGGATCTCGAATCTGCACCTAGAAACTTTTCGAGGGGGGGGGATGGGAAAAGGTCAACCTGTCCCTTTTCTGAAGGCCAAGCCCATTTAAGGAGCTCCTCAAAATACTCCTTGAGGGATACCCCAAAGATGAAATTCAACCTCGAGTCTGTGATTATTGGGTTCGGTCGACTGTTTAGGGGAAGGGGGATAAAGGAGGGGATAGGAGGAGAGGACTTTAACTCTTTAACTTGAACTCAAACCTTTTACACCATTCTAGGTGCCCGGTGATCCCTCTTAACCCCTCACACTGCCTAGAAATTGGTGGGTTTCAACTGGGCTAGTGGTGCCATCAGTGGTTTGGGAGGGAAAGGAGACTCAGTTTTAAAGAGGTGTGGGGCTGGCTGCGACCTCTCAGAGGTCGTTGATCCACCTCAACTATCTCTTCAGAGAACTTCAGCCTCGGGGTAGGACTAGTATTTATTTGTGGAGGAAGGGGAGGGCCAACAATATAACATCAGAGTTCTTAAAACAAAAAATAATATTTCGTTATGAACATGTTTTAAAATAAAACAAATGCTACAAATGGCAATACAAGATTGCTTTTGTTTTAAAGGGCAGGCTCAGACAACATTTACATCTTTATCAAATCACGTTAGAATGGCTAAGGAGTATTTATTCTAACCACTTTCTTTTAGTGAAGCTATATTTTTACTTACTCGTGTATGACTTTTTTTTTGTCTGACAGTTCCCTAAAAGCCAAAAAAAAAAAATCAACATTTTCAACATTTCTTCCCACCACATGCCGCTTCGTAATTAGTAACATTAAACATGTTTAGGCAGTAATTGTTTCTCTTCGATCCACAAGGTAGAAGAACAGACAAGGTAAAAGGAATACTCTTCCACACATATGAAAATAATACAAGCCTGGAAGTAATGTTTTAGAAAGCAATCGTTGATTATTTCTAGTCCTCTCTCCTTTTTTTTCCTTGCTAATTATCAAAAGTGGACCCTCAGGGGCGCCGGTGCTTGATTTTTCGAGGCTTCCTCTGGCTTGTGGCTGCTTTACAGAAACCATTCCTTAGGTCAACAAAACTTGGGTGGAAATGGGGAGGGGGGAGAGGAGGGGACAAAACGGTTCTCTCTGGTTCCCTGCACACTGACTGACACAGGTCGGCCCGGCCAGAGGCCGAGGGCTGCCCGCCCTGAGCGAAGGACAACCTCGAACCTCTTCTGGACTAGCCAGAGCCGGGCCTGAATTTACACAAAGCATTTTCCCCGGGAGTCATCGCTGCTCTTGATTTTTAACCATATCTCAAACATTCTCCGGTCTAATAATTTATTTTTACGACCGATTATCAAACAGAAGAAGAATTTAACACAATCTTAATGACAGAAATCACCCGACATTATCTCTGCATTGCTCTCATTTAACCCCATGGGGTTAATCCGGACAAGTGAGCCTTTAACTGGCAATAATAGTTGCAGGGGGGCCTGCGAATCTCCGGCTCGCTTAGGACACTTGATTTTTTTTTTTAACAAATAATTCCCTACCCTACACCCCCCTTCCAATCTCTCGGATACATAGAGAAGCCTAAATGGAGGGTCTTTGTTTTCCTCTGAGCAATCTGGTTTGTTTACTTGGCCGTTGTCCCAAATCTTCCAGCTCTCCACACATTACATTCTGTCCTTACACTTTAATCCGGAAGGAGGAGGTTAGGGCCCCTGGGCTGGGGGCGCGGGGGGGGGGGTCTTTATCTCCTCACACTATCAAAGGTCAACAACCTCCTAAGGCTAGACACTTATTTATTTCGGAGCCTGGAAAAGTCGGAGAACTTAGAGAAACAGTACTTTGGGAGTTGCCTTTCCCCGTCCCCCCCCCCATGGCAATTACAACACAACAACAACAACAACAAAAATCCTCCACCCACCTCCCAATCTCAATTCTGCAGAGGCCTGGGCAGTGGATAGGAGACGTGGGTAACGATTACACAAGCCTATGGACTGGTTTAAGATGCAAACAGCCAATCAAGTCATGACATCACCCAAAGCCGGGGCCTGACAATCTGCACCACAGGTCCGCAGCACTCCACACCCTCTCCACCCTCGGCGGCTGCGCAAGCTCTCTCGTCCCAGACTCCGTAGAGGAGTGTGCAGAACCCCGACTCCCCCCGGGCGAATCTTCCATCGCCAACACGTTTTCGGTGCTCGCCTGCCGACTTTCAACCCCACACCCCACAAACCTAGGGATGGGGCCAAGGTAGAGCGCCCATGGAGTGGGCACTGGTGGCTTTGAGCGCAGTGGGACATGGCTAGCGACAGAGGTCGCTGTTGGACCACTTTTCCACGCCAGCTGGAGGCGCGGAGGTAGGCTGAGACTTGCAGAAGAGATCTGACCACAGGGAGAGAGGGAGAGAGGGAGAGAGGGAGAGAGGGAGAGAGGGAGAGAGGGGGAGAGAGAGAGAGAGAGAGAGAGAGAGAGAGAGAGAGAGAGAGAGAGAGAGAGAGAGAGAGAGAGAGAGAGAGAGAGAGAGAGAGAGAGAGAGAACGAGAACCAGACAGAGGTGTTGGGTCTCGGGAGTGTCCTGGAAATGGGGAAAAGGAATTCACTTCCCGGGGACGGCAGTTGCTCGTTTTACCCTGGGGCCAAAGTCTTAAGTTCAAGCCACAGAAGGCTCCGGCTGCCTCGAGTTTCAGCCCTAGGCTCAGAGTCCCCGAGGCGGGTGCCCAGCGCGAGGCCTGCGCTGCCCTCCCGGCCTTACCCACGGCGCCGGGCTGCTGCTGCGGGAACAACCCGCTGCAAGGCGGCCTCTCTTCCGCTCCCGGGGGTGGGGGGATCTGTGGACCCGGTCTTTGGGATTTCAGAGTCTTAGGAGAAGAGACAGGACAACGCTGCCAGCAGCACCCCTGGGCCCTGGCACAACCCTTGTGCCGTGCAAAGGGATTGCCCAAAGCCGCGGGCCTAAAGGAGCCCAGGACCGGGCCGGGGGCCGGCGTGGGTATCAAGGCAAGACGAATGAGAAAGAGGGACCGAGAGCAAAGACCCGGTTAGAGGAAAGAGCCCAAGCGAGTCAGCCCCCTCACCCCCCTTCATCTGCAAAGCAGCTTAGGGTGGCGAACTTTCTCCGCGTCTCCCTGGCTGCCCTGCGCTGCTGCCGAGGGGAGAAGGTGTGTCCAGGCCTTGGGCACTCTGTGCCAAGTCTCCTCCTGGTCTACGGCTCCCCAAACCTCCCCCCAAAGAGGTGAGGATGCACTTGGCTTAGTTCTGATGTCTTTCCTGCCTTAGGTGGCTCCTCGGAAAAGCGCCGATGGCTGGGGAGACTCACAAGCGCCGACTCGCATTCAGTGACCCCAGTAGGAGAAACAGGCTCTTACCTAGTTGCACACACGCCGACACTAGTTTGCGACAATTGGTCTCCATTCCCCGTTATCTGAAAAACACAAGAGTAGTGTGTGACCAAACGGTCGCACAAGGCTTCCGAAGGGCCGCTTGGGCCGTGGTGAACTTGAAGTCTAGCTGTGGTGTGTCTAATATGTACCCGGATTCAGGCGCGCGTCGAGGGCCTGACAGCTGCAGGCTGCCGAGCTCCAGGCCCAACCTAGCCTCGCATCCAGGACCTCTGGCTGGACATCAGTCGATGATCCAGCTCCAGAACTGCAACCGATGGGTCCAGACCCGGGGGAGGGGGGTGGGGACCGATAAAACGGCCGAGAGCTGCAAAGGCTGCACAATGACTTTGCAAAGCATCTATGTTCTAGGCGCCTTAAGCATATAGACACAATTTGGTGATGGGCGAAGTGGATCTTTCTGTTTGAGAAAGACACCATTCGGCACAATGTCCATTAATTGGAACTCAGTAAATATTTGCCAACTTTCTCGTGTCACCGACAGCAAGATACCTTAGGTTTTCTGAAAGGAAGGGAATTTTAGCCTGGATGCTCCTGGAATGAGTTTGACTCCGGGCCTCTCATCAGGAGCCACTTTTCCATATTTAGCCACACTTTTCCCTGGAGATACTCATCCAACCATTTATTTACCCTAAAGTATGATTTAAGATCTCAAAGTTGAGACGAGGGGAGGACTGAGCGAGCATTCTTAAAAGGGTTTACTATCCGCCAAGCGCCAAGTACGGAAGGGGGAGGGGGCTCCTTCTCCAGTGATTTCTTTTCCTCTCCTAGGCAAGCCAAATCTTTTTAAAATTTCCAACCACAGTACAGACAGCCAAGCATTTATTCCCCCTCCTTTTTTTTTTTTTTTTTTTTTTTTTTGCCAAAGGCAAACTGGGAAAGGTAGGTGGCAGATAGGGGGGGTGGTAGGCTCGTAAGAGTGGGTTCGGGAAAAGGGGATATGAGAAAAGAAAGCAAGTCCCGGGCTCCCCAGGCCCGTTCGATTTCCGGCTCCCCAGTCTTTTGGTTCTGGATAACCAGAACTGGTGTTCGGATGGGAGCCACTTTGTCTTTAGTCCGAGGCTGGGGTGGGAGCTCGCGTGGCTGGGTTGGTTGGAGGGACAGAGGCAGGGTAGGGAGCTAGGGGCCTAGTTCTGGCATGAGTCTCTTTTTCATCCTCCTCAGACTCTCCTGGAGCTAGCCTGGTCCAGGGGCCTCTGGCCAAGTCGAAGCCCACCGGAGGGGCTGCCCAGTGCGGCAGAGAGAGAGAGCCGAGTGTGGAGGTCGACAGGCTGTTCCCCCACCAGCTACAGAGCCCCAGGCCGGGACTCTGCCGATCCTTGTGGGCTCCTGGGCCCAGAAGTAGCAGTTTGGCGGCTCCAGATTTAGTGATTCCGCCGTAAAATCACAGGATTAGTCCCTGATTGAGATGTCTGTTCGTGAGATATTACAAAATTCATTATCACAGCTTTCTACTAACTCGATATGAAGTAACACAGATGGGATTTTATTAGTCCAGACTTCAAATGTTTACTTATGATAATTTCTGGGGAAATTTGCATGTCATCATCATTTCGATAATCTTTTTTTTTATATGTCTGAACTGGCTGCATTATTAGTGGGTACTAGAGCATTGCAGATGGTAACTGCAAATAGTTTTTTTATTTTAATTTTATTTTTTAAGAAATGAAATATACAAGAGAGAAAGATTTGATAGTCTGGGTGGCAAAGTCGGTCAATGATTCCACATTCTGCCCTTAGCCTATGCTCCAATATTGAAGACCAAACAAAGCAACAGAAAAGAAATCTTCCAGATCTCTAGAGGGCTTCGTGTACAGACCAGAGGAGGGTCAAGGCATATTCTTAGCTCACTCCCACACATCATTGTGACTTTGGAATTTATTTTGCAGCAAGATGAGTCCCAAGATCTGACTTACATGCTTTATAAAAAATAATAACAGGCCTATTAGAGGGATTCAGCCTAAATAACTAGGAACGATAATTTTTAAAAAGAGACCTCCAATACTTTCTTGCTAATTTTTAAACTTGCCCTGTCAAGACAAATTTTGTGTGGCAAATTTTGCTGCCAGATTCTGGGAATAGCTTTGAAGGCTAAATCTCACAAATTGAGATGAGGAGTATTTCTGAGTGGCAAGTTATTTTCACCTCTCCCCATCCCAAAATTCATCTATATTCTGATTGGAATCTTATTTTGGCCAATTTATGTCTTATTTTGTGGCCATGTTAAAAAAAAAAAAGCACAACACAACAGTTAGTGTACACAGAAAAAGTGTATTGGTAAGACAGACTGGTAGTCCCCAAGAAGTAAAAGTTTGCTTAAACATAATTTCTGAGGACTGACCCCAGGAAAAGAACCATAGTTTTAATAATTGTGATGGCTCCACTTTCTTTTCCCTTTCTTTCCATTTATCTTGTTACCCTGTAACAGAATAATTAATGGAAAGTTTAAAAATAAACAGCACAAAGAACATGAGCTAAATTGGTGTGATTAGCTAGTAAATTAATTTGCAGTGGATGATTATTTAAGGAAATAAAAAACTGCTTTAATGCAGTTCATATTTTACCATGTGCAAACCTTTTCAAACGAATACGTACACTTGGTTTACTAGTGTTTAAAGACAAACATGATCAACTTCATAGACAAAGAGCTGGAATAATTAAACATCATTTTTTGGGAGGCAAAGTAAAACATTTCATAAATGCAGTGGCAATTTAATTTTTTCAGAAAAGTTTGATTATTAGAGTCATATACTTATTTTATGTGATACCAACAAAAATTCTCAGTTTATTTTGCTCACATGCTTTGCATCTGACCTGACTGGTATTTGAATTTTAGATGGATTTTTCTCTGAACTGATATTAATATTCAAGCTACAGAAGCATCTTTAGTTGTGATTAATGGTTTAAAAGGAATGAAAAGAATTCTCTCTCAATCAGATTGTTTTTCATCAAAATATTTTAGCATGTATGTATTTCTATTGTTGCCAGTCTGAACAGTAAGTTTTTTTTCTCTCTACGTTTACTTTAATAAGACCTAACACTCATAGGAAACAGCGTAAGAATCTCACAGTCACAATAGCTTGATTCCTTAGAGAAAGTAAAGCGAATAAATCGGAATAAAAATAACTTATTTCCCAGGTTTACCATCACCCCCTTCCCTCCCCCTTAGTTGCGGGTTGGAAAACAATTCTCTTCCAGCATTCATTTAAAATGTCTCTCCTGAAGTGCGAGATCGGAGTTGTCTGGTGATCAATTTACTAAAGGATTTATAATCCGAAGTAAATGTGCGGACTCGGCACCTAGGCCTGGCTCCCCAGGTAATTCGCTTGGGCCTGAGAGGTCACTAAACTGCCAGTTAAAGATGGAATTTCTTTCTCCAGTGGATAATAATGGGAGAAGGGGCTAATCTTCCAGTAGCTGAAACTTTGTTCGGTAGCTCTTTATCTTGAGCATGCTAATCCTCGGCCTGAAGATTTGTGTCTGGGCCGGTTGGCACCGCGATTTCGGGGAAGATACCTCGTTTGAAATGCCAGCCGTGGTCTAGCTTTCCACTTGAGCGCGCCCTGTAGATTGTTCGTTTCTGCGGCGGCGGCCGGGAAACGTAAGAAACAGAGCTTTGCAAGGTCTGTTTGCCAACTGCGTTCCCTCCCGGGGAAGGGCGGGGGGTGGCTGGGTGCGGGAAGTGGGGGGGGGGGAGAGAAAGAAACGCTGCCCAGAGAGCCACAAATCACCTACTGTGAAGATTCTCCAAAGTGGAACAAATTTCCCGACTCGCATTATCTCACAACCCTGCGGGCGAGGCGGCCTCCACTTACCAGCTACCGGGGGAGGGGAAGGGACAGGGCTGCCGCTGGTCCGGGCGTCCACACCGCTTCCCCGGGGCCGACTTGCAGCAAGCTGGGGGTCGGGCTGCACCCGAAAGCCGGATCCGAGAAGAGTGTGGGGTTCCCAGGGGTGCCAAGAGCCGAGCAAGTCCACGAGGGCGCGGGGAGGCGGAGGGGGGGCCGGGCTCGGGAGCCTAGAGCCGGCCGGCAGGGCAGCAGCTTCTTTCTGCTCCTCCTCGGCGGGTTTCTCACTGGGTCTTGCACACTCTCTCCACTCCCTCCCTCCCTCTCATCTCTCCCTCCCTCCCTCCCTCTTTTCTCTCTCTCTCTCTCTCTCTCTCTCTCTCTCTCTCTCTCTCTCTCTCTCTCTCTCTCTCTCTCTCTCTCTCTCTCTCTCTCTCTCTCTCTCTCTCTCTCTCTCTCTCTCTTTCCTCGGGCTCCGAGTGGGGAGTGACGTGACGTCAGCAGAGATTCCACCAAACTCCAGTGCACAGCGGCGCGCGGGGCGGGCGCGCGGGGCTGCGCGGCGGCGGGTGATGGACGAGTCCGGCACCGGGCGCTCGCTCGCTCGCCCGCGGCCAGTGCGCAGGGGTGGGGGGTGGGGTGGGAGGGGAGACGCGAGGCGAGGCGTGCAGGCAGCGGACTGGGGACTTCGCCAGCCCAAGAGAGGAGGGGAAAAAAAAAAAGATCGGGGCGAGAGGGAGAAGGAGAGGGCGCAAGGCTCACACCGCCGCCGACCCCGCGGGCAGGCTCGTGCTCTCCCCGAGGGGAAGGGGGAGGAGAAGGGGGATGCGGTGGGGAGGGGAGAAGGGGGGGGGGGAGGAATAGAGTCAGAGCGGGAGCCGTAATAAATCAGAGCTTCTAGGGGGTGGAAGGGGTAGAAACCTGCTCTGGGGACAGATCGGGACGACTTGGGAGGAAGGGGCCGGCCAAGTGGCCCAGGAGATGGAACAAAGGAGAGTGTGCAGGGGTTTGTTTGGAGTGTGTGTATGTGCGTGTGAACGCGCGTGTGTACGCGCGCTCCTGACCTCCTTTCGGGCCTGTAGAGTGGAAGAGAAAAGGTCACGGGCAGGAGGGATGATGGTGAAAGAAGCAAAGTAGGAGACATTTGAGGGCCAAAGTGGAGGTGGGTGGACGGGAGGAAGAGAAGACGACTCAGAGAAATTGGAGACAAAAAAAAAATGGGGGTGTGATGGAGAGGGGAGAAGAAAACTCTGGAGTCACGCTGGTGGAGGAAAGAGGCCGGCCAGAGTGGCCGGGACACCGAGCCTGGAGCTCAGGCGGGTGGGACCCGGAGCGCTCCGAGTGGGGGCGTTCGGGGCGCAGGTAGGCGACGCCGCACGCCGACCATGGCTCCCGGTGGGGTCGCCTGGACGTGGCTCAGAGCTGAGTGTAGAATTTCCTCCGCTGCCCCCACACTTCACAAGTTCACACCGGGTCACGGGGATCTCATTTTTTAAAATGACGAGGTTAAGGTTCCTGACGATGGTAGTGGTGTTAAATTGCACGGGCTGGGGTTGGATTGGGGGAGTGCTGGTGGATGGGGGGTTAGCGCCTTCAAATTCACGTTTGCGCCTAAAATCGAAGACTAGGTGACCCGCGAGGGCTATTCTCACCCGATGGGGTGCCCTCTTTCGGAACCCTGCTACTCCGATTCCTCGGTCAGCAGTGTGTATTTTGGTAGTGCGCAGGGTCTTTGAGCTCCGTCCTGCCTTTGGGTAGAAGGACTATAAATATGATTTGCCTGGAAGACCAGGTGCGGAAGCAGAAGCGGGGAGCCTAGTTCTTTCAATCTCAAGGGCGTCCTGGGAATGCAGGGTTTTTGCAAAGTGTGGGACAACAGACTTAGCTCTGAGTTCTTCCATCACTGTTCATTTCTTGGGAAGAACAAAACCTCCACCAGGGCCTGCCATGAAAGGATTCTTCTGTTTAATCCCCACTAGAGATCAAAGTTTCATCTGAAAGTTGTATTGCTCTTCCTAAATCAAGACACCAATTCTTGTCATTTTAGGCAGATGCGCTATCCTATTGGAAGACCTTGTACAAAACAGATATAAAAAGCCAGGCGTTTAGCTCTAGCTCAGGGTTCACCACATAGATGGCTGAGCTTCCTCTACAGTTGGGGGACTGTCTGCAACGTGTTCTGTGTTTTCTTGAATTACTCCGTGTTTTGAATTCATTTGAGTTAGCAGTAAAAACAGGCAAACAAACTCGCTCAATTTGTTTTGAGTGCTAAATCCCTTCTCTTGGAAATAGCTAACAGTCGACAGATGGACTCGTTTTACAGAAAGACTTCGCCTCTTCAGCCACGAAGAAAACGGATGAGAGATCTGCATTTTAAGTCATTTCTAACCTCCAAGTACTGTCCACAAAAAGTCAAACTTTCTCTTTTTTACCCAGTGGAAACTTAAGACTGTGTTGCTGGGTGGTTGGGGGGGAGGGGCTATACCCACGTGATGTTTTTAATTTTAATTTGCTCTCTGTCTCTGAGAATTAAAAAATTTACTATTTTATGTTTAAAAAATCAAATTCCTTCAACAAGTTTTTTCCTACCTTCTCCCCTCCCCACTGGGTTCTAGACACCACATATCTGAAAAAGCTAGTCTGAAAATATTATTTTTCATTTCTCACAATGGACAGTTTGGGGATACTCCCTCCACCTTCCTAAGTAATGGATTAATATCACCCCTCTCTGCTTGCTTTCTTTCTTTCTTTCTTTCTTTCTTTCTTTCTTTCTTTCTTTCTTTCTTTCTTTCTTGCTTGCTTGCTTGCTTGCTTGCTTGCTTGCTTGCTTGCTTGCTTGCTTTCGATTAAATGATGCTTGCAGCGGAAGGGCCTAGCCTTTAGCTGGTGGCAAGGATGGGAAATTGTCTAGAAAATTTGAAAGAATGTAAAAATCAAAGACAGGAAGGCTCAGGCATCCTCCAGAGACGCTGGAAAAGGAAAAGTAGCTGAGCAACCGAGACGTATAAATGGACGCATGCAACTCTTTCTCCTTTTGCAGAATTCATCACTAGGATGCAGGGATATGGAGAAAGCTCACATTTCCCTCATCCACCCACCCCCACTTGTGTCGGGAATTTTGTTTGGCGGGGCCTGGTTTAACCTCAGCCTGGACAGCCTCAGTCAACGCGCTGCGCTTATGGGTCCTTGCTTTACCCAGGGCTTGTGCAGCTGAAGTGAGCAGCTGGTGAGAAATGCAAATGGCTCCTGGAGAAATAGAAGATACAGAATGATTTTCATTCTCTCCTCGAGTGTGTGGAAGGAGCTGGACATACGTTTCACGCTCCTAATCCTTCTTTTACATTTTTAGTCATACTCCTATTAAACAACTAATTAATGCCCAGAATCACCAGGGAATACATTAAGCATGCAGTGAGAAGGCTGGGTGTGGGGAGGCAACAAACCACCGAGCTGATTTAAGACTTGGATTTCAGGTTTTGTCCCCCCCCCCCCCCGCCCCTATCCCCCGCCCCTGTCAAAGCAGTAATGGAAGAACGAGCCACGGTGATTGTATTTAGTTTCTGATTACTACTTCGAATTACAAGGGGGTGGAGAGACAGTATCCAAGCAAAGCGAGTAATTCTCTGCCTGCTGCTGTAAACAAGATTGGAGCATCAAAGGTACCAACCAGCTCCTTCCGAGCTAGATTGCCTGGGCTGGAGGCTGGAGGCCAGGGGTGGGGAGGCTGTGAATTTCAAGGATGTTATCCTTTTACATAAACAACTCCAGGGCCGATCCTCTGGTGAGCCCTGGTACAACTCACTGGTTCTAGAATAGCTTCAGCCTCTTATTCCCAGTTTATATTCTTTTTCTGCTCTTCCGTAATTTTGAACGCTATCTGAAGATCGTTGTCGTTCCGTAAAGCAGTGTATCATCCCATTTCCTCCAGTCATTCATTTTGACTTTTCTTATGATTTACATGGACACCCACAGATTGAAACATAACCTGGGAAAAATGCATTCAGTGACTTTAAGGGACATTCTGAATTTTATTCCTCCTGACAACATCATGTAGCAAAGTACTAGAACTGTTAGAACCAGAACCAAAATGGGAAGTGGAGAGAAACAAGCATTTTATGCTCACAGCAGGTAAAATACAAGGACAAACATGGAGTGACCTCAGCCAGATCCCTTTCACCCAAAAGTCAAGATCTGAGAAGGGTACAGTATTATTTTCAGCTCCAACGGGCTGTATGCTACCATTTCCGTTCTCCACCACGGATTACAATCTCAACCCTGGTGAGCAATTCCCCCAGCCTCTTATCTGACCACAAGCGAGTATGTAAATACCAATGGCTAGCGGTGTTTAACTGCCTCAAACGTTATTGATTTGTTAGCTCTTCTAAATTTTCTTCCCTATCCAGATTTTGTTTCCGAATGATCTGTTCCAGAGGTTTGATCTGTACGTCTGATGTTACAATACAATAATTGTTTTTTTTAAAGGCATTTAAGATGAACTGATTGATTTGCATATAAATTAAAATTATTATGCGTTGCCTATTCCAGTGTTTTATAATCATTCTGAAATTAGTACTTAACCACTTGAGCTAAAAGAATATATAAATGTCTGTATTGACTCACTAATGAATTACCTAATTAAAACGTCCAGGGGAATGGCTAGGAGCAGGAAAGATTGTTAAATCAAGGCATGTTAGGGAAGAGATGAATATTGGAAGGATAACGGATCACTACTCAGAATGGAGTTTAATTTTGCAATCCAGGTCTTTTCTTCTCTGCTGGTGATGACTTGTATTTGTTTGTAAATAAATGAAGGGAAAGAGGGAATTGGTTGGTTGCAGCCATTCAGGTTCTCCGCTCTGTCTGGGATCTTACAGTTTTCACCCAGAAGCCCCAAGCCCTGAAATTCTGGGCCAGCATCAGAGGTATGGGGCCCTGCAGGCTGTGCTACCAAGTTTCTTCGGTCCCTCTGTCCCAACAGCAGGCTGTGAGAGCCGCGGCTAGGCAGGCGCTTTCAGAACGATCAGAGAGCCGAAGTCAAAGCCGACATTTAATAGATATGCTAACTGAGCACTTACCTTCGTCCGGAGAATAGGAATAAAAGGTAGCTCTTCTTAAGAGAGGCAGTGTAAAGGCACGCTATAGGAGTTCAGAAAAGGCTTGCGGCGGGAAATCTGTAGCCTGGGGGCTAGCCAACAGCCCCTTTCATTTCAAGCACTTATTGATTTGCTGTTGTCATCTTTGGCGACGCAGAAGGACACTTGAAAGAATTTCTGATGGGGCTCTGATCTGAGAAAGGAGGTGACCTACCCAGACTCCCACCAAATTCTTAATTACCACATCAACTGCTTTTCTTTTCTTTTCTTTTCTTCTTTTTTTTTAATCCCCTCAACCCACCTCTTTTCCCCCATAGCAACCAAGTTTGCTTCTTCTTAACTTTTTAATTATTCAGAAACTCTCTTACCTCTCCGTGGCGGCCCTTCTGCAGCAATATTCTACCCTAACCTTACCCCTCTTTGTGAGGTAGGGTCTGTATATTGGTCTCTCTGACCTTTTGCACATCTGGGCCCTCGGAAATATCTCCACCCTTTCCATTATGTGCATACGTTCAGAGATAGGAAGACTTACACAGACTGTTCTGAAACCTGGGAGATCTAACAGATGTTCTCTTCACAGTTGCTTCTGGAAATCAGAAATGCCTGCTTCCTTTCAACGTGGATGCCACTCTTCTGCTTTTTTTCTTCTTGTAAAGGCGTTTGAACATGTGTATGAGAGTGCCCTCCCCAAACCATCACCCTCCACATTCTTGAACAAATTATAAATAGGGAGGAATTAATGCTGTACACGGTGGTGGGGGGAGGATTTAGGTAGCCTCAGAGATGACTCCAAATTCAGGATTTTTCAATCAAATCTGGTGCAGAAGGAATTTCTGGAGCATTCTATTAGGATGCAAATGATATGTCTGTTTTTCTTTGTAACTGCAGAAGTTTCAGCATATGCAGAACCGGGCAGGAAACAATGTGAGTATGGTAATTATTTGACAAATTCCCAGGATCCACCAGTGACGCTTTCAACTTCATTTGTAATTTGTGGAACCAAGGAAGACACAAACTGCTTTATAGATTTCACTTAATCTGCCAATCTGAGTTTCGATCAACAGCAGCAATAAATAATTCCTTGATAGCCAGTTCAGAAAATAAAGCCACAGAAGCCATCTGAATGAAAATAATTTGGTGATCTGACCATTGTGGTGATACTATAGTAATGTAATCTTATCCCTGATTGTTGTCATTGAACTCTCTTTTAAGACCTGTAAGTCCTTACCAAGTGTAACTTCATTGTTTGGCATCACAATCATATTTGGTGATTTGGTAATTATACTGATTTTAAAATAGCTTGCTCTGCTGGTACAATATTGTTTTTGAGAGACTCACAGAAATATTTTAACCTGATTTTTTTCTAGGTTTATGTCCCCCAGAACACCTACTTTAACCCTTCTAAGTAAAAGTGGCATACTATTTTTTTTTTGCATTCATTTTACATTTTTGGAGAGTTTATAGAGATGCTACCATCAGTATTATTACCCCAAACAACCAACTTAAAACACTAAGCTTTTACTTAGTCAACACCAACCTAAAAAATGTAACCTGTAAACTTCCTTGGGATTTCTGGCAGCAATAGCTTCTTCCTGGGAGAATGTCTCCTTGCTTTTCTGGAGGAGGAACTGAGAGCAGTGAGAGATGAAGGGGACTCTGAAGTTAACAGAAACTTTAGTTGAACAAACCTGCATTCAGTGCGGTAACTAAGTCACTCTCCCCCTCTCTTCTTCCCCTCTCCATTCCCCCACCCGTCCCCCATCTCATGCCACTCTGAAATTCTCTTTATGATTCTGTCATTGGCCTACGGTCCTTGAGCTGGTAAAATTGAAGCTTCTCACCACTGGAGTCCAGGGTGGGTAAGAAATCACTCAGTGTACATAGTTGGTAAGTGGAATGATAGATGATTGTATGTAAATTTCCCTAATTTTGAAGTCCCACATGTTAACTAGTACCTTGAACTGATGATGAATGGAGATCAGAATCCCCTGGGGCATAGAAACAGAAGATTCCCTTTGGGACATTTTAACAAAGGAAACATGCAGACACAGTGAAAGCCAATGTATTTCTCAGAGGATGGAGAGAGTCAGAAATGTGTGTAAGAGGAGGAAAGAAAAATGCTTGCATGTAAGGGAAAGGGAATACAGAAAGCTCATGTCTGTCCTTTGTCCATAGCACTTCATTCCAGGTGGAGGGGGCACAGAGGGAAGGAGGGAGGGAAGGAGGAGGAAGGAAGAGAAAGAGAGAGAGAGAGAGAGAGAGAGAGAGAGAGAGAGAGAGAGAGAGAGAGAGAGAGAGAGAGAGAGAGAGAGAGAGAGAGAGAAACTAACTTCTGGGATATTTCTGACCCATAGGCAAATTGTTGCCCAGGTAATCAGATTGGCTTGAGTCTAATACAAGATCTCAGGAACCCACTTTATAAGAACTTTGTCCCAGAGGTTCCCAATGAGAATAAAATCTCTAACTTGGATTTGAATAGTTTTATCCTAGAACCAAAGAGAGATAAAAATAAGGACCCAGAATACAGAAAACCTATATTTGCAGAAACATGTAAGTTGAGTGGAAAATGAAATCTAGAAAAACCTGTTAGGAGACAAGCTCAAAGGAGACATGAGATTTTTTTTTTTTACCTATTATTACCTATTTCTGTCTAGCATTTCTAATAACTGTCATGAGGTCATTTGAAATGTTACGTGACAAAACTTTCAGTGCTGAAGAACAATCTTGGATGCAGTGGTATCATGAGACAAATGCACGGGCAAGTGCATTAAAAGGCATGGTCTATGAGTAGCCATGCTGGGGAAAATTGGATTTTGCCTATTTTCAGTAGAACATTTCCCTGATAAGAATATACAGAACCTTCCACAGGATCCATTGTCCATTTTAATATATCAAGTCAATGACTGTCTCAATTCAAGTTGTGTGTGTGTGTGTGTGTGTGTGTGTGTGTGTGTGTGTGATTCCTGGGGTTTGAACTCAGAGCCTGGGTGCTGTTCCTGAGCTTCTTTTGCTCAAGGCAACATCCTACCACTTGAGCAACATCTCCACTTTCAGATTTCTTGATAATTTGTTGGACAGGAGAGTCTTATAGACTTTCCTGCTGGACAGGCATTGAAATACAATCTTCAGATCTCAACCTCCTGAACAGCTAGGATTACAAATGTGAGCCAGCAGCGCTCAGTTCTCAATTCAGGCTTTATGCATTACTGACAATGATCCAAAATTGGACCCATTTTGGCCTTTCCTAGAACAGGTAAATATAAGTGCAAGCTAGCTTTCCATGAAGCATAGGAGGAAAACAGAAGAATCAATTTCCCATTTTACTTTGCCCTGTGTGTAGACTAGGTGACATGGAAGAAAGGAGTTATACGAATGAAAATAATAATGATAACACAATAAGTATAATAGGATAGGTGAATTTATTTCAAAAGAGATTTCAACCTGGAGCATTACAGGAATCCAGAATGCTATGGACTTTGAGCAGGGAAGGGATCTGCCATGAGGCTTGAACTCAGGACCTGTGTGCTGTCCCTGAGCTCTTTTGCTCAAAGCTAGCACTCTACACTTGAGCAGCAGCTCCATTTCTGGTTTTCTGGTGATTAATTGGAGAGAAGTGCTTCATAGACTTTCCTACCCAGGTCTCAGCCTCCTGAGTAGTGAGGATAACAGGCTAATGTCTGAGGATGATTAGAATTCACATTTTCTATCCTTGGGTATCTCATAGTTGCTCTTTTATTTATTTATTTATTTTAATACATTTTTATTGTGATTAATAGAAGGGTTACATTATATTCACCAGATAGAAGGTGCATTACTTAACAAACATTGCTATTCCTTCTCATGTTTTTGTTCCCATTTCTCTCCCCCCAACCCTCTCATAGTGGCTCTTTTACATGGGAAAACTAATTTCCTTAGAAAGTAAGAACTAGAAAGGACCTAGGGAGTGTCTGTTTGCATCAGCCTGTGTTTATGCCATTTCTAGAAGGACAGCCAGCTACTCACTTGCAGGGCAATCCTTCTTAGAGCTCTTGTCCCTGTATTCTAAAGCTTCACAATTTCACATCTGAGCATTTGTGTATGGAATGAACTCTAACTACTGAAGAAAATACTGTTACATCAAAGAGCTTAATAGAAAATACATTTTCTTGGATCCTTCAGCTATATCATGCTTACTTCATCTAAAAACAAAACAAAGCACAACTGAATGAAAGGTTAAGCAAGATGGCAATACATCTGTAATCCAGGCTACTCAGGAGGTAGAAGTTATATGTTCCAGGCCAGCCCAGGCAAAAAGTTAGCAAAGGTTCCATCTCAACCATAAAATTCTAGGTGTGATGGTACATGCTTGGCATGCCAGTTACATAGGAAGTACAGTTCAGATGATTCATGTCCAGATTGTCCCAGAGGAAAAATATGTGGGCCTCTTGGAAAAATAAAGCAAAAAGGTAAACTGTGTCAAGAAGACTGTTAACCAAGAAGGAGGAGGAGGAGGAAGAGAAAGAGGAGAAAGAGGAAGGAGGAGGAGAAGGAGGAGGAGGAGGAGGAGGAGGAGGAGGAGAATTTTTAGATAATTTTACCTGGTTATAGAATGTCACTGAAAGAATTAAATTAAAAACAATGAAAACAAAAATTGCTGCGTTCAGGGTTCTCCTGGGAGATAGATCACTTCTTACTGTCTGAATAAAGCACACATTTGACTGTAACTCTATCTGTCCTTCTGTGTGTCTGCCTGTGAGTACTTTATCTTTTAATCCATCAATTTATCTCCTTGCTAGTTTCCCAATACACCATAAGTTAGCCAATGTTGATAAAATTTCACCCTTACAGTGAGTGCTACTTGACAGATAGAGACAGTTGTCATATTTTTCAAATATCCCAGGGAACGAACAGTGCCGCTACTGTCATGATTTTGTTCTTAGCTGGGAATTGTGCACATGGCATACCTTCTACCATGAGGGACCATCTCCACTTGTTAGGACGTTTGATATTTGTTCTGTCTCTTGGGAGGAGGCAGGTCGTTTTGTTCATGTCACTCTGGAGGTTCTCACAATTGCTCTTTTGTTTATATGTGTCTTTTCTCACCCATGTATTTGGATTGTTTTCTAAGCCCGACTTCATGAAATGGGATTCACTGAAAAATGTTCAGATTTCCTAAGAGACAGTGTTGGAGTAATTATGGAATCAGTACGTTTTTCCATGTTTAGTTCTGATCTGAGTATAAATGTCCTTTGTTCTTTCAGATTCACCTATTCCAAAGATGAAGGTGAAGTTCTTCCTGAACAGTTTAGGAACAAAGGCAGAAGAATTCTTCAGAACACCTCCTAGAGAGCAGATTCAGCAAATGGACACATTTTCTACTTGTCAATTAAAAACAAGCCAGACACAGAAATGATGAATACAAAGTGTTTATATATATATATATATGTCAGTTATAAACACAGTTGATCTCCTAGATATAGGGACTAGAATGGTGGTTTGCTAGTTCAGGTGGCTCTGTGCTGATGTGTGTGTGTGTGTGTGTGTGTGTGTGTGTGTGTGTGTGTGCGTGTGTGTGTGTTGGCAATAGCATGTATAGTCACAAGTATATAGGAGGGTAAATTCAGCACTCTTAACACTCAACAGGACAGCTACAGTTAAGGGCTTCATATTGTAATCTGGACAAATTCAGAGGAGATATTAAAATGTTCTTACCACACAAATGATAGCTATGTGAGGTAGTTATTTATTCGGTAGCTAGACTGAATCATCCTACAACGTGGATATGCATATATAGATATACAGAGGTATATACATATATACATATACATACATAAATATATGAATATATTAAAACATACTGTATATGATAAATTCAATTCTGTCCAAAAACCAGTAGGACTCTTATTGCTTTAACTTTCTGAGATGCACGTCACATTTTGTAACTGATAATCCATTGACAAAGGCAAGTGGCTATCCATGAAGGCATGCTGTATCATTGTATAGATGTTGTATCTATTCCTAGATAAAGTAGCTGTGAGCCTTGCGGGTTCAAGATGTTTTGTGATAAATCTTCAGTCTCTGTGCCACAGTTGAAAAGACATTCCTTTATTCATTCACTGTATTCATTTTCAGTTTATGAATATCAAGTGAAAGCTGCAAAAGTTAAGAACTTCAGATTACTCCCAATTTTGGGAATTTAGTTTGTTTTCTCATACTTAAGAAAAGATACATATCATGTTTTCTCTGTCCAAATCCACAAGAATGTGTTGAATAAAGAGAAGGCCATAAATGAAGAAGAAATGACTGAGCAAGACAGCAAGATGACTTAGTTAAGCTAGTAGAGTTTGAACTCAGGACTTTGTGCTCTCTTTGGTGGTTTGCTGTTATTTACCACTTGGACCATACTTCCAAAGCTACCTGTAGCCAGTTATTTTAGAGATAGTGTCTAATGAACTTTTCCACTGGGCTGGCCTTAAATAGTGATCCTCCAGATCTCAGCCTCTTGAGTAGCTAGAAATGCAGGCATGAACCATCTGCTTCAAGAATCAGTTTGTGATAATTTCTTATGCTGAATTCTGGATGATGAAATGAGAGTTCTAGATCATTAGATATGTATGGTGGCTTAAAAAAAGACTAATGGGGAGCCCGGAGCATGGCCTAGTGGTAGAGTGCTTGCCTAGCATGCATGAAGCCTTGGGTTTGATTTCTTGGTACCACACACACAGAGAAAGCAGGAAGTGGTGCTGTGGTTCAAGTGGTAGAATGCTATCCTTGAGATAGATCAGGACAGTGCACAAGCTCTGAGCTGAAGCCCCAGGACTGGCAAATAAAAGGACTAATAGAAGTGTTTACTTATATCCAAGTGATTAAAAAGGAAAAAAGAAAAAGGGAAAGAAAAGAAAAAAGGAAAGGGAAAAGAGGATTAAATTGTTATAGTAAAGTCAGGATTGAAGAAAGAGAAGAGTAGGAGAGAGTGGAAATTTGTGTTTCACATTGACTTTAGAAGATTAGTTTGAGTCTTTTGTTTTGTAGATTGAACCAATTATTTTAACCTATTATTTTATTATTAAAATTACACCAATCACATTTTATTCTATACTATACATAATGAAAAGAGGTACATACAGGCAAGTCATGTTATATGCACTCACAGGAATATTCCAATGAAAACTTCCCCATTATACAATTGATACATACTGGTAAGAAAAGGAGAGAAAACACAAACAAAAAGCAAACAAGAAAATCCCTCCAAACAAATTGATGTTTACAGGTCTCACCAAATGTCTGATGGAGTCAAAATGATCTTCTGTGTTTGGGAAGCTCTGTGCTGAGGCAGTAGAGTTGGGGACCTAGCTTGCCCTTGCTCATCTTTGTTAAATATTCTGCTCTAGCCATCAGCTGGGTGAACACATGAAGAATCAAGATCCCTAGACTCCCCGGAATAGAACTTAATTTCAAAGTCTTGGTGAAAGGCTTTGAACCTGTGCCAGCAGTCAGGTTCAAAGGCCTATTCAGTTATGGTTGCCATTCTGATCTTTGTCATAAAGCAAGAAAAAAATAGCCCAGCCTCATGTGGAATATTTAAGAACTGTCAAGTGACAGCTGCCACTTAACCAGACAGGTAAGCATATCACTAGATACTGTCAGAATCTAAATGTGCAAATTCCTACCTTGAGACATAATACGACAAAAATGAAGAGAGGGAGCCAGTGGGAGATAATTAGATCAGGAGGGTAGAGCCCTTATCATTGGATAGAGCCCTTCTAAATCTTGGTAGTGGTGGCTCATGTGTGTAATTCTAGCTACTCAGTAGGCTGAGATTTGATGGTGATAGTTCAAAGCCAGCCCAGACAAGAAAATCTGTGAGACTCCTATCTCCAATTAACCAGCAAAAAGTTGGAAGTGGGGCTGTGGCTCAAGTGGTAGAGTGCTAGCTGTGAGCAGAAGATGCTTAGGAACAGTGCCCAGGCTCTGGAGTTCAAGTCCCAGGACCAGCATACACACACACACACACACACACACACACACACACACACACATATTAGTTCTAAGAAAGTTTGTTTATCCCTGTACCATGTGAGGTTACATGAGAAAAGATGGGCCCTTATTTATTATCAGACACCACTTTCACATGGATCTTGGACTTTCAGCTTCCTGAAAAGTGAGAAATGAATTCCAGTTTATAGCATTTTGTTGTGGCAGTCCACACAGCCTGAACAGATACTTCATATGGATTTCACTCATGAACAGTATTGTTCTATTATCTTGGTTTTCAAACCTAACATCTTGGTGCTACTGCTCACCTAGGAAGGTTAAGTTTGGGCGTGTCTGATTTTGAAGTTCACAATATGTACGCCTGCCATAGAGACTGTTAAAG
Source organism: Megascapheus bottae (assembly GCF_031878675.1). Taxonomy (NCBI): domain Eukaryota; kingdom Metazoa; phylum Chordata; class Mammalia; order Rodentia; family Geomyidae; genus Megascapheus; species Megascapheus bottae. The sequence continues at coordinate 9,297,538 of NC_143531.1, read as the reverse complement.
GATGGATACTCTCTTCTCCGTCAAGGATAGGTTTGGGGCTTGGTAGGTCTGGGACCCTACTGGGCTCAACCTTCTCCTTTCCTAAGTCACTCTTCTCTGTGAATCTCAGAAGGCTGTCTGAGGGGTTGATGAGTTTCCTTGGTCTTCTCATTTCTAATTAGGTATAGAATAATGGGGTTGGGGGTACCAGATGCTGGGCAAAGCTCTTTCCCTCTCCCCCCTTCTCTTTCTTCTTTCTACCTCTTCTTCTTTTTTTCCCTTTCTCCTTTCCAATTGAATTTAAATAACATTGAAATAACATTGCATTTTTTTTTTAAACAGACTGGAGATTTACTTCTTTGTTCTGCTAGTCCTGGGGCTTGAACTCAGGGCCTGGGCACTGGTCCTGAGCTTCTGTTTTGCTTAAGGCTAGCACTCTATCACTTGAGCCTCAGAACCACTTCAGGCCTTTTCTGTATATATGGTACTGGAATCTAACCCAAGGCTTCATGCATGTTAGGCAAGCACTCTACCACTAAGCCACATTTCCAGCCTGAGATTTACTTCTAATTACAGGTAATGTTCTCTTCTTCCTCCCCCAATATGTTTTTACAAATGATCTTTTGTGTCGTGAAGAATGCAGTGGTTTAGTCCCTGCCTTTTCTTTAAAGGGATCTTTTAGGGAAGTTTGACAATAACAGCAACAACAACAGCTGGGAGAAGCACCTTATTCCTGGGCCCTTTCTAAGATTATTTGACTGGAAAATGAATCAATCAAGAACCAATCTAGACCTCAAAGGGCTTCTGGTATTTGAAGAAAGATGAGACATAGTATCAACTTCAAGGCAACTCTCACTTTGCTGTCTTATCAGCTGGTGAATCTGGATTGCTCATAGTGAAGAGCATGAGTTACTCGCCAAAGGTATGTCCCAGAATGCCCATGTTGGGTGATGACAAACCTATGAGGAATACTTGGAGAGCAGGACTTGAGCAGGGGATTGGAGGAGATACCAAGTAGCCTGCAGTGGTGTCCAGCTGTCACATTCAAGGTGACAACTGTGTTGACAACTGTGGAATGAGTTCACCCGCTTGTACTTTCTGTGAATTATTCATTACCTGCATGGCGCAGATCTCCAGAGCGCGATAGACAATGATGAGCCCTTGCCCTGTGAGGAGAAAATACTACGTATGTGAGTGTAAAACAAGAGTAGCTTGAACTACTGAGCTGGATCCAATTTCATTGATTTTACCTGACTCATCTTATTTCTGACCTTAGATTCCGAGCAAATAAGTGAAAACTGTGGAATTGGTATAATTCTACAGCTTCAGAGCAATGGATGACAGCGTTCCTCTGACACCAGGGCCACAGATTCTTACTGCTGTTAGGTTTTAGTTAATGTTACTAATGAGTTGAAAACTCATTGTTTGGGAGGGTATTGCTATGGCTTTCATTATTATTTTGATCAGTGTGTTTTTTTAGGTTAATATTATTCACTTTGTGTGTGTGTGTGTGTGTGTGTGTGTGTGTGTGTGTACTGAGACTTGAACTCAAGGCCTGGGTGCTATTTCTTATTGCTTTGCTTAATGCTGGTACTTTACTACTTGAGCCATCGCTCCCCTTTTAGCTTTTTTGTTTTTTATCCAGTCCTGGGGCTTGAACTCAGAGCCTTGGCATTGTACTTGAACATCTTGATCAAGGCTAGCGCTCTACTTTCCTGTTTATTTGGTATGGGGGAGTTGCACTCAGGGCTTCACCACCAGGCTACCACCAGGCTATATTCCCAGTCCTTCTAGCTTTTTTTGTGGTTAGTTGGATTTGAGAGTCTTATGGACTACACTGATCAAGCTAGCTTTAAACTGCATCCTCACATCTCAGCTTCCTAAGCAGCCAGGATTACAAGTGTGAGCTACCAGTGCCTGGCTAAGGCTGTTATTCTTTTTCTTTCTTTTTCCTTTTCCTTTTTGCCAATTCTGGGGCTTGAACTCAGGGCCTGGGCACTCTCCTTGGGCTTTCTCAAGGCTAGAGCTCTACAACTTGAGCCACAGCACCATTTCTGGATTTTCTGTGTATACGGTACTGAAAATTGAACCCAGGGCTTCATGCATGCTAGGCAAACACTCTACCATTAGGCCATGCTCCTGGAGAAGGTCATTCATCTTTTCCAGATCTTTTTATTTTCACTCGAGTTCTTACCTTAAAGTAGTCTTGACACATTTAAGAAAGGTAAATGACATCTCTGCTAACTACTTAGAAATAAAATGATTTAGTTCCACGATAGTGGTTTGCTTAACTTTTAGCCCTTTTTATAAATGAGAAAATGTTGTTTAAAATAGTCACATTATTGTGAAATTATTCCCTCAGTGTGTGTGTCCTGGATTGTACATGTAAAGAGAAGAACATTATGTTTAAGAATTCTCAATAGGAGGTCGGTATAAAGCATTACGATTTTAAATAGGCTACTCTGAATAGATGTGCATAAATATTTATGCATTATATACTTATATTATATATCAACATTTCATGTAAGTCCTATCTGCTTATAATTTTAACAAAAAAAACAAAGACAAATAGTCATCAAACTGTGAAAGCCTTCCATCTAATTTACAGAACTTCTAAACATGCTTTAACTACTCGTGCTTCCTTGTCAAGGATGTCTCATGCCCTAGTGAGTTCATGTAGTCTCCCTTTAAGATCTAGCGCCCAATTTCACAGCACACAATGCAGTGTGATATAGTGCTTAAACAGTAAAGACAGTGCTTTATATTTTATTTGTTGACATTTTGTTTTTGCTTTAGGTATTTTTTAAATTTTTTATTATCTTTAAATGGCTGTGCATGTTTCAGTTCAACCTGTCTAGTTAATGCCTATACTGCACTTTGTTCTGCTCTATTCCACTCTCTTCCTTATTTATTTATTTATTTATTTATTTTTACAAAACTTTCTCTGGAGTGCTGGTGAACAGATGAACCAAGCAATTAGGTCAGTCTGGCTTTGCCTCTCCCATCCATAATCTCTTTATTCATAGAGGTGCTTTTCCAATAAGAGTAATAGCTGGTTAGAATATATTTAATAAAGGATTGACTCTTCATTTGAATAAGAGTAAAGTCCCCATGGTAAGGTTCTTAGAAAGGGTTATGTTGGAGCTTTTTATTTTATTTTTTCTCTCTAAGAACATCCTGGCATAGTTGCACACAATTAAACAAGTATATGGTATTATCTGAAGTGGACTCTTTGGAATAAAGATGGTGAGAATTAATGAAAATCTTCTTGTTTCAGTCAATTAAAGGGTGAAAAAAATCAAGATCTGCACTACTTGTTCTTGGTAGTAGGAAATGATGGGTTGAAATAGTTTTAGACATTGTATCATGTGTCATGTTCTGATTGCTACTTTGCTTTTTACCTGGGAAATTTTTTTTCTTCGTCTTCTTTTTTTATTGCTTTTTATTGACCTTGTACTCTGTTTCATAAAGACTGATTACTCTTTAGCAAGTACAATAAATTTAGAAATTGTGACATATTCTCTTTCTTCTGATAAAAACAAAGCTCCATATGAACAGCAGACATACATTTCTGCTTATGTTCAACATCCTCTTCTGCCTGCTTTTTGAATTTACTTATAGTAAAAAAAAGTGGAGGGCTGGGAATTTGGCCTAGTGGTTAAAGTGTTTGCCTAGCATGCATGAAGACCCAGGTTCGACTCCTCGGTACCACATATATAGAAAAAAGCCGGAAGCGGTGCTGAGGCTCAAGTGGTAGAGCTCTAGCCTTGAGAAAGTCCAAGGACAGTGCTCAGGCCCTGAGCTCAAGCCCAAGACTGGCAAAAAAAAAAAAAGTGGAAAGCAGAGTTGTTGATTTCTGAGTGATTTGACTACAGATTATTGAACAATTTATAAAGAAAGTCAAAACCCAAATAACAGTTATAGAGAAACAAAATGATACGACGGGAGCCTAACAGTTTACATTTGCTTTAAAATGTGGTTTTCTGGCTATCTATTTATCATCTACAGCATCATATCTCATAAACTTGCATAAATGGTTTTGCCAGACTTCAATTCCCCACTCTTCCCCCCAGTTCTAGGGCTTGAACTCAAGGTCTGGGTACTGTCCCTGAGCTGCTTCTGCTCAAGGCTGGTGATCTACCACAGTGTCATTTCTGGGTCTCCCCCACCCCACCCCACACACACTTTTTTGTGGTACTTCATTAGAGAAAAGAGTCTCATGGACATCCAGGCTAGCTTCTCAACTTCCTGCCCAGGATAACTTCTAATTTTCCATCCTCAGATCTAGCTGGATGACAGGCATGAGTCGTTAGTGCCAGACAGCTTCTTGTCTTAAGGACATCCCCTTACTTATTTAAATCAGCTCTGGTAGCAAATTTAAGTGAGGTCCTAGCTTCCAGCCTGCATTTTTTTTGTTTGTTTTTGCCAGTCCTAGGCTTGGGCTCAGGGCCTGAGCACTGTCCTTGGACTTTCTCAGGGCTAGCACTCTACTACCTGAGCCTCAACACCACTTCCGGCTTTTTGCTATGTATGTGGTACTGAGGAATGGAACCTGGGTCTTCGTGCATGCTAGGCAAGCACTTTAACCACTAGGCCAAACTCCCGGCCCTCAGCCTGCATTTTTTTTTTTTTTAAAGAATTGGAGTTTTGTTTCTTACATTCAGTTCTCCACTGCATTTCAACAAGGTTTGAACAAAGTCCGTCTTTGAGTCAGCTGAGAGACCTCCTTTCCTGTCAAGAAACTTCAGCATAAGCTTCTCTGTTCCTAATAGGGTTTCTGCTCATCTTTTTTCTCATATCTAAGTACGTAGTGAGGTACATTGTAAAGCCAGGGACAAAATAATTGGAAAACAGTTTAGGTTGATCTGGGTGCAAATAATTTCGGTTTAATCCATGAACAATTGCATATCACAAGTTTTCTGCCTGGAAAGGTTGCTACCCAAAGGGAAAAGACAAGTTCAGGAAAACTGGAGAAAACTGAACTTTAAACATTTTATAGCTTTGTTTAAGGTTGGATCTGTTTACTTTTAGCTGGGCAGGGCAGGCAGAAGAAAGCAAGACATGACAGGCAGCTGCCATTGAATGCTGGCTCCTGTTGTGTTTTCATAACTCCTCTATAGAATACCTATTCATGTTGTGTTTGGTGGCTCTCCCCTCTAATTCTAGCTACTCAGACGGATGAGATCTGAGGATTACAGTTTGAAGCCAGACTGGGCAGGGAAGTCCTTGAGACTCTTATCTCCAACTGATCAACAAAGAGCTAGAAGTGAAGGCATGAATCAAGTGGTAGAACACCAGCCTGGAGAGAACAAGTTAAGGGACTGCTCCCAGGTCCCGGGTTCAGACAGTACACACACACACACACACACACACACACACTCACACACACACTCACAAGTATGTCTTAACAGTTTTCTCTTTTTCTTCCCTCTTCTTCCATTCTTTCTTTGGTTCTGTGCAATAGTTCCATAGTAGTATTACTATTGTTGTTGTTGTTGTTATTATTATTATCTTTAAGTAGTTGTACAAAGGGGTTGTCTAGTTCAATGTTCACATAGATACCTTGGATATGAGAATATCATGACTCTATTCCCTCATCCTTTCTCCATTTCAATGGTCCCATTTTCCTGATGAGTACACAGAGAGTTTTAGAATGTGAAGAGAATTGTTCCAGATCTCACTGAATTGGGATGTATCTCAGACTAGACCTTAGCCAGTGCTCACACATTTTTTTTTTCTTTCCACCATGCTTGCTGTCTCCCTAATGTACAAAATAGTATCCAGCCACTAGAAGCAACCACGAGGCACCTCTGCTTCAGATTAGTTATGCCAGGCCTTTTTTCTTTGTCCCCTCCTCTTTATCCTCTTTATTTGATAGTTTAGATTTTGTGTACATAAAACAGGTCCACTTCATTGGGGTTTGCTGGCTGGAATATCAGCGAAATGTTCTGAGGCTTATTACTTGAGTCAATGCAATGGCTTGTTTATGGAATCTTCCCCCCCCACCCTGAAAAAAGAAGACATTTGACAGTGTTTGCTGAATGAAAGACTAGCTGTGATAACATTACTTTTGCCTGTTTTCTAACTGTGCGCTTGTTGGGCTTTCAACTATGCCTGGAATTTTCTGGAGAATCCTAAGATGCAGAAGTTGGAAGGGCCCTCAAAGAGCACAGGGGCAGTCTGCCACTACCAGATAAGAAGACCCAAGCCCTGAAGGTTCCATGAATCACCCAGAATTACATGTCTGGTTGGCAACGTGTTTGGGAAAGGGCCTGGTGTTCTTTCTGGGACTACTTTTCAGGGAACTCTATATATTTTCTTTTTTTTTTCTTTTTTTAATTTATTTTTCTTTTTTTATTTGTTTTCTTTTATTGCCAATCCTGGGCTTGAGTTCATGGCCTGAGCACTGTCCTTGGGGTTTCTTTTTTTTTTTTTTGCCAGTCCTGGGCTTGAGCTCAGGGCCTGAGCACTGTCCTTGGGCTTTCCTCAAGGCTAGTGTTCTACCCTGAGCCACTGCACCATTTCTGGCTTTTTCTATGTATGTGGTACTGAGGAATCGAACCCGGGTCTTTGTGCATGCTAGGCAGGCACTCTACCACTAGGCCAAACTCCCAGCCTCTATATATTTTCTTGGTTTAGTATTTTTCTTGGTAAGATGGGTATGGGCAGGGTGATCCTAAGATGATATACAACTCCATTACAGTTTATTTATTTTTCTTTTAATGGGCCCTTCTTGTGGGGTGTAGTGGGGCTGCAGAGTGATTCCCAATCAAAGATCCTTTCTGTTTTACTCTGGAACCCGTGAATGTTAACTTCGGGGTTTTTTTTTTTTTTTTGAAAAAGGATCTTTGTAGACATGAATATATTCGGATCTTGAGGAAAAAAGGTCATCTTGGATTATTTGGATGGGCTCTAGTTCTGAAGATTCTCCTCTTCTTTCTTCTCCTTCTTCCCCTCTCTCACTCTTTCATCCTCCTTCTCCTTTTCTCCTCCTCCTTTTCCTACTTTTCTATCCCTCTCTTTCTCCTCCTCTTCCTCTCTCTTCACTGCACTGAAAGACAGAGGAGGACTTGGGACTTACAGGACAGGAGAGAAATAAATACAAGGCAGAGCTTAGAGTGACATTGTCACAAGCTAGAGAAGCAAGGATCTCAACGGTCATCAGAAGCTTGAACACAGAGACAGAATTCTCCCCAATGTTAGGTTTTTTTTAAAAAAAGTGCACAGCAGCTACAAGAAAGAGAAAAGTCTAACATAGGTATTCTGGTAGCCTGGGCTTGAGTAGAGAGTGCTTTCTGCAGTTGAGGTGGAGAATTGAAACATTTCGAGGCTAGATGAGGAGTCTGGTTTTTGACAGAGGAAAGGAACGTTGGCATTTTCATAAATGACAGGAATATATAAGAACCCCTTCCCCCAGGAGATTTGGGATCATCGTGTCAAATAAAGGAAAGGAGTGAGGGAGAGACAGAGCATCATTGGCTTAGCACTCACATCTTTTTTCCCCACATTGTTGCCCGGGTCATCATTCACCCTTGTCCCCGACCTACAAGCCTGGACAATCCTCCTTTCCTCTCCTGTTCTCTAACTTCTCATTCCACAGGGCTTTCTCCCATGCACTGAGCTCTATCCAAATAGATAAGTTGCAAGGAGATAAAGGCTGGTGGCACCTCATTGATATGATTGAAATGTTTTATAGCTGATCTATGCTTTAATTGGAGGAGGGGAGTATGGGATGGGCAAGGAGGGAGGTAGAGGTTCCTTTTTTCTTGTTCTTCCTCTATAAAGTTGCCCCAGTTCCTGGGAAGCCTTGTGCCTAGTTCCTTTCCTACGGCCTTAGGTGTATAAGGAATACAAAAAGAGAAAGAAAGAAGTTGTTTTATCTTGGCTGGATTCCTGTCTCCCCCTGCTGCTTGCATCCTGGTGAGGTTTCTTCATTTGCTATGATTTGCTTTCGCTCATTGAATGACTAAACTTTTGTGTTTTAGGTTTGTCCTCTGGCAAATGGAAATGACAGTAGTATTGTGTATATTCTTGATAGGTTGTGCCAATCAATTTATTTGAGCAAAGTGCCTGGCATAGATAGTGAGAGTTCAATAGACGTCAGGTATTGAGTGAGGGAACTCTGGTTAGGGAGGGTTGTTTCTGCAACTGCCAGGGCTTTCAACTCTATCTTCCCAGACTCCTGGGAAGCTAGGAATTATACTCATGAGCCACCTGCACCTCGCTTTGATGTTTTTAGTTCTTAATAATATTCTAAGTTCTCCAACCTAGTCCGGGTCAGTAATGAAATTAAGATGTGTTCTTTAAAGCTTTAGGAACCTATATTTATTTTCAGTTGAGACATTGTAATTGCCTGTATGTATTGGGCTTAGCATGACATCGGTATACATAGATAATAGGATATGCTCAGATCAGGGCAGCTGGAATACGTATCACTCAGATATTTATCATTTTTGTTTCTGGAACATTCAAAATCTAAATTCAATTAATTGAAGTAACCAATTGATTATTGGATAAAGATTTAGGCATCCCTTTACCCTCAATGTACTAGCTAAACTATCTTCATACATCATCTTTCAAATGAGTCCAGCCATAGAAGAGTATCTGTACTTTACTCCTACAACTACTCCTATGCTTGGAGCCACACCTAAGTTATCTTACAGTGCTACAGAAGAGTAGAAGTGATTTATTGGAAGTGGAAGTGATAAAAGGCCAGCCTTGAGCAAAAAAGTACGTGGCCCTGAGTTCAACACAAATGTAACTCTATCTATACAATTGTACCTGTACCGACTGCCCTTTGTTCCTATTACTGATCCTCTCCCCATTCCTGCTTTCTCCAAACTCTTCCTAGCGTGTGAAAACCACTATTTTATAAAGTTGATTTATTTATTCATCTGTTATCCCTTTTGACTCCTTTCTTATTGGTTCAAAGCTCACCTTGGGGTCAGTCAGAAACATCAACATAGTTATTACTGTCACACAGAACTTTAGCCAGGAAAGAAGTCTTGTTTGAGGTAAACAAAAAAACAACAACAACAAAAAACAAATGCCACTGGCTCACATTCAGAATCTTAGTTCCTCAGAAAGACAAAATCTGAGGATCGAAGTTCAAGTCCAGTTCAGGCAAGAAAATCCATGAGATGCTGACTTTCAGTTAACTACCCAAAAGCTGGAAGTAGAGCTGTGGCTCAAGTGGTAGAGTGTTAACCTTAAACAGAAAAAGTTAAAGGACAGCATCTAGGCTCTGAGTTCAAGCCCAGGACTAGGACCAGCACTCACCACTACAAGTAAAATCTGTGTTTAAGTAGAGGTTCCTAATGTTTACTCTGTGTAAAGGTGAAGTGCCAGGCTGAAGATCCAGGTTTCTTTTACCTCCAGTGTACCAGTTTAACTCGTCCTACTTGTTTAAGTCAACTAGTAATAGAAAGACTTCGGAAATCATTCCTTCCTCAAGCCTATGTGTTCCTGGGAAAGAGCCTTGCAAGATACCCCAACGACACCACTCTGTGGAATGCGTAAAATTGTGCACTAGAAGGATCATAAACAGAAGATCTTTATTCCTGAGCAAGCAAAATGAAAATTCAGCAAACAAATCGAAGAATCAAGCTAGAGACCTGAAAGATGAAATGGGAACGTGAACTATATAACAATGAACATAAAACAAAATCCTCTCAACACCTGGCAATTACACGGGTCCTGTGGTGAGTCAGAGTGACAAAACACTCCTAAAGGAGTGAGGAAAATGTTCATGCTTGAAGAAATACCAGCATTGTGCATCTGTGCATGGCTGGGACTGTACAATGTACCCTCACACCTGTTCCTGTGTATTATGTTTATGCAAACCTAATGCTGTTTGTAAATGACGTGGCTGTCCTGGTTACAAAGGTGCTAAGCAAGGATGCTCTGAGAAGTAAAGCAAATAAATCTCTGGCAGCTGTTGCTGACCAGATAATTCCCAACACTCTCTCTGTCTCTGTCTCTCTGTCTCTATCTCGGGCTCTCTGTCTCTTTCTCTCTGGCTTGAACTCAGGACCTGGGGGTTGTCCTTGAGCTTGGTACTCTACCACTTAAGCCACAGGTCTACCGCTGGCCTTTTGGTGGCCTATTGAAGTTATAAGAGTCTCATAGACTAGGGGCCAGGAATTTGGCCTAGTGGTAGAGTGCTTGCCTAGCATGCACGAAGACCTGGGTTCAATTCCTCGGTACCACATACACAGTAGAAAGCCGGAAGTGGTGCTAAGGCTCAAGTGGTAGAGCTCTAGCCTTGAGAAAGTCCAAGGACAGTGCTGGGGCCCTGAGCTCAAGCCCAGGACTGGCAAAAAAAAAAAAAAAAAAAAAAGAGTCTCATAGACTTTTCCTGTGTAAGTTGGATTTGAACTATGAACCTTACATCTAGCCTCCTGAGTAGCTGGGATTACAAGAACGGACCTCTGGCTCCTGGCAGATTTTTCCATTTTATCATACATGGTTTCTTCTACTTTGGTAGTGGTGGAATTATTTTTAAGCTATTTTTTTCCTTTTCTTAATTTCTTGGGTCTAATAAATCTGACTTCCAAGTATGACATGGAGAACATTTCATTTCTTTACCATTTTGGAAACATAGATTGGAACTCAAGATAGCCCCTCCCTGGGCTTATTAATGGAGGACTTGGATTTGCTCACTGAAATAGTGATTCAGAGTCAGGGCATTGTTTCTCAGGATAATTCAAGGGTGTAATAAAAAATGTTTCATTGTTAATAGTATAAGATGTATGAAGAGAATAAGTGCAGGCCTAAAGTTTTGGTAGGTTTTATCCCAAAGGCAAACTTTCTTTTAGGGCTTAGGGTACTCGGATATGGGACAAAAAGAAATGGACATAAAAAGAAATGGACATGGCACTATAAGTACATATATATATGTTTTAGAAAGTAGGGATACATTTTTACCTTATTAAAACATGCTTTTCCTATAAGTCGATGTGAATTTTACTCTTTAACGTTTTAAGATATGTTTTCTCCACTTCATCTACTATTTGGCAAATATTGTGTGCTCGTTCCTCACCTTAGGGAAAAGTTGTGGAGGGTACAGAGCTTCATGTCTGGGGCTGGCAGTGTCTGACAAGGCTTTTCAGAGTCTACTGTTTTTAAAGCCAAGATATTTTCTCTATTGCTCAGACTATTTTTGGCTTTGGGTCTGGGTTTGTGTTCATGTTCTGATCCTTTCAGAGAAATTGGGGCTAGCTTTTTTGGAAGATTGGCTTGCTGGCCTCATTCCTACAAGTTCTTTTTCCTAGAGTTGAGGTTTCTCATATCCCAGTTTAAATCATGTTAAATCAACTTCTGTAGTTAGCATATTGGGCTGTAATAGGTTCTGAATTCTATCATTACAGGTACTATTGAAGCATTTTGTTTGTCAGTTCAGATTGAATACCCTGATCATAGGACTAGATTTAAGCTGCTGTTTTTATTTCTCTATAGTGTTTCTTTACTGCAGTCTGAATTAATTTCCTGGTGACATGGAAGTTGTTGTGACTGCTGCTGCTTTGCTTCTCCCCAGCCTGTGTGTTTCCTTTTTCTAGATGCAGCCCTTTGCTTCGGTCTTGTCATTTTGCTTATGTTGGTCTTAGTAGTAACAACTATAAAATATACTGGACTATTGCCTCAATAATGGAGTAGCAATCAAGAGAATTCATAAGACTGTTGTAATAGTCAATAAATGTAGTAACTTTTTAACTGGTGCATTTGGCAGAGACGTCACAGAATTACATGGAAACCAAGTAAACAAACAGATAATAGGGTTGAATAAAATCAAGCAGAATGACTGTAAATGGTATTTTGGAGATTAGAGTAGGTCCAGCTTTTCTGCAGGCATGTATTATTTATTGAGTAGAGCAAGCAGGATGTTCAATTCTTCAATACCATCTTGCGTTATGATTCTTTTTGTATTTGGCAGCTATGTTTGGATATTCTTTGATATTATTTTTCCTGTCTTCTTTAATAATAAATTCTTCCTTCCTAAAATAATGTCTATAGCTTCCAGCTTCTCTTGCAGCTAGGTTCGCCATACGGCTAAATTCTAGTAAATGGGATATAAATTGGCCTTGCTGTGAAAAATTTCCATGAATGATTCTTCCAAGCAGAAGATCCATTTTTTTTACCTTCATAAGGGCTGTGGTGCAGGAATGATAGAGGTAGTGTAGCCGTCTTCATTTGTGAGATGAATTTAGGAATAAAGGCCATCCTCAAACAAGTGAGGGGTGTGGTTTGGATCCTTGGCAATATGGGACTTGTACTAAAATTTTCCCTGGTACTTGTACTTTGCCTTGAGAGAAAAAATTAACTTGTCTTAATAAAGTCACCCTCATTTTAATTTCCTTTCTTATTTCTAGTCCATTTACTATTATCTATGAGATTACATGTACACTGTTTGTGAGAATGTAAATAAGCACAACCATTATGGAAATCATTTGGATATTTCTCAAGAAGGCTGAAAATAGAGCTATTGTTATAGTCTTCCTGAGTGGATGGTTAACAGGATGAGCGTTATCATGCCACGAAGATACTCCCATATAGCTCAGTTATGGGATCAGCCTGGGTAACTATCAATGAATGGCTGAAGAAGAATTGATGTGGATACACAATGAAATATTATTTATCTGTAAAGAAGTATAGCATTATGTAATTTGTAGGAATATGAACAGAACTGGAGATCATCATGGTCCGTGAAATAAACCAGATTCAGAAAGGCAAATATTGCCTGTTTTTCTCTCATGGTGTGGAATCCAGATCTGTAAATACAAGAAAATAAACAGACAAAAAAATAATAAAAATAATCAGAGGAATGTTTTGTCAGGGAGAACCAGGGTGCTGGAGGGAGGGAGGCCATGGAATGAGGTATGGAAGATGAATATGATTCAAGTACATTGTATATGCATATGGGAGTGTCATAGTAACACACATTATTTTGTATAATACATTTAAAAACGGCAATAAAAGAACTACAAATGTGTGGTGAGTTCCATTGTTTCTCTCAGTAAGAGACATCTCAATTCCTGAGGCTGTGATCTTTTTGAAAAGGAGGCCAGGCTTAGGCAGATGTAGAGATTGACACGGAGATTCTCAGGATTCATCAGAACTGAAAAAAGAAGAAAGAACTTGTCCTTCAAGTCTGCTAACATTGTGATTTTAAACTTTTTTTCCTGGAGGATTCTGAGAGAATAAACTTCTGGTATTTTAAGCTACCCATTTATGGTATTTGTAATGATAGTCCTTAAAAAATTAATTCAAATAAGATCTCTCTCTCTCTTTTTATAAACACATTGGTGATTCCTCTAACTAATAAAATAATCATTTAAATAAACATGGACCTAATCATTTTTGGGGGGGAAACAGGTTATCATGTTTAATACCAGATTTAGAAAAAAGTATTTCAAAATCATTTACCTGTGTATAGAAAGAAGCTATTTAATCCTAGAAAATGTTTATTTTGTTGGAATTACTCATAGGAAAAATTCTATTTTTTTTTTTTTTGCCAGGCTTGAACTCAGGGCCTGAGCACTGTCCTTGGACACTTTTTGCTCAAGGCTAGTACTCTGTCACATGAGCCACAGTGCCACTTTCAACTTTTTGAGTATGTGGTACTGAGGAATTGAACCCAGGGCTTCATGCATGCTAGGTGAGCATTCTATCATTGGGCTATGCCACTGGCATATTTTTATTTTTGTTCTATTTTTTTTTGCCAGTCCTGGGCTTAAGCTAGCACTGTCCTTGGACTTTTTTCAAGGCTAGAGCTCTACCACTTGAGCCTTAGCACCACTTCCGGCTTTTTCTAAGTATGTGGTACCGAGGAATCGAACCCGGGTCTTCATGCATGCTAGGCAAGCACTCTACCACTAGGCCAAACTCCCGGCCCTTTTATTGTATTTTTATACCTAATATTTATGGTACTGGTATGTAGGTGTGAAGATGTTTGAACTTGGAAGATTTATCAGCTGGTTTATGTTGTTTATATTGATCAATTAAAATCAATAGCAACAGCTTAAAATGAGGTTGCTTTTCTGAACAAATAGAAGAAATACTTCATTCTCTTCAGAAGCAAGTATAACTTCAAGAATAAAAAGACCCTGGGCCGGGAGTTTGACCTAGTGGTAGAGTACTTGCCTAGAATGCACGAAGACCCGGGTTTGATTCCTCAGTACCACATACATAGAAAAATGCCAGAAATGGTGCTGAGGCTCAAGTGGTAGAGTTCTAGCCTTGAGAATATCCAAGGACAGTGCTCAGGCCTTGAGCTTAAGCCCAGGACTTGCAAAACAAACAAACAAACAAACAGAAAATTTGATAAACAAGAGTAATTCCCAATGCCACTTATCAGTTTTGCTGAATGGCAAACACTGTATTAAAATCAATTTTTAAAAAAAACATAGGCCAGGGGCATATGTCTGTAAAACTAGCTAATAAGGATGCTATGACTTGAAGAATCATGATTAGAAGCCAGTTGAGACAGAAATGTCTGTGAAAGTCTATCTTTAAGTAACCAGTGAAAAGTTGGACTGGAATCCTGGTTCAAATGGTAGAGTGACAGCTGAACAAGCCAGCCCAGTGAACCTTGAAGCCATGAGTTCAAACTATAATATCCCCAACAAACAAATAAGCAGACAGACAGACAGACAGACAGACAGACAGACAGATGGGTAGGCAGACAAACAAATGTTAAAGTTGAGTATTTGGTATTGACTTGTTTAGACATGTATCCTCAGTTGTTTTTCCACTAAGGTGAATGAAGCTTAGACAGATGACAGGGCCTCAGGTGTGTATATGTGTGAGAGAAACATTTACAAATATATGCTTTATCACCATAAAACTTTCATTACATGATTCAATCAAATAGAGACTCACAAGTTTGTGAGCATTCTGAGTACTCTGAAAGACTCGTGGAGGGTGAAGGGGGAGCCCACATTCCCATGTTAGCTGGGATAAATTGGATCGTCTTCCTCTTCCTACTTCTAAATACCTACAGAACTTCCTCTTGTGTCTGCCCAACAATACATAATTCTGTACACAGCATAGAGAAATGTCAGCTCCACCTGAAGCTATTTCCTGGTGTTTCTATTCTACTGTAACTACGAGATGGAACTATCCATAAAGAAAAACTTCTGGATGAGGAGTTATAATGCTTTTCTTATTATCCTTGTAATTTCAGAAGAGGAGGAGAGTGGTCTGAAAAGATGAATTTTAGATGTATTTTTTTGAGAGTGTCACCCATTTTATTTTTATTACATAGTTATAGAAGGGAGTTTGAATTCCAGAGCCATGTTATGAAAACAATACCTCTTGATCAACGACATTGTTCCATCATTCTTCTCCATCTTCCTACATCCTATCTCTACCCACTAGATACATAGTTCAATTTTCTTTTTGGTTGTTTGTGGGGCTTGAATTCAGAGACTAGGCCCTGTCCCTGAGCATTTTTACTCCATGCTATCTTACACTTTGCACCACAACGTCACTTCCGGTTTTTTGATAGTTAATTGGAGATAAGAGTCTCACAGACTTTCTTTCCTGCATAGCTTGAACCTCAACCCTCAGACCTTAACCACTTCTGAGCAGCTAGAATCATAGTTCAACTTTTATGTAATGTACATTGAATAAGGTGACTGTATTTACTCATCCTTCTTTTCTCTGCCTTTCAAGATCGTTAAGGTTTCTTTTTGAGTCATGGGGCTTGAACTTGGCCTGAGCTCTTCAGCTCAAGGCTACTGCCCCTGGGCCTAAGCTCTTCAGCTGAAGGCTACCGCCCTACACTTGAGCAAAGCCCCACTTATGTTTCCTAGAGGTTAAATGGAGATAAGAGTCTTAGGTCATTTTGTGCCCAGGCTGGCTTTGAACCTTGATACACAGATCTCAGCCTCGTGAGTAGTTAGGATTACAGGTGTGAGCCACTGCTCCCAGCAAGTTAAGTTTTAATGAGTTGTAACTGGATTTGCTAAAGAAATCATAAAGCATAACAGCAGATAATAGAGAATGTGATAGTAAGATTAGAAAGAAGCAAAACAAAAAAAAAGCCCAAAAAACAAAAAACGACGAAGAGCAAGTTAGTAAGTCAGTCTAATTTAGCATTTCTTTCCCATTAGATTTATATAATTGTACAACTAGCAGCACAGGTCTAAAGGCATCTAATGGGAGAGATAAGCTTTCTGATTCTAAGGAAAAACAAAGCATTGGGACTACGGGGGAATTAGACAACTAAAAACAGAATTTGTTCAAACCTGGACTAAATGGGAGAAAATAAAGGAATTCAGTGCAACACAGTTTTTTTTTTTTTCTCTACATTGCCGGTCACATACCCATTTTTACTTTTTCTTTATTCTTCCTCTCCCTTCTCCTCCTCCTCTTACTCTTTCTCCTTCTCCTCTTCTTTTTTTATGCCAGTACAGGGGCTTTTTTAGGGCTTGAGCAATATCTCCAGTACTCAGTTACTTGAGCCATAACTCCATTTCTGGCTTTCTGGTGGTTAGTTGAAGATAAAAGTGTCATGAACATTCCTGCCCCAGGCTGGCTTTGAACTGTGAGCTTCAGGTCTCAGACTCCTGAGTAGGTAGGATTACAGATGTGAGCCACCAGCTAACTGATCACCAGTTTCTTAAAAAGTCATATAACACAACAAACTTGCAAGTATTATTTTAAAGCAAGTGGGGTGCAAGAGTGTTATGTCTTGGACACAAACACACAATGATAATAGCCATTTACTCACATTTATGGATAATATATAACCCTCTAGGTGCTTAAATTAAATGTTAAAGTTAATTCCCTTAGCATAAGAAATCTCATCAGAATTTGAATGAGATGACTCAAGCTAAAGCAAAGTTAGGGGCACTAATTAATACCATTTTCCAGAATTTCCTTAAAAGTGTGGGGGGGCAGTAATCTGTACTTGGTATAGGGCTCATACCGATGGGCCTTATTTTGTGTAGATATTCTTTATTAGAAGAAGTGGCATATGAAGCATGATTTTTCCATGTTGAAAACTATTTATACTTATATATTGGATCCCCTGTTTTTTGCATAGATCGTAAAATGTCATTTTCTTTTAAACATACTTTCACTTATCTTTGAATCATTTAAATGCTAGTAGGGTAACAATTCAAGGTCGCAGAGGGTTAAGTTGTAAAGGGCTCCAGTTGCCAAGTAGCTGACTAAATGAGTCTGTGAGGGGAAGGGGACTGAATAATCCCGAGGTCAACGGCTACCCTTGTGAAAATGTCACGGTGATGAGACCAAAGGGGCCCCTCTCTCTTCTCCCCTGCCCATCTGGAGGCAGAGGATGCTCAGGTCTGGCTTCCAGGAGCTGTGTCTGAGTGTGTGGGAGTGACTCTGCTAAGAGGCCCTGAAGCCATGGGGTGAAGGGTGGGACAGGAAGTAGAGGACTGGCGAGGCCTCTAGCTAAGGAAGCTGGCACAGAATGAAAATGGATTGCTTTAGAGACCTGGTGGGTGTGGACTGGACAACTGGCAAAACCAAACCAACGAGTTGGGCTGGGGTGGAGCTTGCAAGGAAGATCATGGCTGAACCTGCTTCAGAGTCAGGCCGCAGTAGAGTGGGAGTTTACGTTGTGATTGGCTGGGTGACACAGGGTGATGTTTTTGTTAGATCTACAACACTGTCCATAGCTTGTTGGAACTTGTGCTTTGGGAAAGCGGTCCTTTCATGACAGTAGAAATAAGATGCTTTAAAATAGGGATGAACAAAAGAAATTATGGAAGTTTTCAAATTCAAACTCTAAAGATTATGTTTGAGTATGTGTGTGTTGTTGTTGTGGGGGGCGGGGGGTCGTGCACATGTGCACGCTGGTCCTGAGGCTTGAACTCAGGCCTGGGAGCTGTCCTTGAGCTTGATCCAAGGCTAGTGTTCTACCACATCTGTTTTTTTCTAAATGGACATACAGAGTCTCACAGAATTGTCCGCCCAGGATGGCTTACGGTGGTGATCGTCAGATCTCAGCTTCCTGAGTAGATAGGGTTACAGGTGTGGCTTTCTTTTCTGATTTAGTTTTGAGAGCTAGATGGATGTGGGATATTCGAAACACATGGAATGTATTAGAGACGTGAGAACAAGGCCTGGTGTTGCCTCTACAGGAGAGTATTAGGGGTGACCAGGAAATGTGTTGACACTGAGAGCTCAGGGCATCAATGAATTACTCATCAGTATTGAAGTGCGTATTCAGGTTTTGCTAGCAGATGGTCCACTAGCTGTTAGTCCTGCCATGTTGGTATAGCTTGTTTGGTCTCAGCTTTTGTCATTTTAATGACATCCCCTGACACTTAAGACTTGGGCACCCAAACTGTTGATATTCTCATTCCCACAAGATGTGCTCATCAATGGTTTCCAAATGATAACTTCCATGTACAGATCTTTGCTGTAGGAAGAGCTCATAGGAAGAGGTTCACTTCAAGCCTGTTGTTCATGTCTTAGTGTATAACAATGCTAACTCCTTGTATCACATGGCAATATGGGAATCTAACATACCCAAAATGTTCTGAGATCATCACGTAGTTAGTTGGTTGGTAGCAATCAAAACACTCAAAGGCCCTTTCATTAGATTCAAGTCCTAACAAAGCCTCAATCTCTAAAGAATGGCCTTGTAGAAGGAGCCCAGGGAGTGCTAATTGCTAACATGTGTTTTGGTTGAAATGTATTTGCTAATGTAAACAATTTATGCCTGCCTGTGGCACCCAAGACTGTCATGTGGAGCTTGCATGATATTTGGAGAAGGCTGCTCTCATGAAGATTAACACATGCTAATCTGTAATTCATATATATCTACATCCTCATGAGTCTCCTGCAATTAAAGAGAAAGGGACTCATTTATTGTAGGCCAGAGAGATGGAGGAGAACTTTCAGCATCTGCTCAGTAGAACCAGAAAAGGGTATAGAGAGGAAGGGACTGTCCAAAAAAATGCATTAAATGACAGAGGGGACCCAGTGCTGCCACAGTTTATAATTTGGATTTTCTTTTTCAAATGCAAAAGGGCGCATTCCAAGCAATTTCTCTTTTCTGATTTTTTCGTTCATTTGTTGTCATTTATTTTATATTTATATTAATTTATATTTTAGTTTTGTTATCAGTTTGTGAGTGTAGTGCATCTTGGTCAGTGTCAGCCAAATGACTTACCAGTGTTTAGGATATTTTAGGTAGAGAGTAGCCCTTTGACAAACCATTTATATATATATATATTTTTTTTTTTAAATGGGGCTTGAACTCTGTGTAGGTGTGATCCCTGAGCTCCTTTTTGCTCACCACTTTTGGCTCCACCACTTGAGCCACAGCTCTACTTCCAGCTTTTTCTGTGATTAATTGGAGATAAGAAGCTCAAGGACTTACCCACCTGGGCTGGCTTCAAACCGTGATCCTTGGATCTCAGTCTCCTGAGTAGGTAAGATTAAAGATGTGAGCAACCAGTGGCAATATATTCTAAGGACGTGGTTCTCAAATGTGAGCATGTGCAGAACTACCTAGGAGCTACTTCATAAATCTGGGATGGGCTCTAGAAATTTGCATTTCTAAAAAGTACCTGGATAATGTGCACTCCACCCGCCTCCAGGAATACACTTTGAAAAGCACGCTAAGGCAGCTGTCTTTAACCCTAGTTGTACATCTGAATCACCTAGATAGCTTTTAGGCAATATCCAAGCTGAGCTTCATTTCTAGCAATTCTAATTTAATTTGCTTCTGCAGGCAATGCTTACAAATACCCATGATGACTCTAATACTCAGAAGGTGGTAAGAGCTACGGCTAAAGAGGAATCACTATGATGGGATTTGTTATTGGTTAGTATCTGGTTGAGTAGTAAATGATTTCTCAGTTTAGGAATAATGTTTGCATTCAACACATAGCTAGATAAACTATTTTTAAAAGCAACTGCAGCATTTGATGGGATTCAAATATACATTAAGAGCAAAACCAAAAACAGATAGAACAAAATAAAACTAGCCAGGTTCCACTGGCTCATTCCTACGCAGTAGTCTGAGATCTGAGAATAGCATTTCAAAGCCAGCCTAGGGGAGCAAAGTTTGTGAGAGTCTTTATCTCCAGTTAACCACGAGAAAACCAGAAGTGGTATTTAAAGTGGTAGAATGCTAGACTTGAGTGAAAAAGCTCAGGAACAGCAACCAGGTCCTGAGTGCAAGCCTCATGATTGACAAAAGTAAAAACAAACAAAACAAAAACAAACAAAACCCACCAAAACCAACAAACAAAGAAAAACAAAACAAAACTAGGTGTTAACACATTACTTGCACAATTAATAGCTCTTTAAAACTTCCCCTTTTCTATGTGTGAAAGGAAGAGCAGGATTGAGATCAGAGTCTTATTTTCGTTTATTTTTTGCCATTCCTGAGGCATTGAACTCAGGACCTGGGCACTGTCCCTGAGATTCTTTTGCTCAAGGCTACCACTCTACCATTTGAGTCACAGTGCTACTTCTGGTCTTCTCTGTTCATGTGGTATTGAGGAATCAAATTGAGGGTTTTGTGCATTCTAGGCAAGCACTCTGCTATACTACTAAGCCACATTCCCAGACCTACCTTCTTTTTCAAACACTCCCTTTCATTCACCTTCATCTCATTTTGGAACCTTCTTTCATCTAACCTTTCATTTAAAGGTCAGTTGACAAGCTGGGCATCAGAAGCTTATATCTGTCATCCTGAGTATTCAGGAGGCTGAGATCTGAGGATTCAGGTTCAAAGCCAGCCCAGACAGACAATTTCCCAAGGCTTTTATCTTTAACCAATAAAAAAGCCAGAAGTAGGGGCCGGGAGTTTGGCCTAGTGGTTAAAGTGCTTGCCTAGCATGCGTGAAGACCCGGGTTCGAATCCTCGGTACCACATACATAGAAAAAAGGCGGAAGTGGTGCTGAGGCTCAGCTCTAGCCTTGAGAAAGTCCAAGCACAGTGCTCAGGCCCTGAGCTCAAGCCCAGGACTGGCAAAAAAAAAAAAAAAGCCAGAAGTAGAGGTGTAGATCAACTGATAGAGCAATAGCTTTGAGCAGGAAAAGAAAAAGCTAAGGAAGAGTGAGTTCAAACCCTGGCACTGGTGTGTGCACAGCATTCATGTGCAAGCACGCACACACTATCCATCAGTCAATCAATGAATCAATATGGATTGGCTGGCTAAGTAGCACTGTTCTTTGGATTTCAGGTGATAGAGAAAAAGCTTTGAGTGCCGCTGGAGGGCTTGAGTGTACCTTCTGGAGGCGGAGTGACTCATTTTACAGAGTGCTGTTTGGGCATCAACTCACGTTCAATTCTCACCCCTTTTCCCAGCTTGTTGACTGTGGTCTTGGGAAAATCACTTAAACATGTTAAACTTCACTTTCCTTTTTTTAAAACCTATAAAAGGGAATCACATCCATCTCCTGTGAGTTTATTTAACTGATTAATTAAGGCAGCAGAGATGGGGCTTTGATAACCTTATTCTCCAACGAATCTTGGGACAATGAGAATAACTCGGAGACACTTGAGGATATGGACCAAATTAAGACAAGCTTTGTAAATGGTAAAGAACCAGGTAAAGAGAGTAACCCCCAGTGAAAATGTTTCCCATGCGTGTGCTTTGACCTCTGGCTTTCAATGGACTGCATGCAGCAATACGTGTGTAAGCGAGCTCAAAACGAGGCACTGAGATTGAAAGTCGATAGCAGAGCATTCATCATCATCTGATTGTTATCACAGCTCCTTTCTAAAATACTATTTTCCTGAAGAATGCCCAATCAAGCCTTGATGGCAATATTTATTTTCAACATTTCTTATTCGCAGTTTAACAGGTCATTATGTCAGTGGAGAAGAGATTGTTAGCTCCACTTAGGAATGGAAGTTCTGGGTTCTATTTTTTTTTTTTTGATCTGGCAGTACTGTGGTCATCATACTTTATAAATAACTTTTATTGACTTAACTTTGGCATGCCTCAGGTTACTGATTATAATTATGCCAAAATAAGATCTTAGCTTCTTCTAATAATATTCTCTCTGTGTTGTCATAAATTGGGTTGATTCTATGGCATCCCGGGACCGAATGAATTTGGGTAAGAATGGGGTAAATATTGTTTGTCAAATGATGTGATCATGGTGACAGTGGAAAAAAGCCACACTGAGCTGGAAGAGCCCCAGGTTTCACATGCTTGGCAAAGGATCTTTTCTGAATATTTTGGTTGAACCAGTTTTACCACAGCACATAAAGTTTTTTGCTTAATGAATGCTTGTTCAGTGCAATCAGAGCCAAGAGGGATGCACATTTACCCATATGTGAAAGACAGAAAGGCTTATTTTATGATCTTATTTATATGCCCAAACTCTTTGGAGTGACAGCTCTCTGTGATGCCTGGTACATAGCTGAAATGTGGATCCAACATCTTTGTTTTTGTTTGATATGGATATCAGATGAGAAATAACAACGTCACTGCTACTCAACTTATTCCCACAGATAATTTTTTTAAAGAGGTAGAATATTTCTATGATCACAGGGCAATTGCTATCATGCAGTATTTCAAATATGAAGAAAACACTCCAAAGTACATAACTTGGAAGGGAAATCCTATAATAATAAAACAATTAGAAGCATCTAGTTCTCCCAAAGCAATGGAAAACAATGTAAAATATAAATGTAAAATGAAAAAATAAACAGAAAGCAAAAAAAACCCCCAAAACAATCCAACCCAACCACACATACAAAAAACCCCAAATCCTCCCTCCCTCCTTCTCCTCCCCCTCTCTCCCTCCCTACACACATACACACACACACACACACACACACACACACACACACACACACACACACACACCCTCTGGCCTAGATTTGTATTGGGAGCAGGCAATAGTCCTTTTTTCTCCAGTTGTAAAGTTGGTCTTCAAATATAAACTGAAGTTCTGGGCTCCATTAGTGTGGCTGGCCAGAAAACTAGAGTCAGTGTTATCTCTAAGTTTGTGAAATTCAGAAAAAAAGCAGTCCTGCAGTGGCAGGGCTAGAATTTTATAGCCTGGGTAAGGAATGCCATTGAAGTTGTCAGACTCATAAACTTAAAATGTTTAGATCTTTTGGAGGGAGGGAGCATGGAGTGATGCAGCAGCAAAAAACTTTAAGTCTCCAGGACAGTGTTTTATTCCCAAGATTCCCATGTATTCTTTACCCTATCAGATACGTCTTCCTGCCTGAGTTTCTCCAGTGGGATAATTGCAAGACTTAATATTTCTTTGTTTAGTATCTACTTTCTCTTGGGAAGTCTTGTGGAAGAGCTTCTATTTGGGGGCAAGAAAAGATTATTGTGTGTGTGTGTGTGTGTGTGTGTGTGTGTGTGTGTGTGTGTGTATGCACTGAGGCTTGAACTCAGGATTTGGGCACTGTCTTTTCACTTTTTTACTCATGAGTAGCACTCTACCACTGGAGCCACAGGCCACAGCTTCTGACTTTTTTTTTTTTCTGGTTAATGGGAGATAAGAGTCTCATGGACTTCTCAGATGGAGTTGGGTTTTAACTATGGTCCTCAGATCTTAGCCTCTTGACTAGCTAGGGTTATAAGCATGAGCCACGGGTGCTTATCTGTACCTAATATTAAAAACAAAACAAAACAACTTACTACATTCTACTTTTTTCCCTCAACTCCATGCATTGCGCGAAACCCTCTGTTTACTTACCATATGATTTTTTATATATTTTTAAATTTTCTTTACTTTCTCCTCTGTCTCCTGATGCTCCATTTTTACCAAAAGTCAAAAACTCAGTTTTCACTGGTGTCAAGGGTCTGGTACTCAATCTTGCTTCTTGATAGGATAAGGGAATGAAAGAACAGATAATTCTTGATATGAAGGACAAGTTTAGAGATATGATTACTGCAAGATAATACATATCTTTTTGTGTATGCGTATGTATGTGTGGGCGGCAAGTCCTGTAGCCTTATTAGCATGGCTTGGAGGGAAGAGAGAAGGTCATGATGGTGAATGATGTTTAACAGCCAAAATGATTCATGGAGGTATGCAAGCTTGGCACGCATTCCCTGCTGGAATGATGGGCAGGTCACAGCTGCCATGGGAACTGTTGGCCTGAATGCCTCTACCCACAAAAGGGAGGCAAGCGCCCTCTGTTCTACATTCAGATAAGGACACAGCACTTGACTCTGAGGTGATTGGACAGCCCAGACTCCTTTAAGCCATTTCTGCCAGCCAGCCGGGAATGCTACTGTTCATTGAGCACTTACTGTATCCAGACACTTTCCTAAGCACTTACACTATAAACTCAATTGATTCTAGAATGAAGATGTTTTAGGCACAAAGAAAGGAAATTGTTTCTCTAAGTTGGTGTAGTCAGAAGATGTAGAAGACTGGTGTTAAACCTAGGCAGTCACTTCTGGCACTGTTAATGCTGAACCATTACGAAATCTGCCTCTAGGGAGCAAGCTGCCTGTGTTCCCAGCTAAGCAGCTAGGAGGACCAGTAGTTAGATCAATCAGACAGCTGAGCAATCAGTCAATACTGGCAACCGATGGGAATCATCAACAAAACAGGGTGGGAAAGCCCTTCCCTGAGAACCTGCAGTCATGCAAGTCAGGTGCATTACTGAAAAACATTTCAGGGCATGGGACAAGTGTGTGTTTATTTGCGGGGCCCTCATGCCAGATGTTGAGAATCCTTTCTGGCTAGTTTTGAGAGAAAAGATATTCTTTGACCTGCATGTATGGCTAGGCTGAAATGAGCCAAATCACTCACCACCTCAAGCATCCTTCCTTTCTGCTCCTTTGAGGAGTAGGAGTTCAGGCAGGGTTAGCTTGATCGCTCTGAGACAGAGGAGCCATTTTCGTGTGACTGAGAAAAGGATCAAAAGGATAAGAATGGAAGGATCTTAGTAAACTCAATGGAAGTTAATGTTTGTTGAATTGTTAAACAATTATTTTTCTCTTTCTTCTTTTTCCTCCTCCTCCTCCTTCTCCTCCTCCTCCTCCTCTTCCTCCTCCTCCTCCTCCTCCTCCTCTTCTCCTTTCTTCATGACAGTACCAGGGTTTGAGTTTGGCCTTGTGGTCTTGCTTAGGTTTTTAACTCAAGGCTGACACTCTACTTCTTGAGGAACAGTTCTACTTCTAGATTTTTGCTGGTGAACTGAAAAGTCTCATATGCATTTCTGCCCAGCTTACATTTAAGCATCAGTCCTCAGATCTTAGCTTCCTGAGTAGCTATGATTACAGTTGTAAGCCACAGATACTTGATTTAATGCATTGATCTTGCTTACTGTATATATATATATACATATATATATTCTTCAGAATAACAGCATATATACTGATTCTTTAAAATATTTTATACATGTAAAAACTAAGATAAAAATCACCTTTTGTGGTTAAAGGAAAGCTCCAGGCTCTCATTTATTTAGGCTTAGCCACCATGTACTTCTTATTTGGTGGCAGAATCTGTTTCAAATACTGGATATGAATATCCAAATGTTTATGTACATGGACACATCGAATCTTGGACAGTCATCTGCCCTCCAGATGGGAGAAGTAATATATTTATCAAGGAAATATACCAGTAGTTCCAATAAGCAATCTGTTTGATGTTAAATCCTGACCTTGAAGTCATTCAGCTCTAGATAGTCTTTTTATTTGAAAAATGACATTAATGGCACTAATCTCTATCTTACAGGGTTGTCATGAGGATTAATATAAGATCATTTATGTGAAGCAATTTGCACAGGGTCCAACACAGTGTGAGACTTCAACAAATGTTACTTTAGAATCTTACCGCCACTTATCAATTTTTATTTCTTCTGGAATAAGATATAAGTTGAATTTTTTTTTTTGGTTTTTGGATGGGTAGCTTGAAGATGTTCTTAACTTTTCTGGGCTTTCATGTCCACCCTGTAAGATGGAGGAAATAATAGTATCTCTCTCAGAGGAGTGTTGGAAAGATGAAGCTAGACAATCTATTTAAAGAGCAGAGCTCTGGGGCAAGTACTCAATTAATGTTTGCATCTATTATTAGGAGAAGTAAGGGAATGGAGTTGGGAGGGACACAAAGAATGTTTACTACGGAGACTTCATGGTGTAATTAAATATGGGTGACTCAGAGGACACGACCAAGAGTGGGAGCATGGGAACAGTTGCCAGGACAAGCTGACCTCTTGAGGGCACCTCACACCATACTGCAGAGAGCATAAGCCTGGAGCCAGGCGGCTCTACTTCCAGTCCAACTTAGCATGGTCCCGGCAAATTATTGAATCACTCTAAGCCTCCAACTCCTCATCTGCGCAATGGGGATAATAGTCTCACCCTCTTGGAGTTGTCAGGAGGATTAAATGAGATGCTGTGTGTAATTCACTTGGCATAGCACCTGGCAAAGAATCAACTCCCGAGTAAGAGGAAACTAATCACTGTATCTAAAAGTTGTCATGGAAGATGCAAAAACACAGCCTCATGACTTACACAATCTGAGCAATTCAAAGTCTACTCCCTGGTTCCCAGGGCTTTTTACTCTCAGGTTATACCATTTGCTGTCCAGTAAAAAATGTGGCCACATAGACACTGGTCAGGGAATTTTGGAATTATAGGGATATCTGTAATATCCCAGGTGGTGGTAGCTCACACCTGTAATGTTAGCTACTCAGAAGGGTGATATCTGAGGAGGGTGGTTTGAAGCTAGCCTAGGCAGGCAACTTTGTAAGACTCTTAAACTCTACTTAACCACACAAAGCCAAAGTGGAGCTGTGGCTCAGTGGCAGAGCACTAGTCTTGAGTAAGCAAAAGGACCTCAACCAGGCCCGGAGGTCAAGCCCCAGTACTGGTGTGCGGTGTGTGTGTGTGTGTGTGTGTGTGTGTGTGTGTGTGTGTGTGTGTGTGTGTCTGTGTGTCTGTGCATCCCTGCACACAAGTTGGTAGGCTAGAACAAGTTTTTTTTTTTTTTATTGTTGTTGCTTTGGGGGCTTGAACTCAGGGCCTGGGCTCTGTCTCTGAGTCTCTCTGTACACAAGGCTAGTGCTCTACCATTTGAGCCACAGAATCACTTTGGGTTTTTGAGTGATTAATTGGAGATAAAAGTCTCTTGGGGACTTTTTTTTAGGGGGAGGGGGGTCATGTGGCTTGTACTCAGCCTGGGAGCTGTCTCTGAGCTCTTCACCTCAAGGCTGCTGCCCTACCCTTGATACCCTTGAGCCAAGCCTCTTGGGGCCTTTTTTTTTTTTTTTTTGCCTAGATTGTCTTCAACTGGGATCCTCAGATCTCTGCCTCCTGAGTTGCTAGGATTACAGGTGTGAACCAGTGGTGTCCTATGAAGAACAAGGTTTTTGAGACTGTTCAATTTAAACCATCTTTTTGTCAGTGAGAAAAATTAGGTCCAAAATGTTTAAGGGACTTGATTCAGGTTAGGAAACCCAGAAGTCATAAGTCCTGAATCTCCATTTATGTATCTCCATAAAGCTTTAAGAAGCTTCAATTTTATGATTGTGAATGGCGCTAAATGCAGCCCTGGTCATTTAGAAATGTTAATATGCTGGCTGATGCATTGAGGGAAATCTAATTTAGTGAGTTTTTACTTCTACCCTTGTGATCTCCTAAATGAGACCAATACATTGCACATTAACTCCGTTATAAAATATGACTGGATGGGCCAGGAGTTTGGCCTAGTGGTAGAGTGCTTGCCTAGCATGTGCATGAAGACCGGGGTTCAATTCTTCAGTACCACATACATAGAAAAGCTGGAAGTGGTGCTGTGGCTCAAGTTGCAGAGCTCTAGCCTTGAGGAAAACTCAAGGATAGTGCTCAGGCCCTGAGTTCAAGCCCCAGGACTGGCAAAAAAATAAAATGTGACTGGAACAAGTATATATAGCTCACTCAACCT
This sequence comes from Megascapheus bottae, assembly GCF_031878675.1. Lineage (NCBI taxonomy): Eukaryota > Metazoa > Chordata > Mammalia > Rodentia > Geomyidae > Megascapheus > Megascapheus bottae. Next base: position 9,269,710 of record NC_143531.1, on the reverse strand, counting down.
ATATAATAGACAATAAAACTTAAAAAAAAAACCCAAACCCTGCAACAATTAAAAGGAAAGGAAGATACCAGTTCCAGTCTAGCTGGGGCAAAAAACTAGTGAGACCCTATCTCACAGAACAAGGTGGATGTGGTTATATTTTCTAGTAGTCCCAGTTACTTGGTAGGTGTAGGTAGGTGGATTATGGTCTAAGGCCAACCTAGGCAAAAAAATGAGAGATCCTCTGAAAAATAATTGAAAAGTAAAACTTAGTGAGCAGTATGGTTCAAGTGGCATATACCTAGCATACATGAGGCTCCAAGTTCATATTCTAGTACCAAGCAACACAAAATTAATTACAAACAAATCCAACTAATTCAGCATGTATTTTTTAATATTTGAATACAATTCTTAACAATCCCAAGGAAAAAGTTTATCCATTGTTACTATATTTCACCTGGAATACTATATTTCACTTGGAATTCTTTAAAAACATCTTTTCCCTGAGTGATCCATATTTTGTGTTCTTTATTTTAGATTGGGTAACTTTATCAACTAGGTAAGTTATTCTTCTTTGTGTAATTGCCGTAATCAAGTAGATAATTTAGTATGTTACCTAGATTAAAGAAGTGTTATCTACTAGAACACTGCTAAGTCTAGAAATTGTTTCACTGTTTGAAGTAATGTTAGTTTTCACTAACTAAATGTTAATATTTAGGCCACCAAGAATCACATGGTATATTGCCCAGGAATGTGGGGGAAGGTATGGAAGAGTTCCATGTTAAAGGCTAACTCTAAATTACAGCCATAACGTTCAAAGTCTTGTGAGAGGAAATTCTTCATAGTTTAAATACCACATTAATTGAACAATATGTACTCATATGTCAAAATAGTCCTACAGTTAAAGGCAAAATCCAATGTACCATGTAGAATTATGTTTAACTGCAGGGAAAAAGCCTTCCCAAGTAAATTTTTTTTGTCTAAAATGAAAGAAGTATGGAAACAGGTAGGGTACCTGGAGCTGTATATGAGGGGCTCTGTCTGGAGAAGAAACCACAGAACACACAGGATAGCGTCCCAGAATGAATGAATGAATGAATGAATGAATGAATGATGCACAGCAAGCTGTTGCTTGTTACCTTCAGTTCTGACTTCTCATACAAGACAGGAGGTCTGCCTTCCATGTCTGGAGTTTCTTTGTTCCAATAAAATAACCTCCCTTACTAAGATATCATACTAGCTTGTGAGAACAACTGGCATTCTCAAAGTCACCTCAGGCTTCAAGATGCTGTTGGAACCCCAGCGAATGACAGGTCCATTCAACCTCCCACATCAGCAGGTGAGAGTTAGAAGGGTCAGAAACTCTCCCACACAAGTCAGGCTCCATGAAACAGGTCTGGGAATTGCTCATTTTACTTTTCATCCATCAGAACTTTGCAATGGGTCATACTTAGCTGAAAGGTTTTATGTAGGGGAGCAATGCACATGGGGAAAAATAATAAGAGTTCGCCAATCAAAGATCATAGATGCCTTTGACATTTCTCAGGGAAAAAAGACAAAAGGTAAAGTTTCTAACCATCCCAGAGAGATTCTTAATTATTTTGACTACTGGTCAACTACAAGCAATGTAGTTGTCTTCCTTCTTACAGACCATAATTGTCACGCTAATCTCTTTGTCTGTCTGTCTGTCTGTCTGTCTGTCCCTGTGCAATAGTGTATGTTCGGAGAATGGTAGATGATGAGGTGACTGGGGCTTGGACTTGGCTACGTTGCTAAAGCTTGATGAGGCTGGGTTCTAGAATGATACTCTCTGTCCTGAGAGAAAATCCCAGTTCCTCCAGGCTGACTCAACAAATGTCATCCTTGGAGAAGAGTAAGAGATGTTACAGATGTTGCAGCCTACCCCTGGAGAGATGGATCTGCCAAGGGATCTTGCTCAACAGATGAAATATGTTTCTGAGGGTTCCTTATAGTGCTACTTTGTAGAGCAGTTTCTCCAGGAGATCCTCTTCTGCAATTTATATTGGTAAACCCTCCAGTAAACTCAGCTTAGGGATTTTCTGACTTCCAGACTCATATTTCATGTTGTCTCCTAGAAGATGCTTGACAGTGCCTTGAAAGTAACATAACTACTGGTTGGCATGCATGCACGCTCTGGATAGTGCTGAGAACTTCACATTTCTTGTCTTATGGAATGTTCTTAGTATCTTGGCGCAGAATACTATTAATCCTTGGGTTGGAGGCTCTGCTCAGTGGGCAGAGTGCTAGTCAGATACTGAGTTTACTTCTTGGTCTCAGAACCCCCACCCTCCAAAAAGTATTAATCCAAAGAGAGGCATGCATAAGTTTAATGTAATTTTAATTGGAACCATATAGGATTAATTTAAACCCCAGATTGAACACTCTTCTCCTTTATTAATGTATTGACTCATTAGGTTAGGCTAACAAGAAATGGGCTCATAACCATCCTTTTCAAACTATCATTAAAATAGTATCACTTTCATGTTTTCCTATCTCAAGCATTAAAGTGATGTAATATTCTTGTTATGCCAAAAACTATACATGATGATTCTAATACAGGAAAGAGAGCTCACATTTCTCGTGGATTGACATCTCCTCATAAAAGAGATAATATTTCTTTTGGCTTAGAAGTAAGTATAAAGGCTTGTATTAAGGTAAGTGAAATCACTAAAAAAAAAATACCAGTAACATGCTCATTCATGGAGCCAGCCACCTTAGAGCTGTACTTTCCTAAACCATTCTGAGCCGTGACCTGCAGCACTGTGCTTTGGCAGTGGAGGTAGTTGGTGTTCAAGTGGAAGAAGAGTCTTGACATTTCAGGAAAAAAAAAAAAAGGCTGGGAAGTTGTAATGTTGCTGAAGGATGAAGGGAAGGCCTTGTCACAAATAAAATTTTCAGCAGAAATTGTAGCTGTTAGGTGACTGTGTATAGGCTCAAGACATCTAGCCAGTGAGGTATGAATCAGAATGTCGTCTTCAGCTTCTAGAGTGTAACCTCCAAATGTGAGGATGTGCTTCATTCTCTGCTGGCTGGGACACAGAAATGGATGGGAGGAGAAACAGCTGGGATGGAACCACTGGCTAGAAAGAGCATGGTTTGTTGGTTTGACAGAATTGCCATACTTGGACTGTCACTGAGAAAGAAATGCACATTCATTTTGCTTAAGACATTGTGATTTCCTGTTTAAGAAAAGAAAACAAAAAGCTAAACATAAACCAGGCCCCAGTGGCTCGTGTCACGTTTATGATTCTATCTGCTCAAGAGCTGTGAGAATCTCAGTTTGAATTCAGCCTGGATAGTTATATGTTTGAGATTCTTGCCTCCAACTAGCTAGCATAAAAACCCTGTAGGATATGTCGGTATTTGCATAGTACCTGCTATAATTGAGTGAAAAAAAAAAAAGCTGAGCAAAAGCACAAAGCCTTAGGTTCAAGTCCTAGAAGTCCTAGTATCAGTAAGCTAAACCCTAAATTGGGATGGGAAAGAAAGCCTTTCCATCAGTGTGGCTCCCAAGCCTTCAGTCTAGTGTCAGTCACCGTTGATATCTCACTTTTGAGGTATCTATCAGGATAATGGTAACTGTTCGTATTTTCCAACTTTTCTTTGTCAATATGAAACTTGACACAGCAAAAGAACTACTCTAGAAATAGAGTGAGATGCTGGGGGCATTAGAAATTGCACCTAGATGATGGAATCACATCAATCCTCTCTCTATAGCTAACTTATTCTGACCCAAAGCTCATTTTATGTTCTGACTTGAATTCCTCTTCTCAGTTTCCTTATAGAGTGAAGTGTCAGAGGTGGATGAGCATCAATCAAGAATCGGGGAATGGAAGAAGTTGCCATGAATCTCTGATCCTGTTTCCTGGGCCACACTGGGATTTGAATATTCCATACACCCCTTGCTGCAGTGTGACCACAATCAACGTTGAATATCCCTCAACCTAGGGTTTCAAGGAGACTACCTTGAAGGGAATTCATGATTGCCCATGAGGTGTAGAGCTCAGGGCTGGCCCATGGATACATGGTTCATTTTCCTCATCACTCAATATCCACAGACAAGCTGCTTTTTGACGTATCTCAGATTTTTACTTCATTACTTCAGTTAAGCACAATCATTTTCATCTTGGTTTTTTTTTTTGGAGGGGGTACTTATTTAAGGGAAGCATATTTTCTCTTTTTTTCTCACAAAATTCAAGGGAGGGAGACACATTAAGTAGAACACGTGGTAATCTCCACACAATTGGTGACAATACAGGATTTACTGAGCACTAACTTGTTTGCCAACTGAGCAAGGTGAGGACGGAAGGGGAAGAGTTAAAACTCATGTTTTTGAATGTTCTTTCAGTTTTTAAAATGTGGTATATATTTTTCACTGTGGGCAGTCAATCAGTGTGTAAATACATCCTCAAAGTGCTTCCTGCATTCTGTGATTAAGCTTAGTTGACTAGAGGCCATGAAGAATCCTTTGCCTATCACTTGAGTTGAACTCTGATAGGTCTTGGGGGAAGGTCATTTGCTTTCTCCCACTCATATAAATGAACTTGGATTTACATGACAACAGATGCTGCAAGGAAGTTCCTTAATAATTTATAGATGCTTGCTTTCTTCTCTGCATGGTTCCCACCCTCTTGTCCTCCCAAGTCAGCTCTGTGGAGATCTAAGTGATTTCTTTAAATTTCCTCTCTACAATAATTTTATCTACAGAAGATGATCTTAAGAAGTTTTTAAGAAGTATAAATGTGCCTCGCTGGTGGCTCATGCCTGTAACCCTAGTTACTCAGGAGGCTGAGATCTGAGGATCACAGTTTGAAGCCCCTATTTGGGTAGGAAAGTCTGGGATACTCATCTCCAGTTAATCACCTAAAAACTGGAAGTGAACTTGTATCAAAGTGGTAGAGCACTTGCCTTGAGTACAAGAGCTCAGGGACAAAGCCCAGGCCCTACCACCACCGACAAAAAGAAGGAGAAAAAAAGAAAGAGAGAAATCTAAATGTTTATCTAATGGCTCATAGGAATATTTAGTCACTTTTGGATTTAAGTATAGTTATTTTTTTTTTTTTTACTGTTTCCTTTGAAGAGAGGAATTAATGTGGATCCCTTTTTCTTACCAGTTCCCTTACTTTGGTTTCTCCTTGCTAGACTTTCTACCCAGTACTGTTATTACAGGTCACTGAGGAGAGAGGAAGGAATGGTGTCTTGTTGACCTTTGCACTGTGTTGAAGGAGTGAGGGAGTGAATGAATGAAAGTAAATTGCTTATCTGTGACTGGCAACACATCTCTGATAACATTCAGATTAGTGTTTGATTAGACTGGTAACTTCTTGGCTGAGTCAGACTCACCTAGATCACTGAAACTGAGGCCAATGAATTGATATAGAAGACAAAGGGACAAACACTTGAAACAAGTTACTAATTCTGGAATAGGAAAGGAAGCCTGGAAAACAGGAGTAAATGTCTTTGGAAAACTAGTTTGGGAGCTTGAAATGGGTATGGTGTAAGTGACCCATGGCACTCTGGGAAATACCTTGTTTACCAGCATATGTTTCAGGTACAGTAAATAAATTATGAAGAATTATTTATTCCTGTCATGTGTCTTAGTTCTTTCCTCTTTTCCTCCCCACCATTGTATCGGAGGAGTCTACTCCTTTTTTTTTTTTATTGTAATTAGTAAAAGGGTTACATGATATTTGCCAGATAGAAGGTGCATTAATTCACATACATTGATACCCTTTCACATGTCTTGGTACCCATTTCCCTCCCCCCCACACCCCCCAAGGAGTCTACTCCTTTATAGCTCAACATTCGCTTTCTTACTTTCTCAAATATTTGAATAAGTGATCATCTAAAGACACATTTCCTTTTTCTTCTTCCAGTAAAGACAAAACTTAGGATGCTGTGTCTAACAAAGTTTGTTTTGGGGATCGTAATACAAGCTACTGAAGTTCTGTACCTTTCATTATTTGATGACTTTCAGTGAATAAACAGAGAAGGCCTAGGTGCCAAATTAAAACAAAACAAGGCAAAACAACAAAACTCCAACCCAAACAAACAAACAAACAAAACTCCTTCTAAGTAGAGATCTCATAAATACATCAAAGTCAACACTCAGGAAACTTTCAACAAGAACATTAGAGACAAAGAAAATCTACTTATTGTTACTTCAATCCCACTACCCCCTCCCCCAAGTTCAACAATGCAACCAGGTTGAGAAACAGAAGAGATTAATCATTAGTTAAAACATACCTTTTGGCCTTCCTTCCTAGGCCTCCAGAAATTTGTATGAGTCAAAAATCTTATGCCATTTAATCAAGGTGGGTCCATTTCTCCCTCCCTCCATGTTCAATCTGCCTCTCCCTTATCTGATGTTTTTTGACTGGAGAAAAATGAATTTTTTTTTGGCTTCATTCATGTCTAGTTGACCTTCATCCTCTCCCTCTCCCTTTACTATCTCTTGGGTATATTTTACTCCTCCCTACCTCCTCTTCTTGATATGCATTACTTTCTTTACTTTAGGGCATACTATTTGTTTCACAGCCAATCTGAACACAGGACTCTTTAGGTTAGAAATGGATCTTCATAGATATTTTTCAGGCCTCACGCATAAGCCCCCACATGTAGGCTAAGAAAGTGTTGCCTTTTATTTTATATATATATTTATTTATTTTTGCTGGCCCTGGCCTGGATGCTGTTTTCGAGTCTCTCTCTGTGATCAAGGCTGGAACTCTACCACTGGAGTCACAGCACCACTTCTGGCATTTTTTGCGTAGTTTATTGGAGATAAGAGTCTTACCTACTTTCCAGCTCAGGGTGGTTTTGAATTGTGATCTTCAGACCTCAGCCTCCTGAGTAGCTAGGATTACAGGTGTGAGCTACCAGTGACTGACAAAATGTTGCTTTTTAAAAGATGCTTTTAGTGCACCAAGTTTTCGGTAGCTGGTCATGTCAGCTGGACAAAGCATCATTCTAAAATAAGATATCTAAGATGATTTTTTCCTTTTATTCTTCACTTTTCTTTTTCCCTCTTTCTTCCTCCTTACAGATTCTTAGTGCCTGGAATAGGTTAAAAACCATAGCCTTGAAGGAGCCCATAGCTATCTGTAACTTCCAATTTCTTTGCAGAAGGAAAAGTGTGCTCAGAAAGGTGTGAGGTGTACACAGAGAGAGAGGGCCCTTTGCTGGGATGTGGATGGAAGGAAGAGACCTGTATAGAAAAAACCCACTATGCAAACTTTATAGGGTGGGATCTGAAAGATAGATGTTCTACACCAAAGAAAGAGTAAATTGAAAATGAGAAAGGAATGAAGACCTTTTGGGGAAAGGCACTGATAGGAATACACTTAGAGTTGGTCAGAAATGAGAATCAAAAAGTCCATAAAGCCTATGGATGAATTTAGAGCCCAGACCAGGACACTAGAGTCAGTGATGATTTTACAAGGAGAAGAACTTACCTGAGAGAAGTTCAGTCAGAAGGGGATAGTAAGAAGAAAGAATGAAGGGAGAAAGTAAAAAATATTAATAATAATAATAACCTGGGAGTATGGGAGGCATTATAAAGAGTTCAACTAAAGTAATGGGCTTAGGATGAAAGTGAGATAATCTGATGCACATCTGGGGATACACTAGACAAGATTTAGAGTTTGAAGGGGGAGTAGGAGGCTACCCATCTACCAGGTTTCCTCTTGTGTCACGTGGCACTCCCCCTCCAGGTAGACAACATTGGAAGTGAAGTGGTTGGAGAGAGGAAACACGACAATTCATGGCACTAAGTCAGACAGACTCTCATTCAGCTAAAAGACCATCTTACCAATGGAAGCTGTGGCTGCAAAGAACCAGAAATAAAGTAAATCAGCCCTCCTGATACATGGATGGGAAGAAATTTCAGAACTCTAATGAGATGCCGGGAGCATGGCCTAGTGGTAGAGTGCTTGCTTAACATACACCAAGCACTAGGTTGGATTCCTTAGTACTGCGTATACAGAAAAAGCCAGAAGTGGTGCTGTGGTTCAAGTGGTAGAACACTAGCTTTGAGAAAGCTCAAGGACAATGCCCAGGCCCTGAGTTCAAGCCCCAAGACTGGCAAAAAAAGAATAAAGTCTACTGGCAAAGAAACTGGGAATTAAGGAACTAATTCAATGTAAACAAAATTGTATATACATGTGTACATACAATTGTGTATATACACATGCACGTATGTGCATATATATCTTTAAGAACATGAATGGTATATTTTATTATTGAATTTTTAACATGAATTGTGTATTTATTAGCATGCTTTTAACTAAAACATATTTGTGAGGTTCAGAACTTTCCTTCAGTGCCTTTCCTCTAAATAATTGCCCATTGAATGTCTCATTTTATTTCTTATACTTTCTATAACTGTAGAAAATTTCCCCCAGCATAATTTCTGTGGTACAGAGGGCTTTTAAAATCTGCAGTGCTTTGTGTTTTTTGATGCTGCAGGATACAGAAAGCATTGCTATGGGGCAGGCTGAAGAGCTTCAGATTCCCGAGGGTTTGTGCTGTGTACCTCATGGGGTACATTTAGGCTAGAGCACTTACCTTGCTAATTTGGTATCCAGAACACTGGTTACCAAATCACATCAGGTTCCTGCTGAACTTGCAGTTACTTCACTAGTGTCTTATCTACATGTGTGGAATTCCTGTTCCCAGGTTGTTTTTCTGAACTGGCTAGTTGAGCTAGATTATAAATTGACTTTGGTGTGAAAAGAAAACTATTTACAATGTAGGATTCTCCCACAATATTTTTTTTTCTGGTAAAGTTCTCAAATTAGTCAATTTTTCCCCTCTTCTTATTTTATAGGGAATGTAGTTCTTTCAGATTTCAAATTTCTAAATAGAGATGTGAACGGCATTATTTGAGGGCTTGTGGCTTATATGTAACATTAGCCATTCAGTAGGCTGAGATCTGAGGATTGCTTGCACAGAAATGTTTGGGAAACTCTTATCTCCAATTAACCACAAAAAGTCTAGAAGTGAAACTATGGCTTAAGTGTCAGCCTTGAGAAAAAAGTAAAAAAGCTTAGGGATAGTGCCCAGGTCTTAAAACAAGTGCCAAAACTGGCACAATAAATGAATGTATGAATAAATGAATAAATAAATACAGATTTGGAAAGCTTTAAAATTTGTGTGTGTGTGTGTGTGTGTGTGTGTGTTTGTGTGTGTGTGTTACTGGTTTTCAACTCAGGGCTTCAAATGGTTTAAAACTTCTAGAAAACAACCATATAATTAGATATTACCACACATTTTAATTAATCCACAAATAAAGAGGCAGTACAAATAAAGAGGCATTTACATTTTTGAAGAAAATCAATTTGTCTGAATTATAATTTTGAATATTGTAAAATTAGGTCAGATTTCTAAAATACGTGTTCATGGAATTTTTTCTTGTTCTTAAGAGAGCTCTTTTTACATTGGTCATTGATTTGAATTAAATATTACTTCATCATAGAAACTAATGATTTTTTTTTGGCACACCAACTTAAGGTCTATTTCTTAGGCTATGTTATTAATTTTGTGTCATCACAGAAGGTAGCTTAGTTTTATTTAGAGATTTGGTTTATTTTCCCTGGACATTTGGGATGAATAGCTCAGTATAACAAATTATTCAATATGCTCCAGTTTCAAGCATTTAAACATGAAATCCAAGTTTTAGCATCAGGAACCAATTAAATGATAGTTAGATCTGACTGAAAAATTAATGGTCCAGAAAAGAAACTGTGTTATATATATGTACATATATAAATATATATATACATATATATATATATATAATCTTTTTCTTAGTGTTTCTGTTTTAAATAAAAATCTGGATAGTACCCAATAAAATACAAAGCATCATATATTAAGTTAAACAAACAGCTGAATATAAATGGAGCCACACTCTGGCTTGAAATATCATTTGATAATAATAGTCTATTAGTAAATATAGGCTCTGATCAGCTTTCATAGTTTGTTAAGACTTTGGATATAAAACACTTCTGGGCAGGGTTGGATTGAAGCACATGCCTCTTTATGATAAGACCTGCCCTTTAAAAAGGACCATTTTAGAGCTCCATTGTGTGGGCTGATGGTAGTAAAATCTGATTAACTTTTTTCTCATAGAAATCAGAAAGACCCATCCTAATATTTTGTCGTAAGGACAAATGTATCTGCAAGAACAAAATGGTGATGTTCAGTCCACTGACACGAACCTTGTTAATGAACGTACCTGACTGAACACAGTGGCCTTAGACTGCATAAGTTCACAGAAGGATTGTGGCTGAACATCTGGCTGTCACTTCAAGCTCTCCGACACAGAAAGCTAGTTCACTACCTTTAAGCTGGCTTGATTTCAAACCTATCAGTAATCACTTAGCCTGCTGTACTTTCTCTGTCAGTCCTTTTTCCAAAAAAAGAATTCATGGATAGCCATATCAGAAGCAGTTTTGTAATTAAATTATTGTTGCTTTGCTGGGAAATCTTACATTTGTGAAGGCTGAGTGGATTCTCCTCCCCTTCCACTCTCTCCTTGACTTGTCATCGATCAACGCGCTTTTGGCTATGTGTCTTTCCAGTTTAATGACCTTCTGACCACAGTGATCATTTTGGTTGGGTTCTTCTAGCCATTATTTTGGTTGGATTACTCTAGCCATCATTTTCCAGAAATTCTCCAAATCCTTCAGCGATGACAGAAGTCATTTGATCACAGAGGACAAGGAATAAAAAGAACAACAATAATTTCTTCAGGGCCCTTTCATGGGGTTTTAAGAGAAGGAATTCTTGGATAAGAATAGATTCTTGGTCAGGCACCACTGGCTCTTATCTACAATTCTAGCTACTCTCGAGACTGAGATCTGAGCATCAGTGTTCGAAGCCAGTCTAGACAGAGAAGTCTATGAGACTCCTATGTCCAGTTAACCTGTAAAAACTTGGAAATGAAGGTGTGTGGCTCGAGTGGTTGAGTCCATGCCTTGAGTAAAAACAGTAAGGAACAGCGCTCAGGTCCTGTGTGCAAGCAGTACTGACACAAAAGGGTAAAAATAAGGGCCCAGAGCATTGCCTAGTGGTAGCGGGAATACCCAGCATGCACGAAGCCCTGGGTTCGATTTTCTGTGTATGTACCACATACACAGAAAAAGCCCGAAGTGGAGCTGTGGCACAAGAGGCAGAGTGCTAGCCTTGAGCAAAAAGTATCCAAGGACAGTGTGCAGGCCCTGAATTTAAGCCCCAGGACTGGCAAAAAAAAAAAAAAGGTAAAAATAAGAGTAAAAAATAGATTTGGTGGTGTTTCTCATGTGGGAAACACGTTGAGACTTTTTTTTTGTTCCCTTGAGTGAACTAAAGGAATATATTTATTATAGGAAAAGTAAGCTTTGATGTAGTATACTTTTGCTTGCATGTAGGATTGTAATTAATTGTGTCCCTATCTCTTTTTACTGCATCTTAACTTCTCTGAGGCCTGGGACTGGGATTTTTTTTTTTTTTCTGCTGCAGTGATGATGCCTCAAGAGCTCAGTGCACTGGATGACAAATATCATCACGATCCCGGTTCCTTTGTTTGAAGTCTCTTCTTCACCGAGTCTCCACTGCTAAAATGTGCCAAAGGTGGCAGCCATGGGGCAGGATGCTCATGCAGAATAACATGGAGCTCTCGCTCTGTTCAATGTGAATAACTAAAGCAAACGATGAAGGCTGAGGTCTGAGGACAGGTCTGAAGACAGCCCAGATGGAAAAATCCACAGCATTTCCACCATTTCCAATGCACCAGCAAAATGAGAGACTGGATGGGTTCCCCCCTCCCCCCGCTCACTGGTAGATTGCCAGTGTGATTAAAAAAGCCACCTGAGATTGTGAGGCCCCGAGTTCAAGCCCTGATAGTGGCACTAAATACAAACAATAAATAAAGCAAGCAATGACCATATTTGTTGTCCTTCATTTTAGGGGACAGTTAAAAACATTAACCTACCGAGTAATTTCATTTCTGAACTTCTCCAGGACTGAATATTATAACTAGAATCATAATCAACCCTTTGCTATAATCGTGGCTCTTCTACTTAAATGTTCTTAGAATCACTAATATTATGAATCTTCTATTTGGGGGAAAGATAGTTAAAAAAATGTGTGTGAGTGAGTGTTGTTGCTTAAAAAATTAAATCTAGAGCATTCTCTCATTGTACAGTGAATATTTGTTGTTAAAACTTCCCCGTGACTTTGTATTCTATAGGCTTCCATTTGGTATTCCACTCTCATTCAATAAAAGCTCTTCACTGAAAATAAATGCCATTATGTTGTAATGAGTTTCAATATCTACTGACCTTACCTGGATTTGGGAGGGTGAGTTAGCTGTGAAAAACTTAGCACCTCTTTATCCTTCTCTTGAGACACTAATTACTCATTAAATTTTTTTATCCTTTTTGTTATATTTCAAAGATGCCAGAGGTAAAGGTTTTTTGAAGAGAGAGAGATGGAAATGCCTGCAAGTGTTTCTTTTCACTTTAAATAGACAGACAGTCCAATGAGAGAGAGAATGCAAACTTTTTGTCATTATTTCAACTGGCTCTATAACTAGATGACTTGAAATTGGGTATTCTAAGTTTCATCCTGAAGCAAATTTCTATAGTTGAGTGATAAGCTCTTGAAAAAATGGGGTTTATGATGAAAATGTGGAAAGACCCTCAACTTTAGGACAAGGCACAGCTATAATTTTACAGGCATTAGGATCCTAAAATAACTTTGTATGAAGATCACTCTGGGATTTGTCCCCTATTTTGTAGAAAATGCTTAATGTTGAACTATATTTTATGCACACAAAAAGACTTATTTCATAAGACAAGGGGCTCAGGGATTTTCATTCCACTATTCAACAATACTATTATGAAAGGTCTCTGTCTTTCCACTCCCATAATTGAGTGATCTTAAGTGATATTTAAAAGAAAATACCATTCTGCTGAACCTATGGGTAAAGCTGGTATGTGACAGAGCAATTGAAAATTTTCAAGTAGAATGTATTCTATCCATGTATTTGGTCTGTCATGCAACTGAATTGATGGATCATAATAATATCTTAAACATTCTGTCCTATAGCAGCTGAGGAAATGAGTTTTTATTTTTGTTTGTGCAGAGCAATAGCTGAAGTGCTAATATTTGAGTGTGCAGTACAATAAATAAACTTTTTTTATCTGATGTAAAATCTCTAATGCTGGATGGTTTTTGCTTGTTTTATTTCCCCCCTCCTTCCTTTCTTTTCTTTTCCATTTAGAAGTAAATGGTAAAAAAAAAAAAGCCCACTTCTCAAAACAAGAACAAATAAGAAAAGTTAGATTCTCACACTACTACTTCCTCGGCAATTCACACACATGCACCTTTTTTTTTTTTTAAAGAAAACATTTTATTACCTTCTAAATTGCTTAAATATTAATTCCTGGGTCTGTGAATGTGGCTTAGTGGTAGAGTGCTTGCCTAGGATGCATGAAACCATGGGTTTGATTCCTCAGTACCTCATAAACTGAAAAAGCTGGCAGTGGTGCTGTGGCTCAAGTTGCAGAGTTCTAGCCTTGAACAAATGAAGCTCAGGGACAGTACGTAAGCCCTGAGTTCAAGCCCCAGGACTGGAAAAAGAAAAGAAATTCTTGACAAATAAAATACCTGATTCAAGTTCAATTCATGTGAAAATATAAAGGCATAACTGTTTATGTGTGCTTATATGCCTCATGTATGCCAGAAAAGTTGTCTACTGAACTTCATTCCCAGCCTTTAGTATTTTGAGACAAGGTCTCGCCATGTTGCCCACGTCAGTGAATTCACCATCCTCCTGTTTCTACCTCTTGAGGGCTAGGATTAAAGGTGTGTGCCACTATTCTGAATGCTTAGTGCTTTTAAAATAGTTTTAAAAGTCAATTATTTAATTTTTAGTTGATAAAACTAAGTATGTTTATGTGTATAACATAGTTTGAGATAGGTATAGATTGTCTAATACTGGACTTAATGAATATATGCACTCCCTTATGTACTTGATGTTTTTCATGGGGAAAACACTTAAAATTAACTGAATGATTTCTAAGAATACATGCCTATTAACTAGAGCTATCATGATCTATAGAAATTCATTGCTTCTGACTGGATTGTTAGGATGGGGTGTGTGTGTGTGTGTGCGTGTGTGTGTGTGTGTGTGTGTGTGTGTGTGTGTGTGTGTGTTGGTATGGGAGCTTGAATTCAAGGCCTGGGTGTTGTTCCTGAGCTTTAACATTCAAGGCTGATACATCTGAGTCATACCTCTATTCCTTTTTGTTGATAACTGGAGATAAGAATCATATCATCTCCACAGAACATATCTGTCTTCTGGTTTCTAATGTTTTCTTAACATATATTTCTATTCTTTTTTCTTGTTTCTCCTTTCGTACTTTCCTCAGTACTTTCTCACTCTGGGAAATTTAATTCACCCAACTCACAAGAAAATCTCATTCATATTTTTCTAATTTCACCATATATAGAAACATTAAAACATACATTTATTGTGCATGAAGTTTGCTTTAGTATTTATAGAATGTGCTCAGGAACTTTCCTAGAAAGTCTGTGTGTGTGTGTGTGTGTGTGTGTGTGTGTGTGTGTGTGTGTGTGTGTTGATAGGTAGATTTCCAGATGCCTCTGTTTTACCTTTAAGGAGACAAACTCAACAGGAGTTACCAAAAGAGTATTTAAAGCAATGTGATTGGAGCCTTCTTTAAACTTTTAAATTAGCTCATGGAAATGAAGGTTATTACACTAATTATTTGGCCCTTAATAATAGTAGTATAGTCATAGCTTTCCATATTCTAAAAATTCAGTCTTCAGAAGGTAAAATTTCATTTAGATTGTGTGTGTGTGTGTGTGTGTGTGTGTGTGTGTGTGTGTGTGTGTGTGTGTGTGTGCTGGTCCTGAGGCTTGGGTCACAGCCTGGATGTTGCTTTTTTAGCACTCAAAGCTGTATGCTTCTGTTTTTTTCTCCGCAAAGCTGGTACTCTACCACTTAGCCATACTTCTGTTTCTGGATGCTTGCTGGTTAAATGGAGATAAAAGTCTCAGAGATTCTTGTCTGCCTGTGTTGGTTTTGAACTGTGATCTTCGGATCTCAGCCTCCTGAGTAGCTGGGATTATAGGTGTTGGCCTCTAGTCCCTTCTCTGTTGGAATCCGGTAGTTCATTGTAGTGGGTTTTGTGAGCCATTGGAGGATATTCCTGTTGTGAGTCAAAAGAGCAATGGTGGTGATGGGAGGTTTGGACTGGATGACAGAGAGGGAGAGAGCTCTGATTTAAGTCTCCCATGCTTCTATTTCATTGGTCTTAAGCAGAGAAAATGAGTTTTTACTTACTGCCACCACCAGCACTATCCTCCTTGGAAAGAAAACAGAAATGCAATGGTTTATTAGTTGTACCATATCAGCTCAACATTTTGTAGGCAATTTCTCATTTGGTTCTCAGAACACATGACTGATAAACAACATGACAATTGCCATTCTGTAGAAACGAAGAGAGACCCAGAGAGAAGATGATTAACTCTGAAAGTAGCACAACTCATTCCTGCCAGTGACACAATTCCAACCTACGTCCTCTAACTCTACACGCCCTTTTGCCTTTTGCGTATTTCTGTCTCCAGCTGTCTCTGGAAAAGGCTGGTTTGTTTACCGTCTCTTGCTGCTTATCCAGCTACTTGTTTGAAGTTCCAATCCAAAGACCGCTGATAGTGTTAAGGCTTGCAGAAATTGTCAACTGCAATAGGTGGAAAGTTTCCTTACTGCTCTTCCTTCCCTTCTCTTCCTGGGCCCCACTCTTCTGACCTACAACTTCCAGGGTTTTTTGCTTTTTTTCCATCCCTCCCAGATTGTTTGTCTCATTTTTGCTGACATTTACCCTCCCTTTGCGTACGTGCACTAATGGCTTCCTAAAAAACAAAAGTCTGAAAGAAACAAAACATTTTAGGATTTTCCTGTAAAGGTTGCTCAGAGCAGTTCTTTTATTGTGTGTTTTCCTATCTACAGATAACAAAGGTAGCCAGATGGTCCTGCCTATAATAGTAACATAAATCCCATTCAGTTTTCATTTGAATGTGGCAGGATACTATTTCACTATTATTGAATCCCCATTGATCATGTAATTTGTGTGTGGGGGGGATTGTTTCAATTTAGTGGGTCAATACATACATGAAATCAACCAGGCACCAATGGCTTATACCTGTTATCGAAGCAACTCAGAAGGCTGAGATTTGAGGATTGGGGTTCAAAGCCAGCCTCAGCAGGAAAATTCTTGAGACTCTTATCTCCAATAAATTAGTTAGAAAAATCTGGAAGTGGCTCTGGGGCCAGGAGTTTGGCCTAGTGGTAGAGTGTTTGCCCAGCATCACTGTTGTTTTAAGTCACTGAGTTTGTAAGAAGTTCTCTCAGTGAGTTTAGGAAACAAGTACACTCAACTCAGTCTTGTCCGGACAGAGGGGATTTCAGCATGCTCCCATTTTATGACTGGAGATGTCATTTGATAGATGCCAGTGACAGATAATAGGCACATCTGGGATTCCAGCCACCATGGCTGCAGATTTTTTTTTTAGCATAAATGAAATTTAACTTTTTAGTAATAAAGTCTTGAGTTTAATCTCCACTGCCAAAACAAAGCATGTTTCTTTTGTTGTTGTTGATGGTTTCAAGGCCAATGAGAATAAAAATATCAATAGAAATCTTTGGAAATGGGGCACCTTCCAAGGAAATTTATTTTTGGTTGTTTTGGTTTGTTTTTGGCTGCACCTGGAGCTCAATTCTACTGCTTGAACCATGACTCCAGTTAGGTTTTTTTTTGTGGGTCATGGGGCTTGAACTTGGTCTGGGCGTTGTCTCTGACTCTTCAGCACAAGGCTACGGCCCTACCCTGAGCCAAGCCCCACTTCCCGTTTGCTAGAGGTTAAATGGAGATAAGAGTCTCAGGTCTTTTTTGCTGGGGCTGGCTTTGGGCCTTGATCCTCAGATCTCAGCCTCCTGAGTAGCTAGGATTACGTCATGAGCCACCACGCCAGGCTCCAGTTAATATTTCTAATAGGGTCTCACACTTTTGTTCAGGTCTGACCCCAGGTCATGATTCTCCTACCTCTGCTTCCCCAGTTGCTGGCATCACAGGCATGTACTACCACACCCAGCTGTGCTGCTATGTCTCCACCATAATTTCTTTTTTAAAAAATCCTGTTTGACTTTTTTTGCACATAGTAATTATTATGCTTGACTATGTAATATTTTTCATTATGTCCATGATTAATCTGTTTGCTCTCATTACAATAAAAGCTTTGAGAATGTAGGATGTCCAATGACATGTCCCAGATACCTGAAACCGTCTGAACCACATGGGCCAGCCTTTGCTTAAGGAACAGAGGGATAGTTGACGTGAGGTGTTTTTATAAACACTTGAGAATTCCAAACAGAATAGAGAGATGTTTCTTTTTATTTTTTTTATCAGTCATGGGTCTTGAACTCAGGGCCTAGGCTCTGGTCCCTGAGCTCTTTTGCTCAAAGCTAGAACTCTCCCACTTTGAGTCACAGCTGCACTTCCAGTTTTCTGGTGATTAAATTGAAGATAAGAGTCCCTTGAGGACTATTTTGCCCTGGCTGGCTTTGAACCTTGATCCTTAGATCTCAGCCTGCTGAGAAGCTGACAGGCAATGAGCCACTGACACCTAGCAGATAGTCTTAAATGGTCTATTTTAGAATTAAAACATTCTTCTTGCTCTCAATTTATTTTTCTTGACAAACTGAAACATTTTAGAAGGACTCAATCCCCTACACACCTCTCTGCTCTGAAGTTGCCTCTCTGTACTCAACTTCTACCACCCTGGCTAACCTCCACTAGACCTAAAGGTTGATGCTCTATCACTTGAGCCATAGCTCCATGTCTGTCTTTCTGCTGGTTATTTGGAGACAAGCGTCTCACAGACTTTCTTGCTTAAGCTGGCTTCACACTACGAGCTTCAGGCCTCAGCCTCCTGTGTAGCTAGGATTACAGGCTTGAGTCACCAGCGTGCTTAGCCTTAGATGTCCCTTTTTTAGAGGTTTCTATGGTTTTTTAAGCCGATGGTTCTCAACTGGGAATGATTTTGTCCCTTCAGAAATATTGGACAATGTCTGAAGAAAACATTGAAGAAAACAACTTGGGAGGAGAGAACTCGCTACTGGAGCTAAGGGGTAAAGGCTGCGAAACAAATCTGAACATCCCACAAAAGAGAATTTTCTCATCCCCAAAGCTGACAATACTAAGGCTGGGAAAGCCTTCTCGAGGCTGTAACAGCCCCTCCTCTACTGTCAGTCTCCTGCCATGTTCCTTCCTTAGCTTGCTGAGAGCTAGGTCTATGGCTGTCTTTTTTTTTTTCTGCCCTTTGTCTATCCAAAGAATATAATCTCCTTGTTAATGTTTATTAAAAGTATCCTCAGAGCCCGGCATTAACACCGGTCCATTCTAGATATTTGCTTCCTTGATGAATCAATCAATAAGTAATCATATATACAGTATCCACTCATCTCTCAGATTTCTTTTTCTTATGGATAAAACTTTGAGATGCTTTAATTTTCAAGGTAGAGCCATTTCCATCACCTCTACCTCCTCCTCTTCTTCTTCTTCCTCGTCCCCTCCTACCTCCCCTCTCCTCCTCATCTTCCTTCTCCTTCTTCTTTTGCTAGTACTGGGACTTGAACTCAGGGCCTCACACCCTTGTGTAGCCTCTTCACTCATGACTGGCTCTGTCCTACTTGAGCCATACCTTCCTTCCAGGTTTTTGTTGGTTAACTGGAGATAAGAGTCTCAGATTTTGTTTGCCTGGGCTGGCTTTGAGTGATAACTCTTAGATTGGAGATTCATGAGTAGCTAGGATAATAAGCATGAGCTACTGGCATGTAGTTTCTTGATTATTATAATTATTTTCATTAACATTTGTGGATATCATTCTGTGTGGTTAAAAACAAAAATAAAAAATACCTACAATCAGAGCTGGGTGTGGTGGCTCACAGCTGTAATCCTAGCTACACAAGAGGCTGAGATCTGAGAATGGAGGTTCAAAGCCAGCTTGGGCACTAAAGAACATGAGACTCTTATCTCCAATTAATCGCTAGAAACTGGGAAGTGGGGCTGTGGCTCCAGGGGTAGGGTGGTAGCCATGAGCTGAAGAGCTCAGGGACAATGTCCAGGCCCAGAGTTTAAGCCTCATGACCCCCCCCAAATCTACAATCAGGATATTTGGGGGGGGTCAATCAGGCCTTCAGTTCTCTGATTCTGCCTGGGGGGGGGGGTGTCCTGCTTGGAGATGTGATTTTACCCTTCTGGTCCTGCCATTGCTGTGCCCTTCAATGGAGGGCATGTCCTGAAAGTTGTTTTGGAAACTGGAGGCTATAGCATATACAACCTGTAGCCCAAGAAGCATATGTATATTTTTGTGAAGGCTATTACTCATTTGATTATGGTCAAATATTTGAACTCAGGGCTTGAATTTAGGGCCTGGGCCTTGTCCCTTAGCTTTTTCTCTCAAGGCTGGCACTCACTCTACCACATGAACCACAGCTTTACTACCTGGCTAATTTTATACTCTTAAACTGTGGGCTGTTTTTTTTTTCTTTTTAGTAGGAAAATTTATTGCTATTGTGTTTTTATCATGAAATTTAGGATATTGGTCTTTCCTTCTTGTCTTTGAGCCTTCTTGTTTTTGAGAGACACATTGGCTACTTTAATGACCTTAAAAGCCAACTCCAGGAATGTCACCTACAGTATGAACTTTTGGGCAAAATCCAGCAACCAGAACTTTATCATTTTATTCAACAGAATTCAAGCAACCAACCATCTTTGGGTACACAAGCTGTGATTTCCTTGCCATTCTTGATCAGCTATTCCCTAAAACACTTTCTGGTAGCAAATTTGGCTGCTTCAACCCCTACTTTTTTTTCAGCACAATTCCTTTTGCATAGGAAACACCCCCAAACAGGCTGGCTTTCAGGCCTGTGCCAAAATGGGCTTTCTGGTATTATTTATCATGCCATTTCAGGTCACAACGACAACCAGAAAGCTTCCTGGCAGTATGAAGAGCATGATACTTGTCCATTTTGCAGTGCCAAGGGCCTAAGCAATAACCTGTGTTTCATGTCTTTTGGCTTTTCAAAGACATAAATTGCTATCCTAATTATAATATTCATGTAGATCCTGCTAATGTGGGTCATAATCAAATCCCATGATTCTTATGCTCCATCATATTCTTTATTGTTCATTTTATCTACAATCTTAATGGCGCACATTTTCCCTTTTGTATCTATCATGTATTTAGTTGCCCACAAGTGCTTCCCCAGCACATTATGGAAATATTGGCACACATTTTATTTCTGACGGTAGGTACACCCAAGAAACCATCTCTGCCATAAGGGTAGGAGATTCCATCTTCATCTTGATGGTAACAAGTCACAGAAGGTGTAGATCTGGTTTCTCATAATCCCCAAATAGAGGCTTAATTGCAAGGCATGAAAGTAAAGATTTGATCATAGAGATTAGGAGACTAGAAATCAGGTTTTTTAATAATTGAGTAACTATTAAGAATACTTCAAACACCTCGACAGAATGCTTAAAACACCAAGGTCTAAAAACAAGACCTAGATGTGGCTCAAGATTTTTCCCAATGACAATCCTATTCATTTAATAAAGCAACTTAGAAAAATTGTCTCCATAACTATTTAAATATAGTCTCTTGGGTTCCTAAAAGTCAAATTGCAGGAGAAAATTAACGCTAAGGGCTAAGAAGAAATGAAGATGTTGCTTAATAATCCTGTTTGGATTATACTCAAAGTGCAATTCTAATCATGCCATGATTTATAAAAAGGTTGATGGTCTATTAGTGACCTTTCATGAAAGCTTTCAAGAGGTGAGATTTGTTGGGAAACATTTGTGAAGTGAAAATTTTGCAATATGTTTCACAGTCTTTTTTCCTTTCTTTTTTTTTTTTTAAATAAGTGTCTCTCCTGAAGTGGTAGAAAGATTAGATATGTAGTTAACTAAACTGGAGATTTAGAAAATGAGCGTGACAGGGCTGAGAATGTTGCTCAGATATAGAATACTTGCCTATCGCAGGCAAGGCCCTGGGTTTGATTCCCTAGCACTTAAAAAAAAATAGAAAAAGGGACCGAGTAGTAGGGTGCTAGCCTAACATGCACGAAGACCTGGGTCCAATTCCACATACACACACAAAATAGCCAGAAATGGGGCTGTGGCTAAAATGGTAGAGCAGTAGCCTTGAGGAAGGCAAATGACAGTGCTCAGGCCCTGAGTAAAAGACCCAGGATGGGCAAAAAAAAAGAAAGAAGGAAGGAAGGAAGGAAGGAAGGAAGGAAGGAAGGAAGGAAGAAAGAAAGAAAGAAAGAAAGAGCATGACAGCATGCTGGCTGCTAGTTGTTCCCACCTATTCAGGATGCTGAGATTTTTGGATCTATGATTTGAAGCGAGGCAGAACATCTGTGAGACTCTTATTTTCAATTAACCAGCTTAGAGCCTGAAGTGGAGCTATGGCTCAATTGGTAGAGCACTAGCCTTGAGCAAAAGAATGAAGAAAGAAAACCCTCATCCTGAGTTCAAGCCCCAGTGCCATCAAGAAAATGTGTATGGATAGGGTACCAACGCATTCTTACACATGCAGCCTTACCACAGGTGTGTGACACATAAGAAACTCTTACTGAGCTGAAAACATTGATTTATCCAGGATTCTACAGATATATAATAAATGCCATGTTTGGAGGCCCCTCTCTTATTATTCTTAAGAACCCAGGTGCTTCTTCCCATTCTGTCATGTATTTCTAACTTCAGCCTGCAGATGCTTTGGGACCACTTAAGGCCTGGCAACTAAGCTTTCTTGTACATTGTATTTGTGTGGTGGAGCACACAATAAAGAAAGAGCCAGTGAGCCAGTGACTTATTATGCTTACAATCCTAGCTACTCAGGAGGCTGAGATCTGAGGAACATGGTTCCAAGCCAGCCTGGACAGAAAGTCTGTGAGAATCTTATCTCCAATAAACCACAGGAAGTGGTGCTGTGGCTCAAAATGGTAGAACACTAGCCTTGATAGAAAGAAATAAAGAAAAATTGAGAAAGCAAGCAAGCAAGCAAGCAAACAAACAAGCATAGGGCACCTTCCTGTGCCTTTTTGGAACCAGCTGTCTTGATCTGTGGGAGAATTTCATGAGCTAAAGATCTATCAGTATTTCCTAGTTACTGAGTTGCTGTTTGATCATTTTATAAACTAACCCTTCTGAACTGCTTTCTCCTGAAGGAAGCTTGGCACATGTGGTGATAATCCCACTTGCCATTTTAATTAAAAATATTTGACAATTTTTAACTCAAGCATAAAAATACAAGAGGCCCAATTCCCATGATCCACATCTTTAATGGGTTCAGATTATTTACTGCCAATCAGGATGACCCCCGTGAGATCACCGATTTTCTACAAGGTGGATGGATTTGTGGGAAGTCTTTGCCAAGTGTAATGTAAGTGTGCATTTTTCTTTCTTTTTTCCTTTTTTTATTAAAGAATTTGTTAACGTTGATTTTTACATCATATTTAAATGACAAGTTTAACAAGTGTTCAAGAAGGAAATCTCTATTGTAAGTGTGCATTTTTGTTCAATAATTCACAGATAGAACTGGGGCTCACTTGCTACAGGACTGTTTGATGGAAGACCGAGTAGAAATGTATTGTCAAAAGAGGAAGGAAGTGAATGAATTAGGGAAGTGAAATGAGGTGAGTAAGATGGGAAGGCAGGGTTGTCAGATTGGCTGAGCACTCATTGGAAGGCAAGTCTGG
The DNA here is from genome assembly GCF_031878675.1 of Megascapheus bottae. NCBI lineage: Eukaryota > Metazoa > Chordata > Mammalia > Rodentia > Geomyidae > Megascapheus > Megascapheus bottae. The sequence goes on along the minus strand of NC_143531.1, from coordinate 9,246,879 downwards.
GCCCATTCAGAATATGAAGCAGGAAAGATTGGTTCTCAAGTCTGCAGTCCTTTCCCATTCTAAGCTTTCTGGGTGTGTCCCCTCCTACTCTTTTCTGTCCACTTTTGTTTTCTTTACCCCAAGTGGTGTCACGTCCAACTTGTTGCTATAAAGTACTTTCTTTCTTTCATTAAAAAAAATCCTATAGATCAAAGGATTTCAAGAGTATTTTTGGTCTTTCATAACATGTATTCATCACAATTAGCATTTAAAAAGAAGACATGAGCTGCTTGAGGTTGTGACTTTTTTCTCTGTGTGTGCTAGTCCTGGGGCTTGAACTCAGGGCCAGGTTGCTATCCCTGAGGGTTTTTTTTTTTTGTAAGGCTAGTGTTATATCACTTGATCTACAATTCTACTTCTGTTTTTTTTTTTTAATTTTTTTTTGTGGTGGTTTACTAGAAGCAAAAAAAAAAAAAAAAAGGTCCCATAGACTTTCTTGCCCAGGTTGGCTTTGAATCGTGATCCTCAGATCTCAGCCTCCTGAATAGCTAGGATGTCAAGTGTAAGCCACCAGCATCCAGCGAGATTGTGATTTTTTTTTTTCGCCAGTCCTGGGCTTGGGCTCAGGGCCTGAGCACTGTCCTTGGACTTTCTCAAGGCTAGAGCTCTACCACTTGAGCCTCAGCACCACTTCCGGCTTTTTTGTATGTATGTGGTACCAAGGAATCGAACCCGGGTCTTTGTGCATGCTAGGCAAGCACTTTAACCACTAGGCCAAACTCCTGGCCCTGAGATTGTGATTTTTTTTTAAAGATAAAAACTATCATGTCGAATTTTTTCTAGTTTCCAATTTAAATCATAGATCAGAAAGATCCCCAGGAACCATAAAGGGGTATGAAGCTAAGAATAAATGATTGTTACACTGAAAAATAGTATTAACAAGATATATTTAAATGGAAACTTTGCCTCGTATTTGTAAAAGTAGAAGATAACAACTATATAAATTAGTTAAGATACCTTAAGTACTGGTTGTGAATGTAGCTCAGCAGTACAATGGCTGGGCTGAATGCTTACTTAGCTTGTATGAGTCCCTGGGTAAAATTACCAAGTGTTGCAAAACAGCACACAGTAAACAAAATCTTTAATACAGTTGTTGATGTTAGATTAAAAGTTTTCCCTTTCAATTTATTTATGTATGGGGCCATGAGTTTGGCCTAGTGGTAGAGTGCTTGCCTAGCATGCATGAAGCCCTGGGTTTGATTCCTTGGTACCACATATACAGAAAGAAAACAAACAAACAAACAGAAGTGGTGCTGTGCACCAAGTAGTAGAGTTCTAGCCTTGAGAAAAAGCTCAAGGACAGTGCTCAGGCTCTTAGATCAATCCCCAGGACTGGCCCAAAAAAATCTATCTATCTCTATCTATCTATCTATCTATCTATCTATCTATCTATCTATCTATCTATCTATCGAATACATTTTTTCAACTGATGTGTGCTGGTATTGAGCCTTGAGCATAGAGTCAGGATGCTCTTCTCTGTGGCTTTTTCACTCACCTGAGCCACACTTCCATTTCTGGCATTTTTCTAGTTAATTGGAAATAAGAGTCTCATAGACTTCCCTGCTTGGGCTAGCTTCAAATCATGATCCTTGAATCTCAGCCTCCTAAGTAGCTAGGATTATAAGTAAGAGCCACCAGCACCTGTGGCCCTTTACTTTTGAAGCAAATTTGGGATAGAGATACTGAACAATCATATGTATATTTTGAGAGTTCAAAAATATTAATATGAATTCAATCTTGTTCTGTCTTTTCTAGCAAGAGGTTGTGCTATCTAAATAAAACATTAAAAAGAAGTAAAGTATTTGGTGTCTCCAAATAACTGGAGTTGTTGATCTAGACAGGAAATACAAATGTCTATGCAATAATAAGACTTTCCAAAGAGGTTATTTTTCCTTAAATACTCTACATAAAGTCAGTTAAAAGTGGCCATTCACATAAAAGTTCATATTTAAGAAAAGTCAATCATTCGGATTAGACACATTTCTTTTACTGTTTCAACTAGTAGATAAATACCCACTTTCTGTGTTGTTCTAAAACAAATACTCTAAAAATGTCAATTAGATACACCTCTATATTTTATACCCAATCCATCCCTTTTAGCAAATAAAGCATTAAGATTCCATCAAAGTGGTAAATGGAAAAGGACTATCTATATTCAATCTTATGTACCCAAGTCTGCCAGTTTTTATCCTAGTTCCTGTTACATCATGTTTTTGAATGATTGTTTCTTTTACATTTTACTTCATGTCTGCCTTACAGAGGAGCTTCTGGGACATTAGATTTCTGAGTATTTCCTGGGAAGCCTCCAATTAAATGCCATTATATAATGAATATCTTTGGTCACCGAACTAGTCCTTAAGGTTGTTAAAGTTTGCAGACTTCAATATAAAGCTGCTGACATGACTTAATTAAAGCACAGCAAACTGAATTTGTGTGATAAAACTGTGCTTGCTCAGGTGTAGGTGTGTTTTAGTTACTTTCAGGAATGACGGGCTGTCTGGCTCTTTCTGATGAGAGAGTTCTCTTAAGCTGGTCCTCATAAAGGGTGGGCTGGCTTCCTGCATAGGGTGGGAAGAAAACACAGAGCTCAACAGGAAGTACTATCCTTTGATCACCTCACATATCTCTGATCTATTTTTGTACATCTATTTCTGCACCTTGGGTTGAGTATACACTTAGATGATAAAACTTAGTTAAATGTCATGAAAATAAATGCTTTGTAAAGTTACATAATTTTACATAAAGCACAGTTGAAATGTCTATGACTTTAGTCCTTCACTGATATGGTTAATGAATAATTGATGGTTCGAAGTTCAATTTTAACTTTATATTAACATAATCAAGTTTTCTGTTTTTTTTACCTAGGTTTTTTTTTTTTTTTTTTATGAATCATGGGGCTTAAACTCAGGGATTAGGAATTGTCCTGAGCATCTCCTTTTCTTTTCTCTCAAGACTAGAGCTCTACCACTTTCAGCCATTGCTCCACTTCTGGTTTTCTGGTGGTTAATCTGAGATGAGTCTCACAGACTTTCTTGCCTGGGCTGGCTTTGAGCCATGATCCTCAGATCTCAGCCTCTCCAGTAGGTAGAATTACAGGCCTGAGCCACCAGCGTCTGGCTCCCAGGAGGATTTATTTATTTATTTTGAAACTCATGACAAGGCAAGAGACATGGTGCGTGTTGTACATACATAGCTCCTTCTATGTCCTAGAAGATGGAGAAAGAACAGGAAAACTGGGTTCCCAATCTATGCGCATAGAAGACCCCGTGTGGACTGGTGTCACCATAGCTGTTCCACATAAATGGGAGTGCATACCTTTGATGGAGTCCCTGCGACCACCTATAAGTAGAGCCTATAACTAGATTTCCATGTTCATTGCCGATGGAACACTGGAGCCATGATTTCAGCAGGTGGAATTGTTTTTCTTACAGGCAATCAAAATGAGTTCCTAGCTGGGTGTTGGTGGTTCATCCCTGTGGTGCTAGTTACTCAGGAGGCTGAGATCTGAGGATCCCAGCTTAAAGCCATCGGGGGAGGAAAACTCGTGAGATTTTTCTCTCCAATTAACCACCAGAAAACCTAAAGTGGTGCTGTAGCTCAAAGTGGTTGAGTGCTAGCCTTCAGCAAAAGAACTCAGGGACAGTGCCCAGGCCCTGAGTTCAAGCCCCAGGACTGACAAAGCGTTCTGGCACCAGAGGTAGGGTTAGTCACTAACTATGGAGGCTCATAGAGGATGGCTGGCAGAGATGTCTGCAGCTACTCATACCTTGAGCAGTGAGCATGTCTTGACAGTCCAGGGTTTTTTTTCATAATTACAAGAAGGAGGACTAAGTGCACCCCTATAAAGGTGTGCTGAAATGTTTCAGGCATGAGGGCCACCTGAAGGCCTGAACATTTTTTTTCCCTGCTACTAGCAACCTTTTTAAGGGTGAACAAATGCAGCAGAGATAATCACTAGACATTATGTTGAAAATGAACTATACAGATTGCCAGAGTGGGGGATCGGGGAAAAAACTGGGAGAAAATGGGGGAAGAGGTGACGCTGTTCAAAAGGAAACATAATCATTACCTAACTTATATAACTTCAACCTCTCTATACATCATCTTTACAATAAAAAAGGAGAAGGGGTGGAGTGGGAATGTGGCTTAGTGGTACAATGCTTGCCTAGCATGCATGAAGCCCATAGTACCACATAAACAAAAAAGGTCAGAAGTGGTCCTGTGGCTCAAGTGGCAGAGTGCTAGCTTTGAGCCCAGAGAGGCTCAGGGGCAGAGCTCAGGCCTTGAGTTCAAGCACCAGGACTGGCAAAAAAAAAAAAAAGGTGGAGAGAAGGATATATGGTATTGCTAAAACTTCTTTAGCATGATATTTTAATGTTTAGAAAGGGATTATTTCTTTCCAAGGCGCCAAGAAACAAGTTGATACAGCTTCTCTGAGTGTACAAGACTCTCTGAACTTTTTGACACTTTGGAAATGGATAATTTCTTTATGCTTCCAGAATGTTCCTGGCTTGGTTTCTGAGACCATCTTCAGAGCCTCTGTTTCTGTGTTTCCTTGTGCTATAGGATAGAACTGAGTGGACATAAGGAAGCACATTAGATGGGGAAAGAATCTGGCTTGTTATGCTTTCTTCATTGTTACTGTCTTTTGTTTAATAAGTGGATTAGGCTCTAGTCTATGGTAAGCTGAAATATGAATTTTTTCTTCAAAACTCTAGATCCCATCAGATTTCCAATAAGGGCTTCAGGACTCATTTTTTTTTTCATTAAAAGTGTGTGTGTGTGTGTGTGTGTGTGTGTGTGTGTGTGTGTGTGTGTGTGTTCTGGTACTGCAGCTTGAACTCAGCCTTCTGCTCTCACTCCACTTTTGCACATGAGGTTGGTGCTCTACCACTTGACCCACAACCTCTTCAGGCCTTTTGCTAGTGAAGATAAAAGTCTGCCCAGGCTGGCTTTGAAACTCGATCAAAACCAGCCTTCTGAACCTCTCATCTTCGTTTCCTGAGTAGTTAGGATTATAGGTATGAGCCACCAATGTTCAGCTTAAAATGCTTTTCATTTTAATATAGTTTACAGTTTATAATTATATGCTGAGATGTCATAAAGAGTTTCTATGTAACCCATACCTTATTTCCCTATCACATTTATTTTATGCATTTATTATAATTAATAAGCAAAAAGTCAAACTTTATTCAAAATTTTCTAGGTTTTACCTGGTCTGGTTTGAATGTGTGTATCCTTCTGAGATTTGTATGTTGGAGTCTAATCTCCTAAGTGTCAGTGTGAAGAGGCTGAGCTTTTGGAAAGTGACTAGGTCATGAGGGCAGGGATTAGGGCCCTAGAAAAGGGCCTTGAAGGAACTTGTTTGCTTTCCCTACTATGTGGAGTTGTGAGGCAAAGGCTCCATCTTTGAAGCAAGAGATTGAGCCATCACTAGACACTAAATCTTCTGGAGCTTTGATGTTGGATTTCACAGCCTCCAGAACTCTGAGAAAATAAATTTCTGTTCTTTTTTATAAATTACTAAGTCTGTGGTGTTCTGTTAAACTCTGATGTTTTTCTTATGATTAGACTGGGATTAGGGGATTTGGCTATGATGACTGCAGAATAAAGGACTCTTAACCATCACGTCACCTGCAGGGGCTCTACAATCGCCATGACTCATCACTGCTGAGATTCACCTCGATAACCTGGTGGCAGAAAGTGCTTCCCCATGAAAGTCACTTAGTTTTCCGTGATCTTTTTGAGGAAGTTACACAGAGCAGTTAATTTACGTATGTGAATTTACGTATGTGAAGACTTACACTGTACTGCTAAGAGATAGTCACTATATAGATTCTTCTGCAAGGATCATCTGTTCATTTTCCCCACTTGTTTATTTAATCACTTATTTATACTAGTATGCACTCAAAGAGATTTGCTTTTCACTTTGGATTAAAATGCACTATTCGTTTATTTGCTGATTCTAGCATTGGATGCTCTTACAGTTGGTACTTGTGTCTTTTTTGACATGCCCATTGTTGTGATTTTTCCTTCTATTATTGTTGTTGAGTATCTTATGTTTGGGTCCTAAAAAGAAGTTTTAGCTGGGTACTGGTGGCTCATGCCTGGAATCTTAGCTACTCAAGAGGCTGAGATCTGGGGATGGCAGTTCAAAGCTAGCTTGGGTAAGAAAGTGCATGAGAGTCTTATTTCCAAAAGCCAAAAATAAAGCTGTGCCTCAGCATGTTACGTGGTAGATTGCTAGCCTTGAGCACAAAAACTCAGGAATAGTGCTCACCAGGTCAAACACCAGGACTGGCAACAAAAAGAAAGGAAGGAAGGAAAAAAAAGAAGGAAAGAAAGAAAAGAGAGAGAGAGAAAGAAAGAGAAAGAAAGAAATCAACCAACCCCAGGCTCATTTTGTTTGTGTATTTCTTGTCCCTCAGCATTAGAGCTTGCCATATCATCAACAACCCCTATGGATCATTCATCAAAAGAGTTTTTAACGAATTAATTTAATTTAATCTCTTACTCCTTTCTTTGTGCTTGATGGACACAATTTAGATAATTAGTTTTCAATTGGTTGACATTAAAACTATTTATTTCATTTTAATTTCTTAATATAAAGAAGTTTAAACATATATGAGTATGGTAACAAATCCTTATTCTGTTCAACATACATAGCTATGATAATGAATCCCTATCCAGCTTCAGTACCAGAACCTCATGGCCAATTTTATTTTATCTATTCCCTTGATGTATTTGTCCTTACCTCCCAAATGTCACACTTCATTTAGAAGGATTTTAGCACATATCTATCCTGTAAGCATTAATGAATAACTCTGAAAGTGTAAGGTTCATATAGCTAATTTGGTTGGTGATTGAGTTTTTTGTTGTCATTGTAGTTGTTGATTGTGGGATTGAACTTCGAGCCTAGACATTGTCCTTGAGCAATTTTTACTCAAGTCTACCACTCTGAGTCACAGTGCCACTTCTGGTCTCAATGGACTTTCCTGATTGGGTTGGCTTCAGACTGTGATCCTCAGATCTCAGCCTCCTGAGTAGAGAGGATTACATGCTTGAGCCACCAGTGTCTGGCTTAGTGATATATTTTTTATCCCTAACTCTTCATTTGGGCAGACTCTGACTATATGAAGATCCATGCCTAGGGACTTTCTGCTTTTTGAAGTCTTGGCTTATTTCTAGAAACCTTGAATTTCCTGTAAGTTCATTTACTGTGAAAGAGCTGACAACAGGCCTATGTGTGCTTTCCATGGACAGTCCCAGAGCTCAGCATTCCAGCCATATCTGCGAAGGACTCAGATGTATGAGTCAAACCATTCTGGAAGATCTAGAGCAGCCTGTCTGCTGCTTTAGGTGATAACATGCAGAACGCACAAATGGCTGGCCTCGAGCTCTGCTAGCATTTCTCACACAAAAGCAAAATTATAAAGTCTAATAAGATGGCTTTTATTTAATTTTCTACACTGTAAAGTAGTCCATTATGCAGACATGGTCAACTTATTTATTTATTTATTTAGTGTCCATACTGGGACTTGATCTCAAGGCTTCATGCTCTTGCTTGGCTTTTATGATCAAGGGTAAGGCTCTGTCACTTGAGCCACAATGCCATTTCCAGCTTTTTCTCTGTATGTGGTACCGAGGAATAGAACCCAGGGCTTCATGCATGCTAGGCAAGCACTCTGTCACTAGGCTACACTCTCAACCCACTGTGTTCCCAGTGTTTGTTGACATACATTCTAAATCTTATGTGACTTAGCCTACCAAAAAAAGGTTCTTTTTGAAATAATGTGTCGATTTACGTTTAAATATTTATAAGATTGTTTAAGTCTTAAATTTTAAGTTATTATATTTTGCATCCACAACCTTTATTTTTAGTTATATCTTTCATAAACTTTCTGAAAATTGAACTATTGACATTCCTAAACTTCTGTGAGATGGCTTTATTGTTTTCTCCATGAGTTTGTGATCATTTTACTTCTGTTCTTAACTAGGTAACATAGTTACATCACCTGGTTTTGAAGCCAGAGTTCAGTTAAAATTTTGGCACTATGACTCACTAATGGTACAATCTTAAGTAAGTTCTTTGAAGTCTAATTCTGTTGCTTGGAAGTGGCATTGTGGCTCTACATGGTAGAGCACTAACCTTGATCTGAAGAGCTCAGGGGCAGCGCCAAGGCCCAGAGTTCAAATCACACAACTGACCGAAAAAAAATTAGCTAATCCTGTTGCTTTATATGCAAAGTGGAAATAATGGTATGTACTTTAAAAAAGTATTTGCATGAGAGATGGAGGTGAGACTATCCTGGTTTGAGGTCACCCTGAGCAAAAGCTATAAAGACCCTATCCAAAAAAACAAATGAAAGCAAAATGGCTAGAGGTATAACTCAAGTGGTAGAGGGTCTTCCTAGCAAGCATTATGCTCATTATTCTCAGTTTTATAAAGAAAGAAAGAAAATTGTTGTGAAGGATTGAATTGGGACAAACATGAATAGAACTTTGTACAATGTCAACTCTAGTGTTCGTTTTCCTGTATGTGCTCATTTTGGAAATACTATTTTATTGAAAGAAATAAAAAGAAAGTTAGTGAGCTGGGTGCCTGTGACCCCTGCCTGTAATCTTAGCTACTCAGGAGGCTGAGATCTGAGGATCGTGATTGGAAGCTAGCCCATGAGAATCTTTATCTCCAATTAACTACTAGAAAGCCACAAGTGGAAGTGTGGCTCAAGTGGTAAAGCACTAGCTTTGGGCAAAAGAAGTGCCCAGGCCGTGACTAAGTTCAGGCTTGAAGATTGGTGCGTGTGCGTGGGCACGCGCACACACACACACGTCAGCTAGCTTTTCTTGGGAGGTGAGATTTGGGCATCTCTCTTTAATCGTCTAATAGGGACTGCAGGCTTCATTCTCTACAGATTTGTGAGGGGAGTGTGGATCTACATAAAGGTTTTTGCATAACTGAAAAAAATGTCAGTGAAAAAGAAACACCCACTTGGCTAGCTTGGGGTTTCTGGACCTGCCTCTCCGGTGAGGTAGTTAGGAGAGAATCTTATGGTCCTCTTTTGCAGAAAGGATAACTAAAGATAAAAGGGGTTGTAAGTTACCCCAGCATCATACAAGCAGGACTGGAGAAAGAATGGCAGAAATATTCAACCTGGCTCTTTGTTAATGGATTCACTCCAATACCCAGACCAGGATGGTTCTTTCATTTTTCCCAAACCATACCCTTAAATGAGGCCTGTTTCAGGCAGAGACACTAATCCAGCCCCGAGGTGGAATAATTCCTCCTTAGTGCCCTCCTTTGATGTGCGGCTGATATGGAACCGAATGCCAACATATGTTTGTACAAATATATTGGCAATGTAAGCAGCACACTGCTAATTACTACACTCCAAACCTCATGCGAAGTCTGAAGGATGCCTCAAGGAATTTAAATCTAAGGAATAATACATACATATATATATATATATTTCAAATATGAGCAAAAATAGGTTAACTTGTTTGTGGTTGAAACTGGAAGACACTCCAGTATTACCTTGGCTTCTCCAACTCCCTCTCCCCCACGCCCCCATCAGTCATGTGTTTCCTGAAGGAATTCAGGTCAAAGAGTTGCTAGAAGAGACTGATGCATTCTGGACATTAAAAAGAAATAAATAAATAAATAAATAAATAAATAAATAAATAGGGCAGCTTAAATGTAAACCCCTCAAAGTGTTTAACCTTTTAGAAATAATTCAGAAAAAAAGAGACATGAACAATACTTTTAACTAGCCTCAATACACACAAAATTAGAAAGTGATGCAGACCATAGGCCACAAATTAAAGCTCACTTACAGGAAGGGAAGCTGAGCTCCTGAATTGAAAAGGTGCTGAATCCTGTGGGAATTCAGTATGGTTGCTCCCACACGAAAGGTATTCAAATTCAAATCATTTTTGGAGGACTCTGTGGGCTTCGCATAATTGGGAATGTCAGAGAAAGCTTTTGTCTTCAATGTAGTGTCCTGCACTAAGACAAAGTTCAAAAGATGACTCTTTCATCAGTTTGATGCACAGTTGTTTTTTTTAAAAAAAATATATATATACACATAATTTTCATTTTTGACATTGAGCTATATGACTAGATTTTTTTTCTCCATTCATTTTGCGAAAGGGTTGATCTAATGAAACTAAATGGCATTTCCATGTTTAGTGATGGGTAGGGGCATTTTTACCTATTGGCTTTGGAAAATCTTGAATTCCAAATATGGACATGTTACAAGAAGTCTCTCCCCCACCCCCCCTCCACACACTTTCTTTTTTTAAAGAATATTTAAAAGATTTGTATGTTATGAAGATCTAGGGCAAGCTGTCTGGAATTTATCTGGAGACTGTGGAGCAGAAAGGCTAACCACAGAGGTGGCTTAACCTCTTTCTGTAGTGAATTGACTTCTGCTGTAAAATGGGGAAACCAGAACGTCTCTTGGACTGTTGTGTTTATGTGGCAGGAACTTGTAATGACTCATTTTGGTTGTCTCTAAGTCTGGATGTTAGCAGATTTTAATTTTTTACTTATTTTAAATTCTACAAAGAGGCTGCAGTTTAACATATTAGTATAATACATGTTGACCATATCTTCCGAGATATTTGAAATAAAATTGTTTCTTTTGTTTTTAGTATTTCCTCCTCCTCCTCCTCCCCCTCCTCCTTCTCCTTCTCCTTCTCCTCTTCCTTCGTTTTTCTTTTTTATTCTTTTTTTTTTTTTTGTGGTCTCAGATCCTGGGTGCTGTCCCTTAGCTTTTCTCCTCAAAACCAACACTATGAACACTTGAGTTACACCTCTACTTCTTGCTTTTTGCTATTTAATTGGACATAAACTTCTTAAGGATTTTCCTGCCAGAGTTAGTTTTGAACTCCATCTCGAGTCTCAGCTTCTTGGTAATAAAGATCATAGGTGTGCTAACCTCTAACAGAGTTATAGGCAAGTATCCTGGATATCATTTTTGGTAAGTGCTGTTTTCAATCCCATTGAATCTACCAGAGGATTTTGTTTGTTGAACTCCCAACATACATCATGTCTGCATGTGACATTGTTTTCTTCATTTTTTATTAGCACTAGCTCTCACTCTGTTCTTCAAGAAGTCAGAGAGACTCCCAGGAAAGCAAATAACACGAAGCTATTTTCTGTTTTCCAGCCATTTGTTTTCATATTATGTTTAATAAATCATTTTTGTGATGTATTATAATACATATATCACTGGAAATGATTCCATATTCATTGAAATATGAAGAGTCAAGATAGGGCATTTAAGAGCAACATTTTTTTCCAGCAAAGCAAAATTTACTTTTACACTGAAAGTGTAGAAAATCAAAAGGACTGGTGTGGCCCTCTGTCTTTTGTCTTGATGCAGTGAACCTTTCCATTTATCTGGATTGGTTAAACTTGGGTTTACAGTCTCTCACAATTGGCTAACACTCAGCATTACAATGGAATAAGTAGGAATCTTACTGGTAGGGATTAACAGTCTAGTAGGAAGAGTTTGGGCAGATTTCACAGACAAAGAAGAAGGCTCAGTCAAACAAGAGTACAGAAAGTGAACCTGGAACAGGGAAAATAAAAGCAGAATCTTACAAAGAAATATCATATATTCTGATAGAAACAAAGTCTTCTACAATATTCTCCCCACCTCACTTTCATCTTCACTCTTTTCTTCAAAGTCTTTTAAGTATTTTTTGGACCTATTTGTTGACCTTGGTCTCAACAGCAACTGATAGGATGTGGGGATTTGCTTTTTTAAAATGGTTTCAGTAAAACTGAGAATTAGTCACTGACACAAAGTATGACACAGCAGCATCCAATTAAGGAGGTCCCCTGAGTCTGACAATATGGGACAACGGGGCATTCGTTATTATGTTCTTCTGTTTCCCCAAACTATTGTTTTCACCATCCAGAAAGTGGGTCATTAATTCTCAAATTTTGGCTAATTCATTGGCCATATCTGACAGGTCCTATAAAGCCGTGTAATTTTAGAAAGATCTACTAACATGGGGGAAGTTGTCAGACAATACAGCACATGCATAACCAGTAGAGAGTGATCAAGAGGCAGGAGGTGGCCCAAAGGGAAGCCATCCAAGAATGAAATCACGACAGCAGCTGGACTGCATCCTTCATCTAACAATGTAAATGGGACCCGAAAGGCAAGTCTTATTGCTGGCATGGATGGTCTTTCTACTGAGTGTGTCATTCATTGTTTGACAAAGGTTAATATACTTCCATAATTTGAAATGTCAAAATGATAAATCCTTTTCCAAAGCAAGATAGGCAGCAAATTAAAATTTAAAAATGAATGCTGAGCAGAAGTAAACTCATTGCCATTACATTTGAGAAGTTCCCTTTTAAAAATTCCTTTTACAAATAAGTTAGTAGTATATACTTTGACTAATAGTATTATGGGCTGGGAATACAATGCCTAGCTAACTAACACTAGTCATTAGTAACACTTCTTGCTTGTTATTTCCTTGGAATTATCAGGAAGCAAAGACAAATCATTCATTAAGCAATCCAATCGCTTAAGGAGGTTCCTTTGACCTTTCAACCATCTGCCTTTTCTCTTTCACTGTTTATTCTGAGAAAAACTTTTCCAGAGTAGTTTGAATACTGAATATTTTATTTGGTCTTCTTTATTTTTATTTTTTTGTACTAGTACCAGGGCTTGAGCTCAGGGCTTTGAGCTTTTGCTTGGATTTAAAATTTATCTTTTTTTTTTTTTTTTTGTCCATCCTGAGGCTTGAATTTGGCCTGGGCGCTGTCTCTGAGTTCTTTTGCTTAAGGCTAGTGCTCTACCATTTTGAGCTACCACTTCATTTCTGGTTTTCTGATAGTTAATTAGAGATAAGACTCTCATGGACTTTCCTGCTCTGGCTGGTTTTGAACCTTGATCCTCAGATCTCAACCTTCTGTGTAGTCAGGATTGTAAAGATGTCACACCTGTGGTCTTGTTTCTTTATTTGAGTTGCCTTCACAATTTTAGCACACAATATTCCCCCTATTAAATTTACTTAAAGGTTTGCAGTATTTATTTTCTTTTTAAACTATATTTTTATTGTAATTAATAGAAGGGTTACATTATATTCGCCTGATAGAAGGTACATTACTTCACAAACATTGCTAATTGAATTTATGTTTACCATTTTCTTTAAGTGAACAGATATGAAAAGCTAAAGAGCACTACACTTGCTTCTTTCTCTCAGATATCAGGAAGATTCTTTTTTTTCACATATTTTTTTATTGTAATTAATAGAAGGGTTATATTATATTCACCAGATAGAAGATGCATTACTTCACAAATATTAATACCCTTTTTCATGTCTTGGTCCCCATTTCCCTCTCCCTACCCCCACCTCTCATCTTGTTTTTCTCCTATCCAATTTCAAATAACCAAATTCGCATATATACAATATATCAGATAATAAGGTGAAATACTGTAACAATATGAGATAACCAAGGGACAGTAAAAGAGATGAGAGATAACATAGTACATTAAGGACAACAATCACTCATTATATGGCTTTTGTTTCTATATCCTGGAGGTCCTTTCATTTAGTGTCATACAATATGGCCTTATGTATCTAGGTTTTGTTCTATTGTAAATCTCTGCTAGGAGAGCGCAAGGTTTCTAGTGATTATGACAGATGAGGGAAACCATTGAGCCTATGTTCCTTTGAGTCTGGCTTACTTCACTTAATATGATTTTTTTCTAAGTCTTTCCATTTCCTAACAAATGGGTCGATGTCGTTTTTTCTGACAGCAGCATAGAATTCCATTGTGTACAATACCACAATTTGTTGATCCACTCATCAACTGAGGGACATCTAGGTTGGTTCCATATCTTTGCTACAGTGAATAATGCTGCAATGAACATTGATGTGCTAGTGGATTCAGTATACCCTGGATTCTGGATGGTTGGGTAAATGCCAAGTAGTGGAATTGCTGGGTCATAGGGAAGCTCTATGTTTAGCCTTTTGAGGCACTGCCATACTGCTTTCCATAGTGGCTGAACGAGTTTGCACTCCCACCAACAGTGTAGTAGTGATCCCTCCTGGCCACATCCCCTCCAGAATCTGTTGTTATTAGTTTTCCTGATCCTGGCCATTCTAACTGGAGTGAGGTGGAATCTTAGAGTTGTTTTGATTTGCATTTCTTTTATGACCAGAGATGTTGAGCATGTCTTCATGTGTCTATAGGCCATATTTGTTTCTTCTTCAGAGAAGACTCTCTTTAAGTCTTTGGCCCATTTTTTAATGGGATGGTTGTTACTTTGGAGATTAGTTTTGGAGTGATTCAATTTTTTGAGCTGTTGATGTATTTTAGATATGAGGCCTTTGTCCGTTGTATGGTTGGTGAAGATCTTCTCCTACTCTGTAGGCTTCCTAATTAATTTACTAGCTATGTCCTTTGCCATACAAAAGCTCTGCAGTTTAATGCAGTCCTACTTATCCAGATTTTCTCTGATTTGTTGTGATTCTTGGTCCTTATTAAGAAAGTTTCGACCTGTGCCAAGGAGACCTAGTGTATCTCCTATTCCTTCTCGTGAAGTTTTCAGTGTATCTTCTTTTACCTCGAGGTTTTTGATCCATTTGGAGTTAATCCTGGTGCAGGGTGACAAGAAGGATCCAACTTTAGTTTTCTGCAGGTGCTTATCCAGTTCTGCCAGCACCACTAGTTGAAGAGGCTTTCTTCCATTCTATTTTTTTTGGCTCTCTTATCAAAGATTAGGTGGCCATAGATCTGTGGGTTAATATCTGGGTCCTCAGTTCTATTCCATTGGTCTTCAGGCCAAGCCATTTTGGTCACTATAGCTCTGTAATAGAGTCTAAAACCTGGTATTGAAATTCCTCCTGTGCTGTTCTTTCTGCTAAGAATTGTTTTTGGTATACGGGGTCTTTTATTACTCCATATGAAATTTTGGATTGCCTCTTCTATTTCTTTAAGAATGACCTTGGGATATTGATAGTATTGTGTTGAATTTGTAGGTAGCACTTGGCAAAACTGCCATTTTCACGATGTTAATTCTTCCAATCCAGAAGCATAGGAGGTTTTTCCATTTCCTCAGTTCTGCTTTAATTTCCTTTTTCAGGGTTTTAAAGTTTTCATCAAAAAGGTCCTTTACATTCTTAGTTAATTCCTAGGTACTTTATTTTCTTTGAGGCTATTGCAAAAGGTATTGCTTTCCTGATTGTTGCCTTTTCCTCTCATTGTTGGCATATAGGAAAGCAGTTAATTTTTGAGGGTTAATTTTATACCCTGCTCTCTTGCCAAAGTTTCGAATCAGCTCAAGCAGCTTGAGAGTGGAGTCTACAGTGTTCTTTAAAAACAGAATCATGTCATCTACAAAAAGGGAATGTTTCTAAGGCCATATAGTATGAAGCTAATTGAAAGGACCTCCAGGATATTGAAACAAAAGCCATATAACGAATGATTGTTGTTCTTAATGTACTATGTTATCTCTCATCTCCTTCGCTGTCCCTTGGGTATCTCATATTGTTACAGTATCTCACTTTGTTATCTGATATATTGAATTCATTTGTATTTGGTTATTTGAAATTTGATAGGGAAGGGGGGAAAACCAAGACGGGGGGTGAGTGGTGAGTGGGGGGGAGGGTAATGGATACCAAGACATGTGAAAGGGTATCAATGTATGTGAATTAATGCACCTTCTATCTGGCAAATATCATGTAACCCTTTTATTAATTACAATAAAAAATAAAAAAAGAGGGAATGTTTCATTTCCTCTTTCCCTATTTGGATCCCCTTTATGCTTGCTTACAAGAACATTCTTTTATTTACTATTTTATTACTTTAATGGCTGCTTCCTCTTCTTTGTCATTAGGAAATTCACATTTGGTAGGCATGCTCATCAGTGTTGAAAATACTTACTGTTGCTGTTTAAATAACTAGCTATTTAAATAAATATTTAAATATATAGAACTAGTATGTATATTATTGAATCTATTATTTTAATACTTTTAGGAAACTGAAACAACATCAGTTATTTTTAGAGTTCCTTTTTTTCTCTTCATTATTCTTTCTTTCCATATATTTTTATTGTAATTAATAGAAAGGTTACATTATATTTATCAGACAGAAGTTGCAGTACTTCACAAACATTGATACCCTTTCTCATGTCTTGGTCCTCATTTCCCTCCCCCCACCCCACCCCTCATCTTGTTTTACCCCCCTTTCATTCTGAGAGTTCTATGGGATGTGCTTATAGACAAGAAAAGGGTGGTTAGCTATAACAGGAAGCAGCTGATGAAGGACACGCTTTTCTATCTAACTTTACACTGAAATTACATGTTTGTTGTTCACCTATCACTGATGTTCCAAAAAAGCCTTGCCTTGGTGATGTGAATGTCTCAAATGCATCCTACAAACTGATTTGAATAAAGCCTTGAACCTGTAAATATTGAGCCCTTTTCTTTATCCAGAGATCCTTTTCATTTTTACAGTACTTTGCCTAGACGAAGTCTTCAAATCTCTTGATTTTCACAAGGGCACTTTTCATCCCGTTACAAAGAAAGTGGACAATCATCCATGATGAATAGTGATCCCAAATTCCTCAAGTTTTATGAGGCTATTATCTTCCCCAAATCCATTTAGTATTTAAACCCAGAGCAGTATTTCCTTTGGACTACCTAGAATATAAAACACAGAAAAAGTCTTTCACTTGATGAACTGTAGCTGTACACACTAAGACCATGTAGTTTGGCTGGAAATGGCATAGATTAAAGTTATTTAAATTACATGGAAATTGAATTGGAGGTTGAATTTGCCTAATAATGATATAATAATGATATGATCAGCTAAGGTCATCAGATCCAACATTCATAGGACCACTCAAAGGAAAATGTCACTCTCATGGGAAATTGGATGCATGTTTAATATAGCATTCAACTTCGTATACTGAAGACCTAAAAGAGAATTACAAATCAGGAGCTGGTGGCTCATACTGGGCCAGAAAGTCCTTAAGACTCGTTAATTAACCACCAGAAAACCGGAAGTCGAGCTGTGGTTCAAAATGGTAGAGTGCTAGCCTTGAATAAAAACGCTCAGGGAAGGTACCCAGGCCCACAGCCGACCAAACAAAACAAAACATAAGAAAGAATTATTATTAAAGGGTGAATTATCAGGCAGAATGTTTATTCCTAACCATATCCCAAATGGTAATCAATAGTAGGAAAAAAAATGCTTGTATAGAAGAGCAAATTCATCATTGTGCTATTAGCAGATACTGTTAGACAGACCAGGATTCTACACTCTGAGAAGAGTCAACTGCAATCATCATTGAAAATATTCTAGCTGCATGTGTGCCAGTCACATGTTGAAGAAGGCCCTTCAAAGCTGGGTACAACTGCTGTGCCATGAACCAAAGGCCAGTTATAAATAGAGAAGGTAAGAGTACCCTCCAAAGGCATATTTAAGTTATAAACATTACCACAATATCATCACAGAATGGAAATAAATAACAAGCTGACCTTTTCAGCATGCTGTAACAAGACACTCTAGCTATTGTTGTTTGCCACAGATATTTAACTTGAACAAAAAGGCTGTTAAATGAGAAGGTTAGGGGTAGGACAGCCAAAGCATTGGCTATCAGGACAGTGTTGGGGTGGGGAGGGCAGTCTTCATTCACAAGCAGGATTCCAGTGCACAGAAATCTACAGAATGCTTTTGTCTTGCCCTATTTGTAAACCCAGGAGACAACTCTACTGAAGAATAATCAAAGGGCAATTAATCTATCTTTCTTCTTTTAACTAAAGATACACACCGCGAGAATCTTTTTCTTTCCTCCTTATTCTTTTCTTTCTTCCCTCAAGTTATTTTGTGCTTCCTCACTTTTCCAAAATAATATATATATATATGCATATATATATATTTGTTGTTGTTGAAATTTCTCCCAGGTTTATCCTAATCTTGAATTCCTTTGTTTGGTGTTCATGAGTCTATGTTCATGATATGTTGCAGAGCCCAGCACTTCACATTTATAACCAAGGTGGGCCTTTCCGTAAGGTATCTTTCTTAGTTTTGATAATGGCTATAACAATAGTGGAGTCTGGCCTTACCCCAAACAAAACAAATCAGCCCAAATACCCCTCAGAATTATCCATCAATGGATCAATGGATCAAGTAAATGTGGTGTATACACACAAGGGAAATCTACTCATCCATTACAAAGAATCATAGTGTAAGGAAATGGAAAAACCTGAAAAAAATGTGTTTAAGTGAAGTAAGTCAGGCCCAGAGAGACAAAGGTTAACTGTTTTCTCTCATATGTGGAAGTTAGAATTAGTTTACAAGTACATAAATGAATACGTTAGGTGGTATGCAGGTGTGTACAAATGCATTAACTGAGAGATGATAGATTCAGGGGAGAACTCTAACAAGGTAATTCTTTAGAAAAGCAAAATCAAACTTCAATAAAATAAAACTAAGAACTGGGTACTCAAAATGGGTGTGGCCAAGGGTAGAGGGGTACAAAAAAAATGAAGAGAAGGGAGGGGGTAATATAGCCCTAAACTCAATGTATTTGGTACATAATTTAACTAAATGTTGAATGGCAAATCCTTTGCATAACTACTTAAAAATAACAAATACAATGAACAAAAACACAGGTTTTTAATGTATGTAAGTTAGGGCTAAATTATAAATGTGTATGGAAACATATACAGGGTCATATGCATATTCACACAAACATATTAATTAAAAAGCATAGTATGGGGCCAGGAACTTGGCCTAGTAGTTAAAGTGCTTGCCTAGCATGCACGAAGACCCGGGTTCGATTCCTTGGTACCACATATATAGAAGAAGCTGGAAGTGGTGCTGAGGCTCAAGTGGTAGAGTTCTAGCCTTGAGAAAGTCCAAGGACAGTGCTCAGGCCCTGAGCTCAAGCCCAGGACTGGCAAAAAAGAAAAAAAAAAAAAAAGTAAAAAGCATAGTATGCAGGGGAGGATTCCAATGATACACCTCCTTTGTACAACTAATACAGTTTAATAACATGAATATCAGGAAGCTGAAATATACATCTGTTGGGGATATGTGAGGTCCAGGTGAGGAGAAATAGATGAACGAAGAGAGAAAGGATGGATGAATGCAGTCATGATATTCAATGGGTATACATGAAAATGGTCAGAGGTAAGTTGTAGGGATTGGTAGGGTTGTGAGGGGTGTGGTGGCTCATACCTGTAATCCTAGCTACTCAGGAGGCTGAGATCTGAGGATCAAAGTTCAAAGCCAGCCCAGGGCACTAAAGACTATGAGACTCTTCTCTCCAATTAACCACCAGAAAACCAGAAATGGTGCTTTGGCTCAAGGGATAGGGCAGTAGCCTTGAGCTGAAGAGCTCAGGGACAATGCCTAGGCCCAGAGTTCAAAACTTGCACATTTCATAGTTCTGGAGGCTAGGAGTCCAAAGTCAAGATGTCAGTTGATTTGGTGTTGAGGTTGGAGGATGACCTATTTTCTGGTTTATGGATGAGTCTTATTTTTGTTGGGTTCAGTGGTCATTGAAGTGGCCTCAGGAATTTCTGTATTTATTTGCTTATGTATAATTTTTATGGTATTTGGGTTTGAATTGAGGAGTTTAATTTGTTAGGAGGGGACTCCACTGCTGGAATCATGTCTCCAGTCACTTTGACTCTGTCATTTTTGATATAGCATCTTACTTTTTTCTCATGATGGCTTGGAGCATAATCCTCCTATTGATGCTTATGTAGCTGTGACGTCAAATATGAAGCAACACGCCAGCCTTTTTCTGTTGAGATGGTGTCTCGTGAACATTTTCCCTGGAATGTCCTGGATATGTGAACCTTACTGTTCCAGCCTCCAATGGAACTGTGAGTCTAGGAGTGACCACTGTGCTTGTTCACAAGAACTTTGTCTCTATAACTTGATTATTCCACTCAAAGCCCCACTTCCAGAGAGCCTCACTTTGGAATTAGGTTCCAACATGAAAAGTTTGGGGAGGGTCCACAAACATTCTGCCATTAGGCCTCATCCCTTAAAGTTTACATTACTTCCAATTGTGTTATCCTAGTGACCAAGCTTTGGATATATATATATATATATTATAAATATGAAGAAATATAAGATAAATTATGTAATAAAACTATATATTATACTATGTAGTATATGTATTCTATATATTATATAGCATACTATATAATACATAATACATATATAACATAATATATGAAAGCAACACATGTTAAAAACTGTACACATATAGTGCACATACTACATGAATTATATACTATATACATCTATACTATATATGTTTTATATATGATGTATATTTTATAGTACAAATACTACATAAATGTATATACAATATATACTACATATATTATATATACTATATGTTCAGTATATATAGTTTATATACCATAAATATAATATTACATAATAGTTTTCATTACTGATCACTGTGCCTACCTTAGAGAGTTGCTCCTAAAGATGAATAGTTCATTTTTAGGTAAACTGATAAGGGATATTAGCTGCCAATTTTTCCTCAAATCATGCTAAGTGGACAAACCCATCTATCTATTTTAAGAATTTATTCTGTTTATTGTGTAAAGGTAAAGGCAAAGGCAATGTGCAGAGGGGTTAAAGTTATGTAAGTCAGACTGAAGAATACATTTCCTTTTGAACAATGCCTGCCCTCCCTTAATCTCTCCCAGTTTTTCTCTCTTTATTTTTTTGCTGCTTTATTTTTATTGCCAGAATTTTCTCAATAGTTGTTTCAGATTTTCATATAAACTGTACAATGAGCCACTGTTTGGTATCACGTAAGTAAAAAGCTTTAAGTGACAAAACCTTTCATTCATTCATTGAATAATTGGTTTCTGAGCCTCTGCATGTAGTTGATGTGTGACACATGGCATGTTAGCCAATAAATAGTTAAGGTGCCTATTGTAATGTGACATTCCCTGAAGGTAGTTTCTTGTAAAAAAATTTTTTTGTTCAGTATAGAGTTTGGATTTATTTGTGGCAATGAGGGATCAGGGAAAACATGCAATAATTGTATTCGAATTGGCATAGTACCAACACTGCCAGCAAGTGAGGGAACTACATTAGAAAACTGGGATTCACTTCTCAGAAATGGCATGTTGAACAATTGTGGTTAGATGTTGGCCTTTGGAGGGGCTAACTGGTCAGAGTCCTATAGTTTACAGCTCTGCTCCTAAAGCACAGACTGGGAATGACAGGTGACTAGATAGTAAGATGAATGCCTTTTGTTAAATAAGCTTTTAGGCCATATGTTCTTTTGATTAAGCCCATCTCATCAAGATTTTAAAAATCATCAGAATGTATTTTGCATACTTTTTTTCAGTGGGGTGTTGATGGCTCACACCTATAATCCAAGCTACTCTGAAGTCAGACCTGAGGATCATGGTTTCAAGACAGTTTGGGCAGGAATGTACGTGAGACTCATCTCCAATGAGATGCCTTCAAGAAGGCCAGAATTTTAGCTGTGAATCAATGGTACAGGGATAGCCCTGAACACAAAACCTCAGGATCCGTGCCCCTGTCCTGAGTTTAAATACCAGCATGGGTACAATTTTTGTTGCTGTAGTTGTTGATCAAATATGAAGATAGAAATACTTCTACGGGATCTTTTTATTTTTATTTTTTTAAAATAGTATATTTGAAAAATCTCTTTAGTAAAGACACATAGGGGATCTTATAAGGGAGGTCTATGTTGGAAGAAAGATCATTTTTTTTTCTGGTTTTTGAAGTCATATAAACGCCCACATTCTGTACCTAAGTAAATAAAAGGAAGTGAGTAAACACATAGCTTTGTTTTTAGATATCTAGATGGTGTGCAGTGTGGACCTAGACAATAGATACAATTCTGCTTACGTGACACATGGAAGTTCTGAATACTACACTTTTCATGAACACAAACCCTTTGAGCAGGAACACTTCTGTGCCATTCATGCAATCGCTGAAATCTCCACTGAAGTCAATGGAAGTTTGCTTACGTGAGGGCAATGGGCCTCAGACACAAGGATTAAAGGGGGTAAAAATCCTTAAACTCTTTCAACATTAATGTCGTCTGTAAGGAATCCAGCCACAACCTAAGCCAGGGAGCTTTTTGAACCTAGCAAGTAGAATAGTAAACAGTAAACACCAGTTATTTTAAGCACGATCTAATCAGAGTTCAATGAGAAGCCATATTATATTTGATCTCGACGGTATTAATACTTGTATATCACTAGTAGACATTTTTATGTAGCCCATTAACCAAACAATGGCTTAAGTCGGTGGTATTTAATAAATCAAGTTTCCATGACCGTAGGATTGAAGGGGAGAGAGGATGAAGCTTTATTTTTTTTTTTCCCTTTTCTGCATCTCCACTCCTCACCCTTTTCAGGTACATTTCTGTGTTAATATAAGAGAAGTGTGGCCTTCCTTCTCAGAGCAGTAAAAGTGAGATAATCCTTGTGTAAGAAATCAGTAAGTATGGGCTGTTTAATCTAGTCCCAGTGTGAAACTGTTGACATTTGTTCTTGTTTCTCTCGTTATGTGACTGAGCCTGTTTTGTGTTGGATTAAGCACAGATCTCCTGTGCACCGCATTTGGCATGTTACTAGAAGTTTAACTTCATTAATAATGTATGAAGAAAATGTAATCCATGACAAGGAAGGAAAGAAAAGTATTTTTTTTTACTTTTCCCAAATCCTTTGGAATGAGTCATTATCCAACATTTTATGTTTGATGTTATATTTTACAAACGAACTTCCGTAGTGACAATTCAAAAAGCAAGTCTGGCAAATGCTTCTACACATACACACACACACACACACACACACACACACACACACACACACATGTGTGTTTTCAAAATTAAATGTGATGGTCAGAACTTGTCCAACCTAGTAGGAAATTAAATATTTATTCAGCTTATTTCATTTTCAGGGTCATAAGCATTCTTTTGAAACCATTTCTCATCCTCTGAATTTGGACTGGTAAAGCCATTAGCAAGCATCAGAACAGTGAACACAGCTAAATTAAGATGAGATTGTATTTAAAAAAAACAACAGAGGTTGACTTGCATAGAAGTATGAATGATCATTTTCTGATCGAAATGTTTATAGCCAAATGAGTTTGGCTGAGCTGAACATAAATTTGCCAATAAATAAATAATATATATTTTAAAAAGTCTATCTAGCTGCTGCTTTGATTTCATGTTTTTAAAGACATTTTACAGATGAAAGTGGACAGTATTTGGGACAATGGTGTGTGTGTGTGTGTGTGTGTGTGTGTGTGCGTGTGTGTGTTTAAATACTATTGATGTTTGTGGGAAGTCACAAAATGGCCTAAGGAAGCTCAGTGCACCCAGAGGAGTGGTCACTTACACAGACTTTTGTGCTCTGTTCTCGTGTCACATTTGTGCGATTGGAGCAACAGCTGGGGAGACTTTTTCAACAAAGATGAGTGTCAGATAATCCTGATGAGATTCCACATCCAACATCTTTTGTAATTATGTCACATTCAGCTGTAATGGAATAATTCAAGCTGAAAGGACAAGCTTTGATCCTTTCTTAAACCTTTCCCTGTGGACTGGCTATCTAAAAGATTTAAAGATATTTCTGTTACAAGATCTACTGTTTCCTCAGAGAAGTCATGCTTCTGACGCAGCGTGAGCAACAAGAACAATATCAAGTTTGCCAAACACATTTCTAAAAATGTCTCTGAATTTTATTATTTTTTGGAGGGCAGGGTGTGTTCATATTAAGCTGTCTTCAATTTTCATCCAGATGATCAAGATTCTTGTTCTTATTCCGTCATTCAAATAGGCAGATAGGAAAGTGTGTGAATGCATTGTGGAGATGTGTCAGTTGCCTGACTTGAGCATCTGTGGGAAAATCTACCTTCTTTAATGTCTATCTTTAATGAATTATACTTTACCAGAAACTGGCCTAGTAAAATATTATGTGTGTTGTAGAATTTTCTTTAAAAAGCCATTAGAACACTAACTCAAAATTTTCAGTTACAGAAAGATTTCTCATGAAATGTTTATTGGAGATTTCCATTAAGCAAATGAAATTCAAAGAATGGGTTTCCAATTTCTAGTTTGTGGTTAGGATTTTTTTTTAGCATAATCAAGATTGGTCCTTTTTAAAACTCAGCTCTGTGAGTTTATTATAAGCTATCCTTAGTGTTACTTTTAATTTCTTTGTATTTTACTTTCACATTATCACTATTTTTTTCTGTCTTCTGTGTTTTATTTGTTCCTAATTCTATTTTTTTCCCTGAGATTAAATAAATATCAATTGGAAAAGAATATGATAAAATATAGATTTGACTTCTGTTTGCAATGGAAAGAATGTATTCCTAGAACGAAATCAGAAATGTTAAAAGTTTAAGTGTATTTTGGAAAAGTAAATCTATATGATGCCTAAATCTACTAGATATGGGTTTGCTTTGTTCTTTCTTTTTTCCTAAGAGCTTGAGGTGTATCATGAGATTTCTGTTTTGTTGACAGATTCTCAGCTCATAGATATAAATTACAAAGGGAATGAATGGAGTCATAAAGATGCATTGTATTCATAAATGGACACATTTAATTGAAACCCCTTTGTACAACTACTTGGACATAATAATAATGAATAATAATGATACTAGGAATACTAACCTCTTCAGGCAGGTTGTCAGTGGCAAGGAAGTTTGAAAGAACATTGTGAAGGCTCTTGTTGCTGCTAGGGAGCAGATGGAGATGAGGCCAGGGAGAAGATGCGGAGAAGGTGTGGCCATGGGTGTAGAAGAATGCTGGCTGTGAGGGTGAACCAGGTGGAAACAAGTGGTGGATTCTGAGCAGCGCAGAGACATGGTCTCATGGAGACTGTTGGAATTCCTCTTAGACTTGCTTGCCACATGCGGGAAGAATTAGGACAATGCCTGACCTCAACGATGAGCTTTACTCATTGTTGAATTGTTTGAGTTAATGAGAGACTCACTAAATGCCACCCATTAGTTTTGGAAGTGATTCTATAAAACTCATAGACTCTGCTATACTTATTTTCTCTTATGTATGAACTGTTGATCTATAGGAAGATGCCTAAGAGGAAAAATAATGTGTGGCAATGATCTATTGCCTGAGAAACTCTTTCCAGAATGAATTTTTATTTGGGATGCGACTGTCTAACTCTGCTTTAAACAGATTAGAAGTAGTTAAGAAAAAAACAACAAAAATTGTGGCTAGAACATCAGAGTTTAATGTGTATATATATATATATATATATATATATATATATATATATATATATACTTGTTTTTGTTTTATTGATTGATTGTGGGACTTGAACTCTGGGTCTGAGCGCTATCCTTGAGCTGACCCTGAGCTCTTCAGTTCAAGGCTATCACTCTACCACTTGAACCACAGCACTACTTTCTAGAGTTTAATGTACTTTGAAGTTATTAAAACAAATCTATTCACCACCTAAAATAGATTCCTTGCCAAATTAAAAAAATGTATAAGCAAACATATGCTAGCTATTTACAATAACTACTATGATTTTAAATTGAAATATTAGAATGTAGATTCTTCTATTGTGATGTATAAAAATATTTTTTGGAGCTTGGAGTTTGGCCTAGTGGTAGAGGGCTTGCTTAGCATGCACGAAGACCCAAGTTCGATTCCTGGGTACCACATACATAGAAAAAGCCAGAAGTGGTATTGTGACTCAAATGGTAGAGCTCAGCCTTGAGAAAGCCCAAGGACAGTGATCAGGCCCTAAGTTCAAGCACCCAGACTGGCAGAAAAATACTTTTTGTAGTATGCCCTAACGGCAAGAGTTAAGACAATTGGTGGGTATAGCTTTTAAACTTTTGAATTTAAAAGAGATGGCTGAATATATACTATAGTATATGTGTATATATAGAGCCTCAAATATATAGTATATTCCCAGAGAAATTATTAGTGCCATTGATATTTAGAAGGCAATGATAAAAGATAAGAAAACTACTTGGGGAGAAACAAAATAATGAACCAACTTGTCTATAAATTTTATTTAGCAATTTTAACATTTTTTTCCTTTGAGCACTAGGAAAGTTCTCTATCATTTGAACTATGCTTCCAGCTTCCTGCTCCCCTGCTTTTTGTGCCAATAGTAAGGCTTGAACTAAGGACCTGGGTGCAATCATTTAGCTATTTTGCTCAAGCCTATCCTCTATTAGTTGAGTCACAGGTCCATTTCCACATTTTGTTAGTTAATTGGAGATAAGAGCCTCAGAAGCTTTCCTGCCTGGGTTGACTTCTAACCGTGATCCTTAGATCTCAACCTCCAGACTAGCTAGGATAATAGGTGTGAGGCACTGAGATCTGGTGGAAAGTTCAACTGCTAAGAACTGTGATGCTGAATCTGGACAGAAGAAACTAGCAACCAGTCAGGATTAGCACAATTACATTAGTGCATCTTGAGTTCTGGTGTTGGTAGAGTTTGCTGAATAATTCAACAAAAATGTGGCTCCTTGGCTCACCACCAGCTAGTCTGGTTTAGTTGGCCTCTGGTATCGTCTTTGTGGAAACCATGTTTAACAATCCTCCCAGATGATTTAAAAGAAGTGGACCTGTGCCCACACTCATGTTCTGCTTCTGCTGGCCCCTTGATGTTGGCACTCATGCAACGTATAATTTGTCTTATTTCCTATGGCACCAATTACAAATCAGTGCCCTTCATTCACAGCAGATATTTTTAGTTGTTTATTTTTTGAGATGGTAAAAAGTTCTGATCCATGATCTCCCAAAATTTCTGCCTTTCTTGGTCCCCTAAATCTCATTACATCTGATGCTTCCTCTCAAACTCCATCATTTTTAAAATTCACACCCAAATTTGTCAATTGGTGTATCCCCAATTTCCTACCCCTGCCCCCCCACAAAATGATGGTGCTAAAATGGTGGTAGCTCAGGCCTATAATCCTAGCTACCCAGGAGGCTGAGATCTGAACATTGCAGTTCAAATCCAGCTTATGGATAAAAAGTCTGTGAGCCACATCTCCAATTAACCAGGAAAAGATTGAAAGTGGAGCTGTGGCTCAAGTGATAGAGTGCTAACCTTGATCAAAAAGCTAAGGGACAGCATCCAGGCCCTGAGTTCAACACACACACACACACACACACACACACACACACACACGAATGGAGGCTTACGGGGTGGTGGTCAGAGCTTAAGGGTAGAGTCCTCATGTATTAGTTGTTATGTATTAGTGCTCTTATAAAATAGGCATAAGAATGTTTTTTCTTTCCTGTGAAGAGATAGCAAGGAGATAGAATCTGTGTCAAAACTGGGACCTCATTAGATAAGAAACTTGTGTAGCCTTCACCTTGGACTTCCCAGACTCTGAAACTTTGGAAAATACTTTTGGAAATAAATTCTCTTTCTCTCTCTTTCTTTCTTTCTTTCTTTCTTTCTTTCTTTCTTTCTTTCTTTCTTTCTTTCTTTCTTTCTTTCTTTCTTTCTTTCTTTCTTTCTTTCTTTCTTTCTTTCTTTCTCCATTTGCCAGTCCTGAGGCCTGAGCCTCTTTGTGCTCAAGGCTAACAATCTACCACTTGAGCCACAGCACCAGTTCCCGCCTTTTGTGAGTAGTTAATTGGAGATGAGTCTTGTTGGCTTTCCTGTCTAAACTGGCTTCAGATCTCAGCCTCCTGAGTATTTAGGATGATAGGCATGAACCACCAGCACCAGCAATTTCCTTTATTTCTAAGCTACCCAATGTATACCATTGTTTTTTTTTGTTATAGCAGCTGTATTGAATGGAAACAATGATGTACCTGGGCGATAGATTGGCTTTGCTAAGGAAAAAAAAAAAGAGTTTGCTCTACTATTAGTGATATTGAAGAAAGATCAAGTTACTTCTCTTCTTTATCAAGATACGTGAAGCCTCACATCAAGGTATAAAGGGGCAAGAAGGACAGAGGCCACCCATAAAGTTTGTTTACGCAAATGTAGTTCTTTGATCTGCTTAATCTGTCATATTTTCCGGGGTGAGGTACCCTGCCAGACAGCATTCTACTGTATTCAAATCAGCAGTGGCTACATGGGTGCACCTGTTCATGTCTGTTTCTTAGGATCGCTCAGTGAGTTTGCTGTCAAGGAGAAAGTATAATTCTTTCCACCGACGAGAGCATGTAATTCAGAGTAGCAAGAAGAACCGTAAGGCATCTAAAATTAACTTAATCAAGAACATGCAACTATTTTATGTGGAAAAAAAACTAAAGGCTGCAATAGAGGCCATCAACGATGATCTCCCTATTGAGAGAGATATTTCATGTTTCTGGTGGGTTTGACTTAATAGTGTGGAAATATCATAATTCTTTAATTAATCTATGGAGTCAATAGAATTCCAATCAAAATAGTGGCTGTGTTTTTCATGTGACAGGGAGAATAATTGTTCAAGTGAAATGTGAGGAAAATAAAGTTGGCATGTGGAATGAGAAATAATGCTGAGAAATTGGTCCCCAAATAATCAACAGAATAGAACAGAGACAGAATCATGTGTATGGACACATGTGCTTAATTGACTGTTTATTAATAATATAAGTTACCTTGCAAGTTAAAAAGAAAGGCTGGATGATGATGATGATGATTATTATTATTATTATTTGCCAGTCCTGGGCTTGAGCTCAAGGCCTGAGCACTGTCCTTGGACTTTCTCAAGGCTAGAGCTCTACTGCTTGAGCCTCAGCACCACTTTCGGCACATACTTTCTATGTATGTGGTACCATGGAATCGAACGTGGGTCGTCGTGCATGCTAGGCAAGCACTCTACCACTAGGCCAAACTCCCAGCCCCGAAAGGCTGGATTATTCAGAAGATGTTGGGAAACTTAGTTTAACGTATGCCGACAAATCAACTGAATTGTCAGCTAACATAACATTCAAAAATAGACTCCAAAGGTAAAAAAAGACAAAACTATTGTTTACAGAAGAAATATAAGATCTAGGTGTAAGGAATGGCTTATTTAATAAATATTCAACAGGAAAAAACTGTAAAGCAAATATTGATGAATTTGATTATACTAAAATTAGTGATTTCTTTCTGGGTGCCAGCGGCTCCCATAATTCCAGCTATTCAAAAGGCTGAGATCTCAGAATTAAGGTTTGAAGCCAGCTTGGGCAGGAAAAAAAATCCACAAGACACTTATCCTTAATTAACCACCAAAAGCTGGAAGTAGAGCTGTGGATCATGTGGTAGAATGCCAGCCTTGAGTGAAAAAGCTAAGGTATAGTGCCTAGGCCATCCCTGAATTCAAGCCCCATTCCTCCACAAAAATTGTAGTGAACATTTTCTCATTCAAAAAAGGTACCAGAGACAATATTAAATACTAACAGAATGGAGAGATAGTAATTTTTAAGAAAGGTTAATATCAAGAGCACATAAAAATACTTACTAATTGACAAGGAAAAGACAGCATCTCAATGGAAAAATAGGAAAAAGAACGTAACTGGAGGCATGCCTCAAGCAGTGAAATTTCAGCCAAATAAAGAGAGCTAGGGAAAGACCCCAAGTTCAAGCTCCAGTTCTAGCCAAACAACACATACACATACACACTCATGTTCTCTCTCTCTCCCCATCCCTCCCTCCCTCTCCTCTCTCTCTCTCTCTCTCTCTCTCTCTCTCTCTCTCTCTCTCTCTCTCTCTCTCTCTCTCTCTCTCATACCCACATGCACAAATGTGGGAACAAAATGAGACAATCAATTTATAAAGCATAATAGTTTACTCACAATTTTAGAGGCTTCAGTTTGGATAAGATTTTTCATTCAAGGCTAATGCTCTACTACCTGAGCCAGAGCTCCATTTCTGTCCTTTGGTGGTCAACTGGAGATAAGAGTCTCATGGATGGGCAGGCTTTGAACCACACAGTCCTCAAATCTCAGCCTCCTGTGTAGCTATGATTACAGGCAGGAGCCACCAGCACCTAGCTTGAACTTACTTCTTTGTGTACCAGATGGTGCAAATGATGCTTCCTTCAGAGCTGAGAATAGTGTTTGTAGCTCAGTTGCATATGCAATAACTTGGGTTCAATGTCCCACACTGGGGGGAAAAAGTACTCACAGAGTTGAAAATCTTAAGGTTAAACCACAAATACAGTTAAAGACTCTTTTCATTAACACAATTGTCTTTTTGGTCATTTCTGTACATTTCCTGCCATTTCCCACTACTTCTTTGCTTCTTACACAACACTTCTTGAAGGAATTATCTATATTCTTTGATTTCTTTTCCAGTCTTTTCATTCTCTTTTTTAAAATATTTTTTATTGTAATTAATAAAAGGGGTACATGATATTTGCCTGATAGAAGGTGCATTAATTCACATACATTGATACCCTTTTACATGTCTTGGTCCCCATTACCCTCTCCCCCACCCCCACTCCTCATCTTGTTTCCCCCCCTTCCCTATCCAATTTCAAATAACCAAATACAAATATATCCAATATATCAGATAACAAAGTGAGATACTTTAACAATATGATATAACTAAGGGACAGCAAAAGAGATGAGAGACAACATAGTATATTAAGGACAACAATCATTCATTATATGGCTTTTGTTTCAATATCCTGGAGGTCCTTTCAATTAGCTTCATACTATATGGCCTTATGTATCAAGGTTTTGCTTTATTGCAAATCTCTGCTAGTAGAGCCCAAGGTTTCTACAGATTATGACAAATGAGGGAAACCATTGAGCCTATGTTCCTTTGAGTCTGGCTTACTTCACTTAATATGATTTTTTTCTAAGTCTTTCCATTTCCTAACAAATGGGGCGATGTCGTTTTTTTCTGACAGCAGCATAGAATTCCATTGTGTCCAAACACCACATCTTGTTGATCCACTCATCAACTGAGGGACATCTAGGTTGGTTCCATATCTTTGCTATGGTGAATAATGCTGCAATGAACATTGATGTGCTAGTGGATTTAGTATGCCCTGGATTCTGGATGGTTGGGTAAATGCCAAGTAGTGGAATTGCTGGGTCTTAGGGAAGCTCTATGTTTAGCTTTTTGAGGCACTGCCATACTGCTTTCCATAGTGGTTGAACGAGTTTGCACTCCCACCAACAGTGTAGTACTGATCCCTCCTGGCCACATCCCCTCCAGCATCTGTTGTTATTAGTTTTCCTGATCCTGGCCATTCTAACTGGAGTGAGGTGGAATCTTAGAGTTGTTTTGATTTGCATTTCTTTTATGACCAGAGATGTTGAGCATTTCTTCATGTGTCTATAGGCCATATTTGTTTCTTCTTCAGAGAAGACTCTCTTTAAGTCTTTGGCCCATTTTTTAATGGGATGGTTGTTACTTTGGAGATTAGTTTTGGAGTGATTCAATTTTTTGAGCTGTTGATATATTTTAGATATGAGGCCTTTGTCTGTTGTATGGTTGGTGAAGATCTTCTCCCACTCTGTAGGCTTCCTAATTAATTTACTAGCTATGTCCTTTGCCATACAAAAGCTCTGCAGTTTAATGCAGTCCCACTTATCCAGCCTTTCTCTGATTTGTTGTGATTCTTGGTCCTTATTAAGAAAGTTTTGACCTGTGCCAAGGAGGTCTAGTCTATCTCCTATTCCTTCTTGTAAAGTTTTCAGTGTGTCAGCTTTTACCTCGAGGTCTTTGATCCATTTGGAGTTAATTCTAGTACAGAGTGACAAAGAAGGATCCAACTTTAGTTTTCTGCAGGTGCTTAACCAGTTCTGCCAGCACAACTTGTTGAAGAGGCTGTCTTTCTTCCATTCTATTTTTTTGACTCCCTTGTCAAAGATTAGGTGGCCATAGGTCTGTGGTTTAATATCTGGGTCCTCAGTTCTATTCCATTGGTTGTCTTTTAACCTATTCAAATTAACCACGCTTTTATTCCTTTCCTTCAAGATCACCAGTGACCTCCAGTTTGCTAATTCAAAAGGCTATTTCTGGACAGAGAAAGGATATGTGAATGCCTGGGTCCATTCTTAGCTTTGTTCTTTTTGGGGGGGTCCGTTTAGGAGCTTGGACTCAGGCCCTGTCCCTGAGCCTCTCTGTGCTCAAGGCTAACGCTCTACCATTTGAATCATTGCACCACTTTTGGCTTTTTCTGTCTGTGGTACTGAGGAATCAAACCTAGGGCTTCGTGTATGCTAGGCAAGTCCTCTACCACTAAGCCACATTCCCAGCCTTTAGCTTTGTTCTTACTTCTCTTTGTTCTCATTAGTCCTATTCTCATCTGAGTTTTTTTAGGCTTTACCTGCCATCTGTATTTGAGTCATCTACATTTGTATCTTCAGATCAGATTCTTTTCATGTAGTTACTTGGCATTTCTGCCTGCTTCTAATAGATTATTTCTAACTCAGTATATTCTGAACCAAACTGCTTGAATGCTTCCACACCATCTAGCAAACAAAGACCAAGAAACAAAACTATGAGACTCTCGGTTTCAGTCCCTCATGCCATAATCTTGGAGTAACTGTTGATGTTTTGGATTCTCATCACCATATTTAATACATAGGTCTATTGGTCTTCCTTCTCACAGACTCAACTTCTTCCTAGTTACTCTATTGCTAATACCTTGCCTTAGACAGCATTAGCCCTTTCTTGAATCAGGGCACTAACTACCTGACTTTTCACTAGACTCTTGTCTTTTCACTAAAAGATTCTGTGTTTGAAAAATTATTATTGTCTTTATGTAGTTTTAATCTAAGGGCTTTTATTCAACATATCAATATTTGAGTACCTAGAGCAAGACCTATTTCCCCTTTTCAGTTCACCCACTAGAATAAAGAACAACAAATAAACAAACTCACCCACTAGAATGAACAACAACAACAACAACAAATAAACAAACAAATCCAGAAAGGGAGGTGAGGCTGGAAGGTAAGTCTGAATGATAACTAGAGCCTACTATACCTTTTGCTAATTTTCTGATGATGCCATAAACATCACCATAGAAGAAAAGTAAAAAAAAAAGTTAATGGAGGCCATGAATGAGTGAGGAGCGTGAGTCATGGTTACCCAGAATAAAAGTGCTGAGTGCTTGATGAGGTACAGAAATAATTAGTACCACATTTAAAATTCCTGACACTTCTTAACCACTTTCAGCTGCTTCTTTGGTTGTGCATTGGAGTAAACTTGGTCATTGGAAGTCATTTTATAGTAACTCAGTCCGAAATACTCTTTGCCTATTGGGAATCTTTCTTTTCTCAAAATTGCTAGAGAGGGAAATAGGGGTTCAAAGGAAGACCCTATCCCCTATGTCAGTACAGACACAGAGAAGGAAGTAAGTTGATTTAAAAAAAGGATAATCATGTCTAAAGTAGACAAATGCCCCTACTCCTCTTTCCCCTCCTCCTGTCTAGTCGCCCTCATCTTCCTCCTTCACAGAATGAGATTTATTATAAGGAATTTACCCACACTATTCTGGAAGCTGAGAAGACCCATCATCAGGCGTCAGTACACTGGGTACACAGGAACTGCTGTCCAGATTCAAAATTCTGAGGACTAAGAGAACCCATAGCATGAATTCTGGTCTGAGGGTGGGAAAAGACCAGTGTTCCAGTCCAAAAATTGTCAAGCAGAGAAAATGAAATCTTCCTACTATTCCAATTTTATTCTACTGGAGAATCTATTCACTTGGAAAGAATCACCCACACTGGGAAGGACAATCTGCTTTCTTCAGTCTGCCAATTTAAATGCTAATTTGTATTCAGAAACACCCTCAAAGACACACCAATGGTAGCATTTCACCAACTATTTGGGTACCCTATGATCCAGCCAAGAAATTCTTTTCATGTAAAGCAAAAATGGTGCCCCTGAGAAAGAAGGAAGCAGCTTCCCTTCCCTTCCCTTGTCCTCTCCTGGCCATCTTCAGTTACTGTGCTGAGTTTCTGACCTATTCCCTACCCCAGATGTTTCCTGATTGTGTTAAAGATAGGGAATCCATTCTGAAAGTTGGTATTATTGCCTACTTAGATGTAAAATTTCAGCCTCTGATTTCTTTTTGTGGGGTTCTAATGAGTCTCCAGTGACTGTGTGTGAACACTGGTACTGGGGCTTGAATTTAGAGCCTGGGCTCTGTCCATTTAGCTCTACTGCTTTTTCTGTCTCTATGTGGCACCAAGGCATCAAACCCAAGGCTTCATGCATGTTGGTCTATCCCAGAACCACACATTCTTCACTGCTCTGCATCATCTTACTGAACCAAGAGACATTAAAGTCAGCAGTGTAGACCTTCAGATAGTTTCTTTTTAAGTTTTCTTTTTCTTAGTCTATTGGAAAAGAAACTCTTGTCTTTTGTTTTGTTCTTTTTGCCTGGATGTAGTAATTGGGTAGATTTTGTTGTTTAGAGATGGAAAAGAAAGGCCATTATGGAAGGGAAAAAAAAATCGTAGTTTCACCTTTTTTTTTTTTTTTGGTCTTGTTTTGTCTTTTTTCTTTTTGGTCTTACTCTGTACATTTGACCTGCATTAGTCATTCAGACTCAGAAAAGCTGAAGCCATTTGTTTTAGTTTTGGAATCTTTCATAGAGTCTTCATTGATAGGAGAGTTTTTTTTCCAAACCCCAGCAAGATCAAAGATGAAGCCGCTTGCAAATAAATCATGTTTTATGAGGATTTTGGTGGTTCCTTTGCTCCTCTTTTCATCAATATTTGTTGAATTAATGAAAGCATTATATTAGTAAAGAAACTATATTCCCAAGTTGATCCATTGAGTATTGAATTTGTCACTGAGTGGGATATTTGTCATCTGTGACATCTTATATTCATTTATCACAGTCTGGTAACAAAAAGTTGATATCTATATAGGAATAATTTCTCATCCATTTTTGGCTAGCTGGTTAGGACTGGCTCCACCAAGGATTGGAGATGTGTAGCTTGTTTTCTCCTGCCTACCACCTGATGGTGGTGAGATTCAATGGGAAATAGTTAAGACCAAGGCGAATCGCACAGTTACAAGGTGGAACTATTTCCTTGTAGGCTTTAAATGGGAGAGGATCACACCAACAATCAAAGACATGGCTGAATAACGGAGAAACACCTCGTCCTGACAGCAGTGCTTAAGCTCTGAATTTAGACATGCCTTTATCAGTCTACAGTCTACCCTTGGGTTTTTGGCAATAGGAGCTAATACTTTTCCTTTTTAAGTTAGCCAGTTTTGAGGTGGGTTTCTTATCACTTGCAGCTGAAAGAGATCTGGCTCACATAAGCTTTTCTTAACCTCTAATATGAACTTGAATGAATCTGATTGCATGGTGGGTAACTTATCTATGTACAAATCTATTGTCTACATTTTATACCCCCACAGAGATGTGATCCAATTAAAAAAGAAATCTATCTAAATGGTAATTTTTTGCATCAGAAATTTTTTCTTTTCTTTTTTTATTCTTTTTGTCAATCATGGAGCTTGAATTCAGGGTCTGGGAACTGTTCCTGAGCCTTTTTCACACAGGGCTAGCACTCTGCCATTTTGAGCATTTTGAGCCACAGAACTACTTCTGTTTCTGGCGATGAATTGGAGCTAGGAGTCTCAATGGATTTTCCTGCCTTGGCAGGCTTCAAACTGAGATGTCTATATCTCAGTCTCTTGAGTAGCTAGGACTACAGGCGTGAGCCACCAACGCCCGGTGAGGAATGTTTTAAATAGAGGAAAGCTTCACAAGTGTTATGGTATAAGTGGAAAGGCTGACATTTCAATGTCTGTTATCTCTACATTACCTCTTTTGGTATTAAGGTCTTCACCGTGAAGCTTGCCCTAACTTGTTAGGACTATTGTCAGAAGGGGAAATTTGATTGTAGGCATTCACATAAGGGGAAGGCCGTATGAAGAGAATAGAAAGAAGTGACCATCTACAAACCCCAAAAAGAGAGCTAGAGAAAACTTCCTTTTATAGACCTCAGAAAGAACCAACATTATCAGGGCCTTGAACTTGGTTTCTTGTTTCCAGAGTCATGAGACACTACATTCTGAATTCTGTTGTCTTAAGTCACCCAGTTTCTGTTATAATAGCCCTAGTTAACTCATATCAATGAAACCTATGAATCACTTTGAAACCTGAGGGGCAAAAATTTAAAAAAAGTGTGATTTTATATGATCAAACGTGACAGAGATTGCTCCCCCCCGTTTGTGCTATTTCATAGAGTTAGAAATAAATTTTAAAAGCACTTGGAAAAAAGGTAAAGGATGGAAGAGTTAGAAATAAATGAAAGAAGCGATTGAATATATTTACCATTTGAAGCTCATCTCAGGAAGATTGTTTTTGGCAAGAGAGTGAGTGGACCATATTTTTAGCATGTGTGGCAATTTCTGTTTCTTCGCTTTGATGAGATAGTTAGAAAATTAATGCAATGTGATATGGTATTTCATGCTTTCTTAAAAATATTTCAGAACATCTATCTTCTGCAAAGACTTCATTACAAAAAAATAAATAAAAAAGGAAAAGAATCCCAGGAGCCAGACTCCAGAGCTCCTGAACTGTGCACTAGCTTTGTTGTATCCAAGCATCTGATTGGCCCTTCCCATATATTTTTTTAAAAAACTTTATGTATGCATTCCTTTTCTTGAATATTATATAAGTTCTTTATTGAGCAACTGAATCAAAAAATCCCATCAGGCTTTAGGATTGGCTGGGGGTTTTTCTATACATCCGTTGCTATCTTCTTTTAAAATCTGCTATGAAACAGTAAATAGTAATGCAATTGTTCTTAGTAAATAATAATGAAAAATCTTCACCAATTCTATTATTCTCTTTAAATTTCTTTTATGGAAAAGAATATTAGATACTTCCTACAATATAGAAAGGAATTGAATAGAATCTAGATACTTCCTACATTTCTCCTTTGAATTGAAATCTTTTAGATTCTTAAAAAATATATATGCATGCATATATATGTGTATGTTTGTGTTTGCATGTGTGCACACATGTGTATGTGTGTATGTAGGCACAGAAGTGTTTGTGCGCATGCATGTACCCACTATGAGCTGCAGTTACAGAAGCAGACTTCAAAAGGCCAACTAAGCTTGTTATTTTTCATCCTTCATTCTCATACTCCCATTTCTCTAAGATGCAATTCTGTTCTTTCTACTGCTCTTGATTGTGCCCTTAATTAGTTTTTTCCCCCCAATTATAAATACATAGGATTCTGGCTCTGTTGAATACCCTGTCTTCACCTTGGAAACTTTAAGTTGCCAGCAAAGACACTGACCTGATCCAGCTGCAAACTCCAATAAGCTCTCCATTTTTCTAGGTCACTGGTCAGCAAATGTTAAACAAATTTGCATTTGGGATTTTCTATTCATTTCCCACTCGACTGACAAGGGACAAGGATGACCTCTCAGTAGCTCCGTAGGTCTTCATCAAAAGTGTGACCCTGGCAGTGTCTCAGCTCCTTGATGACTTTATCAAAAGGGCTAAAATCATGGGAGATTGTTAGCTGTCACTCACCTGCACTGTGTCAAGAGCATCTACCTTTGGGGGAAAAAAAAAGCAACAACAACAACAAAAAGAATCCACTGTAG
The DNA here is from genome assembly GCF_031878675.1 of Megascapheus bottae. Classification (NCBI taxonomy): domain Eukaryota; kingdom Metazoa; phylum Chordata; class Mammalia; order Rodentia; family Geomyidae; genus Megascapheus; species Megascapheus bottae. Next base: position 9,209,325 of record NC_143531.1, on the reverse strand, counting down.
TCAATATAGATGTTTACAAAACAACAACAACAACAACAACAACAACAACAACAGCAACCCTTGTTTTTTTGTCCTGGGGCCAGTCTTGGGGCTTGAATTCAGTGCTTGGGTGCTGTCCCTAAGCTTTTTTGCCCAATGCTAGCACTCTGACAGCTGAGCCTCTGCTCCATTTTTACCCTTTAATCAATTAATTGTAGCTTTTATTGGAAATAAGAGTCTCACAAGACTTTCCTGTTCAGGGTAGCTTCTGTCATGATCCTGGAATCTCAGCCTCCTGAGATTACAGATGTGAGCTACTGGTGCCCAGCTTAAAACCAACCAAGCAACCAAGCAACCAAGCAACCAAGCAACCAACCAACCAACAGAATCTTGTTCCAAGAAGAAGATTCTTTGGGATGGAATTTGAAAGACCTTGCAAATGTACCTCTTTTTTTTTTCCTTCTGGGGCTTGAACTCAGGACTTTTGTTCTGTCCCTGAGTCTCTTTTGCATTTTGAGCATTCTACTACGTGAGCCACATCACCACCACTTCTAACTTTTTCTGTGTTTGTGGTACTGTGGAATCGAACCCAGGGTTTCATGCATGCTAGGCAAGCATTCTACCATTAAAACACACTCCCAGCCCAAATGTGCCTCTTTTATCATCCTGGTCACTGTGTGTGTGTTTGGTAAGCAGCATCCACTCAGAGTTGGCACCAGAAATGGCTGTGAAGTTCTTCTTGAGCTCTGAGGAACTAATCAATTGAATTTGTAGGTTAATTTAACAGTTCTTTCCATTTGTTAAAACATGACTGATACAGTGGTCAACTGATTAAATTGAAGACTTGAACTCTGACTCAGTGAAGTGGCAGTTGGTATTTGTGAAGGCCATTTTCCTCTGTGGTTGTCAGAATGCCTGAGTTCTCTTATCACTTGCCACCCAGAGCTCAAGCTTTTGGATAGAGCCTTTATTCACCCTCACATTTACGCCTGGAAAGTGGAGTCACACTATCATATACCTATCTTCCTGAATGGGAGAGACAGTCCCAAATGCTATTGAATACATGTAAGTTTGACCATCAAAACACTTAACTTTATTTCCAACCATAGGAATAAAACAGCATATCTCACAAAGATAAACGTTTTCAGATTCTGAAGAACCTAATTTCTATTTTTGTGGCTGAGAGTATGGTTTGAAAATCTAGCAGTTTGTGAATGTATTATGTGATAGATTGCCAGTAAATTTAGATGCTTTTCTTCATATGATTTGGATCATGGAGAAATGAAGCAATTACTCTGACAGTTCAAAACAAAAATTACTTCTCTCTAAATCCCTAAATTTCTTGTGTGTTTGAAATTTATTTGGCAAAGCAAAACATTGATATTTTGGTGTAACATATGAAACAAAAAAAAAGAAGCAGTAACAGCAAGTTGTACTTCCACTGAAGCATATACAGGGAAAAATGAAACATTTTTGTTTCACTAAACTATTTTTTGGTTATTTTTATTTAATAGTTCTGCAATAGGGTTTCAATCCTAGAATAAGCATTGAAAAACATTAATCTTGTAATTTTTCCCTCAAACTAATTGCAATTATTATTTTATCTTTGGCTATAGTGTGAGGTAAAATCAAAGCTTTTCTTTTTTAGCCATGAATAGATATATGACAGACAATTTTATTGGAGGTAAATAACACTACTTATTTCTGGAAAATATCACACTTCTCAGCCTAGAGGTTAGTAGAATAGAGATAAACAGATGACAAAAGTTAACCTTTAATATTTATTATTTTATTGTTATTTTAATTTTATTGTTATTAAAAAATTTTTAGTTAAACTAGTGTGCATTGGTGTACCACATTCAGAGATCTCATCTATTTCCAGTATCAACTTGGAAGAAAATACTTTTAGAATACGTAAAAACTAAATTTGGAATAAGAGAATTATAATTTGAATTTCCTGTAACTTTTCCTACCATTTCTTTGTATCTCATATCAGAAACATACTTCAAAGGTAAGGTGGGGACAGGAGTTAATAGAGGAGAAATCATAATGTTCTCTCAGCAACATGCTTGATAACATCCTAGGACCTTTTTTTTTTTTTTTTTTTTTTTGCCAGCCCTTGGACTTTCTCAAGACTAGAGCTCTACCATGTGAGCCTCAGCATCACTTCCGGCTTTTTCTATGTATGTGGTATGAGGAATTGAACCCAGGTCTTTGTGCATGCTAGGCAAGCACTCTACCGCTAGGCCAAACTCCCGGCCCCCTAGGATCTTTTCTAGCTGTGAATCTTAAATTTTCATCGCAGTTTATTTATTTATTTATTTATTTTGCTGCCAACTTAGTTTATTTAAGTTATATTTTTCTGTAATTCCTGCTTTCCTTTCTTCATGATCCTGAAAGGGAGATTAGACTATGAAGAAAAGCACTAGGTTTATTTTGGAGTGTAGTCTACAAGGAAGCTGAAATCATAGCTTGGAATTCATGATATTCTTTTGGTAATCTTAATGTTTTTAAAATGCTAATTTGTAGGCAATTTTTACAGTCACACCTTTGGTTAATCGGTGACTTTATGTGATATTAATGCTTTTATAGATAGTCTATTGAATTCGTTTACTTTCTATTTTAGAGAAATAATCCATAATAAATTTCTTCAAGTTAAAGAATTGAGTAACACATATACTCAAACATGTCACTCAGTCATACAATATGTTAACAAAGAGTTCTCTAAGCGTGTTTTGTGTGTGTGTGTGTGTATGTGTGTGTGTGTGGGGGGGGGGGGGGTGTGTGTGTGTATCAGGACTTGAACTCACAGCCTGACTCTCTCATTTGGGCTTTTTTACTCATAATTGGTTAGGTGCTCTACCACTTGAGTTATGTCTGCAGTTTGGCTTTTGCTGGCTAATTGGAGATGGAGTCTTGCAGACATTTTTGCCAAATCTGACTTGAAATATGATCCCCTAGGTCTCTATCTCCTAAATAAACTGGATTACAAGCATAAACTACCGTGCCTGACTCTTCTGAACTTTCTAATTGGATTTTGATAATTTTGTATTATATATGGCTTAACAAGAAAAAGATGAACAAATACTTTCTTGGCCTATGAAATTTATCTTTTCTCATTCCTTTGTCACTATGTAGGTGAGTACCCTTATAATAATTATAAGCACTAAGTAATCTAAAGCAATTTGAAAGAAATCTGAAGCATGTTCTAAAATCCTATAAGAATTCTAAGTGATGAAGAAATGCAGGAAAACAGATAAACATGTCTTTGCATCAGGAGTTTACAGTTTTAAAGTGGTGGGAAAAAGGGGAGGTAACAGCAAAATACAGTGTGAAAAAGATAGGGGCGGTAACAGCAAAATACAATGTGTTTTTTTTTTCTATTTTGGTATGTATGCATGTATGTATATTTGTTGGTTTGTTTTTATCAGTCCTGGAGCTTGAACTCAGGGCCTGGCCTCTATCCCTTGGCTTTCTTACTGAAGGCTGGCACTCTAAACTTGAGGCACCCTCACATTTCCAGCTTTCTACTGGTTAATCAGAGCTAAGAGTCTCATGGACTTTACTGCATGGACTGGCTTTTACCCTCAGAGCCTCCTGAGTAGCTAGGATTATAGGCATGCACCACTAGTGGCTGGCTCTTTTGAATTATTTTATTTATTTTTTTGCCAGTCCTGGGCTTGAGCTCAGGGCTTGGGCACTGTCCTTGGATTTTTTCAAGGCTAGCGCTCTACCACTTGTGAGCCTCAGCACCACTTTTGGCTTTTTTTTTTCTATGTATATGGGCCAAGGAATTGAACCCAGGTCTTCATGCATGCCAGGTAAGCACTCTACCACTAGGCCAAACTCCCAGCCCTTGAACTATTCTTTTATATTGACAGTAATTGTGTTTGATGGTGTAGAATTTAAATATCACAAGGCACATGTATATACCTGTATATAAAATGTGATGATCTAGCCTGGGTACTAAGAATTTCAACCATCTTGAAATAACCGTATTATTTTTCAAAATGGAGGTTGCAGGCTTGCTTTTCCTGGCCAGTATGAATGGAGTCACTGGGTATGTGCAAGAGCCACATAAGCATTGTTAAAATTAGTGTGTCTGTTTTAGGCTAGGTATCAGTTTCCACAGCCTTTCCCCTAGTGTATTAAAGACAAAAGAAAGGATTTAGGAATGAGAATTCAGCCATGAATTGTAGGATATTTTTGTCAAGGTAAATTACTCTTTCTTTTGCTTTAATCCTTTGGTTTCAATTTATTCTCATTGAGCTTTCCCAGAAAATGCCTCTGTTTTTACATTATCATCCATACTACCTTGTTTTATTGAAAAATCTATAAAGCAAAGGGAATCCTTTTCAGGCTAGCTCTCCAAAGAACAGGAGCTAGGCTTTAGAATTATTTTTGTTGCTTCTGTTGATGATAATGGTGACACTACATAACCACACGTCAGATAAAAATAGTGAAGTGACAATTAGGCTGTGCCTCTGATAGAATGGATCTTGGCTGCACTGGGTTTTGCTGGTGTACTTTAGAGTCATAGTGAAGCATGTTCTGAAAAGCTATTTACAGAGTTCTGAAAAAAATACAAGACAAAAGGATGTTCTTTCCTAAAGGGTGCAGGAAAGAGGAAGTCTTTTGTTTTGAAAAATATAATTTTATTGTCATTTTTAAGGTGCTGTACAGAGGGATTATCATTTCATAATTTGTGTAATGCATACGTTTCTCTTTTTGGACAATTCCTTCCCTTCCTTTGCTTTTTCCAAGTTTCCAAAGTCTTTCTTTATTATGCATAAGAAGCATGTCTTCTCTTCTTACAACCACCAAATGAAAAATAGAACATAATAGCTTAATGGGGGTAATTCTCCTGGTGATTTTTTTCAGGAATAAAATTTCCATTAAAATTTTTACTGCAAATATGAAGCTGGAACTGAAAAACAAAATAAAACAAATCTTTACCGCACTTGTATTCATTCATTTTTCCATGACTATAACAAAATACTTGGGATAATCAATTTAAAAAGTAAAAAAAAGGTATCTTCGCTCTCACTTATGGAGGTGTCTATCTGTGGTCAGTTGGGTTCGTTTTGGGGGGCCCTGTAGTAAGCATCATGGAGGTGGAGGTGGGATTATGTGGTGGAGAATGCTTACTGACTTCATGTAAGCTGAGAAATCAAAGACAGTGAGAGGAATGCTTTGGGTTTCAATACCCCATTCTGGAACCCTCCGCCCCCATATTACTGAAGGATTTCTAGTTAGTATTTACCTTTTTAAAGATTCCACCACCTTCCAAAAGTGCCAAGCCACATTGATGATGTAGTTTGTATAGAAATATAAATTTTCTTTGTTTCTTTTCACGGTATGTGACTTGGTCATTACTTTAATTCTACCATGATTCAGTTTCATCGTCTGTGAAACAGAAATAATAATGGGATTTCCTACATGGAGTTTTTGCAAATGCACAAAGACATTCAGAACATTACAAAAAGTAATATTTTTTAACATAGATGTCCATAGATAGATGTCCACATACAAGCATAAAGTTATATACATAGATCTATAGATGTACACATACAATTATGTAGTTATATACATTGGTGCCCACAAGTAAAACCTCTCCAATTTTAAATTTACAGTAGCATTTCTTCAAAACTATTTAGGTTCCATGATTATGGCAGAGAGTTCTTCGGAATAGAGAATCTTAAGGAGACAAGTTGACCTGGGTCCTATTCTAATGGAACATCCATTCTAATGAGGAAGAGAAATCAAAAGCTATATCACACACCGAGAGATGTAATTGTAATTCATGAGATAGATAGGAAGGCAGACAAAGGGAAGGCAAGCGAGAGCGCAAAAAAGAAGACCGAATGATGGGTGATCAGGATATGCTTCTCTGTCACCTACATGCAGATGACATCATCTTTCATTACTGTTCCCTTTGGTTTCTTAGGAAGCTGTATCCTTTCTCAAAGTTTCCTTTAATTAGGAGTGGGTATCTCTGGACTGCTGGCTTAGAGTTATATTTTGAGTTTACTTAGAGTCAGGCTCATGAAAGTCCTTTGGGTCCTAACAGTGATATTCAAGTATTTGTAATAACAAAAGCAGTAATTTAAGCAAAAAATGGTAAACTTGACACACTTATCCTTGTGGGCAGCTGCAGCTGTGGGGATCTCCAGAGGTACATCTTACTTATTAAAATGCACTTTTTAATTTTAAACCAAGGAAAACAAAACATCTCCATGGTCCTTTTTTAAAAAATGAAAGTAATGTATATGCAAAGAGTACAGAAAGTTATGAGAACTTCTTAATCACCACTCCCATTCTTTGTAACCGCTTCAAATTGAATCACTCTGCTACTTAGGTCTTATTTTTTTTTTTAGTTGAAAGATTTTATTAACACTGATTTTTACATCATATTTCAAATGTAATATTTAACAAACAAGTATTCAAGAAGGGAATCTATATGCAATCACTGGCACATAAATTTTAGAACATAATTAAAATTAAGCTGAGAGTTTGTATGTCATAGATACGTATTGATCTTTATAATATAAACTTATGTCTGTAGAGTATATATCCCATCATAGAGTTTTATGTCTAGTAGTCATATTTCCAAGACTGTGTCAATAACCTTGGTACTCGAATATCGAGTCATCACTCTTGTACTATTTGGATCTAATATTCACATACCAAGGATACCACGCACCTTTTGTTCCTTTGGTCTTGTCTTATCTCACTCAACACGATTTGCTCTAGTTCCATCCACTTCCCAGCAAATGCCATTGTTTTATCTTGTCTGGTGGCTATGTAGAATTCCATAGTATATAAGTACCACAATTTTTGTATCCTTCATCTGTAGTGGAGTATCTGGGTAGTTTCCATTGCTTGGCTATTGTGAATAGTGCAGAGATGAACATGTCTGTTCAGGCGTCCTTATGATATCCTGGGTTATGATGCTCAGCGTAGATGAACTTAGGTCTTACTTTTTGTAGAAAAAAATGAGCAAGTATCTGTGTGTAGGTGTACATGAATGTGTGTGTACTCAAAGTATGTATGAATAGGATTAGATTATGAATGCTGATATATTTCTTATTTACACTTACTCAGCTGGCTTAGAAGCCATCTGTTTGAATCTTGGGCAATATATTCTATTTATTTTTTAATGGTTGCATGTTCTATTTTACATCAGATGTAGCACATTTGAATATAGTCTGCTATTAAACTTTTGGATTGTTTCTCTGATTATTTTCACACTAAGTTAATTCTGTCCTGAATATTTTGTGCAGAAGGAACATTAATCTTTCAAAAATTTAAAATTGCCTTTCAGTAGTTGTACAAAAGGGTTTTAATGCAACATACATTTCCTTTCTGTGTGACTGTGTGCTGGTCTTCGGGGCTTGAAATCAAGGCCTGGGCACTGTCCTTGAGCTTTTGTGATCAAGGCTAGCATATATTATTGCATCACAGCCCCACTTACAGCTTTTTTGGTGGTCAGTTGGTGATAACTGTCTCACAAACTTTCCTGCCTAGGCTGGTTTTGAACTATGAATCTGAGATCTCGGCCTCTTGAGTAGCTAGGATGATAGACATGAAACACAGGCACCCAGCATGTATCCTTTTTGTTAGTGCCAATTCTTTTTAAGGTGTGGTATAAAAGGGTTACAATTTCATAATGTAATTGCTATGTCCAAGGTTCTTTATTTGCTGTTGGTCTTGATAATTGTACTAAGCTGCACTAAACATTTTTACATAACTTAAAATTCTCACCCAAAGTGTTGCATTTTACCATAGTTTGCATCTCTAGAGTTATATCAATATTGTAAATTATGAAACTAAAAAGCATGCCAGTATGAGAAGTTAGAACTTACACGTGATAAACATGTCTTTAATCAAATATTTCCTTAAAATTTTTTATTAATTTTTGTAGCTTATGGCAAAGCTTATTTTATTTCAGTCAGGCGTGTGAATTGCTTAGTTATATTAATTGTTCATTATTTTCTAGTAGTTCTTTTTCAGTCTTCTTGCTAATTAATACAGACATTATAGAAATGAGAAAATGAATGCTTGATTATCAAAACATGGCATGTTTTTCTTCCACTTTCCAATGATTTTTTTAAGTTTGTTTACAGTTCTTGGCATTGTCTTTAAAATTTTTTATTGTAATGTATAGAAGGGTTATAGTTATATTCACCAGATAGCAGGTGCATTACTTCTCAGACATTGATACCCCTTCTCATGTCTTTTCCCCATTTCCCTTCCCCACCCCCTCCCTCTTGGCATTATCTTGAACAGTTTCTTCATTTTGTCTCATGCTTAGGGAAGACTTTCACATTACAAAATTAAAGAAATAGTTTCTTGTGTTTTAATACAACTGTGGCTCCATTTTATAATTCAAAAATCTTTGATTATTTAGAATTTGTTTTCACATAGGAGCCTATTTTTCTGCTCCCCAAGTGATGGGCACATGTTGCCACACGATTTGTTGAATAATCTGTTAATAATTCATTACTATTTGAATGGGAGAAGGGGAATTATTGAGAAGAAAGCATATTAGTTGATAGCATATTAATTCTTTGTGTTACCATATACTCAATGCTACAGAGATTACAATCTAGTAAGAATTAGTCATATGTGGGCATCCGGTGTGGCTCATGCCTATAATCCTAGCTACTCAGAAGGCTGAAATATGAAGCTCATGGTTCTGTGTCAGCCTGGGTAGGAAAGTGTGTGAGATTTTTTTCTATCTAATCAATCCACCACAAAAATCAGAAGTGGAGCTGTATTTTAAGTGGTACAGCTCTAGCCTTGACCAAACAAGCAAAAGGACAGTGCCTAGACCCTGAGTTCAAGCCCCAGTATCAATGTTTCCTCCCTGCCCCCGCCTGAAATTAGTTACAGAAACTTAAACAAAGCAAAACTAATTGCCTTTTCATATTCAATTCAATAATTTTTGGAATTTTATAATCATCAATACAAGAGCTATTAACATAGGAAATGTTTGCAAACGTGAGCCACAGATTAGCTTCTCTTCTGCTGTGTTATAGTGCATACATGTGAGCATTATGATTTTTTTTTGTCTTAACTTTTTTTGGTGCTGGGAATGGAACCCAAAACATTGCACTTGCTAGGCAAGGTCTTTGCCACTGGGCCAAATCTCAGTCAGAGCATTATGACTAAGAAAACCCACTGTGCTAAGGTAAATGTAGCTTCATATATATTTCCTTGGTGACAGATCTGTGGGAGTTAGGGCAACATTTCACGATGCTAGTTGAGTCACATTCAAAGACTTTTCCAGGTTTTGACCCCTGATAGGGAGCTCCTAGGTTCCTGAAGTCAAAGGTGTGTTACACCTGTGTGGAACAATTGTTGAACAATGGTTCCAAAGACATCTTCACTTCAGCTTAGCAAAAGTATGAGGTGAGCACTGGTAAGCTTAGAAGGGCTTTCTTTTCTTTTCTTTTTTGGCAGTCTTGGGGCTTGAACTCAGGGTCTGAGCACTGTCCTTTGGCTTTCTCAAGGCTAGAGCTCTATCACTTGAGCCACAGCACTTCCAGGTTTTTCTATGTATGTGGTACCAAGGAATAAAACCAAAGTCCTCCTGCATGCCAGGCAAGCGCTCTACCACTGACCAAACTCTTGCCCCAAAAGGGCTATTTTTTTAATTTATTTTTTTCAGAAGGGCTAGTTTTTTTGTTTGTTTGTTTTGCCAGTCCTGAGCCTTGAACTCAGGACCTGAGCATTGTCCTTGGGCTTTCTCAAGGACAGCACTCTACCACTGGAGCAGCACCACCATTTCTAGCTTTTTTTCTATGTATATATGGTACCGAGGAATTGAACCCGGTCTTCGTGCATGCTAGGCAAGCACTCTTCCCACTAGGCCAAACTCGAGGCCTCAGAAGGTCTATTATTCATTGAAGATATTGACACTACTTCTGACTCCTGTCAGACATTTCCCAAAGCCAAAACTGTAGGACATTTCCACCTATAATTTCATAGGTGGTCTGTGTAATTCTTTAATTGAAATGTGGACTGCTACTTTTACTTGTGGGACAGCAATATTCCTGCGCAGAATCATCTGCTATTCAAACGCTGCACCAGGAAGAACTCTTTCATCTACAGCGCTGTCATAGATAAGAACATCATCAGAACACTTCCTGGACACAATTTATTTTTGACTTGAAAGAATAATATCATACCGCTCATCCACACACTCACTGTGAGCTATGACTATATATGGAATCTCTGCTATAAAATTAACTAAATTACTTGTACTAGGAATGTAGGGTAAAGTGGGGGGGGTTCCATTTTGGAATCTGTCCATTTTGGAGTTTGACACCAAACACCAAAGAGTAATCTCATTTGAAAACTCTTCACTTGTATGGATGTGGCTTCTTGTTAGACAGGGTGCTGGCACAATGTAAGTTTCCAGTGAACAAGTTTAATTTGTTAAATTAAATAATTAGATTTTTTTCTCATGTTGCCTTGGGGGGGGAGAGGAGAGAGAGAGAGAGAAGAGAGAGAGAGAGAGAGAGAGAGAGAGAGAGAGAGAGAGAGAGAGAGAGAGAGAGAGAGAGAGAGAAAGAGTGTCACAGCCTTCTTGTTTGATCACTGATGCTTTACTTACAAGTATTAGATTAATCCAAGGAATTCTTGCAAGTCAGAGAATCTGTCAGAAAGACAAGAAAGGAGTTTGTGTCAAAGTTTGTCATAAGGTACCAGTATCAAAACTATGCCATGTGTCTTTAAGCTATTTATTTATGCAACAGGAATCTACAAACCTGAGTCAAGAATTTCTTTTTTCATATATATATTTATAAGGTATTCATTTTCTTTTTGGAATATAGAAATATACAGGGGTTTAGAGAGAATAGGATGATAAGGTTATATGTTTCCATTTTTGATAGTCTTTTGAAAACATTTCAGGTTTATTAAAGTACAATTTATATACAGTAAAAATTCACCTTTTGAATAATGTTGACAAATACTGTCATATAATGTATTCAATATATGGACAAATTCCCTCATCCTCCAGAGTTTTTTCTGCGGCCTTTTGTAGGCAGTGCTTTCTCACTTCCTTGCCCCAGGCTCTGGCAACTGATTTCTGTCATTGTAATTTGACCTTTGAGTTGAGAATTCTCAAGAATCTTTTATTTTTTTCCCCTAAGATGGCAAGAAATATGCACACATACACACTTGTGCACACACACACACACACACACACACAGTTTCCACATAAACTTAAATTCTCTGTGATTCATTTATTTTATTTTTGTATTGATTAATATACTAAAATTCTTACATAAAAATTGAATCCATTAGCAGCTATGTTAGGTTTTAGTGAAGTTAAATACTAGGACAATATTTTCCCTATTTAACTCAAAGCCTAGGTGCTGTCCTTGAACTCTATTTTTTATCATTCGGAAATATTTTTACTTTGCTTATTATTTAAAAATTATCTCGAGGCAATTATACAACAGAATAGCAATTCAACAAAGCAGTTTATGAACCTAATGCACCTTACTCAATGTCACACCTCTTGAACTCTATTTTTTTGTCTTCTCAATGCTAGCACTCTACCACTGGAGCCACAGTGACACTTTCAGCTTTTCAGCTTTGAACCATAATATCTTCAGATCTCAGCTTTCTGAGTAGCTAGGATTATTGGTGTGAGCCACTGGCACCCCACTCCATTCGCTTTTAAATCACAAAATTAAAGAGCTTGCTTTATTTAATTTCACTTTTTTATTATTTTATTTTTTTGGTACCAGCACTGGGCTTGCAATCATAGCTTGGGTGCTGTCCCTTAGCTTTTTTTGGCTAAGGAACAGAAAGTGGTTGAAGATAGACCTTTACCACTTGAACCACATCTCCATTTCTGGCTTTTTGCTGGTTGAGTATGAGAGATCCTTAGATCTGTATTTAGGATTACAGGCATGAGCCATCAGTCTCCAGCCTTTCATGTTTATGTTTGTTTGAGAATTTAAGTAATAGAATATAACTTATTTATCTGGGACTCTTCTAAAAGAAGACAGAGAGAAGACACTATTCAAAATGTTCATTGGAAACGAAGCAGAGCAGGATAAGGAACACATCTGGGCCTGATTCACAGCCTGGGTAATTTGCTGTGAGAATTCCCATTGAGCTACATAGGGCAACAATTAGGCCCAGAGAAGCAGATCAATGCCTTTCTAACTTGACATTTTTACAGTCAGTTCTCCTACCACACACACTCTTTTAAGTAGTTATTTGCAGGTTTACCAGTGGGAACGCTAAGCATATGAATATGTTCAATTAAGTATTCAGTTATGATAGTTAAGTAAATAAAGCTGTTGAGGTCTGTCTTGTGTGATCGTCTCCTTTTCTGACTTCCAAAAATCATCCAGAAGATGATTTGTAAAACTTTCACTGTCTTCAAGCTTGTTGGCTATTTAGAATACAGAAAATAAATACTTTAAAAAGTTTAGGAAAGGCCGGGAGTTTGGCCAATGGTAGAGTGCTTGCCTAGCATGTATGAAGACCCGGGTTTGATTCCTTGATACCCTATACATAGAAAAAAGCCGGAAGTGGTGCTGAGGCTCAAGTGGTAGAGCTCTAGCCTTGAGAAAGCCCAAGGACAGTGACAGGCCCTAAACTCAAGCCCAGGGCTGGCAAAATAAATAAATAAATACATAAATAAATAAAAAGTTTAGGAGAATAAGTAGAAAAAGTTTAGGTAAAATAGACTTTCCTTGCCTATTTGAATGAATAAATGAATGAATGAATGGATGGATGGTTGAAATTGTACTTCCCTGCCCTGTTTCAATGTCCTACTTGAGGCACCAGATCCTCTCAGCTCCCCAGGGGTTCCTAATCTAATGACCTGAAGTAGTTGTAAACAGCTATTTTTACCTTATGAGGGAAAAAAAATACCCAGGTGATAACAAAGCTATGGGAAAATCCCATTTTGAGAGCATTTGGAGAAAATCGGGGTAGATAAAAAGGAGCAGTATTTTCCAGAAAGTTGAGAAGAAAAGATTCCTAGCACAAGGCAAAGCATAATAACAAGACAGAGCACAGAAGACTGTGTGGAAGGGATTGATTCTATACTAGGGCTTGAGCTCAGGGCCTGGGTATTGCCCCTTTGCTTTTTGGCTTGAGGCTGGTGGTCTACCACTTAAATCACAGCTTCTCTCCCCACATAAAACATAAACACAAAACCAAACAAGAATAAAAGAGGTCTGGAACTGAGCTAAGCATTGCAGGCTATGGGTAGATATGTAGCCATACTATTGATTGCTAGAGACATATCATTTCCCCATTATTGACGTGTTCCTTTCAGTTCTACATTTTAATGGGCCTTCTTATACTATTCGCTGGAAGTTTTAGGAGGTTTAGAGGTTTTAGGATTTGGCAATCTGGGTAATAATGATGAAGCAAATTCAGTAGAGGATTGTTGAAGGATGTGACAGCAAAGTAACATTGAAGCAGGTGAAATAGTGAACAAAAGAGAGGAGATATGAATGAATCAAATTGTTGCTTGAAAGCATGGGTCAGGGAGAGGTAAAAGAAGCACAAAGGATAGACATTTGCAATTACATTGAAAAAAATGCATTCTTTGCTAAGAGTTCAAAACATGGGCAATAATAACTATTGTAACAAACACATATGCTCATCCTTCCTTCTTCCTTCCTTTCCTCCTTTTCCTCATTCTCTCCCTCCCTTTACTTCTTTTCTTCTTTCCTTCTTTCATGCCCTCTGTCTTTCTGTCTCTCCTTCCTCTCCCTCCTTTCCATTCTCTCTCCCTCCCATCCCTCCTATTTTCTTATCCCTCTCTCCCTGTTTCCCTCATCCTTTCCTTTTCCTTCCTTCACCTCCCCTCCTCTTCTCCTCTTTCCCTCCCTCCCTCCCTTCCTTCCTTCCTTCCTCTTCTTTTTTCCTTTTTTCTCCTCCTCCTCCTCCTCCTCCTCTTCTTCTTCTTCTCCTCCTCCTTCTTCTTCTTCTGTCTTTTGTATCTTAATTGCCACAAGATAAAATTATTATTAAGTTAGGGAATACAATTAATTGCAATATGCCATGAGTAAAGTCTTGTTGCTAGGGCTCTGCGTCTGGGATGAATGACGTTAATAGTGGTGGCATTCCTCTTTGCATGGTGGCTTGTTGCGCTACTTCTCCCTGGTCTGCCTGTGGGCAGGAGGCTCACATGCCAGGGAAAACACCCATTCTTTGTCTTGCCTTGTGACAACTGGAACCATCCCTTTTATTTCAGTAACACATTTAAATAGATTGAAAAAATAAGATATATATATAATTGTATATATAGTATCTTATTTTGCCAGTAACTTTCTTGATACACAAACATGTACAGATGAGGAAATCATTCTTACACATTTGAATATGTGTGTTTGTGTGTGTATAGTGCCTCTCTTTCCAGATTCCCTCTTTGGCTGCTCAATGTCAGCTGCCTGGCTTTGAGCATCTTATTTATTCTTTCAGGATTTCAAGTCCATCATTTACACAATGAGCAGATGGGAATCAATAAGCTCTAAGGTTTGTTTCTGGCTTTAAAATTCTATAATTGTATGATTTCCTTCCTGCATTATCTTTGTTTGGTAAGAGCTTGCCTTAATCTGATCCATTCCTGAACAAAATCTCTCAGATTGACTTGAAGCTCCAATTTTTACTCTGGGTCTCACACCTTATTGTTTATTAGGTCGTAAGTAATGAGCTCTGAATGCTTAAGAACTTGCCTGAGTTCACACAGTTATATCCTTAGGAGTGTAGACAGAATAAAAAAAAAGAAGTTCAGTATTACCAATTCTTCCATAGCATTTTTCATTCCAGGAGAGCACATCCTTTGTGAAAATGCAAGATTTTTGCACGCCTCTCTGTTCTTTCTTCAACAGATCACAAAGCATTTTCCAGATATATGAGGAAAACCTTCATTTTGAATTCTATTTGTAATCAAGTGGATTGATAGTTTCCATTCCATTTAATAAAGAGTGATTCATGAACTCATTCCTACCATTAGACTACAACAATGGCAAAAGAATCATTTATCTGTAATAAATAGTAAGATGGTTTCCCAGAGGTTGTATTTGAACTTAGTAGTATAGTCTTCCTCAACCCAGCTAACGTCTTTGCCTAGTGCCAGTGGTTCATGCCTGTATTCCTAGCTCCTCTGAAGGATGAGATCTGAGGATCATGGTTCCAAGCCAGCCAGGCAGAAACATTCATGAGACTCTTACCTTCAACTAACCTGCAAAAATGCCGGAGGTGGAGGTGTGGTGCAAGTTGTAGAAGAAAAGCTAAGGGAGAGCATGAGGCCCTGAGTTCAAATCCCAGGACTGACACAGAAAAAAGAAACCAAAAATGCTCATTCTTACTTCCTTCACCCTTGTACATGATCCTCAGTAGGTGGAAGGATTACCAGAAAAACAGCTGGTGAGACAATAGTTGTCCTAAATTACATAGTTTGTCTTGGGATAAAAAGCAAACAAAATTTTACTGCTGTCCTGGAAGTTAATTTAAGTGGGACCTTTTTTTTTTTAACTTAAGATACAAAATCTCTTGCTACCTAAAATTATGGTATGAAGACAAGAACCCTTGCTTATAATTATTGTCATCTTTGCATAGCATTCTACCCATTGAAACTGAGCAAACTGGTGTTTTGTTTTTTTCTTTTCTACTTTATTGAGGGGGGGAGCTTCTTAAACTCAGAAACTCATATACTCATTTGGTTTTCTGCTCAAATCTAGAGCTCTACTACTTGAAATACCCCTCCATTTCTGGCTTTTTGGTGGTCAACTGTAGCTAAGAATCTCATGGATTTTTCTGCCAGGGGTGGCTTTGAACTACTGTGCTCCTCGGATCTCGGCCTCCTGAGTAACTAGGGTTATAAGCTTGACCCACCAACCCAGAGCTTTGCAAACTGTTTTCAGTTACATAGAATTTTTTTTTAACCTAGTTAGCTTGTAGGTATTGCAGTGTTTTTAATGGAGTCCCAAATTTATGTGGCCATGGCAAATTAAAGGAAGGATTGTTTTGAGACAGAAAAACCAAATGATTTTGAATGGTTTCTAAGTTCATCTTCTGCATACAAGCAGGAGGGCAAGGCAAATGCGAAGTAACACAAAGGAAATGAAGAATATGTAGGAATAGCTAGCAAGGAATGGAGATGTTTGCTCTGAGAAAATAATAATTTAATGGTGTTAAGAAAGAAGTAGGGCAGTGTTCCTTCTCTAGGATCCGGGGAAAAGGGAAAGGATTTAAATCATGTTAAGCAAACACATCAAGCAGGACCAGGATCTCAGTGACTACTCCAAAGGCTTTTTCTTCTTTTTCTTTTTTCTTATTAAGAGCCAATCTTGGGGTTTGAACTCAGAGCCTGGGTGTTTCCCTGAATACACACACACACACACACACACACACACACACACACACACACACACACACACACACACACTTACTTTTGGCTCAAAGCTAGTTACCACTTGAGCTACAGCGCCACATCCAACTTTTTAGTAGTTGATTGGAGATAAGAGTCTCATGGACTTTCCTGCCTGACTTGGCTTTGAATCACAATGTTTAGGTCTCAGCCTCCAGACATGAGGGCCCAGCACCTGAAAATTTTAGGCTAACTTTTATTGTCTTTGTTTCATTTTCTTATTATGACTTAGCAACACTGACTGGCTTTCTGATTTTCTCTACTGACATTTCATTGTATAAAATCTGGAATATTCTACTATTTGGAGAACAAACCAGTAAACCCACAACTTAATCCCTTCTCTGTACCTTCCTCTTTGGCCCTTTTATGTCTTTTTTAAAAAATGTTCATCCTTTTTCTTCTGTTTTTAAAGAAATATGTGAAATACATTTCTTTCATCCATATGCCATGTTTCATTTAAAACACAGCTCCAAATTTATGTGCTATGTGAAATCTCCAATGACTAAAGTACAGGCATAAATATTTTTGCTTTATGAATTTTTATGCTTTACTTTTCCTACCCTGATGAATTGTTTATAGCAGCAAATGACCCTTGTCTTCCAGATTATCGAGGTGTATCACAAAAAACCTGAGCAGCGACTCCTCTTGTATCTTCCTCATCCCCTAGAATTTCTAGTACAGCCCCACATTGTTCCACCATGAATCATGACATAACGAAGACTGTGCAAAAGATAAAAAAGAAAAGAAAATCATCTGGAGGGCTTTTTTTTTTTTTGGCAAGAGGTCAGTAGAAATTTATGACATTTGTCAGTAGCGGAAGAGGAGCTGTGGGTGTTGTGCCCAGATTTGAAAGGGAGATGACAGCAGTAGAGAGAAATGTGAAGCAATTGTTCTGTAGACTCTTACAATGGTATATGCGGCTGGCCAGCTGATGCTGTTTGATTCCAGGGATATCTCAGGTTTATTTAACTATGCGACTCTTAGACTATTAGCATACTCATCTAGATCACTGACTGTGAATCACATTCCTTGCTATCTTTCAAGCTACTGCTTCTAGATAACCAGAATAATGTTCAGGACAATGGCCTTGGATTTTAAGAGGAGCCAGCATCAGGATGAAAAGTCATGGATTTAAATCATTTTCCCCCATTTTCTAAGATTCTTCCATTTTCTAAGATTCTTCACAGTAAGAAAAAAAATCTTCTGAAGTTGAAATCTTTTTCTGTTACCTTGCTTGTGCAGTGTTATCACTTCTGAGCAGTCCACTGAGCTTGAAAATTGCAAAAGAAAAGACCCAGCACCCCTCCCTCTCCTCAACTACTCTGTTTATAGTCACTTTGCCTCCCTGGTTCTTAGGTTTTAACACATGCTGTAGTGTTCAGATTGCAAACACAGCGGAGGGATGTTTAAATCCTAAAAACAAACTGTTTTCATTGCAATGTGCAAAACAGCATTCCACGAAGACGTTTCAATTAATATTAGCTGAGTGAGGGGAGTCCTCTCTCTGTGGCCTGTTCAGTGTTTGGCCTCTCTCTGCTGAGACTGCCAACCAGGATGCTGCCAGTTAATGCCAGCTGTGATCTATTGTTTGCTTCTGACACCTGGGAAGTCCCAGATCTTCAGAATCCTGCAAACAGCAGCTGGCTTAGTGGAGGTTGCCAGACTTCAGGGATTCTGAGACTTCTCAGTGAAGGTAGGGGGTCATCTTGTTTTAGTTAAGGGAATAACCTAGTCCTGCTTAAGACCCAAGAAAGACTTACATTTTAACAGTCTCCCACATTTAGCCAAAACCCATCTTAGGCCTATAAGGACCTCACAGCTCACTCAGTCTTGGTCCCCATCAGGCAGTCATTTAAAACAGCAATGAATGTTTCGAATCCTTTTTTAGAAGGTCCCAACAAATCTGTGTAAAAGGTGTTTTCAGGACTCTGTGTTTCTAGAAAGTTCTCAATTTGATCTGTTTCTGTAGCAATTTAGCTTCATATGTATTGAAAATTGTGTATGTAGTTTGCCAACAACCAATACTTACTCTGGTTTTCATTCTGATGAGGGTTTCCTCTTTTCTTTTCCCTTTTTCCTTCCTTCCTTCCTTCCTTCCTTCCTTCCTTCCTTCCTTCCTTCCTTCCTTCCTTCCTCCCTTTCTTCCTTCCCTCTCTCCCTCTCTCACTATCCTCTCCTCTCCTCCCCTCCCCTCTCCTCTGAGTCTGTGTGTCACTCTTGGAATCTTTATTTTTTTTTTTGGCCAGTCCTGGGCTTGAGCTCAGGGCCTGAGCACTGTCCTTGGGTTTTCTCAAATCTAGAATTCTACCACTTGAGCCACAGCACCACTTTTGGCTTTTTTCTATGTATGTGGTACCAAGGAATTGAACCCGGGTCTTCGTATATGGTAGGCAAACACTCTACCACTAGGCCTAATTCCAGGTCCCTCACTCTTGGTATTTGAACTCAAGGCCTGGATACTGTCCCTGAGCTTTTTTTTGCTCAAGGCTAGTACTGTGTAACTTGAGCCACAGTTGTATTTCCTGCTTTTTGGTAGTAAATTGGAAATAATCTAATGGACTTTCCTTCTCAGGCTAACTTCAAACCACGGTGTTCAAATCTCAATCTTCTGAGTAACTCAGATTATAAGTATGAACCACTGGTTCCTGGATTTTCAGATAAGATTTTAAAAGCCACCATTTATCAAGTGCCTATTATGTGCCAAGGCATTAAGTTCTTTACAGTTATTTTTAAATCATTTTATTTTGTCTTTAACAAGCATTTAGTAGTTTTGAGTGTGTGCGTGTCGGGGGGGGGGGGTTAAGTTAGTCAAGTGCAAGGATTTATCCATTCAACTTCACATGGTGTTCTTCAGTGGTGATCATGTTTTATTCTGAAATTGAGCCCACTTTGAGAAAGAACTTGAGCAAGTGGTATTGCCGCACTGTATTTTGCTATGCTAGAGCACTTGGGCAGATCGTCTCGTTCCTCCTTCTTTGGTGGCTTAAGGAGAATTCTGGTGTTTCCTCTTAGTTCATGGAACCATCAGTGTCAGCAGGACTGAAGCTGTTTGTCTGTCTGTGTCATAGACCTGCATTCTAGCATTTGTCAACATGACCAAGTCTTCCCTGTTGATAAATCTCAGCCTCTTGAGTAGCAAGCATTGTAGGGATGACCCATCCATACCTAGCTTTTGTATGAGAGTCACTCTCCTATCTTTGGATTCTGAAGTCTGCTGCTTGGGTTAAATAGGCACATATTAGTGTTGGTTATTGTAGGCCAAGTGAAGCCATTTTAGTTTGATTTATTCAGCACCCAATTCCATATCTCAGGAAGTTGCAATCCAGTGATCTCAGCCTCTACTGCAGCACTCGTTAGCAAGTTGATGAAAAACTGCTTGAAATGTTCTCATGCAAAGTCATCAGATGATAACCTTGTTGAGTTCTGCTGGCTCAACTGGGTAACTGTAGAATTTTCACACAGCTTCCAAAGAATAAACAAGTACTTATCCATCCAGCTATAAGTTAGGGAGTTAAGTTGAAAGTTATTTTACAATAGTGGAATATGCAAAGTTATGGTAAAGACCAGAGTATGTCTGTGTTCAATGTACAAAACTGGAGAGTCACTGCACACATTTCTTTGAAATCAGACATGTAAACACCAAGAAAGCATGAAAAGAAACAGGAAAGAAAGATATTTCTGATGATAGAGGATTCCTCCCAGACAGATCACACTCAATTAATTTATTTTTATTTTTATTTTGCCAGTCTTTGAGTTTGAACTCAGTGCTTGGGTGCTTCTTTTGTACAAGGCTAGTGCTCTGCTACTTGAGCTACAGCTGTACTTCTGGCTTTTTAGGTAGTTAATTGTAGACAAGAGTCTCATGAACTCTCTTGCCTGAGATGGCTTCATACTTTGATCCTCTGATCTTAGCCTCCCAAGTAGCTAAGGACTACAGGTGTGAGCCAGTGGCACCTGGCCATACTTCATTCTTAATTGATCTGAAGTTTTTGCTGCATTGCTTCTAGACAAGCATATTTGGAATCTTATAAAGTTTCTAAAGTTTCTCTGCTCCAGACTTGGTGAACTATCTGAGCGGAAGAGTATGTGTTGGCATGGCTGTTAGAGCTCTGTCACTTGGTTCAGCGCTGATCCAGTGAAGAATTAAAACCATACGTTGCTGTAACCCCCCATATAGTCATTGAACACTGGGAGTTGGTTTCTATTAACAAAGGGCCATCATCACTTTTTCTTTAGATTTTTGAAAAATCAAGTCAGTTGGCAGAGGCCCTGTATGTAAGTTTACTGCTAAAGAGAAAACAATAATATCTCTATCCACTGACCCATCAGATGCAGAAGAATCTCAGCTCCCTATAGAAATCCACCAGAAAACCATCTTTATGCTCAGCATAATGATTCTCACCTTCTACCTTTCTTCTGCCATGCCATATTACTAAGTGGGAGCATTATGCTTTTAAGCCAACCATACAGCCATGATGCTAAATAACTGTAGCTTGATACACATTTTCCTAATGACAGATCTTTCAGAGTTAGAGAAACAAATCAGAATGCTAGCCATGTCATATCTGAAAACCTTTCAGGTTTTAACCCCTGTCAGAGAGCTCTTGGGTCCTTGTAAAAGTTGTGGTACATCTGTGAAGAATTATCCACTGTGCTGGACACAGTGTCCAAAGTTATGCAGTAAACATAGGTAAGCTTAGAAGGGCTATTTTTAACTGAAAAATAAAATATCCTGACTTTCTTTTTGAAGATGTTGGTAGAATGTCTGACACTGTTGTTGATGAGTGGTAAGAAGCAGCTGCTTCCATTCTGAGGTTACCAGACAGTGAAAGAGAATCTTCCTTGGAGCAGCTCTGAGCAACCATCACTTGCCTCGGTAAGTAGGAAATGGTTACCTAAAAGGCCCAGGAAAACATTGCTGGCTACGCATGGAATAAATGGAAACTCCCAAATCCTAAGAAAGATAAACTCACGATTGAGTCACAGAGGTTGAAACTGATAGGAAGTAGGGAGGATTTGGGTTCAATTTTAGTGGTACTGATGTGTTCTCACTGTCCTTGCTCTTTCACGTAAAGATGATGATGATGATGATGATGATGATGATGATGATGATGATGATGATGGATTTTTTGGCCTGGGAGATTTTCCTTAGATTTTTATCAAGGTTGTTGTTCTATTACTTAGGTCACAGTTCCTCTTCTAGCCTTTTGCTGGTTTATTGGAGACAACAACCTCATGGAGTTTCCTGCCTTGGCTGCATTTAAACTATGATCCTCAGATCTCAGCCTCCTGAGGAGCTACGTATGATTCCAGGCTATGAGCCACCAGGGTCAGGCTGAGAAATTCAGTTCAAATGGTACATTTTCTAATCCAAAAGGAGCCACCTGTAGAGAGGCCTAATCCTATATTTTCATAAGCCAAGCTTTTTCTTCTTTTTTTTTTCATTAGGCTTGCTTGAGGCAGTTGGCTGAATTAATGATGATGGATAGTTTTTGAGTACCATTAATAGTAAAAAGCCTCTAGTGTCATGGAAGAATAAAAGACCAATAGATAAATAAACTTCAGAGTGTGTATATATTTGTGGGTGCATGTGTTCACATATAGGCATCACTGTGACTTAGAACCTGAACTCTGTGAACACATCTGTGTCGATGTGTACAAATCCTGGAATGGTTTAAGTTGCAGAGCTAGAGACTTCGCTTTGCTGTCATGCAGAGGACTCCTTATACAAAGTAGGTGTAAGAATAATCATGTCCACATCTGTATTTGGACTTTGGGCCCATTCCTTTAAATCAGAGTTATAAATCTTGCAAAGCTGGATTAATCTTATTTTATGGATGGTTGTAAAGAGGAAGACTATCCTTTGTTTTCGTTTAAGAAAAAAACAAGAGACCATTGCAAAAAGTGGTAACTCAGGAAGTGATGTTCAAGGGCATGGAACCCTTGAAATATTCTGGCTCTGCTCTTGACTTCCATGGAGTAGTCTGGAAGGCTCTCCAGGAAGCAGAATCAATTAAAAAACAAAGTTTAGGCTTTAGATTCAGGTAGCTGTGAATCTGGATTCTGGTTCTAGCACTGACTGGCTTTGCAACTTCAGTGATGTGCCTTAATTTCTTTGTAATACAGCGGCCATTCCCCACCCCCAACCCCATTTCATTGGTACAAATGGAGAATAACATTCAGATTTGCTGAGTTGTCTTGGAAATTAGGGGCTGATTATGCAAAGTACACAGTGTCTGGCATTGAATAATTGGTAGCTGTTATTATAGATAGTATTGTTTGATCACAAGCTAACGGGGCCTCAGAAACCACAGTTAATCAGATGGCTCACATAAACTCACGATGGGCTGCTTCCTTCTGAGAAGCATATGCCACAGGAAGACTGGGAGAGGAATCAGAGCTGAGTATGTTTAATAGCATAGGATCTAATGCTTCACAGTTAAACTACCCTGGTGGGTCTCATTGGGGTGTGTGGGCTGCATTTTCATAGTCTTTTTCTTCCCCTGAGAGATTCTAATTTCTGGATTGAAACTATTGGGTTTATCTCTTCTCAAGGCTGGCAATTCTACCATTTGAACCACACCTTTCTTTCCACTGGCTTTTATTCTCCCCTGGTTAATTGGATATAAACGTCTCATAGACTTCTCTTCTTGGGCTGATTTCAAACCATGATCCTCACATCTCAGCCTCCTGAGAAACTGGGATGAGAGGTATGAGCTGCAAGCCCAACCTCCCTTGTTTTAATGGAAGGAGTTCTCCCTTGAAGATGTATTCCAATTCCTTTGGGCCTAGGCATAATCTGGGCTAATGTAAAAGTCAATTCATGATTAAAAATCCCAGAGCAAAGAGACAGACACATGTCTATTAGAGAATGTCAAGCACAACTTATTTGTGTAGTTGTAGCGGTTTTTGCTCCCCCTGACCCACCCCAGGCAACCTGAAAAAGGATGTTAACAAGACTACTTGAAATGAATACTCTACTGTTGGAGTTTGCACAGATGGACTCACTGCCTTCCTTTCTACAGTGGTCCTGGTGCTTTTCCTCTCGGGTTGCTGGAAGACATGACAGACTCCTTTCTAACCATTTTTATCACAGACATCAGCGAGGGTTAGGCCTCAGGCCAAGTTCATGTCTCTTGGATTGCTTATTAGACTTTCCTCCTATTTTGTTTTTATTAGCTCTTACTTACCACTCTTAATTTCTCTCACTGTACTTTTATTTTTCTCCATTGGTTTAAGCTCTCAGTAGTCTTCATGCTTTCTTGCCAGCTTCAGAAAACAAAATAAACAAATAAAACCAAGTGAGTGTAGTGGGAGATTCTCCTGGACTCAAGCACTCATTCTCAAACCAGTCAGTTAACTCAGTCTGTGTTTGGAAAGCTGGGGAGTAGTGGAGTTTGTGCAATGGGCACTGATGGTTTTTCTGCCCATTGGTGCAAACTGCAGGTGGAATGCATCGAGAGGCGTGACACCTAGTTGAGATTTTCTGGCCCACACCCTCAGCTACCTCTCCTCAATCCAACTGTACAGTGCGGGTGAAGAAGCCTGCTGTGAAAGTTAATGGTTATAAAAAGCACTTATTTACATCTGTTTTTGTGTAGCCATGAAGAGTGCAATTAATTAAGAAGTTTCTGGTGTGGTAAGAATAATCATACACTAGGAATGCAAACACGTGATTTCCAAAGAGAATTGTATTCCATATGGAATATTTTTTTCCCCTAACTAAGAATTAATTGCAACTTTAAAGAAGATTTGATTGGGTCTATGAAAAGCATTTTTAACTACTGAGGAATTCTAAACGACTTCAATTTAAAATTTTTCTTTCTTTACGTTGTTAGAGTTAAGGGAGAAAGGCTTTGATCAAGCTCTGAACTAGACAATTTATTAGAGTAAAGGGATGTAGATAACCTTCAGATGTTTTCTGCAGGGGAAATGTTGAAGTTAAAAATTTTAAATGTTTGCAGACTAAAGACACGCTTGGCTGTGAGGCCTGAAAGAATAAACAAAATGTGACATGTTTTATTTTGTTACTTAACCCTTGTTTAAAAAAGCAAAACAAAAAATGTATATAAATCATATTTTTATGCCTTTCTGAAAACATGGATGCAGATTTTATTGTGTGTGTGTTTGTGTGTGTGTATATGATTATCTTTCTCTAAGTGGCATTGTGCCATAGGATATATCCTGGTTGGTATGTATGCAAATAGCTTTAATTTTGGTATGGCATTTTCCTAAAGCTGAAAGCATTTAAATGTATACAACATAAATTCTGTGGAGGGATGGCCTTCTCTTTCTGTTGCCATCTGCTACACATTCCAATATTTTGCTGTAGCCCCGCAATGAATAATGCAAAGGACCAACAACAACACATCACTGAAAGAAAGCAAGATTGGCAGAGAAATGATGTTTAGGGCTGTGTAGACACAGAATAAAAATGGGACTGTTGAGGGGAGGGGAAAAGGAATAAAAATGGCTTGGATGAAGGCAGAAAGCTTATTGCCATGAAATGCAGTTAACAACAGTTGCTGAGGGAAAAAAATTGCAATCAATAACGAAGAGCTCTTATCACAGGCAACTTTAATTTGATTGGCACGACATTTCCATTATATGCTAATGAATTAGGGCTGATGAGAAGAGCTGTCATCTTCGGTGTACAATCAAACATTCATCGGTTACTTCAATGCCAGACTGTCTGAAATATTCAAGGAAGTTGTTGTTAGTTTGGAGATAGAAGCAAACAAACTGAAAATCTTGAATTAATTGAGAAAAGGATACATGCTGCTAAGCAAGATTGTCCCCGTTATTACTTCTTGGGCAGATAATCAGTGCAGGTATCTTATTCTCTATGGAATAAGTAGGTCCTGAAAAGCTAGCTGAAAAACAAATTCTCTTAAGTGAATTCTGTTTTTCCTGTTGACTAGCATTATACAATTATTGACCATTACTCTTGGGGGGAAAAGCAGATTCTAGAATGTAATAAGATCACTCTCAAGTATTCAACCCTTGTGACAGGACATGGCTGAGGGAAGAGAGCAATCTACTGAAATATTAACAATAATCCCCAAAGTAGAACAACATTGAAATTGTAGCAATTGAAGAGTGGTAGACTAGTTGTCACAAAATAAAAAATGTGAAAAAGAGACAAACCTTTACAATGCCTGACACAGCTACTAAAATTTCTACTTTTCTCCCCATCAATAAGAGAAGAATGTTTAAGAGCTTAAGAATACTGGCTAAGCTTGTGTTATTTTTACATCTCCCACAAATCTTTAAGTTTTCATCATCTTTTCTACTTGTTCTTAGCATCTTTTCTCTAAATCTCTCCCTCCCTCTCCCCCCCGCCCCCTTTGTCTTTCTCTCTGTCTCTCTTAGTTTTAAATAGCTGCTTTCCACATGAGGAAAGGAAGCATCAGACTGCTTAACTAATTCAATAAAGCAAATTCTTTTCTGAGGTTTGCTGCCACTGTGGAAAACAGTGGTTTCTCCAATTAACAATAGAATTATCAGGACCACATAATCCAGAAATTCCACTTCTGGTATCCATTCCAAAGAAGTAAAAAACAAAAAACAAAAAACAAAAAAATCCACCAGGATCCTGATAAGTATCTGTATACCTGTTTTCATAATGCAGTTATTCCTACCAGCCAAAAGGTAAAAAGCAACCCAAGCATTCATTGATGGATGAATGGATAAGGAGAATGTGGAATTCACACACAACAGAACATTCTTCATTCATGAAAAGGAAGCTGGCTACAAGAGAGACTAACTCTGAATACAGTACACGATGTAGTTGAAGACAGTCACAGTATAAATACAGCATATTCAGAGGGGCAGAAAGTAGAATGAGGCCATAAGGGATAGTCATTTATTATTTTATGGCTACAAAGTTTTGGGAAGATGGAAGAAAGTTTTGGAACTTGATGGTGTTGTACAATCTTGTGGATGAATTTCATGACATTGAACTATATGTAGCTTACCATAAAGGAAAAGTAAATACCAAAAAGAATGTGAGGGAAAAAAGGATTTGCTACCAATGACTAGATTCAATAACAAATGTCTGCTATGCATATTAATGAGCTAACATAGTCTATTTAAAATGATAAGATTTTTCTGTCACACATAGAAAAATACCATTATGCTTTGGCAGTTGTTTTTTTTGAAGAGTTGTCTTCAAAGATGATCCTTTCTCAGAATACAGGAAGAGTTTTTTTGTTTGTTTTTGGTTTTTGTAATTCTCCTAATGCATGAAGTTTGTTGAATAACAGAATCAGAGTAAAGGGCTGAAGTGTTTGAGAACTAGCTGAGAGCCAAATACAGCAAAGTGAAGAGGAATAGGGTTGAGGGACGAAACCATTTAAACTGAAGTCAGAGCAGTCCCGCTAATTCAGCCTCTCATGTACTGGGATTGAAGACATGACCAACACAACTGGTTCCTAACAGTTCTTTGAGTAGAGGACAAGGATGAATTGATGTTTGTTTGGAATGTACATGAACTATCCTATGAGGGAATGGAAGGGAAATGCAAACGAGACTACTTTTAGCTGAAAATATACAATAGAATCCTAAGGCCTTGTTGTAGAGAGAGAAAAAAATATTTCTTTATACATTTGAGCATGCTTGAGAAATCTCTAAACAGCAAAACTATAACAAGAAGTTCTCCACTGTACTTACTGTTCATTTGTTTTATTTATGTCAATAAATCAAGCTTCCTTTACTGAGTTCTATGTGAGCTCAGGCTATCACAGCCCAGAATTGTCTATAAGGGCTGTCCATGTATGCAGATAGTGCAATTCACAAGGCAGCTGGGATTTTATCTGTATAAAAAGAGCTAGAGGAATTACTGACCACAACCTTTTATGTTGAAGGAAATTAATAAATGATATTAAAACATGCATTCATTCTTTGCTGCCTTCCGGTTTAGGTTTTTGAAGAAGGTACTATGGTATATCCTATATTCTCACACAGGAGATGCTAGTTCAGCATTGGGAGCTCAGCGGCCACTGTAAGTGACCACTGATAGATAATAAACTCAACACGTTAGATTGGAATGGAACACACTAGTAAACTGGACAAACAACTTGGGGCCCAAGATTTGAGTGTTCTTAAGAGCACAAAAGCAAACTTACCTTCTATCTCCTTGAACAAACTTTCCATATTTAGAAGTAATACTTTCCTCACATTCAACCTGCCAGTGAAGAGTGGTAAAATGGTCATACACCAAATAAAAGCTAGTGCAAATACACACACACACACACACACACACACACACACACACGGATGCACTCAAGAATTACACATGAAATTCTAAATACAAAGCCTCAGGAATGTTCAACATTATATTATGACAAAAAAAATCAGCTGCTTTCAAGTTAGAAATACCCTACCAATGTTGTCTTTTCTTTAACTTGAAGTGCTCCCTTACTAATGTTCTACCACAAAGTTAAAGTTTCACTGAGTACACAGAAGGAGAACATTATTCTATCTTCTATTGCTATATTCAAATCACTTTTGTTGACACCTTAATCGCACAATTCTGTGAATTCGTAACATAACTGCAAAGTGCTAATTTTGATGGACAATTTGCACTAAACTGCCTTAATAAACATTGAAAAATCTTGTCAAGAATTTCCAACCTGTATCGGATATATTGTGTATATGTTTATTTGTTTATTTGAAGTAAGATAGGGAAGGGGGGAAGACAAGATGAGGGGGGAGGAAAATGGGGAGAAAAACATGAGAAAGGGTAGCAATGTTTGTGAAGTAATGCACCTGGTAAATATAATGTAACCCTTCTATTAATTACAATAAAAATATGTTAAAAAAGAATATCCAACCTGTAAACTTCTCCCAATCTGATACCTTCATTTGGGATTAATCCAGTGTTTAGAAATAGGAACTAACTTTACATTTTAATGGCAACATTCAAAGAAATAAAATATTTGGTTAAATCATCACCATTTATGTTTCAAATTGGAAATGTCCAAATTTTATGATATTCAATAAAATGTGTTACCTTTTTATCCTAAACAGAATGTCATTATATTGCCTAAAATTGCGTTTGTGAATTTCTGGATGAATGCTATTTGCATTTAATTGAAAAATATTAAAACAATCACAAAACACTCCCAAACAAGCTCCACCCCCCTAAAACTCAACTAAAATAACAAGAATATTCTAAAATTACCTGTAATTACACAATTGGAGAAGTAACATAAATTAACAAAGGAGAGCCACCTCGCTTGCTTCTCTGCCTCATACAATGCAGAGGGAACTCACCCTGCTTTCAAACCTTCTTAAAATGCTTATATGAAATATACTTTATTCACTATGCTTATGGATACTACATTTCTCTCTATCTTTCCATTCATCTTTCTCTATCTACTCAAAACTCTCCAAATATGTGATCATATTGTTCTTTTTTTTCATCCTGTAAAGATGACAGAGACTAGGCATGCATCCAGTTCAATGAAAAGGCAAGAGAGGACAGAACCATTAATTCTGTGATTAGAAGCAGAAATAGATGAGGAAATGTTTGTTCTCACCGTCCCATCTGCAAGCCTGTCATACTCTTCACATTCACATTTTGCCATGTAAGTTGAATCTTGATGCAATTTGGGAACAAGTTGTTAATCTTTTGGGGTGCTGTAGTAAAGTTTATCATGTTGACACTTGCACCTTGCAGACTGCTTTTGATTATAGCAGCAGTAAGAAAGGACTGCTCGACTCTGACTTCATTATTTTAATTAGTTAAACACAGGACTGTTTGAATCTTGTCTCTGTTACATATTGCATGCAGGTAACTATATACTAGATGGGTTGGGGGAAATAAATAAGAAAATGACTGGACAAATAAGGTCATAGGATAATAAAGCAGTTAGGTGTAAGACTTTGGAGTTATATTGCTCAAGTTTGACGACCAGTTCTACTAGTTACTGTCAGTAAGCTTTAGTGTCTTTAGCTGTAAAATGGGGAAAATAAAAAGGTTATATAAGAATTAAAACAGATAGTATATATAAAGCATCTGGCATGGTGCCTGGAACTGGGTAAGTACTCAATAAGTAGTGTTTCCTATTATCATCTTTATCATAACTACTGTATTTACTAGTGCTACTGGATAAAGTATGAATTACTAAATGCCTAAGCACCTCTAGATTACCCTTCTGTCATCTGCTGGAAAAGTTGCTTCTACTCTTCTGATCACAAAGGATTGAGAATTGGTACCCTCCAGCCATGGTTCTGAGTTCTTACCTTGTTGGCATATGTTTGAATAGCAGAGCTTTTGAGAGAGTTCAGAAGACTGAAGTCCATTCACAATGATAACCCCGAGAACTTGATCACCTTTAGCACCCTGGGTAATGAATGTCCCTAGTCATACAGCTATGAGTCATATGCAGTTGTAGCTGACCTATGCTTCGCTCACAGTAACGTAAGCTCAACATGTCTCATATTTTCCCTGCACAGGACAGAGATCTTTCTCACAGATAGCACTTAGATAATATATTCTTCATGGATGATTAGTTGGTATTCATTGGTTAACATATTAATTGATTACTTGGTATCAATTGACTAATATATTCCAATTGATCTGTGAGAAAGTGAAATACACAGGAGGATTACTACCTACCATTTGAGAATGACGACCATTACTGAAGAAAGCCATTGATCTCAACGTTTGTCTATAAGGGGGGAATGGAATGAAAATGAATAGATCAGAATTATTTCCAGTCCCAAAGAGAATGGAATTTTGGAGGACAGCTAGCAGGCTTACTGAAGATTTCCTTGTTGAGAAACATCGACTGTGAGATTGTAGTTTAAATATTATCTATGACCCAGTCACTACCAAAGAAAATCGGCTTCCACTGAAGTCTTAGCTCAGAAGACAATTTATATTTTACAGAGCTTAAAACTATACTTAATGAACACGGTTGTGCTGGTGGCTTTAGTGTGGCCTAGTCTGTGGTCATTTGGGTAAATGCTCAAGAGTGGAATTGCTAGGTCATATAGGAAGCTCTATGTTGAGTCATTTGAGTAACCTCTGTACTCCTTTCCAGAGTGGCAGAACAAGTTTGCATTCACACCAACAGTGTAGTTAGTGTACTCTTTTGGACACATCCCTGCCAGCAACTGTAATTGTTAGTTTTCTTGATAATGGCCATTCTAATTGGGGTGAGATAGAATCTCAATGTTGTTTTGGTTGCATTTCTTTTATGGCCAGAGATGTTGAACATCTCTTCATGTGTCTGTTGGCCATTCTTACTTCTGAGAAGTTTCTCTTTAAATCGTAAGCCCATTTATTAATTGAGTTGTTTCCTTGAGAAGCTGTTTTTTTTTGAGCTTTAAGCATATTTTAGATATGAGGTCTTGTCTAGCTAGTAAACATCTCTCATTCTGTGGGCTTTCTCTTTATGTTGCAAGCCATGTCCTTTGCCATGCAGAAACTCTTCAGTTTGATGCAATCCCATTTATCTGGTCTTTGATTTGTTGTGATTCTGGATCTTTACTTAAGAAGTTTCAACTCATGCCCAGGAGCCCTAGTGTTTGCCCTACCCCTTTCTATAATATTTTCATGGTACTGGCCTTACATTGAGGTCTTTGATCCATTTGTAATTGGTTCTGGTACAGACTGATACATAATAAATAGAATGTGTCTATAAATCTATAAGTAAAACCAGTGGATAATAAAAGGTAAAACATACTGGTGCATAATAAATTAAACAGGACTCTGAATACTCTGAACATTCACACAGGGAGACCAAAGAGGATTTTTTTTGGCAATTGTGGGGCTTGAACTTTGAGCCTGGGGTCTGTCCTTGAGCTCTTCAGCTCAAGGCTACCACCGTACCCCTTGAGTCACAGCATCCTTTCCAGTTTTCTAGTAGTTAACTGGGTCTCATGGACTCTAGTGCTGGGGCTGATTTTGAACCTCAATCCTCAGATTTCAGGCTCCTGAGTAGCTAGGATTACAGGCGTGAGCCACTGCACCCAGCTGTTCTCCTTCTCTCTCTCTCTCTCTGTCTTTTTTTTTTTCTTTTAAGGAGGCTATTCTTAAGAGGGATAACAAGGGTGCAATAGCTATGTGAAAATGATCATATAAAATGATGCTTATCAAAATAAATTCCAAGAAGTGGAAACAAGAGGTTTTTCTTTTTATACTTTTTGTGGTTCTTTTTTTCCTTTTGTAACTGTATTTGATTTCTGTGTCTTTTTCCTTGTTTGTAGATTTGTCTGATTTGGAAAGGGGAAAGGGCAGCACAGAAATGGTGAGATAAGTGAACTAATTCAGCATTGCTGCTCACTAGACACTATGTGGGAAATGAACTATACACTTTGAGGATGGAGGGGGTGGGAGGGAAAAGACTGGGAGAAAATGAGGGAAGAGATGACACTGTTCAAATGAATGTACTCATTATCTGACATATGCATATGTAATCCCTCTGTCTATCACCATTACAATAAACAAACCTATACTCAATACATTTATTATATATCATGAATTTGTAAATATTTCTTGATTAAACTATTTATGGGTCATGTGACAGTAATGGTAAGTATGGGACATGATGTGAGCATGTATAATTATTGCTGTGGCATAAGATAGTTAAATTTATGCACAGGATATTAAAAATAGGTCTGAGTTTGTGCAATATATTTAACATTTCTAAGACTTATTTCCTAAGTTTTCTAAAGTTTTCACAGGACAGTCCTGTCTTGTTGATTCTACCTCTAAAACAAACCTTTGAATCACTTATTCACCCTCCACCACCAGCGTAGTTATGGTTCCTTCTACCCTCCAATGTCTATTTGTGTTTCCTTCTCTATCTGCACTGGAGTCTCTCAACTTATCGCAATGATGATTTTTCAGTCCCTAAACCCTAGTGCTCCATGTTCATGGATCTGACTATAACTTGTTTCTGGACTCTTCTGTCTGCCATCTCATTCCTCAGGTCTCACCTCGAATGTCACTTCTTTGAGAAAGACATACCAGGTTATCCACTTCAAGTAGGGTTTATTTGTTGTTAAACTGTTGTTTGTTTTTATGATGCCCATGTCAAACGACCTTTTGAAACAGTTTCTAGAATATTCCATGTGTTTTCAAGGTAAAGGACATGGCAATTCACTCATACCCATCCACAGAAAAATGTCTATCAGAGCTGTGCCTTAGCCAACACTGATTTGATTCCTATCAATTGACTTCTATTTCTGCATATGTTTCTTAAACCCAAGAGTGAGGGTCTCTTTAAAGTCGGTTTCTAACAATGATATCTCTCTCATGCTTATTTTCCTTTCTTCAAATATATCCAGTAATTGTCTTTTTCATCCATTTAGCTTTTTTTATTTTCCCCATTGCTCTATTAGCCTTCCTGGAATTATTAGGTGTGTTAAAGAAAAGGTCTACTTATCTCTTTAATCCCATCTTCTGAACAGTGACTTACCTAATGGGTACTCAATAAATATTTGTGGTATAAATTAATATAGGACTTTACAAATGTGATCTGATAATTGAAACATAATTAAAATTTGCATATAAATGTATATTATACTTATTAGAGGAAAGATTTAGAAATATACCAGTGAACTTAATTTTAGAACAGGAATCATTTCATACTATGAATTATTTTGGTCTTTGTGTATGTGTGTGTGTGTGTTGGTCTACATTTTAATTTCAGATTTACTGTCCTATCTATAAATAGTCTGTGACTGGAATCCTTTTTCAACTTAGTTCAGATGGGAGGCTTTGGGGAGGGGAGTCACTATTCTTAGGTTTTCATTTTGTTTTGTATAATTTTAATCATGGCAGTCTTTATCAAATCCATGTTTATTTAAATATTTATGTCCTTTTTCATATGTTGAGATTGCATATGTTGTTTTAATTAGCGGCACTGCTTTCTTGTTGCTAGATGAATTGCTTTGGCATTTGACCAAAACCAAAACAGAATCAACACAGTGTAATCTGCGGAAAGAGAAGGGAATTTCATTGCATGTTGTATAGTTCCCTAGTTATTGGTTAAGAGTTGATCTATGCAGTAAGGCAGGTCAGAGAACTCTAGGACTGTCAAAAATAAATTTATAGTTATGAGAAAAATAACATTGCTTGTATCAACCTACAATGTACTAGGCAATGGAATAAAATTGGGAAGAAAAAAATTAAGTTGTTTAAGAATCTATTATTTTAATAAGCTTTTGTTCTGTTTTAGTATGAGAAGGAGAAGAAACTTTTCAAACTTTATCATTAATTGTACAGAGAAAAGAAAATTAGCTACAGAGTCACAGGGAAATATAATGGCACACGTTCTTTCTCTCTTTCTTTCTTTCATTTTCTTTCTTTCTTTCTTTTTTCTTTCTTGGGACTGGTTTGTTATAATAGCTTATATGTAATACTGACTCATTTTCTTTCTCCTATTTTATTTATTTGCAGTTTCACCATTACATGTTAATTCTTTTTTTGAAACAAATTTCTCATTTATTGATTTCTGTTGTGCACACCTTTCTTTAATCTCAATTTTATTACTGTGAAATATAAATGCTAGATAATAATCATCTTAACATGGAAATAATAACTATTTGAATACTTAATATACATTTATAAACTACTTCTTTTGAAATCAGGGCAGTCAACAACGAAAAAGTCACAGGGAGAAGGAATGACTTTTTGTTGTGACTCAAACACACTCAGCCTTACCTAGCATTGAGGCCTCTGATGTGTTGATTTTGGTGGGAAATTACAATTTATCATTGCCATACAGAAGGTCAAATGGTTTGTCCAAATGTCATCATCATTCTAGCCTCTGTAGGGTACAGTTTACTACAAGGTGTGAAGGACTTAGAAAGATTTCAAAATGTCATTAAGCATGGAATGTGACAGACAGAAAGGATCTCCAAAGGTAAGAAAGCTCCATATAGACATTTTAAGGCTAACTCTATACTCTAGAGGTTTCCCCTTTTCAATTCTGAATGGTATGCTCACTCTTTTCACTTTTGATTTAAGATTCGATACTGCTGTTTATCTTTGCCAGGGTGACCTTGTGCTTGTGGTTCTCTTGCCTACACCTGTGTGTGTGTGTGTGCGTGCGTGCGTGCGTGCCTGCCTGCGTGCGTGCGTGCCTGCCTGCCTGCCTGCCTGCCTGCCTGCCTGCCTGCCTGTCCAGAGCCTAGATGCTGGCTACAGAGCTTTTTTGTTCACAGCTATCATTCTACCACTTGAGCCATAGTTCCACTTCTGGGGTAAGTGGAGATAAGAGTCTCATGTACTTTTCTGCCCACCCTGGCTTTGAACCACAGTCCTCAGATCTCAGCCTCCTTAGTAGCTAATGTTGCAGGCATGAACCACTGGCATTCTACAAGTCTGTACCTAAGCAGCTGGAATTATAGACATGAGCTGCCATATCCTGCTTCCACATGAAATTTTTATATGCAAGAAACTTTTTCCATATATTTTTTATTGTAATTAATTGAAGGGTTACATTTATATTCACCAAATAGAAGGTATATTTCTTCACAAACATTGATACCCTTTCTCATGTCTTGGTCTCCATTTCCCCCCCCACCCCCGCTCCTCATCTTGTTTCCCCCCGTCCCTATCCGATTTCAAATAACCAATTAAGCACACATAAAATATATCAGATAACAAGGTAGAATACTGTAACAATATGAGATAACCAAGGGATGGCAAAAGAGATGAGAGATAACATAGTACATTAAGGACAACAGTTACTCATTATATGGCTTTTTTTCTATATCCTGGAGGTCCTTTCATTTAGTGTCATACTATATGGCCTTATGTATGTAGGTTTTGCTCTATTGTAAATCTCTTCTAGGAGAGCCCAAGGTTTCTACTGATTATGACAAATGAGGGAAACCATTGAGTCTATGTTCCTTTGAGTCTGGCTTACTTCACTTAATATGATTTTTTTCTGTCTTTCCATTTCCTTACAAATGGGGTGATGTTGTTCTTTCTGATAGCTGCATAGAATTCCATTGTGTATAAATAACACACTTGTTGATCCACTCATAAACTGAGGGGCATCTGGGTAGGTTCCATATCTTTGCTATGGTAAATAGTGCAGCAATGAACATCGTTGTGCTAGTGGATTTAGTATGTCCTTGTTTCTGGATGAGTGGGTAAATGCCAAGTAGTGGAATTGCTGGGTCATAGAGGAGCTCTATGTTTAGTACAAGAAACTTTTTACAAAGCAGATTAATTTGTAAGACAATAGCATTATGTTTCCACAAGTATTGTCTGTAGACCTTTTTTGTTATAGTTCCTACTTTGTTTCGTTCCAAGTAATGTGATACAATAGTCTATTGTAAAATTATCTGTAAGAAGGAAAGTCATGGGTTTTATACCACTGACTTAGGATGGGACTTTAAATTTTTCATTTTAAATATTAGTACTTAAAATTAATATTAAAATCAATATTTTTCCTAAAGATTCTGAAAGCAAGGTAATAAATGTCTAGAAATTTTAAAAAGTTAAGTAAGAGTTTAGTTAAGGTTAGTAAAGTTTTTCTTTTAAAATTTAGAAGCAAAATGATTGAAAATAGCTTACTGGAAACTCAGCTAAGAATGAATTCTCCAAACACACATATTGTTAATTATATCATTCTTTTCATATTAAAATCAGGCAGACCATTTGAGGAGTTAGTCTGATTGGGAAACATTTCAGGACAACATGCTTATTACTTATTATTCATTTACAATAGCAATTAGGGCCCAAATTTATATACTGGCTTAGTTTGTAAAGGCCATCTGAATATAATAAGGTAAGAATTTTAAAACCACAGTCTTTAGCTTTAAAAGACATCCACAGTAACTTCAAACCTAAGTTGTGATTTACTGTATGCTATGGTCATTTCTACCTAGTAAATATGTGCTCTAGGGAAACTCTATGCCATGAGTTCAGGAAGCTCAAATTTTATTGAAAATAGTCAAAAAATACATAGTGAAAGAGCCTTGGTTATGACAACAATTGCTTTTCTAAATGTTGAGAGCTTGGGAAGAGAGAGAGAGAGAGAGAAAGAGACAGA
Source organism: Megascapheus bottae (assembly GCF_031878675.1). Classification (NCBI taxonomy): domain Eukaryota; kingdom Metazoa; phylum Chordata; class Mammalia; order Rodentia; family Geomyidae; genus Megascapheus; species Megascapheus bottae. The sequence continues at coordinate 9,172,902 of NC_143531.1, read as the reverse complement.
CAGAGAGAGAGAGAGAGAGAGAAGAGAGAGAGAGAGAGAGAGAGAGAGAGAGAGAGAGAGAGAGAGAGAGAGAGAGGCTTTTTAAGTGTTTTGTCTCAATAGTGTAAGTATTCTTATTTTTATTGTATTATTATGTATTTTTACGATTGCATACATTTTCTCCCTAATTACTGCATACTGATTTGTGTTGGTACTGGGGCTTGAGCTCAGGGCCTGGTTCTGTGCTTGATCTTTGTCACTCATGGTTGGCACTCTACCACTTGAATAAACCTCTACTTTCAGCTTTTTGGTGGTTAGTTGAAGATAAGCGTCTCACAGATTTTCCTGCTCGGGCTAGTTTTAAATCATGATTCTCAAATCTCAGTCTCTTGAGTAGCTAGGGGTGAGGCACCATGCCTGGCTTCTATATACATTCTTGTTTCTCTGTATCATTTTATTTGAGCAAATAATACAATCATTTTATTCTGAATTCCTTCCTTTTTATTGATTAGATGGAGTGTCTGAGCCTTATATAGTGGGGAAAGGAGTAATCATGCATTTCAAATTAGTATAGATTAATATATACTCAGCTGTCCAAATCATCATAAGAATGTTAATTGTGCTGCCAGGGCATGCTGGGTATTATAATAGTTCATCATAACGTGGAATTTCTAGAGTCTCCAGCACACTGTGCAGAGAAGAATCTACAGTAATAGCTCACCACCCACATCTGTAGAGAGTGACAGAAAAGGTGCACACCCTGCAGTAACAAGGACATACTGAGGAAATAAAAGCAGCTCAGTGCAAACCCACACAGTAGTCTTGTGCATCACTGCTGGGTGGTAACTCTGAGCCGGTAAGAAGTGTTTCATGTTTAGTCAGGGCGAGGCCAGGAGCAGCTTGTCACACTGCCACTCAAGCTGTCAAAAAGCTGCACGGACAGAGCTCTGAAGCAGGGAGTGAACTCACTAGTTTACAGAGACGGTGTGCCTCAGATGTAAGGTATGTGGCCATGTAGATGACTTTTTCATATTAAAGACAGGACATTAAACAACAACAACAAAAGGTAAAGGAGAAATTTGCTTCTTAGGAGTGGCGTGCTAGCAGAATAAAATGTCTCCATGAGCTAAAGGACTGTGGAACAGAAAAATGATTTCAGGAGAGTGCCAGCAACCAAATAGATGTGTGCCTGAGTGTGAGAGGGTAGCCTAGCAGTGTTCTCATAAATTGAAAAGATGAGACATGAAGAAAGATGGCTTAGGCTTGAGAAAACACTGGAAGAGACACTGAAGTAGCCTGACTACTTAACAAATGGGGCGGAGCAAAAGCTCAAGGGAAAGAGACAGCATAACTCAAATCTCCTTTCTAGTCTGGATGCTGGTGCTTCAGGCCTATATGTGTCCTAGCTATTCAATAGACCAGACAGGGAAGTCCATGAGACACTTCTCTCCAATTAAATACCAAAAAACATGGAATTGGAGCTGTCATGCAAGTGGGAGATCCTCATTCGCTTATTGTGGGGGTGGTGAACTGCCAGGATTTATTGTTCCACACAGCCCCATTGGGGTTTGGGGGACTGGGAGCTGTGCTCACCCTGCCTGCATTCAGATCCTCATTCTTGAGAGAGGAAAAAGCTAAGGACAGTACCCAGTCCCTGAGGTCAAGTCCCAGTACCAGCACACACACACACACACACACACACACACACACACACACACACACACACACACACACACACACACACACCCTTTCTTTCATGGAGAAAATGGATTGAATTTTTATGGAAAAAAGGTGGTTGGATTAATTTGATTTTTTTATCTTTGAGCTTTAACTTCAAAGAACAACTACAATTGTTTCTTTGTGATTCACTGTAGGACACAGGGAACTGCTGCTGTGTCTCAACATTGTAATCAACGTAATTGAATAAGGACCCTAAAACACATCTGAATGTCACTGGTCAATCAGGCCAGTTCTGGTTACTGTGCAGCCAAGTTTTTAGGACACAGTTTTCTAAAACAGATCAACATCTAGCTGAAGCATGCAATCATTTAATCTGCTTGTAGAATTTGGTTACTGTGAAAAGTGATGTCTTCAAACCCATAACTTTGCAATGTTAGAATGAACTGATTTTGATATCCTTCACAAGCTAAAAAGTACTCAGGCTTGTTGACAAAGCAAAGAAATGGTGTCAAAAATAATTTTAAAACCTTTTGACCTATAAGGTTTAAAAGAATTAGGCACAGATTCTTTGCTTTAAGCCTCTTGGTGACAAGAAATATGGTACCCCGCCAGATCGTGTGATTGACAGGAGTGTTTGTAGTTTCAGCTGCTAATACAGTATGCTTCTTGTATATTCTGAGAAGGTAAATATAGAAGACTATTTGTCACCTGGCTTGATGAATTACAAATAAGTGAGACAATGTGGTTAGGATTCTGAAACCTAAGTGAAAAGTAAAAAAAATTATATTATTTCTAATGCACCACTTATGAGTTAGCATTTGTTTTCTTTCTTACTTCAACAAAGATGGTTGAACTTGTAAAATAAGTATGCCAGTTATTTTTAATTATGTTTTCTATTATGTAGCTATTTCTTACAAGAATATTATTAATTAAATGTACCAGAGACTGATTAGAATGAAGGGCTTAGTTTAGATACAGCTCTATTTCTTTTTAAATATCATGATGCAAGACCTATGACAAATGTATTTCTCCACCCAAATAAAGCTCCTTGTTTTCGGTGTCTAATTAGTATTCAAGCTTGTGGTATGCACTTGAGCTCAAAAGAGAGGTGAGTATGAAAAAAAAATCTGTTTTGGTCAATAGCCCTCTAATAATATTGATTTCTCTTTGTAGAACATTTTGAATTTGTTAAAGTGTGACAAGTGCTGTAACATAATTTCAAAATGATATTGTGAATGGCTCAGTAATTAATGTGTCCTAAGAATCATACATTTGGGAATAAAAGAATATGAAGGCTATGTTACTGAGTCTTTTGATTTAGAAAAGAAAATTTCATTAGAAAGCACCCTGTACCTTTCAAGACAAGAAGCAAAATTGGGATTTTTAACATGCTACCCTTATCTTTATTTGCTGATAAAGAAAGAAACCAGAGTTTTTCCAAACTTTAAATGAAAGATTACGCTGTGGTTCACATTACTCAATCCTAACAAGAAAAAAAAGTAAGACATCAACAAACAGCTCCAAACATAAAAGGAGGGGAAGAAAATAGAAACAATGGCCTTGACATTTTATTTTAGATGAAAACAATGTCCATTCTAAACAAAACGCAACATGTGAAGTCTGTTTCTGTCAATGCAGTTAGCACAGTATTATGTTGAAGTACATGAAGGTATACTCGGAAAGTTTTAGAACTGTAACTTCATATCATCACACTGCAAGTGCATTGTGGTTATACAGCTCCTTTCTGAATTGGTTTTCCTGCCCATGTCTGTTTCTAGAGGTGATTTAATTTAAATTATTTCATCAATTCTTATAGCTTTTAGCTTTATTTAAAGACTTATGCAGATGTTCAGATCTCCAAAGTAACTTACTAGCTTAAAGTTTCATGCATCTGCCTATATGTGATATCAGAATTGGGCTTAAACTTGATAATTTATGAAGGGTGATGGTGGCTCACCCCTGTAATCCTAGCTGCTCAGGAGGCTGAGATCCGAGGATCAAGGTTCAAAGCCAGCCCAGGCACCAAAGGTCCATGAGACTCTTATCTCCAATTAACTATCAGAAAACCAGAAGTGGTGCTGTGGCTCAAGTGGTAGAGTTCAAGCCTGGAGCTGAAGAGCACAGGAACAGCATCCAGGCCCAGAGTTCAAGCCCCATGGCCAATAAAAAAGAAAAAGAAAACAACTTCATAATTTATCATTTAACATAGGCTTTGGAACATATAATATTATAAAAATAAGTATTAGATAATTGGAAAGTTTTATTAATCATGTACATTTAGTTCAATACAAGAACTAACAGTTTTTTCGTTTATTGCCAGTCCTTGGGCTTGAACTCAGAGCCTGAGCACTGTCTTTGGGCTTTTTCCTCAAGGCTAACTCTCTACCACTTGAGCCACAGCACCACTTCTGGCATTTTTCTATGTATGTGATACCAAGGAATCGAACCCACATCTTCATGCATGCTAGGCAAGCAATCTACCACTAGGCCAAACTCCCAGCCTGGAGCTAACAGGTTTTGAAATACAATTGTTTCTTCCTTTATGATTTGTTTTCTGTGGCACACAAACTCACGTTCTTATTTCTAAGTATAGCACCACAATACAGACGAAAGACTCAGAGATTCAATGGATGAAATATCATGTGATTTGGGCTTCCTGTAACAAGTGCAGAGTGCAGGCATGAAGAAGGGAGCATGGCCGTATGAATAACCTTATGGTAATCGAGTAGTGGAGTTCAAGAACGATGTGGCTTCACCTATGCCCTATGGTTAGTAATAACCAGGATCTTCTAACCCCACCTTTTCTGGAATTCTGTTGCTGAGATTTCTTGATTCATGCTACAGAGATACTACATTATGTTGCTGGTTAGAGATGCTGCTGCTGCTACTGCTGCTGTTGCTGCTGCTGATTTCGATGGTTCTGGGGCTTGAACTAAGGTGTTGGGCAATGTCCTTGAACTTTCTCAAGGCTAACACTCTAGCACTTGAGCCACAGCGCCATTTCAGGCTTTATTTGTGTATATGGTATGGTACTGAGGAATTAAACCCATGCATGCTTCATGCGTGCAAGGAAAGCACTCTGCCACCAGGCCACACTCCCAGCCCTAGAGATTATTTTTTGACATGTATTTTAAAATGTTTTTTTTTTTGCCAGTCCGGGGCTTGAGCTCAGGGCCTGAACACTGTCCTTGGACTTTCTCAAGGCTAGAGCTCTACCACTTGAGCCTCAGCACCACTTCCTGCTTTTTTTCTATATGTGGTACTGAGGAATCGAACCCGGGTCTTCATGCATGCTAGGCAAGCACTTTAACCACTAGGCCAAACTCCCGGCCTAAAATATTATTTTTTGACATGTATTTTAAAATATATTTCATGAAGAAGTTGTGAATGCCAAAGGGACCATCTCTATTTTTGTCCCAACACATTTATGATACAAAAATGGTGGGAGAAAGGAGATAGCTCCAGTTAAACATACTCTTAAGTTTTGAGGAGAGTATATTCGAAGAAAATAAATGTCCTCTTTGTGCCCATAAAGGAAAGTAAAAGTTAATGATGATATTTCATATTTATGTAGGCCAGTACGATATTCTTTGTTATCAAAAGTGACATTAGCATCAAAAATAATTTTATGTGTGAGAACATCTAACAAAATTTTGATAGATTCTTGAAATTAGTGATACAATGTTTTTTTCCTGTATATTCTGTCTTAAGCTTGAGAATTATTATAAAATCACACAGCACAATTCAATGACTATTGAATTATTTTTATTTATTTACTATTGTTATTAAATTACTGGACTTAATCATTTTTCAAGCAAAATCTAAATACAAGAAGAAAAACCAGATTATTTTTGGTCTAATAAGAATTTAATAAACCATTTAAAATTAGTAAACTAAGAATTAGATTAAGGAAATTGATAAACTAAGAAAAGAAAATCACAGTTAGAGCTCCAGTTCAGTACAATCCAAATAAGTAATTATTGTTTTAGTATGTTCAACTAAATATGATAATTTATGCCCATTGAGATAATTGAGCTTGTTTGATATATGAGAGCCTGGAAAATGTATCCCAATATATGTGATTAACTCAAGTTGTTTTACAGAAAGGCTCGGTCAGTGCTGCTTTGATTTAATAAATACTCTGGCAACAGAGTTATTTCAGAACAACAACAAAATTTTTTTAAAACCCTCCTTGGATTTTTCAGGCATGCTAGAAGATACTGCAGCTGTGAGTGACAAAAATACCTCACTGCATGGCAGTTTCTATTTGTCTTTGCTCAGCTGAAGAGAAATAGTGCCAGCTGTGAACAGAGCTAAAAGCCTTTTGAGAGTTATTTTCAAGTTTTAATCTACCATAGAGTGAGTGGTTACTTTGTGCCAGCTAGTGGGTTAGAAACTGTGCTTTATTTATTTATTTATTTATTTATTTATTTATTTATTTATTTATTTATTTATGGGCCATGGGGCTTGAACTTTGGGCCTGGGCGATGTCCCTGAGCTCTTCAGCTCAAGGCTATGGCCTTACCCATTGAGCCACAGGCTCACTTCCTGTTTTTTAGTGATTAATTGGAGATAAGAGTCTCTCATCTCTAGTGCCCAGGATGGCTTTGAACCCCAATCCTCAGATCTCAGCCTCTTGAGTAGCTAGGATTACAAGTGTGAGCCACCATGTCCAGCTTTGCATTTATTTTTCTAAAAAGTAGTATGGCTTTGCTAACTCTACTTCCCCCACCCTGGTATCAGGCCCACATCTTCTCTCTCACCCTAAGTCAGGGAACAGTCTGCTCTTAGAAGCTGTGCTTGTTGACTGAGCAACAATCGCACTTTATTTTGAAGATGGTTTTTCTTGTTTGTGTATTTAAATCTCTGAGTAAGTGCATCAGAAGTACAGGTGAATTTACAAAAAAAGAAAAAGACCTATTTCTGGCATCACTTAGGTATTTTAAATAACTGCGTAAAAAATATGCACTGGTCTATACTTACTGAGAGATTCCTTGCCTTTCTACGGCAAAGGCTTCCTCTCCATGAAATGAATTCAAAGCCCAGTTATGGAACCTAGTGGAATATTAACTGGAAAAGTAGCACCCCAAGACTCATAATTTTACAAGCTTCCCATCCCAGCTCTATGCTTTCCATTTTTCCTTTCTTCTTTCTTCTTTTCCATTCATTTATTCTTCAGATATTTACATTGGCTGGCCACAATGAATTAGAAAGAATCTTTACTAACATGGAGCTCATTGTCATGTGAGGAGACACATAACAAGGTCTTCTGACATGGCCTGTGTGCTTAAGAAAGCCCATGGGATCCACAAAGCATCCAGGGAGGGAAATACCTGGGTATTAGCATATTGGATGTGTTCCACATGATTGATCAAATATGACTGATCATTTGGAGACAAAGATTGGATTGCATATTTTCCCTCTCCCAAGGACATTAAGAATGTCACCTTATGGGGCTGGAGTTTGGCCTAGTGGTAGAATGCTTGCCTAACATGTACGAAGACCTGGGTTCAATTCCTCAGTACCACATAGACAAACAAAGCTGGAAGTGGTGCTATGGCTCAAGTGGTAGAGCTCTAGTCTTGAGAAATCTCAAGGACAGTGCTCAGGCCCTGAATTCATGCCCCAGGACTGGCAAAAAACAATAAAGAAAAAAAAAGAATGTCACCCTAGACCATGGAAGTGGGGGAAAATAGTGTTTGATTGAGATATGTGTGGTAGATTGATTCAAGTGTAAATTTGAGGATTCTATTATTGGGTGTCACAGAGATACAACATTGCTATCAGGAGAAAGAGTACATTTAGTTTTCAGCATATTGAATTTATATCTGTTCATGAATATCTGATAGGAAAGTGAAAATAACCAGAAGCAAGCCTGAAGCTTGTGGGGACATGGCTGGACTGGAAATCTTCCCCTATCTCTGTCTGTCTCTGTCTCTGTCTCTGTCTCTCTGTCTCTGTCTCTCTGTCTCTTTCTCTCTGTCTCTCTCTCTCTCTCTGTCTCTCTCTCTCTCTCTCTCTCTCTGTCTGACTGTCTCTCTCTCCCCCCCCCCTCTCTCTCCCTCTGTATATGCCAAAATATATACTTCATCTACCAGGACGCAGTCTATCAGAGAAAGCATTGAAAGAGAGTCCAGCAGAAAGCTGCTGAGAGAATGACAGAGCCTGGGAAGTACAAATCCTGAGAGAAGAGAGATGGAGAGCAAAGAAGACACAGAAATGCCAGAGCTGACTCAAAATCTTAGAAATGACAGAAGAGCAGCTTTCTAAGGAGGGAGAAAATCACTGTACTGATGATGGGACTAAATAACATCTGGCAACTGAGGAGGTCATTGGAGATTTTCTGGAGGAGGATGAAAGAAAGCAGCTTTCAACAAGTTGAGAAATGATGACAAAGGAGAAATGCATATTATTATTATGCTAATTATATGGCTTGAACTTAGGGCCTGAATGCTGTCCCTGACCTTTTGTGCTCAAGGCTACCATACTACCACTTAGCACTGGAGCCATGGCTCCACTTCCTTTTATTGTGGTAAACTGAGGATAGGACTCACAGAGGATCATAATGTGACATACCTGGGGTACAAATTGAGATAGGACAGGGACACTGAATGGTCCAGAAATTCCAGGTGGGGAATAAAATGTCTTAGAGTTCACTAATTTGGGGAATAAAAAGCAGTAAGAGAAAGGAGGGGAGTCTTTCTGCTTATAGAATTAAGTCACAATCATAGAAAATTATTAATTTCTGTAACAATTTTTATTTCTTACTATTGGATATCAATGATAGTATTGATGTTTCACTTTTGGTGTCTTACAGTGGTTAGTAGCCATCAAACACATATGTTCCTCCTCCTCCTCTTCCTCTCCCTTCCTTTCCTCTTCCTCTCCCTTCCTTTCCTCCTTTTCCTCCTTCCTTTCCTCCTCCTCCTCCTTCTCCTCCTCCTTCTTTCCCTCCTCCTCCTTCTTTTCTCCTCCTCTTTCTCCTCCTCCTTCTTTCCCTCCTCTTCTTCTTCCTCCTCTTCCCTCTCCTTCTCCTTTTCCTCCTCCTCCTCCTCCTCCTCTTCTCATTTTCCTTCTTCTTTATCCTTCCCTTCCTCTTTCTCCTCCTCCTCTTCCTCCTTCTCCTCTTCTTCATCTTCTTCAGTAAACCACCAAGTGTTAGGCAAGTCTTACTTGAAGGTATTATTACTACTGAGAATGTTGTCCATCGTGAAAGCTTCAGCGCTCTCTCACTTGAGGGGGGTGCACATGGCTCCATTTGTGGAGGTGAGGGTTCTAAGAAGTATAGAGGTTAAGGAGCTAGGACCTCTGACTGTAGGAGGAAAATCATTGCGAACTTTGACACCAGGTGGAGCTGCAGAAGCTCTGACCTATGTTCACGATGATAAGTTTATCCATCCTATGGTGTTGGGCTCATACTAGTAAATGAGCAGTGCTTTAAAACTAGATGCATCAGAGTCTAATTCTAGTTGTGTTATTTAATACCTGGGGATCCTGGGTAGGTTACTTAACTACTCTGTATGTGAATCTCCTCACCTATAGAAAGAAAGGGTACTATTTCTTTCACTGGCTACCGGGAGAACCACGTGAAACAACTGTAGGTAGAAATATGTCTCAGAGGCTGCAACCTCTGCAGGAAGATGAAAGGTTCAGTGATGTTTTACATTTGCCATTACTTCCTTTTTTTAAAAATGGTAATCTTGTATCTAGATTTTAAAAAATAACTGGTTCTGTGGGAGGCTGAGATGTATTGCCAGGGGAGATAAGGTCAAGGGAGGGGTAGCAAATGGGGACAGGAAAATGTGTTGAAAACCATCATAATATTGACTATGTATTGTGAAACACAGACTAGGAAAACTAAGGGGATGGATGAAGTTCGGAGACACTGGGGAGAAGGTGATGCTTTGCACTCAAACTGACATATTGAATCACAACCCATTTGTACAAATGCTTAAAGAAAATGAAAATAAATAAGTAAACAAATACATGAAATTTGGCTTTAAAATTTATTTAAATGTTGAAAGAGGTGACATTGATCAAGATTCATTGTGTTCATAAATGACTCCATTAAATAGCAACTCCTGTGTACAACTACTTAAAGATAGTAAAAATATTAAAAAGGATATTCATGTTTTTAAAAATAAATTTACTTAAAATGGAATAATTATTTAAAAGAATTCATATGGCTATTAAGATTTATTGATTCAGAAACTTTACTTTTTTTCCTTTTTGAGATTTACAAAGGGCATCATTTATATTTATTTTTTTAGGGTTCAGAAAGTTTTATTAAAACTATTAAAATGTAGGTTTGTAGTAGGTTTTAAAAAATGATTTATTCTTGAATTAGCATGCAGTGTTCAACTTTAAATTCAATTTGACCAAGAAAGTAATAGCATAATAATCAAAGTCAACAGGAATCTGATATATAGACAAATAAAAATAGTCACTAAATTTGAACCAGATCAGGGCAACAGTGCTCCCTTTGCTGTTATATGACTACATGCTGACACTATGTAAGATTCTATGATTTTTATATCTAGCTGTCTCTTGGAATTGTGATTGTACTTTTCCATGAAATGCCTCAATGCCCCGGAGAGACACAGCAGTTGTTTTAGAAAAAAAAAAAAAAAGCAAATCGCATATTTCACCGGCTGGAAATAAACACCAAAGATCCCTGTTCACTAGAATGAATGAAGTACCATGTGGCTGACAACATGAAATTCATTGTTTAATATTAATGGTAAGCTTATGTATGTAAAAGCAAGCCCTTCTATTATTCCTACATGAATGTATTAGAACCAGACATCAGTGAGTCTCAAAAGGAGAGGAATTTGGTCCATTTTCCATAAGCACTCAGAAATTCAGATGCTTATTTAAAACTTATCTGAACTACCTAAACACAGTTAAGTCTGCAGATCTTAACCAGACAGGATTGAATGGAAGATTCTCAGTATTTGTACTTCCAACTCAAACACAAATATTGAGAAAGCAGACTTTTGTTGGCATACTCAATTATTTCTAGATCTAACTTTGATTGTCAGATTCAAAGTGATGGGAGTACAATTCTATAACCAATTCAAGAATCAATACATTCCTAGTTTCCCAACATAATAGTTTTATTAACTCATATGGACATTGAATTGTTGCCCAGAGACCTCTCTATGAGTAACACTCAATGTTTTGGGATTTTGTATGTTTATTATACATATAGACACAAAGAGCAGAATCTAACAGATTCATAGATACCTAACATTTGAGAAGGTAAATCTGTAAGTTAATTTAGATGACTCTTGACTTGATCTCATACTGATTTGTTCTTGATATTTTCCAAGGGTATTTCCTTTTCTCTCCCTTGCTGCTGCTGCTGACCCTCCTCCTCCTCCTCCTCCTCCTCCTCCTCCTCCTCCTTCTTTTTCTTCTTCTTTAAATGACATTGGAAATGCTTTTAAATTTAAGATTTAAACAATGTGAGTCCAGTGATTAATTACTAAAAAAAAAAGAGAAACCTACAAACATGTAAAAGTCACTTTTACGAAGGGAATATATTCTGATTTCTATTGTTTAACTGATTACTTTATAATCAGTATTACACTTTTTAGGTGGAAGTGGTTTTAAATTTGGTCTCAAAATCAGCACCACCATTATTCCAACTTCCTCTTCTTCCTCAAGTTTGTCTCTGTATTATAAACCTTGGAATCAATTTGTCATTATCCATGAAATAATGGAATAGTGTTTTTTACTTGAATGAATCAATAGATAATGTTTGGAAAAGTGGCATCTTATAAAACAAGATGATTGGGAGGGGTGGGGGGAAGAGAAGTGGAAGAAAAAAACATGAGAAGGGGTATTAATGTTGAAGAAGTAATGTACCCACTACATGATGAATGTATCTGCAACCCCTCTGTACATCACCCCAACAATAAAATACAATAACAAAAGGTTGACCAAAATAATCACCTTTACATGTTATAGAGTCAAGATGTTTGAAGAAATAAATAATTGAAATGATAGGAGAAAAAGTATCTTAAGAAATAAAGCGTTAGAAAACAATTGTCTTGATTTCTTATTATTGTATCTTCATTTATATAGACTGATGCAAAGAAATTGTTTCATTTTCTGGGCTCTTTTAGATGTTTGTCGACTTTAATTCTTGTATCTGTCCCCTTTTCTATCACTTAATTTCTTTATTTTGTGAGCTCTCTGAAACAAAATTCTTTTATCTTAAATATTAACATTTGTAGATAAAATGAAAAATAATAACACAATCTTCAGAAAAAAATAGACCAACTGGATCAAAGAAAACATGTTTTCCACCTACAAAATTACATCACTCAACCAAAAGCATGAGTGTATATCTACTTGAAATCAACACTATTATTTATGTAGTGGGTAGAAAGTAGTTTCAGAACAATCATTTTTCACACCAAATTAATTCAATAAGTCTTTGGTGTAATAAGCAATATATTAAGGCATCAGTTCCTGGGAATTTAAAGTTGCAGTAAACTGAGTATCCTCAAAATGGGTTATAGAGTATGAGAGTTGAGCAAAGACATTTAGTTTTTTGACTTTAATACCTAGATGCCTGTCTTTGGGATCTCCTGCAGTAAGTACATTGGAAACATGCCACATTACTTTCTTAGAAAATAAAAAAGCGAACAAAGATCCAGGAGCAGTTCAGAAGAGTCTGCCAACAGAACAACTGAAGAGGCAAAGTTCTTTCAGTCTGGGATAAATATGGCTAAGCATAAATATTCTCATGGGCAACTGTGTGAAGTTACTATTTTCAAAGATTAAAAACAGGAGATTCTCTGAAGAATGGAATTTCAAGATAAATAAACAGGAATCTATCATGCTATTATCATCATTAATCATGGATATAGTTAATAATTAATAATGGATCATTAATGTGGATATAATTGCCTTTATAACCATGTTCAATAGAAGATAAGGTTTTTGTGAGGACACATGGGGTTGCTTTTAGAGAAATCTAAAATGCCAGTTTTTCGTGTTGCATATATGGTACAGTGCTAGAAGACATGGTCTAATAAATGCTTCTTAAATCCTTAAGGAGCCTTAGTTTAGGGAATTTTACTGAAGAGAACTTGGCACCAGCTAATAAGAAGCAAAAGAAATGTGGTTTTTTTTTTTTACCTATACTCATTTATTTGAGAAATAGAAACTCCAGTTAGTTTTATTATTATACTCTTATTATTATCGTTATTAAGTAGTTGTGTGAAGGAGTTTCAGTTCAACATTTCAGTTTATGAGCTTAATGAATCTTGATCAGTGTCAACTTTCATCCTTCTCTCCCATCCCTCTCAATTCCATCCCTCCCCTCAATTCACCTGGCTCTTCTTTCACATTTATACTTCCTATACCTTGACTGCTTTTGCTCACCCTTCCTCTCTCCTTTTGTCTATCCTCCTTCCCATTAGCTTTCTCCCAGACACACATTCCAACTTCTTTGTATTCCTTTGTAAGTTAGTTGTTCAAAGGTATGCCACCTTTCATGTCCTCTGTATCATACTTTAGTCAACTGATGTATAACTGTGTATGACCCTCTATATGTTTTTATGTAGGTGTATAATTTAGCTTCCATATATGAGAGAAAACATGCACGCTTTGTCTGAGTCTGACTTCACTTAATGTTTCCCAGATCCATCCATTTCCCTGGAGACTTCATTTTGTAAGTGTACAGTGTACCTGGGTCTACCCTCTATGTTCTTTATCCTAGTTTTTAGTGACAGATCTAACTCTAATTGACTAATTTCTTGCCTCTCATCCCTACTTTGATTCACAATGGGTTCACTTCCAGTCAGGTCTTTTTTCTCTCTCAAATCTGATGTGGTTCATGTATCAGCTACCACTTCCCAGAAGGCTAATGTATTTCCTTGTTCCCAGATTCCTGTGTGGAAAATTGTGGTGAAGGAAGTAATCTTATTAACTCTAGAAATGCCAATGACAGTTTATTTATTTTTTAAACTTAAACGTCAGCTTTGGAACTCCAGCTCTGGTGAGAACAAATGGGGAAATGTACACAAAGATATGAATGGAAAAAAGAGAATCTAAATAGTGATATCGAACTGTAACTAAAAAGAAACTAGTTTGGTTGGCAAGTATAAATCACCCATATTCTTTCATCAGGGAATGAGAACTTTTTTGCATAATTTGGATTTTTTTCCAGTTGGTACGATTTCATTAGTACTACTTCACATCTTCTGTGGAGTAAGACACGTTTTTTAAAAAGCTACAGAAATATGGTTATTTAAGCAATCTGTTCACAATAATCATACACGCATTTTCATGATTAGGAAACTAAGACCAGGACATCTGGTGCTGGTGAGACATTCCATTTGGGCCAAGCGAGGTACCATGACCAAATCGTTAACAGATCTGGTCATTAAATGCAGGTCAAGTTTCCTTTTTGTGTTTGAGCTGGGGCCTGAAAAATAAAAGTCCAGAGCAATAATTTGTTGAATTACTAAGTGTGTACCATGGCAAATATGTGTGGCATTTTAAGTTGTAAATGTGGATGACCATGTTGGTATCATCCTTCAACGTATAAATTTCAGTTTCAGAGACTTGAGTTCAAATAATAACTATGTTGTGGATGTAATGAGTGCTCTGTACTTAATCACTTCTCATAATAAAAACACTTCAAGTAGGATTAAGGACCAAAGATTAAGAGGGTCCATTACCAGCAAGTGTTCGCACTGCGAAATTACACAGAGCACGAATTCTCATCCTCCCAGGAATCTTCAGTTATGAAATAGCAATTGCATCGACAGTAGAGTTTGCCGTATTTTGAATATCAATGCACTGAATCTACCAATGAAAGGATCCCCGTCAGGCAAAATACAGCTTTGCAAATCCCAAATTTAAACACAACTTTTTCTGTGAAACTGAATATCTCTTTCATCTAAATAATCGTAAACTCTTACAAAAACTAAAATACAAAACAGTTGTCATTTATAGACACTATTCATGTCTTTGTTTTATTGAGCCCCTTTGGAAAACATATAACCAGAGATTCAAGATGATTGAAATGCTTCATGAAGTCTTCAGCTCTCAAAAGGCCTTCCTATTCGTATGTACTACTGCATTTTATCTTTCACATAATTGTGATGCTTGACTGGGGTGTGTTGACTTTAATTAAAAAATAGCTATCTGACTTTTTTTCACTAAGCTTTTCTTGGCTGGTTGTATTTATTTAAATAATTTCGGTATCTATCTATTTATCTATATTTATCTTCATTATTGTCATCTATGTCAATACTGGGGATTAAACCTAGGGCTTCAAGCTTTGGCTCAGCTTTTTGCTCTTGGCTGCTACTCTACCAGTTGAAGCTACACTTTTAGTCCAGTTTTCCTGACTGGTTAATTTGCTGGTTAATTGAATCTAGAATCACCTTTCTTCTTGGGCTGGTTTTGGCCACCAGTCTTCATATCTCCTCATTCCAAGTAGCTGGGATAGCCAGCATGGATCACTGGGGCTCTGCCTACATCCTCAATTTTTTTAATTTTAACAAAATATGTTGACGGGATCAAGGATGTGAGAGAAAACACATCTATAAAACGAGAAAATATGTCTCTGAAAAAGATGTGTGTGTGTGTGTGTGTGTGTGTGTGTGTGTGTGTGTGTGGTGTAGGGGTTTATGCCATGTGTGTATGTTGTAGCAGATCCAGATTCATGTTTTAGTAATGAAAGATGGATATGAACTACTTTGGCTGTTATAACAGATGACGTTTGTTGAGTGCTTTTGCATTGTAGCAAATGACAGTGTCACAAATAATCTCTTTCATCTTTTCATGATCTTGGGAGATTAATTTTCATCTTCGTTTTACGAATAGTGAAACCAACAGTTCAGAGAAGTTGGTTTATCTGTTGTGTCCCTTTTCTGTTTATGTCTGAAAACATTTTCACTAGCCAGCACTTTAAGTTTTCAGATTTCTATCCTTTATGTTTCCTTCTTCTTTGACTCTTTACATTCAGTTTTGCCTAGTAAGTGTTTATTTTCATGTTAGCACTTAACCCCTCAAATATCAGCTTCTGCTTTGAACAGTTTGTCACATATTTTGCAGTTTGCACATCCATTTGAATATGAACTTCAGAAAGGCAAGAGATTCACCAGCTGTGCTGTGTGTATTTCAGCTCCCAGAATAATGCCTCTCACACAGAGAACCTTAACCAATATCTACTGAGGAAACAACTGGACATGGAGCATATTCCAGCCACTTAGCTTAACTCAAAGCATGTGATCTTGACTTGGTTGGGTGGAATGAAGGTTTTATATGTCTGGCCCATTATCTCATCAGCTTGACCTTTTCTTCTTGCCCTCTCCAACCCTGTCTGCACACCTCATCAACTCTTCTTGGCTCTTCCTGGTCCTTGTTTGGATACAAAAATGTTTCACTCATTCTGTTTGTTTGCTAGTTTCTCATTCAGCCTTTCCATGTCTTCTTTGGCTTAATTCTCTGCTCTGTTTTATGCAGTGGTTGTTCTTTAAGATTTTTCAAAGCAGATATAGAGAAATTTAGCTTCTCTCTGGAGGACATTTGCTTTCACTTCATGATTTAGAACATAGATTATTGTCCCCAATGTCCTCCATGCTTGCCCACTCCTGAAGAGACATATCACTTTGGGGGATCCCATTTGTTCTATACTACTAAAGGTGTGCACAGTTGAACATTGGCAAATTGGCCTCTGCTTAGTGTCCTAAGTTAGTTTTAGGTTGTTGTGTCTTTGGGAAGGTCATGTGAAGAATTGTCAGCCAGGTGCTAGTGGTTTGTGCCTGTATTCTCGGCTGCTCAGGAGGCTGAGATCTGAGGATGGAGGTGAGAAGCCAGCCCACACAGTAAAGTCTATGAGACTCATACTTCATCAGAAAACTGGAAATGGAACTGTGGCTAAAAGTAGAAGAGCACTAGCTTTGAGCAAACAAAGTTCAAGGACAACTCTCAGGTCCTGAGTTCAAGACCCACATCTGACAAAATGAGGAAGAGAGAGAGAGAGAGAGAGAGAGATAGAGAGAGAGAGAGAGAGAGAGAGAGAGAGAGAGAGAGAGAGAGAGAGAGAGAGAGAGAGAGAGAGAGAGGCAGAAAAAGGGAAGAATTGTTTGAGAAGAATTGGGATAAGAGGAGGGGCCAGATAAATAGAGTAAGAAGGGTGGGTAATACTCCACTTACATACGTGGATGGATATTCAGGTACCTGCAGGAGATTCCTGGGGAGGCGTGATACTGATCAAGATGCATTGTGCTCATATTCTGACCTGTTGAATTGAAAGCCCTTTATGGAGAGATAATAAAACATTAAGAATTTGTATGTTGTAGATTTCTACTTTATGTTTTCTTTTTCATAAAACAAGATACATTGGACAGAATTCCTCAATGGATGACAATAGAATGGGCTGAGAAGATCCGAATCCCAGGTTGCTAACAGCCCAAGTGCTCTCAGAGCAGTTTCCTGGGTTCCCTGAATTTTTATTTCCCCACGTGTGAAACAAGGACAGAGCGAGCACACCTAAAGAGGTTGTTGTTGGGAGGATTAAGGGGGGTGATGACAGATGTCTTCAGATCTCTCTCTCACCTTCTTCCTGCTCTAGCTGAGATCAGGTGAGTGCAGGTGGTGTGGAGCTGCAGAGGAGGCGACCTCACCTGGGCCTGGCTCCCTTGGCTTTACCCTAAGCCTGAGATGGAGCCCTACCTGAAGACATTGCTGTGTGGGATGTGCATGGGCGAGCAGGAAGCATTGATCCTCAGCATCTTTCTCAGCACTAGGGGCCCAACTAGGGGAGGAGCAGGCCTGTCTCAGGCCTGTCTCAGGCCTTTCTGAGGTTCTCAGTTCAGTGGTTGCTTCAAAATAGGTCCAAAGGGTTTTCTTTGATTATCAACAGTTAAGAGTAGTTTGTTTCTGATTTCCAATGTCAAGAAAAAGAGATGGAATTTTGTTTCACGGGGATGAGTTTCACTTTTCAAATGTGATGGTCATTTTTGAGAAGACAGTACAACCTCCTCCCATATCAGAAATGCTTAATTAATACTAGATAGACCTAGATAAAGTTTATGCCCTAGAAGACAGTCTCTATGTGACCAAGAGGCTGGGACAACTTTATGTGACTCTATGGTGTATTTATTCCAAAGGGTCAGAAACCCGTCTGCATCATGATCCAAGTGTCTCAAAAACAAAATCCCTCCACAAATTGAACCATCTCTTTGAAAAGATATAGATGGATATAAACATGAACTACTGAAATGTGACACCCCAAACTATTCTGTTGTTAGTACTATTTTGTGAGTTACAAGGGTGAATATTCTTAGAGAGTTGATATATTTTCCTTTATAGCTTGGATCATGAGTAGGTTGAAGTTTGTGAACTAAGAGGGTTCTTTCTGTATATTTCACTCCCAGAACTTCACTTTAAGTATCTAAATTTAAGGTTTCATATTTTATTTGATTGATTGATTGATTTATATAAAGCCTGCCCTGAGAAATAAACTCAGGGTGCTATCCCTGGGCTTTGTTTTTTTCTTGGCTTGGGGCTGGTACTCTACCACTTTTATCACAGCTCCATTTCTACCTATGTTCCACCCATGATGAATTGGAGGTAAGAGTCTCATGGACTTTCTTACTGGGGCTGGATTCAAACTGTGATCTTCAGATCTTAGCCTCCTAAGTAGCTGGATTGTAGGTATGAGCTACAAGTATGCAGCTTAGGTTCTTATCTTTGAAAACTCTTGTCATTTAAACAGGAAATAATAAATTGGCCTGAATTTTAATATAATCTGGTTTAGGAAATCTCTTTGAAATGAATATAAGATTAAAGTTCCTACTAGTATCTGTTGAAACATGGACTTTCTTCCCATGTGATTATTTACTAAAAATTTTATCTGAAATATCTTTTTAAAGGCCAGCAGCCCTTTATTTAACCAGAAAAGAAATTTCTTCTCCCTGGCTATAACAAATTCAGTTCAGATAATGCTTTGTACTTTTCATCAATGATATTGGAAACAATCTCCAGTTATTTTAGAGATACCAGTTTGGAGTGTTCTGTAAATGCCACCATTTGTTTCTTATGTTCTCCAAACTGCCTACAGTAGTGTCAGCTATAAGCTCATTACAACAATTCATTTTTATGCAGATCTAATAAAGACCTCTTTTGTTTTTCCCTGTCAGTGAATTGACTCATGTCTCAATATTTTTCCTTACTCATAAGAGACATAAGTAAGCAGTCATGTTTTAATACAAAATGGCATAAACTGTTGTTTGGAGACGTAGCGAAGGCTCTCTAAGTCATGTTACAAATTGGAAATATAGAGATAGGGAGCTGAGGGCTGTCAGTCATTGTAAAGGAATAAAGCTCCACTCATGCCAGCAAAAGAAACCCTGCCAAAGCTGAAAAGTACCTGGCTAGGTTTTAAAAGACAGGAATACAATACTCTTACTAAGACACACTTTATAGAGTTCCATTCACAGCCAAGGAAAATAGCTTTTGGAGCTTTAAGGTGTCCATAAACAGCTAGATGAATGCAAGGAAGCCAAACCCAGGATTGAGTGGGGTATTTAAATGCTCAGCTGCCACCTCGTGCTCCACAAACACAAATGCACTGGCACAGAGAGGACGAAGCAATGCCCTCCAAGGTTGTGATTTATGGAAAATCTGTACATGGGGGACTGATGGAGAAGATTCAGAAAATAGCCAGTCTGTTACTATCTTATCCTCAAGAGCCAAAGATCTGGTTCATTTTCTCAAGGAGATTAGGAATAAAAAAATATCTGATTCATTTTCTCAAGGTGATCATGTAACAGGATGCTAACGAGTGAGAGAGAGGGAGAAGTGAGGAAGAGAGACAGAGACAGAGACAGAGACAGAGAGACAGAGAGAAAACTAGGGAGAGTAGTTTAGAAATGACCTGTCTTGTGGTCACTCAAGTTCCAGGCGACAATTCCATGTTGATAATCCAGTTCGAGCATTTTCATAATCAAGACACTTCGTAAACCTTGCCAAAAGAGGGGGGAAAAAAAGCATGTGCCAGTAACTTGTACAGTGATACAAAGCAGACATGGGTGGAAAATATTTTATCAAGAAAGATAAAATAAAGAAATTATATGCATATGATAACAGCACAACAAAGAATATTTTATGGAAGAAAAGTTTGTAAGGGAGCCAGCAGCAAAGGCAAAATTGAACAAAGAGCAAATGGGTTGTATTTCAAACACATACCATTGCAGTGAGCCTCAGTCACGTTTTACTACCCCAGTCACAGTTTCTGACCAATGCAATAAAAATTGCAAAATTCAAAGAAAAACATAGGATTTGTTTTTTTCCCCTTTTTTAAAACTTCAAATTGAAAATGAGTTTTATGGTTAACCATGCAATAAAAAAATAGTCTTAGAAATGTTTTGAATCATATTAGAGCTTACAAGTAGAGACTTTCTTACGGGTGTTAGATGGTTGGATAATCCTAGTTCATCTTTAATGGTGAGATTTTATGCTGATATTGTAAAAATTATTATATTTAAGTGGTTCGCAGTGATTACAGTAGTATGGCTTCATGGCTCATAAATTGTGATTTTTTTTTATGATTCAGAGTATTTCTTCTATAGCATGTGCTAGCTCTACTTCTAGTTATTTCATCTGGTGCAACCTTTGTTAGTCAAACCCCATATTCTATAGGACGTTTATGAAATATGAGACAAAAATGATTTTATCTAGCTAGGCTGTGGCTCAAGTGGTAAAATAACTACCTAGTAAGCTTGAAGGCTTCAGTTCAAACCTCAGTGCCATCAAGAAATTGATTTTTAATTTTTTCCCTTTCCTCTTTATCTTTTGTTTGAGACCCACTTTGATCAGAGAACCTAACCCCCCCCCCAAAAAAAAAACCCCCAAAAAACAAAACACTTGAAGTTTGAATAATAGAGTAGAACTTTCATTTTTCCTTTAGGCAGACATTACACTAAAAGCTGCTGAAACAATTCTGTTAAGAGTCAAATATCTAAATTCCATGGATTATACTTCTCTAGATACTTGCAAAATTACTGTTTTATTGAATCTAATCATTTGTTACATAGAAGAAAATCAGTATTTTCCTTGCTACTTCTTTTTATGTTGAGACATAGAGGGGAACAAACATTCTCTCGGTCTCTCTCTGTCATTCTCTGTCTCTGCCTTTGTTTCTGTTTCTCTGTATGTCTGCTTGTCTGCGTGTCTGTGTCTGTCTGTCTGTCTGTCTGTCTGTGCTGTCCTGCAGAGCTTGAACTCACAGCCTGGGCACTGTCACTGAGCTTTTGTGCTCAAGTCTGGTGCTCTATGACTTAAGCTACAGCTCCACCTCCAGCTGGTTAATTGGAGGTAAGAATCTCATGGATATTCCTGCCTGAACTGGCTTCCAACTCTAAACCTTAGATTTCAGTCTCCTGAGTAGTTGAACAGAATTCTTTGGGGGTCTGGGGAAATGTTCTCTGGTTGCAAAGTTTTGTCATTGCTTTGTGAATAATCTTTCTTGTTTTTAGCACTATTTTAACTAGCCATTATTCCATTGGCAGAGTTTTAAGCAGTGCAGGTCCTGAAAGGTACTTGTTGAACTTGTAATTCTAGTGTTTTCTAAGAGCTCTTCAGGAAGTTTCCAGATGTCTGTTTGTTTGCACGCACAGTCATTCTGAAATAAAAGCCAAAGTACACTGTGACTGGCCCACAGCGATCTACATTCTAAGGAAGTATTTTTTTTTCATTTAATAGCATAATGAAAAACAATATTGTAAGGGTACTCACCAAGGACATTTTAGTTATACTTGTTGAACATCTTGTAAAATTATATCTTTCAAACTTTACTATGTGTCTGGGTAGAGTGGCTTCTGCTTATTATTCTAGTTCTTCAGAAAGACAATAGTTTGAGGTTAGCTGGACAAAAATGGTCATAAAATTCCACCAAATTTCCATGACCTTCCGTTCCCTTTATGACTTCCTGTTAACTTCAGCATCATTGGTTTTTCTAGTATATGGAGATAATCATACCCACACAAAGGGTACACAAAGAAGAATTGACCTGGGAGCATAGTTCAAATGGTAGAGTTCTTGCATGGTAAGCCATGTGACCTTGTATTTAGTCCCTAGCACTCTTAAAAAACAACTGAGGCCAGGTGCTGGTGGCTCATGCCTGTAAGCATGACTGCTCAGGAGGCTGAAATCTCAGGATCATGGTTCCAAGCCAGCCCAGGAAAGTCAATAAGACTCTTATCTCCAATGAAACACCAGAAAACCAGAAGAAATGCTGTGGCTCTAAGTGGTTAGCAGGGCTAGCCCTGGGCAAAAAGAGCTCAGAGACAGAGCCCAGGCCCTGAGTTCAAGCCCTGGGACTGGCACAATAAAATTAAACAAAACAAAAAAAAATTGAGAATACCGCTAGAATCATGAAGGAGGAAAAAGAAACTTACTTGGTTTGACATATGTAGCTTCAGGTGGCTCTTACCCAGAGGAAAGCTATTATTTCTCATATTTCCCTGGCCAAATCAAGATCCTCTAGCTAGGAGAGAAAGTAAAGAATTTCATTCTTCAGGGGAGGCTAACACATGACCATTGTCTCTCTCTCCCTCTCTCCCTCCCTCTTTTCCTTCTTCTCTCCCTCTCCTCTCCCCCTCTCTCTTTCTCCCACTTTCTTCCATTGTTTGGTGAAGAATTTGTCTAGTTAACAAGTCATCAGGGTTAACCTGCTCTCTGTCAGGAGCCAATCAAGACCTGTGTATATAGAAACCCTTCCGCACTTCCTGAATTGGCTTTCAATTTGACCTACACTTGCTTCCATAGAGATCAGGAAGAATAGACTCTGCTCGGAACCCTTGCCACAAATACATTTCTTTTTACTTTTGGTACAAATGAGATTATTTACTTGACATCCATAAAATGATTTAGCTGAAACCTAGCTTCTGTCACACATGACCTCACTCTGGATTACTGATTATTCAAAACCGGAAGGCGAAAGGATCCCTTTACTAGAAGAACAGATGGAAAAGCGAATGGAAACTTCCAGTTAACCCGGCTTCCAAGTTTGCAATGAGATGTGTAGCCTTTTCTTTTCTCGTCCTCCCGCTCCCCTCCCCCTGCCCCTCCTCCTCCGCCTTCTCCTCCTCTTCCTCCATTTCCTGCCAGTCCTAAGGCAGCTGGTTGCTGTCCCTGAGCTTCTTTTTGCTCAAGGCTAGTGCCACTTGAACCACAGCACCATTTCTGGCTTTTTCTGATTGGTGTATTAGAGATAAGAATCTTACAGACTTCCCTGCCTGGGATGGCTTTGAACTATGATCTTCAGATCTCAGCCTTCTCAGTAGCTAGGATTACAGGTGTGAGCCACCAGCACCCCCTTTTAAATTAAAAAAGAAAAGAAAACAAACAAGTTGGGTACAGTGGCTCACAGCTCTAGCTCTAGCTATTAAGGAAGTTGAGATCTGAGGAATGCAGCTTGAAGCCAGCCTGAGTAGACAAGTCCAGGAGGCTTTATCTGCAATTAACTAGCAAAAGGGTGGAAGTAAAGATGTGGCTCAAGGGGAAGTACTCCAGCCTTGAGCAAAAAAGTCAAACAAGAGCGCCTTGACCCTGGATTCAAGCTCTGGATTTTGACAAAAACATAGAGGCAAACAACAACAACAACAACAAAAACCCAAGCGAGGCATTGTTCTTTGTGTCACACAAGAACAAACATAATGGATCCTCAGAGCATAAAGGGTCTTCTTATTGTCACTTTGTAACTGGGGGAATCAAAGTAGGATTTCATGTGACTGTCCAGCTAGAAGGTGATATAGATGATATTGGAATCATAAGAAGTCTGAGCATATTTGCTTAGCCATGTTGCTGTGTTTTTGTGCAAATGAGATAATCTAAGTAAGTTAGCAATGCTCCAGTTGGCCAACTTAACCTTTTCTTTCTTCAAAGGATAGGGTATTTTTCATATAATAATTCTCATTTGCACAGAATTCCTCAAAGGTGAGTATGTGTGAACCAGCAGGCAATGCTACTATCATTTAGTATGAGTTCGCTAAAACACACACACACACATACACACACACACACACACACACACACACACACACACACAAATAGATAAAACCAACCCACCACAATGATTATGCATTTATGTTGTGCAGTTTCTTTTCTGCTATTGATCTGCTGTGATTGTTCCATGTCCAAAATGGAAAGAGGACTTTACCCAGAAATAGTTCAGAGATACAGTTCAATACAAGTGAGCTTAGCTCACAGAGCTACTTCTCTGGCTATTCTGAAATACAAAGCTAATTTGTAGGTGATATTATATTTCCATCTCATCCTTTATATGCAGTCTCTATGTTAATGGGAATTTTTGTGTGTGTGTGCTTACTCTGGGGAAAATTGATTCCAATTATTGAGTATAATTTATTCCCACCCCTTGATGGAATAATTTATACTCTTGAGATACTCTTGATATGTGTAACCAATAGGGAACTCTATTTATACATATGTTTTTTGCACCTCTTTCAATTAAATAAGAAATCCAAGTGCAAAACCCATCACTCAAGGAAAGCATATGAGTTTGTAACACTCCCGAGAGGTTTTTTTTGGTCCATAAACCAATAAATGGATTACACTTACAGGGCAGAATTCTTCTTTCTGATCCCATGTGGAGCAACTATTGACGTACCTGTGAGGTTGCTCACCAGGGAGGTGAGATACTTTAGGTTGCTAAGAAGTGAAATGGCCATTTTTTTCCCAATGAATCAATTTTAGGGCTCTGATATTGATTGTTATAAAGAATACATTTATCTGGATGCAACCTATTACATGTTTAAATACACATTTATTTGGTTATAAATCCTATGGACAATGAGAATTTTAGCAAGGAAAAGTGAGTGGGCCTTTCTAATATTAAATGTATACCTATATAGATAGATGTCTAATCATAAGCATAAATCAAATGATAGAAAAAGAGCACTATGATATTTTATTGGTAATAGTCATAACAGCATATATTTAATGGAAGAGAAGGGATATTGTACTTTTAACCTCAACATTTCTGAAATGTTGGAAAAAATCAAAAGTCTCTTGTGTTAAGCATTTCAGCTCATGTTTTGTATTATTTACAATAGAAATACCTAATGTAAAAATAGTAACAATATGAATTTTGATTTTGCAGCATAAATTGCCAAGAGAGCATGTCTATTGCCTATGAAAGATTTAATATAAGAAGTCAAGCATCATTCTCATGCCTTTCTTTCTGCCAGGTACTGAAGTCAGCATAGCTGTGTGCTGTTTAATAGATATGTTCAGATAATTTAATTGGATTTCCAAGTTTCCTTAGCTGATTTTATTTATTTATTTTTGAGCCAGCTGTGTTCTTCAAAACTCTCAGCAAATGGTTTGCACTCTACTATTTGAAACCACTTTGGGCTTTGGGTGATTCATTAGAGATAAGAGTGTCATGGACTTTCCTGCCCAGGATGGGTTTGAACTTTGGTCTTTAGGTCTCAGCCTCTTGGGTAGTTAGGATTACAGGCATGAGCCATTGGCACATAGTTTTTCATCTGATTTTTTTGAAACAAAGAAATGATTTTAGTATTTACTAAAGCAGCACATACAACTAATAGCAGCATTCTCAAGAGAGATGACTGCATACGTCCTAGTGCCCTCATTTCTTTCCAAGCTTTAGCATTGTGTTCCTTCCTTACTGGTGCTAATGTAACAGAGGACTTCTAGAATCTCTGCTTTGTCTATAGACCACACTGCGCTGTATTCTAGGACTTACATTTGAGCTTTTAATAGATGTCCATCAGTGAATTTGTGATGCGGTAAGAAACAGATACAGGAGCCCAAGCACCAATTACTACAGAGGTTCTCTCTCTCTCTCTCTCTCTCTCTCTCTCTCTCTCTCTCTCTCTCTCTCTCTCTCTCTGCTGCTGCTTTCACTTCATCCATGCAGCTCTTTATTTTTTTGCTAGCTTGCTCAAGTATATCCCTTATATTGAAAAAAAAAAACACATGATGCTGGAATAAAAAGAGAGAGAGAAAGAGAGCTAGAGAGATAGATAGTTTTTTTTGTTCATTCTTCCATCTCAAATGCCACCTAACATTGTGTAATAATCTCTAGAACAATTAAACCCCTTTCTTCCTTGAAGAGTAAGCTAAAAAAAAAAAGAGATGCTTTTTTTAATAGTACCCCTTGTTGACTTTGAAGCATACCAGCCCTCTTAAATTATGAGAAGCTAGATGTGACCTGTGCTGTAAAGAGTAAACATTTAGATTTGTGTGTTAAAATTAATTTTCAGTATGAATTTATTATATGGAGAAAGCAAATCATTTAGTTTTATATTTTCAGATTCAAGGAAATGTTTTTATGAAAAAATAAATTTTCCATTCAAATATATTTAATCAATCCTAGCCAAGTGCACAAACTTGGTTGTGGCATAACAAGCTTTCGTAAGCCTCAGTGATTCAGTTTCTTGTCTAATCACACGGGGAGTTCCTGATGCACTCAGGACTGGGATCTCTGCTTCTGTGATTCTCAGTCCTGCATTCTTTCCATCCCAGCTTGAAACAAACTCAAGTGTGGCTAAAAGCCTAGAATTCCTTCCTAGGAACCCTTGTATTTTTTAAGTACAGTGATTTAACCCATCTAAGCTATGACCTTACCCAAGAAAGGCTTCAGATACCAAGATGAGTCACCCAAGGACAAAGAAGGAGGGGGTGGGGAGAAGTGGTGAATACATTAAATTACATGGCAGGAGGCAGCCTGCTGTTCTGAGCACAGGTCTTGGGAGCACAGTCAGGTGGGCTTTGCTTCAGGTCCTGGTTAGGGACCTGAGAAAATGATGCAATTTCTCCTGAATTTCCACTTCTTGATCTATAAGACAGGAATAATGGTAGTTTCTATGACGCAAAAAGGAGAGGAACAATTATATTATAATCCAATGGTAAAAATTGTGCCTGGGCATGGTAAATGCTCACTACCTGTTTTTTTTTTTTTTAATTACTGTTGTCGTTGTACTACCAATTGACAATTAATCGAAAGAAAATCTAAGTGGTCCTCATTTATGTATCCTTGAAGCTCTCTTGTCAAAATGTGTATCACAACCCATATTCTGAAATACACACATAGCTGAGAATGCTCATTTTCTGTTTGTTTTTTGGTGCCAGTACTGGGGCTTAAACTCAGTGTCTGAACTCTTTTGCTCAAGGCTAGAGTTCTACCACTTGAGCCATAGCTCTACTCCCAGCCAGTGTGTGTGTGTGTGTGTGTGTGTCACAGTCTTTTCCAGCTTGGGATGTCTTCGAACCACAGTCCTCAGATCTTAGCTTCCTGAGTTGCTAGGATTATAAGTAAAAAGCACCAACACCTCACTCATTTTATTTTAATTTAAATTAGCACATGCAATATTTTCTATGTGCCAGGTTCTGTTCTAACTACAATTGTTCACTTCGTTGTCTTTAGAAGTAAAGTGTCATGATTCTCCATATTTCTTGATGAGGAAGAAGAGGCTGATTGGTGCCACTCACTAAACTGGGAGACCAAGGAGCCAGACTTGAAAGACAACTTGGTGTGACTGTCTGTGGGCCTCCTTCTCTTCTCCCCTCCTTGTGTGGAAAGCTTGATTCGCCTTGTGGCCCTGTTAAGACTTCTTTGTGGGCACGCAACTTTCCAAAACAAGAACTTGGATTTAAAAGCCAATATAGAAATAGAATCTTAATTACATAAATATCTTTGAAGCACTCGTATAAACAATCTACTATTTCAAAAGAAAAAGAGCGTAGTTGAAAAACTGTGTCTATTGAGACAGTACACAATAAATCATTAGCAGAAGGAGATTATACATAGAATGGATAGGCACCTAGTTTATATTTTGTATATAAATATTTACCAGTGTTTCCTATACCTCGGGCTCTAGTCTTGTGTGTATGTATATTTGTAACTAACATCACATGCAAACTCCTGGGGATTTAGCATCTGGCTAAAATAGCTTTCAACTGGTTTTTTTTTACCTTTAATCTATTATATAATTTTTAACTAATGCCTAATTTCCACATACAATGGTTATAGCAATGTGGCAATATAAACATTTTTTCAAGTTAAAATAAGGGCAGAGATGTGTGTTATTTCTGTGCCCCTTAAGATTAATTATTCTATATCTTGCTTGCATTAGCATAAATGTGGCTGGTGATTACTTGGAAATACATAGGTTATGTAATTTATTTCAATGTCACGGTGTAGTTTAAGTACTCAGGTCACTGTTCTCAACATAAAGCCCTTCCTTATTTTAATGAATTGGTATGGACTAAATAGAAATAACTGGAAATCTGATCATCAGATGAGGTTTGAAAACATTCACTGAAGTCTTCTCCAATAAATCTAACCAACAATACATACTCAGGAGTGTGTGATGGGCCCGTGTGCACATTTCTCATTCCCTTTCTCATTTGTTTGTGGCTAGTAATGAGTAACTGAAAGTTCTAGTTAAGAGCTCAACTTTATTGCAGATGATCCAGTAGCTGTTTGCCAATGTCAATAGATAGGTTGAAAGAAACAGAAAAGAAAGAACAGCCCCCAAGAAAATGCCAGTGTCTTCCAGATGAAGATAGATAGTAAGCATTGTTCACATGTCAAAGTATTTATCACTGCTTACTAGCATTTTTCTTTCAGAACAAATGAATCATTTTAAATAAATGCAAACTGATCCTTTGATTAACGCATCTAAATCAGTAGAACAACATCTATTTTCAGAATCTTTGTAGCTATAAAGGGACCTTTACAGTTTGCAACAGCTCACCCCTGTCTCAAAATGACAGCATTCTGTTACAAATAGACCAGGAGCTTCCTGGTGCCAGCGTCTCTATTGTGGAACCTTTTGGTTGGGAAAGCTGACAGCTGGGTGGAGTTCAGTGTTTTGAAGGTTATGACCACAGCAGTTTCATAAGTGCTTTATTTCAGTTCTCTTCTGGCTGCAGAAGGGACAGACAGGTGCCGCCTGGTTCTGATTTCATGGGTCTTAATTTCTTATCTGACCTGGTAGTCAATCAAGGGCACGAGATGAGTGGGAGTCGAACCCCCGAGAAGGAGAAGCTGCAGGGGGAGGGTGCCTGTATCTGTGTGGGACAATGCTGTGTGTGTGTGTGTGTGTGTGTGTGTGTGTGTGTGTGTGTGTGTGTAATGCTGCACATCTGAGTTTTCTCATAGAGAATCTGGCCGCTCTGCCTGTTATTCCCACTTCTGTGTGTACGAACGCTGCCCTGTGCGAAATGGATTTCTGAGTGTTAACCATCATGTTCTCTTTTTGCAAAGGGTCTTCTGTAGGATTTCATTTGCAGAGCACAGAGGGCAATATCTAGGGTAATTCCAGGGCTTAGTGGCTGTGATCTTTTGTCAACTCTCCTTGTGAGAGAAATTAAACTCGGTATGAGCACCTACCATCTCCCTGAGTGCAAAGCCATTCCTTGCCGACGGGTAAGAAATCAGAAACCTGGCGAGTATTTATGAGAAGGAAAAATGAGATGTCATAATATGACAAGAATATATTCATTAAACCTTTCCATTTCTCCAAAACAGAGAATTCCCACTTCAGGAAAAAAAAAAAGGCTTTGAGCAGATTTATCAAGGCTGTTATGGTATTTGATTCTTAATGATAAATTGAGGGTATGTTAAAAACCAGACAACCTTGTCAACGGAGAAAAACTACTAAGAAAAAAAAGATGGAGTTAATAGAGCAATAGCCATGGTTTCTTTGATGGAATGCTAGATAATTCATTGAAAATATGAATCTATAAGAACTTATACCTTTGCAGCTGTGGAAAGATATATTGACATAGTGCACATTTTCTTTAACAGTAGCCAAGGCTGTTTTATAACTGCTTACAAATTGCCAAGCAATTTCACTTTATTCCAGGACAATCAAACCCTAACAGCTTGCATTTAAGACATTTTCCGGAATATAGCTTTCCCCATTGTCTTGTGTCTATAGACCGATTTTCTACAGGATGTGGTTTGTATGGCCAGAGCAGTGCATGATGGGGAATGAGCACGTGTGGTCACGCCTTTTGGCTTCACTCTCTGGTTTTGATCTCTGAGAGGCAGCACAGATGTGTTAACAGGAGGAGCAGCTCTAGATGTGACAGGTACTCAAGTCTGATGGGGACAGCATTGTCATGATTGGGGAACATGGGACTTCCCTTAGTAGGGCCAGTTTAGAATTGAACCAAGGTTTGGACTTGGTCTATTATGGAAAGCTTGCGGTGTACACTTGGTCCTGAAGTTACATGGACTGGGGACACCTCGTTGAACGTCCAGGCTATGAATCATATTGTGGTCTGCTCCATCCTCTTGCTGAGTTAGGGGTGTTCTCTTTGAAGGCTGGTCCCTACCTTTGAGAATGTTAGACATGGCTAGCATGCGAGATCCGGGGAGACAATTCTGGGCCTTCTGTCCAGGTTCATATCCAAAAGAGGAGTGGGATTTCAGCACTCCAAATCCACTGTGAATTCTTTATTCATCACGCAAGGTACTTGACTGATGTTTGGCAATACAAGTTATTATGACATAATCAGTTTCTAAAACTCCATCTTAGAACGAAGACATCTATATTCAGCTTTATGGTTTGCACGACACCTAAATAACTTTGTTTTTGATGATTTATATGTATCTTTGTTTTTGACAACACTGGGGCTTAAACTAATGACCTTAGACTTGGTAAGTGAGTGGTAGACAACACTTGAGTGACCCTTAAGGGTTGTGAACCTTGTTCTTTTGCTTTTAGTGTTTTTTTTTTCTGAGACATGGTTGTGTTTTTAAAAGTTCTATGGCAATAAATTCACAAAAGAGAAAATAAACTGATTTTTATCCCACCAAATGCGTGAGTTGAATAAGGCTCACTTACACTGGTTTCTGGTAGCCCACACCTATGAACCTTGATACCCAGAAAGCTGAGCTTTGAAATTCAAAGCCAGCAAGGAGGGAGAGTCTATGAGTTCATCTCCAATTTATCACCAGGAACCAGGAGCAGAGCTGTGGTTCAAGTGGTAGAGCACCAGTCTTAAGTAGAAAAGCTAAGGCACTGCCTAGGCCCAGATCCAGCCTCTGTACCACTCCCTCCTGACAAAAGCCCATTTATATCCAGTTACAGTTCAGAAAATTGTAATTTTTATAGACTTTTCCCCATTGTCTACATCTAACTAGCCCAAGAAATCAGTATATTCTGGTGGTTACTGTTACAAAAATAAAATGCATTTTTTCCTCAAATGAAGTTGATGCAAGATACATATGTGTAGTCAACTTGAGAGTTAGGAAGAAGGAAGAAGGAAGTAGTTTGCTCTGAGCACTTTGTGGTAGTTCTGACAGCTGTTTGTGCCATGTGGCCCCTTCTCTGGCCACATACAGCATCTGTGCCATTTAATTAGCAGGACAGTCTGTTATGGTGGGGTTTGGAAGAATGGAAGATTTCCCCAGGGTTTTCTGCCAATGGTATTTTAGAATGCTGCTATTTGGAGATGAATCTGACAACTTGTAATTCTTTTTTGTGTTTTGTGGTATGATCCTGGTGTAGACAAAAATCCTTGAATTCCCTACAATATCTGAAAAAAGAAACCACAGAGAAACTGGACTCTGATGATAATTATGGGAGATGAAGATTAAGGGAATCAAGATGAAGATCATTTTCCTATTTTCCTAAATTAGCTGTCCATTCCCCTCAAGAGTATGTTCTAGGATCCTTTTATATGAAAAAACCGTTTTCTGTTTATACTTGAATGCTCTCAACTCTTTAGTGGCTTTCCTCCTTGAGTAGTTTCTGGTTATGTGGGGTTGATTTTCTTCTAGGATGTTATTATGAACCTGTTATAAGCCATGTGGCTAATCTACTATCATTCTCTTTAGTAATGAACATGGGAGGCACACTGAGAAAATAGGTTCCATAGTTTAAGTACAGAAAAAACAAATTAATGAACAAAATATGAAGGTGACCATTTTTTTGTTTTGTTTTTTCTTTTTCTTTTTTCAGTACTTGGGATCAAACCCAGGACATTGCACTTGTTAGGTAAGTGCTTTGCCATTCAGTCCCATCTCAGCCTGAAAGGGGCATTTTTTTTTTTTTGATGGGATGGTACTAGGGTTTGAACTCAGGGCCTTGTGTTTGCCAGGCAAGTACTGTATACTTGCACTATATTCTTGACCCTTTTTACTTTGGTTATTTATTTATTTTTTTAGTAGGATTTCAAATTTGTATGCAGGCTATCTGGATAACGATCCTTTTATTTCGGCTTCCCACATAGCTGGAATCATAGTATCTGCTTATGACCAGCTTTCATGGATTGAGCTGAGTTCTTGTGAACTTTTATGCCTGGACTCACCTTGAACCTTTTTTCTTCACCTTGAACCTTGAACCTCCTGATTTTATCCTTCTGAATTGATGAGACTGCACACATGAACCACTGTGGCTGCCTAAAAAATGACTGAAGAAAAACTCATTCATCTTTGTTTTAGTTTATTTACCATTAAGATTATTTTTTAATGGAAGCTTCAAGCATATACATGAAAACTAAATAGTATCATGAATTGCTATACACCTACCACTGAAATCCAAATATTTTCAATTTATTTCTAACCTAGTATCATTTATTATCTTCCCTCTTCCAACATATTATTTGAAAGCAACTTTCAGAAATTATTGAATTTCATAGATACTCTTTTTTAAAGATGTCACCATATCTAGCAATATCATATCAAAATACTAGCAAATATTTGTAATATTGTTTCAGTATTGATCATATTACTTTGAAATGAATAGACATTGTTTATATTTCCACTTGTTCCATAAAAAATCTTAGGTGTTTTAACAGATTGCTTTTTAAGTCAGCATCAAACTCTGTCCACACATCACAACTGGTTATTTTTGTTTGTTTTGCTTTGTGCTAGTTTTGGGGTCTGTACTCAGGACTTGCACACTCTCCCTGAGCTTGTACTCCGGGCCCCTACCACTTGAGACACAGTCCCACATCTAGCTTTTTGGTGGATAACTGGAGATAAGAGTCTCATAGACTTTCCAACCTAGGCTGGCTTTGAACCATGATCCTCAGACCTCAGATCCTCCTGAGTAGCCAGAATTATAGATGTGAGCCACTGATGCCAGTCAAATGCATCTTTTAAACTGTCTTAAGGAATAGGCTTTCTCTCCCATCCCTTTCCTTTTCTTTCTGTAGTGTATTCATTCAAGAATCAACATACTTTTTCCTATAGAATTACCCACGGTCTACACTTTATAGAACACATACCCACAGGGCATCTTTTGTAATCAAAGGAATGTTTATTATAGCATTCATGGGTCTTTCATCAATAAGTCTGTATAGAGTTGAAAAGTAAGACCAAGATATGTCCAGAAGGGAAGATGGGCTCAGGATGAGCTCCAGGGTGAGTTTCAACATTGGAACAGATTGAGGCAGGAGGGTCAGGGGCCATAGAACAGGACTCTGTCTGAAAAAGAAAAAAACATCTTTGTAGATTTCATTATATGAACATAAACTGGATGTTCAATTTATTCTTAGTATTCAATCTACAATTTTCCAGCACCTTCCTGTACTTCAGTGGACATCAGTGACTGTAAAGGTTAAATATTAACTGTTGAATTTGGATCTCCTGCCTATTAGTATTGTTTGCATTAATTTCTTCAAGAAAATTATAGTCTATGTCATATCACTGTGGTATAAGTGTTAGGAAAGTTATTATATATACTATGCTTTGAAGAGTATTTAGAAGATGGCTATATATTATTCTCTCGACATTTTGTTTAATCACATAAATTTTGCTGTATGGGTCTCTGTGATTATCATCTACCCCAGAAAAGTATTGGATGTTACAGGAATTATGCCATTAAGCTTTTTAGCTTTTTTGGTTGTAGGACTTGAACTCTGGGCTTGAGCATTGTCCTTGAGCTCTTCAGCGCAAGGTTAGTGCTCTACTCCTTGAGCCACATCACCACTTCCAGTTTTCTGGTGGTTAATTGGAGATAAGAGTCGCAGCCTTTGAACTGTGATCCTCAGATCTCAGCCTCTCGAGTAGCTAGGATTACAGGCACGAGCCACCAGTGCCTGGCTGCCATTATGCTTTTTTTTTTTTAACCACAACACTCAATTCAATGTCATCTTGAGTTAGAAGTGTTAACATTTAGTGACATGCAAAATTCAAGCCTTGAGCAAGAATGTTAGAAATATGGAGAAAAGCAATCCAGACTAAATGGATTAAACTCAAACCAAGTCTGCTTAGTCATATAAGAAAAGGAAAGAAGACCTGTCTCTAGTATCAACATTATTAGGATAGTTTCTGAAAATGAACTTTTATTCTGAATTGAGGCTGCTCTTGGTAGCAGGGAGAATTAGTGACTTATTCTATCAGCATTTGCAGATTGTAACAATTACTTGTGTTGAAGTCTCAAAGTCTAACTAGTAGTTAACAAAAAAAACTTGAAAACAAAGCACTTATGGTCACATAGAAGTGAATCTAGGAGACACATGGAGAAGTTATTGCCTTTGACAAATGTGACCTTAGCCATTACATACTAAAATTGGTTCAGTTCTTGTTGTTTTGGGCACTGTGACACAAATACAACTAATTATGACATGCCTATAATTTATGACACTTATAACTCAGTTTTCTCTTTATGGCTCTGATACTTGTTGCTACTAAATCACTTTGTCAAACATTCAAGTACTCAGATCAAGATCGTACTCAGATCTGTAAAGGTACCAATTACCAGGGCCTTTTCACTTCTTTTGTGGGTATTCTGATCAAAATTTCTCTTTAACTCTTTTTTACCTTTTGGAAAATGAAAACATCAAATATTTCTCCTCCTTTTTTGTTATTTTCATATTCTGGAAGCTTCTGTTCTTCATTCTCCCAATAGCAGTGTTTCAAGATTGTAAGTTTATTCTGCCATATGAGATTTTCCATTCTGTCTGCCCGGATGCTGGGAGCTGACTTCTGGAAAAGACATGAAACCCAAGACTCATGTAAATTATGATACACAGAACATCTCATAAGTGGGTTCTGGGACTTTGTTTCCAAAAGTTACAAGGGACAGTGCTATCAGGTTTGTTAGTGGTCCCAAATAAAATATAGAAAGATAGAGAATATTTTTGTAACAGAAAAGAAACAAAGGCATTTTTAATTGAGAATCATAGCTATGAAGGAAAAAGTTCGAAGGTAGTTGAAATTGGGTAAATTAGACTTTGTTATAATTCTGTTACAAGGATGGAATGAGTTTGTATTTGTAAACAGCTTAAGAATGGTGTTGGGCAGACTAAAATTGCTGTGTAAGCCCTAGTTCTGTGGCTACTTTTGTTATCATCTGGTTTTGACTGTAATGAGAAAAGCTACTTGAAAGAAGAGAGGGGCTAGGCTAGGGAATATGTTTTTGTCTCCTTCTCCTTTTATTGGTTTCTAATTTTAAGCAGTTGCACAGAAAGGTTGCAATTCAACAAGATTATGAATACAATTTATCTTGACTCCTTCTATGACTGGTTGTCCACCTCTCCCAGTCTTTCTTCTTTGGAACTCAAATTTCTCTTCATCTCTCTTATTTTTATCCTCCAACCTCTCTCTCTGCTTGGTGTTTGCAGATATTAGGTAATGATATCAGTGTACTTTTGTGGACTATGATGTCACATTCCAGTTATGTATTTTTCTGAGTTTATGGATAATGAACTTAAAAGAGCATAGACCAAAAATGGAAATTAATTTCTCTTTTTTTCCCATTGGTGTATGAGCACATCCAAACATGTACATGTGTGTAAATCCTCTTTCAAACAGAACACACTAAGAGTTTAGACATATATATTGATATAAAAACAATCCATGGTCATTGTAGGGGACTATGGGACAAAATTAGGCATTTACAAGATGGGCATAAGTCTATGCTATTATGGTTTGTTTAATATTAATTGCAGGAGAGATGAAAGCTTCTGGCATGAGAGAGTGGAACACATTTTAAAATCTCATGCCAGTCATGAAGACATATTATTCTGTGCATTCAAATTTGTAATGCATATCGTAATTGCAGGAGCAGGGAGCATGCGAAGGGAGAAATTGCCTTTCCTGCAATTGTATTTTGATATCACCCAGAATACTTGTGAGAATCAATGAGTGTCTATGACCTGCCATGTTCCTGTTAAGTGATGCTGGCACAGGAAACCCAGCTAATCCCCTGGCAGCCTTGTGTGAAGTATTTAGGAAGCCCAGCATGTCCTTGCTCCAAACTTACGTCGGACCCAATGCCAGCCTCTGGCTATTGGCTCTTCATTGTGCCGTGGTGAATTTCTGGCCTCAACTGAGTTGCAAGGATTACTGAGCCAGGGACACGTGGTGATTCTGTGGTTCTCCTGCAAGGCCTGGATATGTTCACCTTCACAAATTGGCCAGTGGTCACACCTGTAACTCTAGCTACTCGGGAGGCTGAGCTCTGAGGATGGTGAGTCGAAGTCAGCCGGAGGAAAAAAGTCTGTGAGACTCTTATCTCCAATTTACTACCATCAAGAGCCAGAATTGAGCTGTGGTTTGGTGATAGAGCACTAATCTAGAGCAAAGTAGCTCAGAGATAGCACCTAGGCCCTGAGTTCAAACACCATGACCTGCAACTCCTCCCCCCAAAAAATATTCCCAGTCCAGCAAGCATAGACCAGGAGGCCATTCCAAGTAGTTGCTACTCAATTATATTGAAAATGCATTAGAAAAAGAATACTATCACTGGAAAAGAACATATTCTCAAATAAAAATCTACTTAGTAAAAGTAAAATGTAAGAAGAACACTTCATAGCTTGAATCCTGGTTCTGTGACTTCCTTATTGTGTGGTCACTAAGTAGTTATTAACTGTAGTTTTCTGATTTGGAAAATATATCTGCCTGCTAGGGTTACTGTTGGATTAGGCTAAGCTAATACAGGCCATACCACTAAGGTAAATATCAACCAACTAGACTGTCGATGTAAACAAACAAGGAACAAAGTACTACCTAAATCTGACTTTAAATATTAAAAGTGTGATATTCTTTACCGCTCGTTGGGATAGTAATAGTTGGACCAATTATAACATTTCCCCCCTCAAGAATGTAGACTTAACATCTGTATAGTTTAGATTAAAAAATTAAAAACTAGTTTCTGAAAGTTTAATCTTTTTTTCTTTTCTTTTCTTTCCTTTTTGTTATCAAAGATAGAATTGATCCTTGTTTCCAGATCCTAACGTTTCAATATTTCCTACTAAAGTGCTTCACATTTCACTTAGTCAATGTATGTGCATATGCAAAACTCAGACAGGATATCCTTGTGTGTGTTTTTCTCCGTGCCCACATGGGACAGTGACAGCATTGAGGGCGGCCAGCAGCCCTGGGGATACCTTCAAGGGCTGTCAGTTAGAGTTGTGGGGCCATCCGATGGTGAAAGGGCATGGGCAGAGACCATCCTCAAAGTGCAGGCCTTTAAGAGGGTAGGAAGGGCGGAGGACGGGGGCGGGCGTTGTGGGAGAAGGAGAGAGGGTAGGGTAGGACAGAAGTTGACACTGGGATCAGCAGGTCAGGTCAGGAGCAGGTGGCTGCATCGTTTCCAACTGGAGAGAAAGGCCCACAGTGTGGGAGCCAACTGGATCAGGCTGGTCTGAGCTTCAGGTCCCATGAAGAAATGGTTTGATTAGGTCACCTGACCTTTTCTGTCTTGGTTTCCTCATCTGTGAAATGGTGATGATGGTGGCTCGCATCTCCGAGGATTACTGGAGCAATGGCATCTAGGGAGCTTTGCATACCTCCTGGCTCACACATAAGCCCTTAATACATGTCAGCTAATAAATACTGCCCTTCTTGCTGTGCTGGGAGTTTCTGAGTCCCTTCTGCAGACTGGGCTTTCTTCTCAGAGGTTTGTCCCTAGAGAAAGGGGAAGAACATGTTGAGTAGGTTTAGAAGAGCTGTATTTCCCAAGAGGAGCAAGAGTCATAGCTCTTGAATGTGTGAAACTCTGTGACACAGAAACCCTTTCACCAATAACAGATGAAACTGTGATAAACAATTTGTTAACACCTACAACTGCACTTTGATTAGTCATGTCAGATAAAATGACAGGCACCTAATTAAACTTGAATTTTAGATAAACAATGAGCACTTTTCAGTGCAAGTATACCTCAGATATTACATAGGATATACTAATGCTAAAATATATTCTCTCCCTCCCTCCTTCCCTTTGTCCCTCCTTTCTTTTTTTTGCCAGTCCCAGGGACTGAACTCAGGGCCTGAGCACTGTCCTTGGGCTTTCTCAAGGCTAGAGATCTACCACTTGAGCCACAGCACCGCTTCTGGCTTTTCTCGGAATTGAACCCGGGTCTTTGTGCATGCTAGGCAAGCACTCTACCACTAGGCCGAACTCCAGGCCCTCTTTCTTTCTTTCTTCCTTTCTTTCTTTCTTCCTTCCTTCCTTTCTTTCTTTCTTTCTTCCTTCCTTCCTTCCTTCCTTCCTTCCTTCCTTCCTTCCTTTCTTTCTTTCTTTCTTTCTTTCCTTCTTTCTTTCTTTCCTTCCTTCCTTCCTTTCTTCCTTCCCCTCTCTCCCTCACTCCCTTTTTCCTTGCATCCTTCCTTCCTTCTCCCTCCCTTCCCTTCCTCTCTCCCTCCCTCCCTCCCTCTCTCCCTCCCTTCCCTTCCTCCCTTCTTCCTTCCCTTCCTCTTTACTTTCTTTGTTCCTTTCCTTCTTTGGTGCTAGTCTTTAGGTTTGAATTCAGACTCTGGATTTTGTCCCCGAACTTTTTGGCTTAAGACTGATGCTGTACCATTTGAACCACAGCTCTTGTTTTGTTAGTTAACTGGAGATGAAAATCTTATAGCTCCTGCTCTGGCTGGCTTTGAACTATGATCTTCAGATCTCAGCTTTCTGAATAGCTAAGATTATAGGCCACTGGTACTCAGCAGTTTCTACTATATTTTACTAATCTAATAATACCTGGAATCTTCCCTAAGCACAAGAAAATCATAACATAAAACCAGTAAAATTATTGAATGAGGATTATTGTTCTTATGAAAATATATTTTAAGTTATTTAAAAATGTATATATATGAAAATATATCTATGCAAATACACATACATAAATATATACAAATTTGTTTTTATTTGTAAAGTAAGACCTTCCTTCTGATTTTACATCTCTAAAAGAAATCTATTCTATTGGAAATACAGATGAATCTGAAGTCCTGCCTCTAACAGTAAAAATTTACACTGACTTGAAATAAAAGTTTTGCAACTCTAGAAACGTGGTAAAAATGGATGGGCAATTAGATGCTTAAAATCATTATTTGTTAAAATTATGATTTGTGATAGTTTTGTAACTAGCATTCTGAAACCATACATCAAACTAGCCCACAGATGAAACAACACTGTAATTAGGGAAACAAAAGACATGATAGTATTTCTCACATTTTGCTCAATTTTTTTTCAGCCTAAAATAACAGGAAAAGAAATTTGGGGAATCTGATCCATTTGCATTTTTGTCTTTTTATTTATCTTAAATGGCAAATGGGTCTTCTGCAGTATTTCACAGGCTTTGTTTATCTCCCAAGATGGAAGGCAGTGTTACTCTGTTGCTTTGCAGCTCTTTGAATTTCCTTTCACTCTGGGAACTTCTCTCTCCCCTTTGGTAAAATAATAATTAGATTAGGACCAAACAAAATAGTGCTCAAATAAGGAAAAGAAAGGAAAGTAGTTTTCTTCCACATGGGCTTGATAAATGACTCTATTGGTTTTCCTGAATGAGTAAATTATCTGATGTTAAGAGGTCGCTATGTTTATTTTTGATTGTTGTGACTGTTGCTATTATAAAATTTCAAACTGTGAAAGAAACATTGGAATTCTTACAGATTATTGAATCCATTTCTATAGGAAAAGATAATGAGCAGAAGCCAAAATAAATCTCAGCAGTGTATGTTTTTATACCTTAATAATTTTGTGGTTCTTTGGGTATCAGGAAGTGATTGAGTAGTTTTTGGTAGTTTTTATGCAATTGTAATTCAATTCCCCATCATTTCACCTTTAACCTCCATTGTAAATGTATTTTTAATTTTTTTTCTTCTTAAAAGATCATTGTATTTTATTGTTAGGATAATGTAAAGATTTAATTTTAAAAGATTTCATTAACACTGATTTTTTACATCATATTTCAAATGTCATGTTTAACAAACAAGTATTCAAGAAAGGAATCTCTATATGCAATCACTGGTACATAAATTTTAGAACATAATTAAAATTAAGTTGTGTTTGAATGTCAGATATATATGTATATATATCGATCTATATTATATAACATTATGTCTATAAAGTACATATCCCATCATAGATTTTTATGTGTATGCAATTATATTTATATCTCCAAGATCTTGTCATTGACCTTGAGGACCTGAATATTGAATCATCACTTTTGTACTGTTTCCATCTAATATCTACATATCCAGGAGACCTTGTTCCTTTTGTTCCTTTGGTCTTGACTTATCTCACTCAACATGATTCATCCCCTTCTCAGTGAATTCCATTATTTTATCTTGTCTGTTGGTTATGTAGAATTCCACTGTGTATATGTACCACATTTTTGTATCCATTCATCTGTAGTGAGGCATCTGGGTTGTTTCCTTGGCTTGGCTATTGTGAATAGTGCAGTGATGAACTGTAAATGTATCTTTTAAATAAACCTTACTTTTTGGCCTAGATGATTTTTTTAAAATAATGAAATGAAAGGGAATGTAAAAATTCTAAATTAATCAGACATTTGAAAAATCAACTTACACACTTGCATTTCTCAAGAGATTTGCAAAATACTTATAAACTAAAAATCAAGTTATTTCACAAAAAGAACAACTGAGCTCTGTGCCTCGTATCTATATTTTCAGCTACATAAAAGACAGGAATCTGCAGAGGTTCAAGTTCAACTTGGACAAAAAGCTAGAGATCATTCCCAAGGGCTTGCCTGTCATCTCAGCTCCTCTGAAGGTGGTAGAGGATCATGATCAACTCAAGTAAAACTTGATGCTTCATATAAAATAACTAAAGTTAAAATGGGCTGGGGACATGGCTCAGATGGTAGAGTACCTGCCTAGAAGTGTGGCAGTGTGAATTCAAACCCAGTACGTACACACACACACACTCACACACACACACACACACACACACACACACACACACGTGTATTATATATATATGTATACATATGTGTGTATATGTACATATATAGAGAATAGAGAGAAAGAGAGAGGACTATCATTGATGGTTAATCATAATTTTATATTCTTGAGAAAGACTTTTTTGGCTAGTCCTGGGGATGGCACTCAGGACCTGAACACTGTCTTTGGGCTTTCTCAAGGCTATTGCTCTACCACTTGAGCCTCAACACTATTTTTATCTTTTCTATGTATTTGGCACTAGGGAATTGAACCTAGGGATCCATGCATGCTAGGCAAGCACTCTACCACTAGTTCACCCTCCCAGCTCCAGACTTCATTTTTTGTCTGTATGTTCTGGTATAGAGTTTTGAACTCAGGGTCTTGAATCTATTCCTTACCCTTTTTGCTCAAGGCTTCAAGACCTCTACAACTTGAGTCATACCTCTTCATCCAGCCTGGAATGACTTTCAACTGTGATCCTCAAATCTCAGCCTCCTGAGTACCTAGTCTTACAGGTGTAAGCCTTGAGGGTCTTGGCTTAACAGCCTTCTTTGTAGCCTAATAAGATAACAGACATTGTCATGTATTTCTTATTCCTGATGAAATAAAAACAAATGATTCATAGAGATGAAGACGATGATAGAATGAGACTTCACTGGCACATAGAAAGATCTAGAATTCAGGACTTCTGCAAGCCTTTGTTACACTGAGTAGTTGATGCTTTGTGAACTTACTGTGCTATCATGAATGATTTATAGAGGCGAGAAGGACTATTTATTTAACCCACAGGCTCTATTTTTGTTTGCTAGCAGAGAAAGTGGCTTACAGGAAAGCTGTGTTCAAGACTTAATGCTATGTCCCTATATAAAATAAACTTCAGTGCCAGCTTTATAACAGTAGAGATGTAGTCTGTTTTATTTACTACATTATCTGCAGCAACCTTACACAGAGCTTGTAGCAGGATGGATTGCACAGTATTTGCTGAATGAAGATATGAAGACTTGGTTGCTCCAAGCCAGATGTGCACAGTTTCATTTCACTTCGGAATTCTCTCTCACCCAGAACAAGAAAGTCCTAGTCCATCAATTCCTTAGGGCTTGCCCATTACTTGACCAAGATTTGTATCTGCTGCTCTGAGATGAAGATAAATAACATTCATCTGGGTACATCCTTGCAGTTTATAAAACGCCAGCTCTCTTTTGGTGCTAAGATCGAATATTTCCTAGTTGAAACCTTTGATTTCCTTTGCCTGCTCTGGTGTTGTGAACTGTTAATAGCAAGAGCTCCTTTAAAAGGGGAGAAAGGCCCTCAGAATGATGAGATGGAAAAAACTGATACTCTTTGAATTCAGAACTAGTGCATACAAAATTTCGTTTCTGTGGTAGATATTGTATTGAAATTTGAAAAGAAATGACATTAAGGAATCACAGTATAAGAACTGAAATTTATGTTTGGGAGATTCTGTGTTCCAGAATCTTAAGGTAGGTAAAGTGACAGACATGCAAACAAGACGAACTCATAAATAAAATGACACTTGGCTTCTAAATATCCAAGTAGGAGTTAAAGCTGCACATATCAGACTTAGCTGTACAGAGGGATGGGGGTTGAAGAGAAGTAGAAATATGCCAGATCAAGCTGTCCTATTTGGGAGTGATGGAATAAAAAGCTCCTTGCAAGTGGGAGTGATTACATATTCCAAAAGAGAGAAGTTTGAGATTACAAAGCTCATCTCCGACATTGCAAATTTGCTAACAGGACTGGAAGATAGATTACATTAGAGAGAGTGCTTGATAAGCAAGGGAATGATATTATCATTTAAAATGCCTTTTATACTACAGAAAGAAGAAAGTAATGGGCCTGAAAGTATCATAATCATAGATATCTTTTTTTTTCTCAAAATCTGGTGGTTTTGCCCCAAAATAAAAGGCTGGATACAAATCTTGGAGGCTGTTTTACTCTTTGCCTTAAAGAAATCTAACATATCCTGACTAAAATACTGATAGAAAATGTTAGTAATAATTGATATGAGCCAAATGCCAACCCATAGACTTTATTATGCATAATTTTCAATCTCTACATCAACCTCATTGACTCGCTGTCATTACTAGCTCCATGGGAGAGGTGCACAAAGTTAGGTGGGGAGAAGTTAATGAACTTGGTCTAGCTTTTAGGCCAGTAAAGGCAGGAGTCCATACAGCAGGCTTCAGAGGTGATATCTTGAGGATATATAGATGCCTAAACTCCCAAATCTTCCAATTTATTGTGTCTGTCTTAGCTGGCTGTACAAGGCACTTAAGCCCCTGTCTCAAATCTAACTTGGTCATTTCTGATCATCCATAAAGTGTGTTTCGTGTCAAGCCCCAGAACCATCTTCTTATGGTCTTTCACACTGGACTGGTTCTTAGGTGAGTCCAGGCTTGTCTGTGTCCTAGCTTAGGCCTGTGCTGGAACAGCCATATCATTGGTCTCTACAGATCTCTCTGAGGATTTGATCAGGCTTTGAATGGCCCCTTCTAGCCTGCCAGCTGACACTATCCTGCCCTATACTTCTAGTTATATATAGATGCAAATATTAGTTTATAGATTAAAAAGTGGAATTGACATAATCCTTCCTTTACTTTTCTTGCATTGTCTTCCATTCTTCCTCTCATATTGGAAGAGAGAAAAAAGGGGACACTTTCTCCCCAGGTTGACTCATTAGAAAAGGCACAAAATAGCCTTCTAGAACATCTTGCACTAACTTGGAAATGTAATCTCAGCGAAAGTTAAGTGAACAAGGTTTTGTTTTAGTTCAGACCAACAGGAGAAATAATTTCCAAATTTCTACTATACTTAAACTTCAGGCATGACACTATTTCGTGACACTATTTCATCAGAGAAGACTTTATTAATCCCCCCACACCTAATTAAGTCAGTACTGGGCGGTCTAGTTCTTGTTTTACTTGTACAGAACACATCTGTCTACAATTAAATAATTAAGTGGAGTCATTGAGGGTTCAATATTTATCTATTTTGATTAAATGGTATCTGCTTAAGGGAAGGAATACTTAAGAAAAAATCCTAGATGCAATGGTAGTAGTATCTGTCAGTGCTGAGGATACATCCTTAAGGCTGACAGACTCTCAAATAAATATAACAAACAATAATCAAACAAAATGATAAGAGTGGCATCTGGCTTAATTCACTCTAGGAATGAATATAAATAGTGGTATTACTTGAGAGGGGCTTCTGGTCTAAAAACTGGAACCACTGGAAATGCCTTGCTTTCACACCTAGCCTTAAAGGAGGCTTCAATCAATTTTTAACACTGGTAGTTTTCTTCAGTTGATAGCAACTGATGCAAGAGAGTGGTGGTTTTTTTTTTAATTTAGTTCAAATGGAGCCTCTCCATATTATTTTTTTCTTAGTTGTTTCTAAATGACAATTTCAACAAATTCTGCACCAATTGCTTGCTGTGAGTGATTTGTAGAAAGAAGGCTTGTACCTTATCGTTAGTGATAACTCCAAATAGCTTTCTAATACCTGATCTCTTGCAGTTCTTAAAGAGCACAGTTCAGACTGCGTGATCTGAAGATCCTTTAAATAACTACAGACTGTATGAATATGGTTCTTGGCATATTTGCTAATTCATATCTCTGCTCTGACTCACCAATGGTCTCATTTGGCAGAACTGTATCTTTTAAGAGCAGAGCCCTCAGGAATCTTTAGGAATTATGAGCTCCATCTAAAAATGAATTGGAAGTTCCTGCTCTTTTGATGGTAAGGATCAAATCTCTGTGACTTGAATAAATACACATCCTAGAAAACAATCTAGACTACTCATCAGTGTCTAGCTTCTGGATTATTTAAATATCAATAGATAGGATTTCCACCCTAATATCAATTAAAATCATTTTATTTCAACTTGAAGTGCAGAAGTACTTTTTACAATGTTTTCCTCTTCGGTTCCTTAGTGACTCACATTGGTATAACAACTGACATTTAATAAGCCATGAAACACTCAGCCTGCTTGGCAGGAGACCTGAAATAATATGATAGACCCTTAGAGTAGAATCTGGAGGACTAATTTGTCTAAGGTTTCTTTAAAGGTCAAAGGGGAATCTAGGAGGTCAAAAGATATCTTCACGTGTGTCTGTGGGTTGTTATT
Organism: Megascapheus bottae; assembly: GCF_031878675.1. Taxonomy (NCBI): domain Eukaryota; kingdom Metazoa; phylum Chordata; class Mammalia; order Rodentia; family Geomyidae; genus Megascapheus; species Megascapheus bottae. Next base: position 9,127,933 of record NC_143531.1, on the reverse strand, counting down.
ACAACTCACTGTCTATCTTAGTTCAGTTATGCATTTCTCACACATGCATCACATCCATATACCCCCCTACCCCCAAAGACCTTCCCATATCTATGGCCAAACCGCACATAGTATAGATACACTATAGATACCACAGGCATACATAACTCCCTCCTGCCCGCTGAACCTCTATCACAGCACTGACACACCACACAAACCTCAAGACACAACACACACATATTATACCACTCAACACACATATTACACCATACAACATATAACCCTGCCTACCTACCAAATCCTGGCCACAATGCTACCATTTCCCCCTCTCATATTTGTATCCTTCTGACATACAGTTCATACCACACACACACACACACACACACACACACATATGCATAAACTACTCACATCATAGCACACACACACACACACACACACAATACCAGTACTACAGATACACACAACACCTAATTTATTCATCTACAAAAATAATGGTCTTTGGCCTTACCCAGGAAGTGGAAAGGAGGCCAGTGAAATGAAAATTAATCCATGCGGTTTCTCCATGGTCCTTTGGTCTAATAAATGCCTTTATCTTTTGCCCTAACTTTATGATCATTCTTTTTTATGTGAGGAAAGGAGTTGTAGAGATTCTTGCACTTTTTTTTTTGATACCACCTGGCACAAACTATCCTTTCTTTCATGCCTTCCTTCTCCTCTGATGGGCTTGGGCTGAGCAGATAGGCAGGCTTGTTGAGAGTGTAGTTGTAGATGTAGTCAAGTCACTATAGAGTCCATGGAAGGGAAATGTAGCTGGGGAGTGAGCCAGCATTGAAAACCATCACACTGGAGTCACCATTACCTGCTGTTTTGTTGGGCTGGATCCACAGAGGGCATGCTGTGGTTTTCATTTGAAAAGCAAATCTCCTTGGCTTCTGCTGGGACAGATCCAAGGGCAGAGATAGAAGAAAAGCTCTAAAGGGAAGTGGCCCTAATGCTTATGGCTTCAGCTGGCACAACTTCAAAACATTTCAGAAGATCGTGTTCCAAGGAGATATTGCAGGGTAGCTAACACTAGTATACTAGTAAGGGCTGTTCAAATAGATTTAATGGGGCTCTATGGGAGGGAAAATCAGAGGAATAGAGAATGGACAGAAACAGCAATATCAACAACAAAAACCTCTTGTCAATAAGCTATTGCATGACGCAACCACACTACAGACCTGTAAGCCAGCAAAATCCTCCAAATAGCAGAAACTATCTCTAAAAGAGCTCAGAGGAGTGCATAGGTGCTTCTTTAGCTTCCACTGGACATGTTTGTGACAGGTGAGGAGAGAAGCGTCAGAGTTGATTCTGGAAAGGTTTCTAATTGAAAGAGGTCTGTATCTATTGGGTTCTAGTTTTGTTAGCTAGCCCTATAAGACTAGTATGTCACATCTTAAAACCTGCCAGCATTTATCCAACTAATCCTTTCTTGATGAAGATAAACTTTTTTTATTTGGTGGTTTTCTTCCCTGTATTACATGGTAGCCACACCATGTGGTTGAAACCTCAGGAGAAGATGAAGCAGATGTGAACAGATGTAATTAATCAGCAATGTATAATAACCTCTCTGAGGTGTGTGTGTGTGTGTTTGTGTGTGTTTCAAAGTTACTAAATACTTATAATTTAGGGAAAATCTGTGGTCATTTTTTATGTTTTCTTTAAAACATATCTGTTCATAACATTTGCCACTTTGAAATTATACTTTTTGCCAGTAAGTTGAGTTCTTTATGTATGCTGGATATTAATCCCCTGTTGGACACATATTTTCTCTGTTAGACTTGTTGACTCTTCTCTCTTGGTTGTTCCTTGTGTGCAATCTCATTTGTTTAGTTTGTTTTTAGTTCCTTGTGCTTTTGAGGCCGTAGGCATTTTTTCCCCCATACCAGTGTCTTGAAGTGTCTCTTCTATATTGTTTTCTAGTAGTTTCTTAGTTTGTGATATTTAATTTAAATCTTCAACTCATTTTCCTTTCTTTCCTTGAGTGCTTTTGTTTGGTGGTACTGATTTTGGTAAACTCAAAATCTTTTGCTTACAACATAAATTTATATTAAGTCAATCATAATAATAATGCCAATTTTGTGGGACAAGAAAACATTGCCTGTTATGGGATAGACACATATTCCTTCTGTGCTTCTCCTTGCTGCCTGTGGCCATCTGCCTATATTGATAATTGTATGTGACCTGTGAATGATATTATAAATATCCAAACGACTCTTGGCAGAAAAAGGTTCCCCTTTCCTAAAAGGCTGTTTTGAATTTCTTTTCTATCAGGGCTCAATGATTGATCAGTAAATGGCAAAGATCAGATACATCTGTAGCTTAAATTTTATGAAACAATTAAGAGTTGTTGAGGTGAGACATTATGGAAGGCTATAGAACTATATATATATATATATTAAATATTTCTAGGAGTTTTTTTCCCTGATGATTTCAAAGTTCATGATTGGTGTCTTTTATTGTCCCTTGTGGACTAGAAATGAAAAGTTACTGACTGACTGCAGTAGATTTACTGAAGTGAGAAGTGTGTGTGTGTGTGTGTGTGTGTGTGTGTGTGTGTGTGTGTGTGTGTTGGGGGGGGTCCTTAATGATGCCTGGAATGGATTGGGAAGGTTTACAGGGTCTGTTAACACCCATGTGGCTCTCAGCTGTATCAGGCACAAGATAAAGAGCAAGAGTTAAAATCTAGACTAACCACCACTGGTGACAAAAATCATCTATCCCTTTACCAGGGAGCATTTCTTTACTAATCTCTTATAGGTGGAAAGAGGATAAGATAAAAAAAATGGGTCTTGGTAAGTCTTAGATCTCTCTCTGTTTTCTGTAAATGTAAATAAACTTTTCATAAACATTTTATTCATTCACAATCTTATTGATGACTAGAACACTTTCCGAGACCGAGTGCATACTCAGACTGAAGACCCTCCCGGCCTTCTGCCAACACAGGTTACCCCCTCCCCCCCCCCCCCGCCTTGTAGTTTTGTTCTGATCCTTACTCTGGCTTTTAGAAGGTCCCTTTGACATCTGAGCTCATCTGAAAAGTCCCTTCTAACCTAATTGCTTTCTCTAAACGTCTTTCCATTTTCTCCTACATGTGAGTCCTAGTTGATATGGGTAAGAGTATCTTCCAGACCCTTTTCCTGGATGGCTACCTGCTTTAATCTGAATTATTAAAAAAAAAAAAAGCACAAAGAAAGACAGATGAAGGGAGAAGTAAGGGGTGTGATCTTTTTTCTTTGTCTTTTTGTCTCAAAGTTGGCACTCTACTGCTTGAGCCACACTTGCATTTTTTGATGGTTAGTTGAGCTAAGAGTCTCTTGAATTTATGTACCCAGGCTGGCTTTGAATTACAATCTTCAGATTTCAGCCTCCTGAGCAGTTTAATATAACTCTCATAAACCCAGCACATGGCATTGTTAGAACTTCTTTAAATCTCTTGAATAGAATGGAAAAAAAAAACAAAAAAAGTTGAAGTCAAAAATATAGTATCTATATCCTTCAGATACTGTTATTCTTACTTGGGAAATTAATTTGTTCTAAATACAATATGATTAAAAAATAATCGCAGGCAAGAACAATTTTGTATGAAATCATACATTCCTATGTCAGGGTAAATAAAGTAGATACGCAGCTATGTAAAACATCCTTCTTCAGCCTGTTAGTGGAGTCATATCTGTTTAAATAAGTTGAAGTTTGTAACTTGGTAGGAACAACAAATTCAATTTCAAAGTGAGCTGATCCTCACAATTTTTGTATCATAAAGCTATATAGTGTCATATCATTATGCTTTTTTTCACATAATTTTTATTGCAATTAATAGAAGGGTTACCTTATATTCACCAGACAGAAGGTGCATTACTTCATACCCTCCCCATCCCCGCCCCTCATCTTGTTTTCCCCCTTCCCTATCCTATTTCAAATAACCAGTTAAACATATATACAATATATCAGATAACAAGGTAAAATACTATAACAATATGACATAACCAAGGGACAGCAAAAGAGATGAGAGATAACATAGTACAACATAGGAAAATAACCACTCATTATATGGCTATTGTTTCTATTTCCTGGAGGTCCTTTCATTTGGTATCATCCTATATGCATTATGCTTTTATTTTCTAATGATACAAAGCACCCAGCAATAGGAAAGAGACCATTTGCTGGCTTTTTATTGTGATGCCCACTCATCTACACCTAGCAGTGTGTAGACCACATGCGTTGTAGATTACCCCCTGAGGAAAGTGCCTATGTTGTCAGCCCAGGCCATGCTGTGCAATGTCAACCTGTTGGCAAATTATAGCTGTGCCTGCAGCCAGGTCAGTCAGCTGAGATGAAAATGTCAATGTGAGATGGACGCTTTATGTTGCTAGGGAAAAAGTAAAGATGACACGGTTGATACAGGACCATCTACATTGTAACCAGTAGCCCCTGTTCTGATGGCTCACAAAGGGAATTTGAGACAGATACTTTGTACAAGGTTAAACTATAAACAAAGAAACAAAAAAAAAAACCCAGATTCTTGGCTTAAAACAAGGACACACAAACACTAGGGTCTTCTTAAATGAGAGTCTTGTCTTCTTTCATTTTTATGGAAAGTTTATCTTTGTCTTGATGGATGATAACTTTGGTAGATGCAGATTTAATTCAATTAAATGTTGTCTTTTGTAGCTACCACTTTTAAAAATGATAATCTGTAGGAAAGGGCCTGTTAAATTAGAACATGTCTAAGTCTTTAACTAAAAGGACAATAATTTGGCATGGTATCTGTGGCTGATGTCATCATCCTGATATCTGGGAGGCTTTGATTTAGAGAGCTTCAGTTAGAACGAGTCTTGGCAGAAAAGTCTTCAAGACTCCATTTCCAGTTCTCTAGCAATGGTCTAGTTTGGAGGTACGGCTCAAGTCATGAGCACCAGGATAGCACGCAAGTCAAGTGAGTGGCTCTGAGCTGAAACCACAGTACTACCAAAATAAGGAATATTTTGCCAACAACATGAATAATTTTTAAGCATGGTAATTTACACACTAGAATTAGGAAGTGAATTGAAAGATGGAAGACGATTTCTAAACATGCCAACAACACAGTGTAAACATATTTCTTAATTTTAGCTAGCCTTATTTACTTCACAAAATTAGTCTAGTATCTGTTTTAAAATCATGTCTTGCTATTAAGAGTAATAATCCCCTATTAGTTAAAGACGTTAAAAAACATGAGCTGCTGAAAGTCGTTTAATCTAAACTTGATGTAATCTTAGAGTTAATAATGAGTATTAAAAAATTAACACATGAATCCTTGTTTGATATTTACTCCCTGACATCAAGGCTATGGTCGCTAGGATTAATACTCTGTCGTATCAAAACTGAGCACAATAGTATTGTACATAGTTATGTGACCATAACATGAACATATTGTTCAAATTTAAAAAAGGCATAATTCTTTTTTTTCATATTTTCAATGTAATTAATAGAAGGGTTACATTATAGTCACCAGATAGAAGGTACATTATTTCACATACATTGATACCCTTTCTCACGTCTTGGTCCCCACTTCCCCCCTCCACCCCTGCCCCTCAGCTTGTTTTCCTCCCTTCCCTATCCCACTTCAAATAACCAAATATGCATATATACAATATATCAGATAACAAGGTGAAATACTGTAACAATATGAGATAACCAAGGGACAGCAAAAGAGATGAGAGATAACATAGTACATTAAGGACAACAATCACTTGTTATATGGCTTTTGTTTCTATATCCTGGAGGTCCTTTCATTTAGCGTCATTCTATATGGCTTTATATATCTAGGTTTTGTTCTACTGTAAATCTCTGCTGGGAGAATCCAAGGTTTCTACTGATTATGACAAATGAGGGAAACCATTGAGCCTATGTTCCTTTGAATCTGGCTTACTTCACTTAATATGATTTTTTCTGAGTAAAAAGACGTAATTCTCCTAGTGGCCAATCCAACATCTCATCACCCTTGCTTTCTGGCTTTCTTCGTATCAGCCGTGAAGTGAAGGAAGTAGTATGAGCACGCCAAGTATGAAAGTGGCTCTACTCATCGGCTATCATTGGTCGATGAGATTTTTTCATGAGCACATTCAGTGTTTACTATGGTACGATTAGTCACTAGCAATATAATAACACAGACGTAAAGACCGAAGCAATTTCCCAAGGTCAAAGAGCTAAAGTCAGTGTTTGAACCCAGGCTCCAGTGTCTGTGCTTCTATCCAGCATATTATTCTTTCTTTCACAAGATCTAATACCCAGATCCCCAATCATTATTCCCCTAAATCTTATGTGTGTATCTGTGTGTGTGTGAGAGAGAGAGGGGGGGGGGTTCTGTCATTCATAAATACCATCCTCACTGAATTTCTCTCGCCAACACCATTTAGTATTGTTGTCATGGACTGCTTCTTCAATAACCTGGTTTAAATTCTCCCTTGCCTCAGGGAGAGACAATTCATCTTTTCCTTTTTTTTTTTTTTTTGGTGGGGAGAATGGGGAAGACCCTTCCCATTCTCTATAAGGTTGTACACTTTCCCCCGTGAACTTTAACATAAAAGTTGTCTCCTAGAAATATATCTGATCAGCAGCTGTGCTGAATGGTAAGTTGAAGGCAAGCCAGTGGGATCAGTGTTATCTGCACCCCCCAGGCAGTGCCCTTCCCAGTGGGTTTGCCCTTCCAAGCAGGCTTCCTGGGGCCTGACAGAGAAGAATAACCCCTATTCTGTGGCAGCAAGCAGGACAAGTGCTACTCCTTGCCAGCCTCTGCTCCTGGCTGTTCAAGGCTTAACTGTCCCAGGCCAGGCAAGATGCCCTGATGGCTTAAGCAGTAGATCCACTAGCACACCTGTAATCCATTCATGGCCCACATCAATTGAAAAGCGCTGGCATCGTCGGCGGGAAAGGAGCCAAGTTTACAGAGTAATATTTGAAGGAGATTAATCTGACAGTAGTTATGTATGTGGACAGAATGTCTGGGGCAAGAAACTAAAAAAGAGAAGTGATTACTAGAGTCCAGGTGTGAAGCAATGAATACCTCTGATGACACGTCAGGATAACAATCAAGGGAGGGCAGTCCAGAGAGGCAAAGCTTGATGGAAAACAGAGGAAGAAAAACAATATCCCAGTACTGAACTTGGGTATGATGGGTCCACTCAGAAGGCAAGGAAGAAAGTAATCCCTGGGCAGGGATGGAAGGAAGATGTCAAGCTGGGCTGTACACATGCAGATAGAGGATGGCAGACAAGTTGCAATGGGAGTTTGAGAATGAAGTTTCATGGGAACGCTGTGATTTCAGAGATAATTGTTAAAATCATGAGGAAGTTTCTGAATACAAGCTCAGAAGGGGAAAATGTGATAAGAAAATGAGGCCGTTGTTTTCAAATTATGCTTCCCAGACTGAATTAGCATCACTTGGGAACTTGTTAGAAATATAAAAGCTCAGGCCTCATCTATATTGAACTAAAGCTTTAGATAGAGAGCCAGGAAGCCCTTAGCCTCTATCATTTTGCAAACCTCCCCCTGTTCCTGCAGGCCTTTAATATTTGGTTTGCAAGGCCCTGATTCCGGCTGATGTACCTATTCTCCAAGCAGATCAAGTAAATAGGGTCAACACAGGAGACCCACAAACAGAAAATAGATTTAAAATAAAAAGTCCAAGGAATGGTTGATTGTTGGAATTAGGGGGTGAGACAGAGTCACAAGCCTATTTTGTAAAGGCACTCAGGGTCCTGAAGTGGTGAGCACAAGGCAAGATACACTATAGAAAACCATTTTGTTTTGTACCAATGAAGATAGTGACTTGAATAACATGTGAAAGAGGTACATATTTAAAGGAAATATTTTTCTCTTTATGATGTAAGGGAGACCCAGACGTGTCCAGATTAGCCGTTTCACTGGTATGAATCTGTCTCTGTCTCTATACTTATTTTTTGTGATATATTTGTGTTCACTAATGATGCCTAGTTCACAATGTCATGTGTGTACCACACGCAGACTGGAGAATGCTCTCTAAACAAGAACCACACCGAAGTCAGAAGAAATCATTGCATAACTTTGATAAATTTAACATGCCTTAGAAAATACAAAAGTGGCCAGACACTGGTGGCCCAGGAGGCTGAGATCTGAGGATCAAGATTTGAAGCCAGTCCAGGTCTTTTCCTTAATTAACCAGCAACAAGCCAAAGTGGAGCTATGGCTCAAATGGAAGAGTCAGCCTTGAGTGAAGAAAGCTAAGGGATCACACTCGGGCCCTGAGTTCAAGTCCCAGTACTGGCACAAAAACTAAATTACAAATAATATACAGTACAAAATAATACATAAACCCACACACACATAAAATAGAAATGTGCCCTTCAAGGTTGATACCTAGCAATGTCAGCATGAACTCTAGTTTTAATTTCATTTGTCTTTTAAGGATAAAATGGATTTAAAAGCATCAAAAATAAATGTCATCTCCCTATATTTTTATATAAACATTTGAATTTCTCTCTATATATACATATATATATTTCTTTGTTAAACTAAACTTTAGCATTAGATTTCTTTCAAAAGTTTTTCTAGGTTTTTTTCTTTTCTTTTTTAACTGAAAACATCGGGCAGATGAGGTAATCTCTGTTTGGGTTCCTATCTTTTGTTCTTTATAATCTGTTAAGGCTATTATGTTTATATAACCTTTTGTTCTTTGAAAGTTATTTTCAGTAATTGAATTTGGTTCTCAGATGTGTGATCTTTGCTAAGTTATGCAGTGTCTTTGCACATCGATTCTCTGAGCAGAAAAATGGGTTTATAATATGAACCCACTTCAAAGCACTTCAGGGATAATAGTAAAAATAACATATTAAAATATAATGACAATCTTAACTCAACTAGATAATTTCCTAAGCAGTCAGTACATAAACATAACACATTTCATCAGGATTTATAATTGGAGATACTGTGATTAAATGCAGCACTATGCCCTATATTAGTTCTAATTAGAATTTAAGTCCCTGTATTAAAATATAAGCAGTTCTTTCTATCATTCATTGCATAAGAAATTTGCATGAATATCCTACAAGTCAAATAATTTCCTCTCAAACAATGCATATGCATAATAAATAATTATAAATACAAAGGACAGAAGACATCTGATCTTCTAATAGCAGAATCACGAAACACACAAATAATGTTGAAATTAACTGCGCTATCAAAAGCACAAAATTTGTGGCCATAATTGTTTATAAAAATGGCAGTGAGGGGCCAGGAGTTTGGCCTAGTGGTAGAGTGCTTGCTTAGCATGCACAAAGACCCGGGTTTGATTCCTACATACCACATACATAGAAAAAAAAAGCCAGAAGTGATGCTGAAGCTCAAGTGGTAGAGCTCTAGCCTTGAGAAAGTCCAAGGACAGTGCTCAGGCCCTGATCTCAAGCCCAGGACTGGCAAAAAAAAAAAATGGCAGTGAATGTTAGAGTAAATTGGAGAGATCGTTTGGAAGAATTCCTATACTCTCAAAAAAATTAAAACCATCATAAAATGTTAGTTTGGAGAAGCAGTGCTGTGGCTCAAGTGGTAGAGCGCGATTCTTGTGCTGAAGAGCTTAGGGATAGCAGCCAGTGTGAGAGTTCAAGTCCCCCAATCAACAAAGAAAAATGCTAGTTTGGGTACGTACGAGTATACTAAAATCCTCTCCTTAGACTCTTTTGGATAACATCAACGGATAAAACTAAATACTAGAAGTGTATTTCTGTGGAAGATGAGGCAAGTGAGTGCAACTTCTTACCTGCGTAACGTAAGAGGAATAGAGATTTTTATGTGTGTGTAAGTGGATATGCCCTGTGTTCATTCACCTGATTTGGCTAGTGAGCATTTATGAGCATGCAGACACTTTCTGGTGATTCTAATGGCTACCAATGAAATCTTGAGATATTTTGTTAGTATTTTATGAAACACAATATAATATCATGGAAGTACATGCAGTGGTTCTTTTTTCTAACTGGATTTAATCAGGATAATTTATGGGAGTTTTTTTTTTTTACTGACTTTCTTGCCAAAGTACAGCATTCTCTAGAATATATTGATAAAAATGGTCATTTTGTATAGATTCAGAACTTTTCTCTTATATAGATCATTAGGCTACCCCACTTTCAACCTTTTTCTTTTATAGATAAGAACACTGAAGCATAAAGCACTCACGATCCTGTGTATTAGTAGACAGTTTCAGCTATTACAACAATGTGTCACACAAGGATTTACAGACATCAGAAATTTAGTTCTCACAGTCAGTTCTGGAGTCTGGTTATTGTCTGGTTTGGAAGTTTGGAGGCTGGAAATCAGATGGTCAGGATGGTTGGGTTTCTAGTGGTGTCATCTGGTGGTGTAGATTGCTAATTCCTCACTGGGTCTTCACACATCCAGAGAGAAAACTTTCTCTTGGGAGAATATATGAAATGTATGGGTGGGAAATTTAAGGGCAGGATTCAACCTAGGAGGATGTCTCTGTCATGAGACAATTACCCTCTAAGCCTTCTACCTCTGAGCACATCACATTGCAGTTACCATTTCAACATAAATATTCTGGAGAGATACATACCTCCTCATCAGAGCAAGTGCTACTCTGACCCCGCCCCCCTCTGTAAAGAAATGGTAATAGTTTTGCAATATATGACTGGACCGTAATAGTGGATAGCTGAATTTCATTTTTGTACTTCATTCCACTTGACTTAGTAGGTACAATTAATTTTTTCTTCATATAAATATGTTTCACGTGGCTAATTCTTAAATTTCTAACCCTGTCTTTCCTGCTGTGTCTCTAGAGAATGAGTCACTCATCCCTTGCGTCTCTGTTTAGCATTGATGTTTCAATTTTTCTACCCAGTTTACTCTATCGATTGATTATTTGTGGCTGGTTCTGGGACTTGAACTCAGGGCCTGGGTGCTATCCCTAAGCTTTTCTTGCTCAAGGCTAGTGCTTTACCACTTGAGCCACAGTGCCACTTGTGGGGTTTTGGTGGTTGATTAGAAATAAGAGTCTCATGAATTTTTCTGCCTGCATTACAGTCCTCATTCTCAGCCTCCAGGGTAAGGATGAAGTTCATTGCAATGTTTGTCACCATTTTGTTTCCTTTTGTGTTAGTGGGACACGTGCTCCTGGTTCATTTCTTCACGTCCATTTCTAGCTGTGTTCACTTCTAAAAGCACCATAGCTTCTCTACAGATTTCTCTTCTGGTGTTCCATCTACCAGGATTCCAATTGTATCTGGGTAATTTTTGGCCATCATAACTCAAAATTACTCTAGTGCCTTTCAGGTAAAAGTTTTATTTGTTTGGTTTTGATTATATCAGGAGCGAATGTGTGGCTTCCTTTGCTTTTCTTTCACTTTCTTTTCCTTCCCTAGGCTGATTTCTCCACAAACCCTATCATCTCCTTTCTTTGTCTCTTGCTAGATCATTCATCCATCCCTATTACCTCAATTTTTCTTTTTCCCTTCAAGATTTCCCTGACTTTTAAAGAAAATTTGAGTGTGTGATTTATTTTTATATTGCATCAAAAAGTTTCCCGAAAATTCATTCTCATATAGGTTTACATCTATTTACTAGGTGACATTATTTTCTTTGCAGTTTAGTTTTAATCACTAATTATTGTATTATCAGTAGGTAACAGAGAGCCTGATGCATGCATAGTGGATCTTCATTTTCCTGTTTGTTGAGTGACTTCCAGATCAATCTCATTTCTTTCTAATCACACTTCTCCTCTTCATATTAAAAATAACAATACACTGTTCAAAGAGACATATATTCATCACATATCTTTGTTTATAACATCATGGAATAATATTTTCTTTGTTCCCTCCAAAAAAGAAAAAAATAGTAGAATAATTGGTAACAGTTGAAAACATAACAACAGAAACTCCCATATTTCTAGTGAACTAGTGCTATTTAAATTTTGAACTTTAAATGAATTTTAAATTTTATTCATTCTAAAGTAATAATAAAAGTTTCTTATTAGTTTGAGGAAAGAATCTTTTTAATGCTTTCTGATCAGTTGTCATTTGCAGTGTAATCTTTTCAGTGATCACTATAATGGACAAAGTGCCAAAATTTGAAAATAAAAACTGCATCAGCTTAGTTGTTTTAGGTTGCATTTCAAACTTGCAATTTTCTATTTTCTGTTAGTGCTGCTTTCTCAAGATGGCAGCAGGTGTAGAGGAATGTATATAACACCTGGTCATAGAAATAGAAACATTTCTCTGGAATGGAAAATAGTAAGTGATGTAAGTGATTGATATGTGGAGTAAGGAATAATAAATACATCTAAGGGTCACTAAGGACGAGCTAATATTTAGATATCTAGGAGAAGAAGAAAGACACTGGCAACAGAACAGCTTCAGCACTGTTTTAGGTATTTCTCTTTGAATAAAACGCATGGCCATTGCTTATTTGTGGCAATGTTTATTAGCCCACCTGTAAGTGTCTAATACTGTGGAATTGTTGGTAACCCTATTGATGAAAATACATGCGAGCACTGCTATATGCAACCGAATCTCTGTTTCGAGGGGAATGGAAATACAAGGTCAGAAGCTCTGAATGGCATGGAATCTGTGTGTCTGATGATGTTCTAAGGAGAAGATTCACTCCCTCTTCTGGCCTAATCTCCCTCCATATCTGTGTCAAAGCCAATGTGGAAATTCTTGGACAAACTTGAGGTCACTCATTTTTGCTTACATTTCCTTTTTGTGTGCCATAAACTTGTTACTTTATTAATTCTTCCTTGCAATTTGATTCATTGATAGTAGGGAAAAAATGACTAAAATGTGTTTTATGTTTAATTAGCCTATTAGTGCTATCTAGAAGACATAGGTAAAGCCTCCTCCCATGTAGACGGATATCTACGCATATGCATAAACACACTAAACATATAAACATAAAAATATTTATCTATATATTGATATGTATCTACCCACACAGATACATATAAACAAAGTCTATCTATCCATCTGTCTGTCTGTCTGTCTGTCTGTCTGTCTGTCTGTCTGTCTATCTATCTATCTACCTACCTACCTACCTACCTACCTACCTATGTATCTGGAAACTTAAACATTATTTTCGTATCTTTGCTTTCCATTTTGTTTTGCAAGTCCTGGGGCTTGAACTCAAGGCCTGAGTACTGTCCCTATTCTTTCTCAAGGCTAGTACTCTATCACTTGAGCCACAGTACCACTTCCAGCTTTTTCTGTATATGTGGTACCAACAAATAGAACGTAGAGCTTCATGAATGCTAGGCAAGCACTCTACCAGTCGGCTACACTTCCTGGCCCTTGTTTCCATTTTTCAACTTATATAATTTTAAAAATTATCCTTAAGTAGCTGTATGAGGGGTTTTAATTCAACATCTGTATTTGTGACTACAGTGCATCTTGGCTGATGTCACCCCTTCCATCATTCTCCTAGCCCCATCCATCCCTTCAAGTTATCTGGTCCAATTTTTACAAATGAGTGGTATGCCTTTATTTGTCAAATAGCTGTTTTAATTCCTTCCAAACACTCCTTCCGTACACAGGGCAGTAATTATCTCTATAAAAATATTTTTTCATTATCTTTAAGTAGTTGCGTGAAGTTTCTAACCAACAAGAAAGTTTATGAATACAAAGCATATTGATTCATGTTACCACTTTCACCATTCTGCTCCAATAATTTTCTTAACGGGATTTCAAAATCCCCCTGAACTGGAGAGTGGTATAGCTATTCTGTAGTACTCAAAGATAATAGCCTTCAGGTTGTTGTGTGAGTTCAAGTTCTACCAAGGAGAACAAAAGGAAATCCTGAGTGAACAGCCCAGTTTTAAAATATGAAATGCTAAAAAAAGAAAAAAAAAGTTACACTGAAGTTTAAAATAACAGCATGCAGATTTCTTTATAGAATCTAAAGAATGGAAAACACTTGCAAAAATATCAGCAGGCAGGGCCAGGAAGAACAAACGGTAACCAAATTGGTTCCTGTGCCAAACCATAACATTTACTTTAAACCATCAGCGTGCTACTCAGTAAAAGGCAGGCTACCACTCTTTTAATAGATCCCAGGCCTTGTTAAACTCACTGGTCTGCAGGAATTATCCAGGTCAAGAGCAGGTCAAAAAGTGAAAACTCATGTGAAAGTAAACTTTGAAATATCTGCTTTTGAAGAGCTCCAGCCAACTGTCTCCTCTGCAGTAAACTCTTTTCCTTTTTGTGTACGGTATTGTTCAATATACTGTACTTTCAATATGCACAGGTAACATAAATTGCATCACACGATTGTGTGGCCATTCTATTAAGTGCAAGGTCTCTGTCGTTGGTGGGTCTTTCCTAACCTATTTATTTTCTGAAGCCGGAAAAAGTACCATAAACTTCTGAAAGGAAAGACTTGAGTGTGCTTCAGTCCTTGCTTCTATTTGGTTTTAAAATATCTAAGCTGTCTTTTAAACTAGAGTTGTGATTTCCTGCTAGTGAGAATAAAGAAGTTGGAGGGTGACTCACTATGGAATTTATTTGCCTGGTAAACTGGGTATTAATCTGGCCTCCAATACACTTGCTGCAGATTTTGTTCAAGTGTAAGGTCATACTGTGAAGCTGTTTTTCATTTTGTTTTATATGTGTTAATATAATGCCTTATGAATTACCCTAGAGTTTTGTTCTGACAGCTAAAAAAAAAGCATAATCGTTTTTCCTTTCAAGGGAATTGAAAGCAAAGCAATTGACTCTATATTTGAAATGATTTATCTAAGATCCTTCCTCTCACAGCTTGCCTTAATGTTTATAGAGAATATTCTTTGAGATTTTTACTGGTAGCGTTGTATTTATCAAGCTCTGGGTCTGTCTCTCAAAATTGAGTCCATCTTAGAATATGATTTTGTAGTACAGTTTATTGGCCAAACTGCCTGCCAAGTTAATGGGCACCATACTAGGACTTTTGATCAGAAAGAAGTAGTCTCTTAAGATTTAAATCATATTTCTTTTCCTAGAGGGCAGACAATGAGGTCCTTCTGCTGTCTTTTGAAAAGGGAGGTGTGATTTCTCATCTACTTGACCACAGGATAAAATGGTTCTGCTTAACTGTCCACAAACGATATTAATTGTAAGAGACACAGTGTCAATCTCTGAACAAAAGAGGCTCTACATTTTCTTCAAACACATCTAAACCACACATGTGCGTAAGAATATAGAGAAATCATACTGATGAGCATAGTGGCTTGAGGTGGTACTAAAAACTAGTGGGCATACAGTGGTACCATGTTTCTGCATTGTTATGAGTACTTTACATGATTTTTCCATTTAATCCTTACAACAGCCTAGATCAGAAGGTACTAGTACTGTCTTCATGGACCACAGAGAGATTAAATAACCTGCCCAAAGAATAGAGTTTATCAGTGTCTTAACTGGATTCAGATCCAGTAGTCTGATGCCAAAGTTTCTGCTAAGAAACATGGTACTTGAAAAGGGGTTAACAGAAAAATTCATTAGGTGCCTGTGGCTTCAGCCTGTTTATCATTGCTATTCAGGAGGCTGAGATCTGAGGACTGTAGTTCGAAACCAGCCTGCCAGGAAAGTCCATGAGATGCTTTTGTCCAATGCATCACCAAAAAGCTAGAAGTGGAGCTGTGACTCACCTGGTAGAGTGCTAGCCTTGAGCATAAAAGTTCAGAGACTGTGCCCAGGCTCTGCATGGATGCCCCAGAACTGGTACACACATGTACACATGCACACTTGTGCATATGCAGGTGTGTATGTGTGTGTATGTTAAGAAAATTCTACGAGATTTCAGAGACAAAAGAAATCTGTTTCAAATAGGGCTCTGTGCGAGCAGCGGCAATTCAGTTGTTTATAGAGGCGGAATGGGTCAGATGTAGTTAGTTGCCTGTGGCTTCTTCTAAGCTGAGTACAGGGCCTGGTGCAAACTGGTGAAATGGCTAGACTTGGAATTATGGCAATTCATTTTAATCTTGCACCCTACAACATGGAGTCTCATGTCCTGTGCTTCCACATGTCTCTGGAGATGCCGGGCACACCGTGCTGTCCAATGTGCTTTGCCTGTAGCTGAGCAAATAGACCTGTGCCACTGAGCCCAGCCATTTGGTTGAGATGAAGCCTTGCAAGCTATTTTATTCCCCAACTGGCCTTGAACCCACTGCTCCCTCCATATGGGTCTCCGAGTAGCTAAGATGTCCGGTTGACAGAGTGTGAACTTTAGAAAGCCTTCCCAAAGCATAAAAGCACACATGGATGCTTGCTCAAACTTTCCTGTTTAATGAAACAATTAAAAATACAAACCTACAACATAATTCTGCTTAGTTAGTCCATTCACTATTCTGATTAGCATCTGCCTTATAACATGTTGGAATAGGACAACATATAGTTTTATTTCAAGCTGAAAATAGTATTTTAGTATATCTCCAAATCCTCACCTCAGGGAATTTGTAGTGGTATATACTAAGGAAACAGGTAAGAGTAATTTGCATATATATGCATATATAAATAAATATATATTCAAATGAATAATAGTTTTAGAGAGGCAGCCAGGGATGTTTTCAGTTTTCAGCACTATTGCCTGTGAACCAACAAGAATATAAAAGTGAAACTTTCAAATTATCAAGTTATTAATGAGGATTTTCAGAGTTATTACCTCAGGATTTTGTAGTACATGTTATTAAATATATAAATGCTTAGCATGGTATTTTTGCATAGAAAGCATTCATTAAAGGCTTGATGGCTTTTGTAGTGGTTGTTACTACCTTTAATTGTAGATGAAATGTGAAGAGATGGATGAAGAGATGGTAGTTGAAGCCTTCAGGAAGATTTCAAGGAAAAATTTAAAGGTTAAGTCATGGGAGAAAGGAGAGCAAAGCATTTCCACAAGGGAAGGCTCTCAGGCAAAGGCATATAGAAGGAAATAAACCTATTTTCTGTGTTGCTGTGTAAGAAGCTAGTCATCTTGATAGGAAGTCAGGTCAAGGTACTCTGTCACGATCATGTGCCAGAGTAGATTTGTGAACTGTTTTTGTCAGTCATGGGGCTTGAATTCAGGAACTAGGTGCCTGCCCTGAGTTCTTTTGCTCAAGGATAGCACTCTACCACTTTGAGCCACAGCTCTGCTTCCTGTTTTCTGGTGATTTATTGGAGATAAGAGTCTCACAGACTTTCCTTCTTGGACTAGCTTTGAATCACAGTCCTCGGATCTCAACCTTCCAAGTGTCTAAGATTACAGGCATGAGCCACCAGTGCCTGGCTGGACTTGCAGTTTTTATGAACTACAGTGAATGGTTGATTTGGGTATCAGGCAAGATGGAAGTAGTGTTTTGGGGGGATTTGATCTGGCTGGGATGTGAGTATTTCTGGAAGAGGAAAGGACTTTGGATAGGCATTTGTGCAGAAAGATGAAGATGAAGAGCTTGTTGAAAGACTGGGCAAGCTGGAGGAATGCAAGGCGAGGAGATGAGAAGTTGAGAACGCTGAAGAAATGGCTTGGAGCACAGAAGTGATGTCAACAATGAAAAAGCCAGACAACCCAGCGTGTTTCAGGTGGTTGTATTTTAAATGTTTAGACATTTTAACATCTAAAAAAATCCATGTTCCAAAATATTGTTGTGACTACTCTAAAATGCCACTGTCTTACAGCTAGTTCACGTACTGTGATAATATGACAGGTTAACTGACCCAAGAATTTAGGTTTTAATATAAATAATGAAGTCCTTTTAAATCTTATCAAGGTTTAAACCACATTGTTTAAATTGAGCCTTTAAAAAATCATAACTACCTCTCCTTTAAGTAAATTACTTTCTGATGTGCAAGGGGAAAAAGGAATCCTATCACATTAACCAGATGAAGTAATATCAGTTTGCTTTTGAAATTGTCTATTTTATCATCTCATCATCCCTTCTATATGAAAATTGAAACCTAAAAGTGAAAAAAAAAGACTTAAGACTTAAGACAATATAATTATATCTTTAATCATCTCAAAGGCAGAACTAAGGTAATTCTAGATAGAAAAGTAGAATCTCTGCAGCATTACTCAAGTTGATACACTTGAAACTTGACTAGGGAAAAAAATTTACTTTCTCAGTTGGCAAAAGCATTAGTCATGGGTGTGTGTGTGGGGGGGGCAATGTCTCCTTTCTAAATGCTGGAAGTTTCTTACTAACACCACTGCATTATGATGTAATATGACTATTTTAGAACATTAAGTCCAGAGCTTTCTAAAGTATACATGATTCAGAAATAATTCTTATATTCTGTTACTAATAAGAATTAATAGAATGAAAGAGGAGCATAAAAGTAATTTCATTATGGTCATAAAACCTACAATTTCAGACCATGAATGTATTGTTTCTCTTCTACCAATTCTTTTCTTTTTTACTGTCTTACGTGGGACCACATCTTTGAACATGCAACTTATAAGGTATAGATTACAACAGTCTTAATTTCTGAAATGGATGGTAAATTTTATTCTTTCACCTACCAAAAAATAGAGTTGTTATCAGTGGGACATTTTGTAGATATATTTTTTCCCAAAGAAATATTTTGTGATCATCTATTTGACCTTACATGATACTTTGGATTTGAGATTTTTGGTTGATATTAGATACCCCTGTTTGAACTGTACATCTGATAGTATAAAATAATCTAAATATTGGTAATGTTAGTATATACTTCCAAAAGGTAAAGGATAAACATTTCAAAGTCATATAGAACTGATAAGAAGAGATAATAATTTATGGAAAGGACTATGTTGCCAGAGTGATTTCTAGTTAAAAGTATGATTTTGAAAATCCGTTCTTTCTAGTTTTTTCAGCTTATTTTTTCAAGTAGAAAAAAATTAATTGCCTAGATATGAAGAATGTGAGCTTTTTGCTGTAGTTTGCATCATTTTCTAGGGTGGGACTCCAGTGATAGTCTCTTCTAATCTGGGTGTTTAATTATTAATTATCCTGTTTGTCTGGTCTTGCTATCTGGTGTCATTGTTAGGGAAACTACACAGCCACATACAATTTATCAGAATGCTTACATGGTGATTTCTTCCCCAAAGATGACATTTAACTCATTTGAAGAACAAGCTGAGCTATATGGCTTGCAAGAGAATAGCTGGTTTTTGTTTTTAATATTTAGACATAGTTTCATAGGAAACCTCAGTAGTCGTTCCTCTATAGCCTGGATAACAGCCTTTGTATTAAAAAAAATCACACTGGTTACTGTTTATTTACAAGGGCCTAAACATGCATTTCGTTATGGCTTTCTCCTGTCACAATGAATCATCAGCTATAAGTTTCCCTTTGTTGCTTTTGGTAAGAGTCAAATGAAACCCAGCAGGAGATCTCAAAGTGCATTGTCCAAGAGTGTAAAAATGCTGTGTTGATGACAGATCATACTGTTTTTATTAAGGCTAAGAACATTGACTTTACTTTGCTTTTTGACCCTGGTACTCTACTGTCAAGGTGATTTTATTTCTACAAATTTTCCTTCTGCTGGCCTCATCAATGATTCACCATAAAACATTAGACAAATTCCTATCATCTGCACATGATTAGAGTGGGTGCTGTGTGCTGTTCTCTGCAACAAAAAAGATGTTTTCCAGCTTTACCTAAAGAGAAATCAACTGACTGATGTTTCTCCCTTACACAGTGTCTCCTTGATTTAATATCAAAATCATAAAACATACACATACAATATCAAACATCCTGATGTGCTGTGTAATAACAAAAACTTCAAGTAATCTTCACATATTTTGTTTTAAAAGGAGAAAAGAAATAATGACTTTTAAATGGGCAAACTTTTCAGGGATATGTGGTCTGTATTCATAAAGGCCATGAAATTCTCAGTTCTCAGAATTATAGCAAACATATTTAGAAAACGGTCTAAAAGTAACTCAGAAGGTGACTCGATAAAATAGATAATATGTTCACATTCTCTGATACTGTTCACATTAACTGTTCACCAGCCATCGGAGACAGACCACCAGACACTTGGATTTCCCTTCACTTTTGAAAGTACAAACTGCTCTTTGATATGTCACTTCCATGATGCAATACTGTTCTGTTGAAACATTTATACAGCATGAAATAAATGTATTAGTAGATAGATGTATTACTTTTGGGGATTATATATTTTGTAAGATCACAGAACAGCAACAAATAGTAAACATTAACTATTACCTCCTAGGCAGTTTCCATATATTATATATACATTTGAACACTATAGGCACTGTCCATTATCTTATGTAATCTCAACCTAGTAAAGTAGCTAGCCCAATGATAAAACTGGATCCCATAGTAGTTAATAGATATATTCAGAAAATAGAGGGTCAAAGTCAATTTGTCCCAGTGAAAGCTAGAATTCTCCCTACTTTGGCAAGCAAGACTATTAATAAATGAAACAAAATGAAAGTGGCTGTACACCCAGGCAGTCCTGCTTCATAGTCTGTTCTTTCCTGACCATAATGTGTTGTTACTCTGGGAAGTTTGGATCACACCATGTGCTTCCTGGAAGTTTTCAGAAGCTATCTCTTGACTAATAAATTATCTCGAGCTATTTCATCATCGCAGCAGTTAGAGTTCTCCCTCTCTGTGGCTCTAGCTCGTTATTGCTATCTCACATTATTTCATTCTAACACCCAAATGTCATACACTGCAATCCGTGTGGACTTCATGCCAATTCTCAATACATTTCCTGATTCTTCTTGCAAGGGAAACTTCTATGCACGGAACATTTTTTTCCCTTTAGTACATCATTGGTTTGGGGTCTTTTACTTATCCACTCCTGGAAAGATGCAGCGATTTTTCTGTTGGATAACTTTGGAAAGATTGACTGGGCACGATGCCATTTTTTTTCTAACTTTCTAGCTGCAGAGTTTGGCACCTTTTTTAATGGCAGAGCACAGGTATGGGTTTGTAGTCTAACTCTCAGGTTCTCAGCTTCCATGACAGACACTTGGGGTTCTTGAACTAAGCAACATCCTTCACCGTGGCACATTCTCAATAGTAAAGACCACATTGTCAATTTGTTCAGAAGCTGGATGGGAAAGAGGATTCAGAGGCTCCACAAATGCTGTGCCCTGAAGCATTTATTCTTTTGGGCTATTATACTGATACTACCTCCTTGAATACCATTCTTCTGCAAGGCTCCAAGACCAGTCTGGACCTGCTGAGATACCTTTTGTTCTTCCTTTTATGACAGAATCTTCCCTTCCTTTAACCCCCCCCCTAGTATTTTCTATTACCTCTTTAAGTAATGCAATCCAAGTCCTTATCTTTCACTTATTTATTCAGTCTATCAGTATGAAGTCTTACCATAGGCATTGTCCTTATATCTGCAGTCATAGCAGCTGAATGATTCAGATTCTTTCTCTATCTCTCTCGCCCAAGCTGAGCCTCTCCGAGCAAGAATAGATTGAAATGTTAAAACAATGGTAAGAGTGATGACTGGGTCGATAGGGTTCTGGAGGGAGGAGCATCAGGTGAGTAGGAGTGTGTAATCTAATCTAGTCAAAGCCTCCACCAGAGCTTAAAGATCTCTTCTAAGCTCCTGCATCACTGGAACAAATGACTTTGAAGTTAATAGCTGGAAAATGAGTAGGATGGGCAAGGTACCTAGGAAGGAGAACATGGAATAAATAGCAACAGTACATTCAAAGAGCCCAGCGATGGGCAGAAAGCAGGGTATAGCAGGGATATCGGAATTAGACCACATTCTCTGAGAGCTAAGCATCACACATTATACTGGTTATTTGTAGAAATGAGGTTTTTGTGTGAGCATTATATACACATTATTTAATCTTTCCAATAATCTTACTATGGTACTATTATCTCAGTTTTGAAGATAATAAAAGAAAGTGTCTAAAGTGTTATAACATTAATAAATAGCCCAGCTGGTTAGCCGGGAGTTATTGCAGCTCCAAAGTCTTGCCTTTGTTATAATGACTATCACTGCTGTGTCACTGCCAAAAATCACCTGTAATTGGTTTACTGTGTATACTTGCTGTACCTTAGGTACCTTATCTTAATTATTACAATAACCCCATGAGGTTGGTAAGTTTACTAAAAAAATTAATGTTATCTGTTATCTGTTTTTAAGAGAGAAAGCTATTTGGACACGGAAAGAAAATAGTTTGATGATGTTTTATTTCTTTACAACTCCTTTATTAATCATAATGAAAAAATTACTACTGGAGGCAGATGCTGGTGGCTCAAGCTTGTAACTTTCAGAAGTCTTAGATCTGAAGGTCTTGGTTCAGAGCCAGCCTGGGCAGATGAGTTTGTGATACTCTTATCTCTAATTAAGCATCAAAAAAATCAGGAGTTGAAGCTATGGCTCAAGTGGTAGAGCATGAACCTTTAGGGAAAATGATGAAGGGTAGCATCCAGGTTCCGAGTTCAAGCCTTAGTACAGGTGTGTGTGCGTGTGTGCGTGCACACACACACACACACACACACACACACACACACACACAAATTACAACTGCAATGAAGATTTTCAGATATCTGCTAAGGGTTGTGGAAGAAGAAAATTGAGTAGTGTTTCAGAATAGCTGGGGTTCCAGGAGCCATGAAAAATTATTTTGGAAAGATGTTTTAAAAATTGGTATGTATTTTTTAACACTTGTATATATCCTTGAAAAAGATTATAAAAGCATGTCATATGGGAAGAAGATGGGGAGTGGCATTTAATGCAAAATACATGTAGGGAAAGGTCAATTTTGCACAAGAATGTACAGGATGGTGGGTAGTAAAGAGATGTTTTTCATAATTGGGACTATTTAATTCAGAGAGCTGTAGATATATATTTTTTTCATTTCCAAGAAACTGAAGCTTCAGGAGCAAAAGATGGTTCAGGAAAATTTAATCTTTGTGAAATCACGGACTTTTTTTTTTTTGCAGCACACATCACGTACAGGTACAAGGACATATGGAGTTTTGTTGGTAAAGTAGGAAATGAATTAGACATGTGCTACTCAGAGATTTACTCTAATGGCACTTTGAGATTTTTTTTTCCCCCAAGTCACAGAGTATCCTGAAAATGACTAGATGAGTTCATTCTTTGTGAAAGAAATGATAAGCTTGCCTTTGCTGGGACCAGAGCTTTACTCCAGAATTCATTTGCCCTGACCTTGTCACTTGAGGTCATTCTTACCTGTTGAATGTTCAGTCTAATGCCCCTTGCTAATATGTTAATATATTATCAATAAGAAAAGACCAGCACTTGGCATTCTTTCATAGTAGTAGAAGCACATTTAATCTTTGTAGATTCTTCTGTCTACTGGGTTTGTTTCCTCAGGAAGCATTACTGAGTGTTTAATATGGCAGGCCCATTGTAATCATATGTTTTAGAGCCTACACAATAGTTTTAAGTGTTATATACTACAGAACCAAACATTTCTCATTTTTAAACCACAGATAATTCTCATTTCCCTGTAAAGAATCTGTGTAGGAGGAGTATCAAGGTTTGAGAAGTAATGCACCCACTGCCTGATGAATGTAACTGTAATCCCTCTATATACTACCCTGACAAGAAAATACAATTGAAAAAAAAAAAAAGAGTCTGTGTAAGGCCAGATGCCAATGACTCACACCTATAATCCTACATACTCAGGAGGCTGAGATCGGAGGATCCTCGTTTGAAGCTAGTTGGGGCAGCAAAAATATAAGACTCTTATCTCCAATTAATCAAAGAAATAGCCCCCAGTATGGCTGTAACTCAAGTGGTAGAGCATTAGCCTTGAGCAAAAGGAGCTTAGGGGCAACATCCAGGCTCAGAGTTCAAGTTCCAGGACCAGAAGAAAAAAAATCTGTCTAGGGATTGGTTGGGGAGGGGAAGGGTCTAAAGTTTTGCCCTTGCTATGTATCCTCCTCCCCAACAAAACTGCTTCCTCAAAGCCAGTGAGTGGGCTTTCTTCTTCATTAGCCAATTGAAAAGGCAAATCTCACCTATGGGTGTGCAGAGCAACGATCAGAACAATGTTTAAGTCTTGCAAGGTGTCCAGCTCACATTGGTGAATACAGTTTTGAGAATATCCCACTTTCCTCTTGAATGGCCCAATTTTGTCATCAGTGACACAAAAACACATTTTTTCTTAAAGTGTCAAGGTCACTTAACACCCCATCAAGATAATGATTGCAAAATACCCTTACTCAGAATAACCTGTTGTTCTTTCAGTTAAAATGACATTCCAGGACAAATATGGAGAGTTTGTGTGTGTACACTGAATAACTTCTATTTTCTTTTCTTGAAGAAAGACTTTCTTGTTATCTTGTATTTGGCCTCAACACCACTACAAAGGATCAGAGAGGTGAAGCACATTTTTTATACTATGAAAAAGTTGTTGCCATGGGGTTTGATGATTGGCGGAGAAGAATCCTGTCCCACCTTGCCTCTTACCACCAGCCAATAAAAAGAACTTGCGCTTCCCTTAGGAACCTCCTTGATCAAACAGTATCAACACATCTTATTCAGTCTGCCTGGAATGCACATCTTTTATTACTTTCAGTGAGGAAATGGGAAGCATACAAAGAGCGTTCTCCTTTGAAGCGTTGTAGCAGGGCCGCCTTCCCCTTTGTATTTTTCTATTTCCTCTAAGACTGAAAAGTTTAATTCACTAACATACTCAATAAGTATTATATCTAACTAATTTGACTATATATCTTAAAGATATTTAAACATTCAGCCAACTTGGGAATTCATTTGCCTTTGTTGTGCTAAGGGTGACCTGACATTTATTCCCAAATCACCGTGACATTCTCTCCCCCCCACCCAAATCACAGTCTTAGAATGTTTTCTTTATTTTATTCTATACCTTGATGAAGAGATGTACATTTGACACTTAATGTAATCTTAAGAACCAGGTGGTATGTTCAAGTTCTGTAGCAATTGTGAGTGATCAGAGATTATAACAGAAAAAATAAAACCTCATTGCTTTTTAATACTTACCCTTGAACCACAAAAATTGAAACAAAAATGTAAAGTTTGAGTGCTCTTTTTGTGACTCTGATTTTATTATTTGAAGCTCAGGTGAAATTGTTCTAATATGATATTTATGGATATATTCAATACTTTGGTTTCAAAACCTTTCAGGCAATTTAAAAACTTTTGAAAACAGGTTGGATATGGAAAGAATACATTAGTAGAAAGACAACAGAACTTTGGGTTGAAAGATTTTAGCTCGTGTTTAAGCTTTAGTCTTTAGAAGCTTCAGAGAAGTTTTATGTTTATTTAGGTTTGTCAATTGTCAAGGTCTTCTATAACATGTAAAGCTAACTGTGAATTGTTACCTACCCCATATTCTGTGAGGTTCTTGATATATAACAGAATGTACTTTGGTAGGTGCTCCATGCTTGGTGAGGAAGAAAGCTTTAATTTGGTATAATACACCTTTGAGTTGTGGCACCCCAGAATGATACATTTTAATGGAATTTTTAAGGCATTTCTTTACAGGACTGTAAAGTAATATGAGTGACAGAACACAATTTTGAAACATGCATTTTGTACACTCTTCAATAAAACTAGTAAAATTTAAACAATCTGCAGGATGTTGAATAAGTATATTTCCCTCTTCATGATTATATATCTTAAATGTTAGTAACTTGCTTGTTTGACCTATTAAAAACAATTTAAATTTTTTGTCAAGTTAAATTTAAAAAATGAAAAAATGCTTAAAACCAAATGGGAGAGTCCTAAAGGAAATGACAAAATTGCTCTTGCAGTTCTTCATATTTTCTTTAATCCTGTCTGGAGAGTCTTGAGAAATTATTTTCAATCACTAAATAAAAGCTCACTTCCACACAGGAAGAAAGAACTCTTAAAATTGTTTTTTTGTTGTCGATACATAAGACAAAAACTACACACGAGCTTGAAAGTTAACAAACATATATAATCTTTCCAATAATTCAAGTATCTGTGCATGCATGTATGTTTCTCCTTATCTATTTTCTATCTACCTAAATCTATCATCAGTTTGTGCTGGGATTTGAACTAAAGGCCTTAAACTTATTGGGCAAGTACTAGCACTTGAGCCACATCCTCCTCCCTCTAACAGTTCAATACTGAATCTACAAAACCATAAAGACATCAGATCTGGCCAATGTGCTTAGGGAGGGCATTGTGTACTTCTAATGGTCATGTCACACTCTAAAGTTTACTAATGCAAAGGAGAATAACAAGGCCTTAAATTGCATGAGTTTTATAACAGACAGAAAATTAATTTGTTGTGGCTCAGTGTACTACTGATAAATTCTAGCATCTTTACTGGATTTGCCACCATAATTAAATATGGCAAGAGAGGTATTTAGAGATTTGAAGGCTGTATGTATTTTCTCAAGACATTCGGCACATAAGCCAAACATTTTGAATGCATTTTTTTTTTCTGAAAGTCTGAAACCTATCAGGACAGGCAGACAGTATCTAGGCTCACTTGTTGCCCTCAAAGTAAGTTGTGCGTTTTAGGACTAAGCCAAGCTGGCATACGAAATGGGTTGCTGTTGATCTTTTATACTAATTTTGGATTAATTGTGATCTACAACACTGCGTCAACAAGCTATCCTAGTGCTTCAGCTTCTCCCCAGCTAAACATTAATCCTTCTTAATGCTCTAAGTCAACTTTTAGTCCTTAGCAGAATTTACCTTAATCTCTGAGTAGTAAGTTAACTGATTTACAAAACATAATCCATGAGCCCAGAATCTTAAGGATGTGTGAACAGGAGCAACCTACCTTTACAGAATTGACTTGCCTTGATCCTTTAACTGCAAACAGGAGCTGGAGAAAGACATGACCTTGAATTGTGAATGAACGGAATTGTCTTATTTTGTTGCATTTTAATATAACAGAGTAGCAGATGGACCTAAGTTGCTTGGAGACTTGGGGCGTGTGTGTGTGTGTGTGTGTGTGTGTGTGTGTGTGTGTGTGTTCCTTAGGTTTGGCAACTAATATAGTCAGTCATCTGAATTAGTGACAGATCTGTCTCTATGCTTAGGTACCATTTTATTTTATTTCCTAATTATTTAAACATGTGCCTTGTGATCATGGAAAACAGCCCTATGTATTACGTCTGGTTTCAGTCTTTCACATTGCAGTACAACCATCAGTATTAGTGATGACAACTTCAGATGGTTCTATATAATGTAATTTGGTTTGGAAAATCATTCATAGAGTTTGGTTTTTAAATCTGAAACTCATTTCACTCTTGGGGTCAGCAGAGGTTGCATTCTCTCTTACTCCAAGCCAGGCAGCCCTGGAAGACAGGACCTATCCCACTGTACTAGGTGTTCTCTGACTTCCTTCGAAGCCATCTTCCCTATCAGTAATGTTTACAGGGCTCACACCTCTTCTCATCCATGCTTTACTAATATAGCTCTTCTCTACCCAAGGCTGACTGCCCAGACCTGATTTTCTCTAAGGAATGATATGTGGCCATTTAACTTTGCTTGTTTTATGAAACCAGGAAGGCTGGGAGAGGGCTGGGAGAATGACAGAGAGGAGTTGTGGACACTGAGTGTGTGTGATGGAATCTCTGAGCTGAGGCAAAAGGACAATCACTCTGGATTCACCTGAGGAAACTTCTGGGGAAGGGACAGGATCTGCCTTGGGTTACAGGATGATTTGTTTTTTGAGAATTCTTTATACAAGTGGTAAGTGTTGAGTCAGGAAGCACTTTAAAACTAAATGCGTGTTCCTATCACAGCAGGGCATTGTCAAGAGAATGCTAGCTATACCTTTCCACCTGCCAGTAAGCAATGCAAGTCTTTAGAGATGGTATAGGAGGCTATCTTCAGTGCTGTGAAGTTTGTTTTTAAGATGCTGCATACAAGGTCAGGTATGTTTTTTGTAAAGACCTATTTTTTTTGTAATTTTTAACTATTCTTTTAACTTTCTGGTGTACACATCATTATCTGAAATATATATTTTATTTTTCAACTTCATAGTTTAAACATTTCCTATACTATTTTATAGTGATGGCTTAGGATTCCTGGGGAAACATATTGATCATCAATCAGCATTCTGGCAATCCAATTGAGGAGTTAAAGGAATTTGAAAGTGGAGAGTGGAGGGAATGAGGTAAGTATGGGTGTTCTAGTACAATGAATATAAAAAAGGAGAGGAGTCTGAGCTAAGACTATTGAACCCAGTAAAAGCAAAACATGCAGAAATGGTACTCACTGGACACTCAGTTGAAAATGAGCTATACAACTTGTGGGCGAGGGTGAGAGTGACAAACTGGGGGGGAGGGGAGAGCAAGGGAAGGGATGACATTGTCCATAAAGAAAGATATGTACTCTTTACCTAACTTATATAACCATGACCCCTCTGTACCTCACCTTTAAAATGACAATAAAAAGGTTTTTAAAATAAAAATACAGAAACATGTAAACATTTTGTAGAAATTCACATCTTCAAGGTAGAATAAAATTTCTTCTTCTTCTCCTCCTCCTCCTCCTTCCCCTCCCCTCCCCCTCTCCCCTCCCCCTCCTCCTCCTCCTCTTCCTCCTCCTCCTCCTCTTCTTCTTCTTCTTCTTCTTCTTCTTCTTCTTCTTCTTCTTCTTCTTCTTCTTCTTCTTCTTCTTCTTCTTCTTCTCCTTCTCCTTCTCCTTCTCCTTCTCCTTCTCCTTCTCCTTCTCCTTCTTCTTCTTGTCATGGGGCTTGAACTGAGAATCTGGGTGCTGTCCCTGAGTTCTTTTGCTCAAGGCTATCATTCTAAAAGTTTGAGCCACAGTTCCACTTCTGATTTTCTGGTAGGTTAGTTTGAGATAAGTTGCATGGACTTTACTGCCCAAGCTGACTTCAAACCACGGTCCTCAGATCTCAGCCTCCTGAGTAGCTAGGATTACAGGTAAGAACCACCCACATCCGGCTTAATTTCTTCTTTTGAAAATCAAGGCTGGCTTCAAACTCCCTGTTTAATTTGCCTTTGATTTGTAATCCTCCTGTTTTAGCCTCCCAAGTAGCAGGGTTATAAGCATTCAACACCACACTGTGCTAACTGTGCTTAAGTTGTTGAGATAAAGGTGTCAAACCTTTTCAGCTCCCTCATTTTGTTCATCAGTAAAAGGTGCCCAACAATGCAAGGTCCCTGAGTTGATTCGGTGACCCCACTTCTGACCCCTGGAGCTCTCTCACCCTGCAAGACACCGTTAGTCAATTAGAGTGGGTGATTATGGCTGTTGTAAAACTGTTCCCCTTTGAATGGCCAGTTTTAGCTAGTGATTTTAAAATACTTTACAGGCCATTAACAACACATTAAAGAGGCTAGAAGCCACCAGGGTGCCTGTCAACCTCTTACAAATATAAATGAATTGAAAACGAACCAAAAAGTATCCTTGAATGCAGAATTTGAGTAGCTGAAATGTATGTTTTAATTTCTAAATGTCCATTAATGTGTAACTGGTGTCATAAAGTAAGGTATTTCTCTATGGGTTTACAGAGAACAGCACTCCTAGATTCTACAAGCAAACTTGGAGCAGAGTCAAGACGGAAAGGAAGCTTTGTGTGTCCTCTGCCTGCTACAGAGCCGAGATAGGCTCCAGAGATTACAAAGTAAATACATAGCCCGCTTCTCATTCTTGATCCTAATAGCAGCGTTATACATGTGTGTATATCATTTAAACCCCGGTGAAGGCTACATATTTTTTAAAAACCCAATAATTTTTGGAGTTATTGATTCAAACTTCACAGTCACAAAGTTTACTTTTTTCTCTGAACATTTTTGTTGTTTTTATAAAGGTGATGTACATAGGGGTTACAGTTACATAAATCTGATAAAAAGTGCATTTCTTTTTGAACAATATTATCCCTTCCCTCCATCTCTCCTAGTTTTCCCCTCCTATCTGCACCCAAAAGTTGTGTAGTTTACTTTGGATATATAGTGTCTAGTGATTGACAATTAGATAATCCAAATGAAAAATATCAGCTGCTGGTGGATGTATGTACCACTACCAAAACTTTAAATATATACATGGGTATGTTTATTTTGTTGTTGTTGCTGTTCTACCGCCTCCTCCTCTTCTTTTTCCATCTCATCCTCCTCCTTTTCCATTACCTTTTCCTCACTTTTCTTGTTTTGAGGGAGGGTTTAGCTATGTAGCTTCAGGTTGGCTTCAAACTGACTTCATACTTACTGAGTACTGGGATTATGTATTCACAAACCTGGTTGCTCTATTTATTGATTCTCACTAAAATTCTACAGTATAACAAAAGGGTAGGAGTGAAAGGAAAGCATAGAAGCTTCTAGGACTTCTTAATGTCCCTTCCTTTCCTTTTTTTTTTTTTTTTTGCCAGTCCTGGGCTTGAGCTCAGGGCCTGAGCACTGTCCTTGGACTTTTCTCAAGGCTAGAGCTCACCACTTGAGCCTCAGCACCATTTCTGGCTTTTTTTCTATGTATGTGGTACCAAGGAATCGAACCCGGGTCTTCATGCATGCTAGGCAAGCACTTTAACCACTAGGCCAAACTCCCGGCCTCCCTTTTTTTTTATGCTTTTATGTTTTCTAAGCTTTAGGATCCTGATCTAATGAACAGTTCTGAATATAGGCTTTTGAATTTTCTATGTAGTCTTGGATTCCAGTTCCGCTGAGTTTTCTTTGTAGAAGCACAGTTACTTCATTAACCCCTGGGTAAAATGGCTGTAAAGAAATGAAGACTTCAGAGTTGCCAGCATCTTATTAACTCTTTACCAAAAAATGCTGAGGCTATAGCCTGACTCCAAACTCCTCCTCTGTCATTGCGCTACCTTTATCTTCTCTCTCTTTCTCTGCTTTTCCTTATAAGGAGGGTGAAGTTGTTGGAATGAGACAATGGAATGGTCCTCTTCTTCTTCCATAATCATCTACAGACTGTTAATTTAGCTATTTCTGTTAAGATCCTTTTCTTAATAAGGTGACATATGCAAGATTTTGGATTGAGGAAGTAAGAATATCTTTATGGATATACTATTCCATATACTGTTGTTGTGTTTTAAGCTTTCTAATCTTTCAGGCTATCAAAGCCATAGCCTTTGTCAATTATTCCACACAGTATAATGCAGGTAGCCATAGTATTTTGATTTTGTAATAGTTCCCTACTTTTCTCTTTTTCTACTCAGTCCTGAAGTTGACATCTTAAGTTTTAAGGTATTGTTTTAAATTGTTTATGGCAACAATCTGACAATTTCTCTTTTCCCTTCATTATTGGGCAAGCTATTCCAAAATTTCAGCACATAGTACAAGCAACATTTCATTTATCATTATGCTTAAGGTCAACATATTACCTTTAGCTTGTCTGGGCAATTCTGTTGCTTTTGCTAGATTCCCCTGTTTTCTAAAAGTCAGGTAATGGGTAGATACAACCTGAATTATCTGAAATGGTCTCATCCACTTGCTTGGTGTGGGTGCTGGCTGGCTCTTTTGCTTTTCTGTTCCCATATGCCATATGGTCTGGATTTCTTTCTGTGGTGGTGTCAATATACAATGCAAGTTCCTATTCTTACACTGCAAGAACATGCTTCCAATGTAATCTATTGACTTAAGCTAGTCAAAGGTTAAAATGAACTCACTGATGGAGAAGGGACAAGTTCTCAATGCCTTGAGTTTTGCAGCAAAGACATTTCTCAGAAAGTCTGTGAGACATCCCTTGTCACTGTGTGCTAATGTAGAGATGAATAGATTAATGCTCTTATTTCAGGGTGTATACATGATGCACCCCTTCCTGAAGTCTATAGGTCTTTTAAAAATTAGTTATTCAGAGAGTGGTGACCCTAATATCAGACGTCACACATACTCATTGATCATGAAAGTAGTAAATGGCCAAGCAATTTCAATGAAGCAGATCTCCCCACTTAAAGTCTGGTGGTTTTGAGTATTTTTTTTACAATTATGGTTAAAGAATATTCTTGGATAAACACAAAAATTTAAGTTTTTGATTCAAATCTAATGCCCTGTGAAACTCAGAAAGTATTATAAGAATCAGTACACAAAAGTTTAAAACAAGTCATAAATAAGTTTCTCCATGTTTGTAACGTTGGAATGACATACAAGAAAATACTTAATGGTATGTAATAATATGCTGCACACATAGTATAAACACTGTCCTTTGGAAGATAATTGAGTATCTTAGTTACTCTTGGGTTGACAATATGAAACATGATAGAGCACACGGTAAGTTTGGAAACCTCTAAATGATGTCAGCATTTCATAGGATATTAGCCACAGACATTTATATTATTTATTGCTGTCATTACCCACATTTTTCCATCTACGGCAACTTTTTTTTATAGTTTGCACTAATTTTAATGTTATTCTACTAGCATAGTATTTTTTCTATTTAAGCATGAATATAATTTTAACAAACACATTGAAAATAGAAACAGATAATGCCTATAACCTAATTTTTTATATATTTTTATTGTAATTAATAGAAGTGTTACATTATATTTGCCAGATAGAAGGTGCATTACTTCACAAACATTGATACCCTTTCTCATGTCTTGGTCCCCATTGCCCTTCCTCCCACCCCCACCCCTCATCTTGTTTTCCCCCTTCCCTATCCAATTTCTAATAACCAAGTACAAATATATCCAATATATCAGATAACAAAGTGAGATACTGTAACAATATGAGATAACCAAGGGACAGCAAAAGAGATGAGAGATAACAAAGTACATTAAGGACAACAATCATTCATTATATGGCTTTTGTTTCTATATCCTAGAGGTCCATTCATTTAGCTACATACTATATGGCCTTATGTATCTAGGTTTTGCTCTATTGCAAATCTCTGCTAGTAGAGCCCAAGGTTTCTACTGATTATGACGAATGAGGGAAACCATTGAGCCTAAGTTCCTTTGAGTCTGGCTTACTCCATTTCCTAACAAATGGGGTGATGTCATTCCTTCTGACAGCAGCAGAGAATTCCATTGTGTACAAATACCACATCTTGTTGATCCACTCATCAACTGAGGGACATCTGGGTTGGTTCCATATCTTTGCTGTGGTGAATAGTGCTGCAATGAACATCGTTGTGGTAGTGGATTTAGTATGCCCTTGTTTCTGGACAATTGGGTAAATGCCTAGTAGTGGAATTGCTGGGTCATAGGGGAGTTCTATGTTTAGTCTTTTGAGGAACTGCCATACTGCTTTCCATAGTGGTTGAACCAGTTTGCACTCCCACCAACAGTGTACTAGTGATCCTAGGGCAACTTTTCAGAAACTGTACTGTTAGTTCAGATAATAAAAGATACTCTTTCAGAATTTGGTTTAAAGTATTGGAATGTTTCTTTTTATAATATATGCAACCACATATAATTGTAGGCTATGTTTCACAATTTCTGTAGTTATTCAAGTTGCAATTCCTATTGTTATATTCTCTTAAATACAAATATATTCATGATATTATTTACCAGAGGATGAGTTTTGCTCTCTTTAGATTTTGGCCTTGTAATTAATTGGACCTTTGAGAAGAAAGAAACTCTACTTAAAATAAAATCCAGTTCCAAAGACTGAAATGGTAGTGGTGGGTGATATTATAATGTGTGTGACTGTGTGCCCTTATTTTCCTTTGTATCTCCTTTAGACGTTTGGCCTTACAAGTCCAGCAGATTTAGAGCAAATCCACAGGACATGAGAAAGCATGAACGAAGTAGTAATCATATTGGAACAGCAATTCTGCTCTTCTCTTTTGTTTCTGTTTTTTATAATGATTTCTGCATTACAAAGTTTCAAAATAAAAGAATATGGTGAACTTTCTCTTGCAGTATAGGAATTCTGATCTTGTGTATATTTACCTACACATGTACACATCCTAATAAGTGAATATTTAAATTGAGTTGAACTGCGCACTGTTAGAAAATATTGCCAAGAACATGGGTTCAAATTCCATATGGACAGAAAGTTTTCTCATTTCCACAGAAAGCCAATTATTCTGAAGCTATGAATTCTTTCCTTGGTCCTTGTCTATGACCACCATTTGCATTATGTGAAACAGATGAAATTTATGTATATTTGCAGGTCCTGGGGCTTGAAGTCAGGGATTTGACACTGTCCCTGAGCTGAGCTTTTTTTTTTTTTTTCTCAAGGTTAGCACTCTAACACTGTAGCCACAGATCCACTTCTGACACTTTTGAGTGATAGAATAGAGACAAGAATCTCATGGACTTTCCTGTCCAGGCTCACTCTGAACGTCTATCTTCAGATCTCAACCTCCTGAAGAACTAGGATAAGAGGGTATATCCCTGGTTCCAGTTATTTTTTTGTTTCCTCTACCATTAAAGAATATTGTTTGTGTGTTGAGATACTAAAGTGATTTAGGTATTATAAAGGGATATATATGATGATAATTCTCTCCATTTTTCAATGCAGAAAAGTAGATTTCAATTTTTTAAAGTATAAAAATAATAGGAAGACTGGAAACCTTCTTCTCAGCTTCCTGTGGACATTAAACCCACCAACGACATCCCTGGAAAGGAGGTTGCATTTTCATTCGTGTTCAGTGTGATCTATGAGAAAGCATGCTGTTCACTGGATAAAACTTTGACAAGGAAAGTGGAAAATAAATTTGATAGTGTAGTGTAGTGGGTGGAGTTGATGAGCAGGCTATTATTTACACTTCAGAATTTGGAAACCCAAAGCACACCAAGGTTAAATAAATTGTTCTTAGATAACGGTAAAGAAGGTCAATAAATCAGCATAAGAGCTCTTTAAGATTTTGGCTTTAGACCTAGGTTGAGGGCATTGATCTACATGATCTTGTGTAATTTATTCCTTTCTGGAGGATTATTCAAGCTCTTGCATTTCTTTGGTCATCATAAATTTTGTTTTATAATGTTTGACCCCAACATTTTTTATTTGTTGTACATGGAAAATTTATATGAGTATGTTTGTAATTTAGAAAGACAGAACTTTAAAAGGGTTCTCCTTAAAGAGAGGCTTTTGAGGGGGGGGTGGTTGGGCATTGACAGTGATGAGACCCTAGGCTAAGCTTTGGGGGTAATTTCCTCCTCTTGGTGGCAAAATACTTTCAACATGTATAAAGAGTCTCAGTTATGGTTCAGCCTGAAAAGGAGTCAGAGAGTCAAATAGGGAATTCTGTGTATTATATGTGATCTTCATGAAGAAAAAAAAAAGCAACATTTCCATGACACAATATATTGGGCTCGGTTTAATAAAGTGAGGGGAATTGAAATGCTAAGTGTGACACATGTTGATATGTGTCACAGCCTGTGGGGGCTGTGGTGGGAGAAGGGGGGAGTTGGCAGAATGATAAGATATGAATCTATGATTAGCCCCTGACACTGTTAAATGCTGTGAGTCTCAGGAGAATGGCTTCAATTACAGGATCTCTTTGTTTTTAATAGTTTTGCTTAAACCATGTGGAGCAAGAAAATCCTGATTTCAAAGTAAAGGGAAATCAGGTTCAAAAGGAGGTAGATCACATCATATGCAGAAGTGTGTTTCCACATGGATTTGATCTTCCACTGCCTCTTGCAGAAGTTTCTTAACACTAAGAAGAATGTTTTAAAATGTGAATGAATGGTAGTTGTTTCAACTCGTAGGTAATGCATCTAGGAAGTGCAATCTATTTGTTAAGGGACCTATTTACAGACATAACTGGATAAGTTGATCCAGGAAGGTAGATATCAGATCTTTTGAATTTTTGGCATCCATCAAAGATCCTGCAGAAAATAAAGCCTACTTCCACATTGCTTTTCTTAGGAATATTTTCCAGTATTATTCTCAGAGACTATGTCTCAAAGTTCATCATCATTTGACTTACATTATCTCTTCCAAGTGTTGAGGTTAATAAACAGAACCAGAAGAAACTTTTTATTCTGCACATGAATCAAGTGTGTGAGCTGCAGGAATTTACTTTTAAAGAACTAGAAATCCTAACGAGTCCAAATCTGGTTCTTATACCGTTTTGACATATGTCCTTGCATGTTTCACCAACACCTCAAAATCAGCGTGTGTGAGGCTGAAGTCATGATCTTCTCTCAGACCTGCCCATCCTTCAGCGTTTCCTATCTCTGTCCTTGGCACTAGCATTCACCCAGTGGTGCAGCTCAGACCATCTCTAGGTCACTCTTTATGCCGCCATCTTCTCAGCATTCCCCCTTCCTGCCCAGCTTCAATCCATCACTTGATCACTGTAAGTTTTAATCTCTGTAACATCTCAGATCTGCCAGCTACCCATTAAGCCTGCAGTTTCCGCCTTCATTCCGTCTGCCATTATCTCCTGCCTGGATTCAGACCTTGTCATCCGTTACGTGTCATCACTCTGGCCTCAGTTTGCACAGTGACCCATTCAAGATGTTAATCTAGATCACTGGTCTGTATGAAACTTATCTTCAGGTACATGGGGCCCAGGGAGTGACCTTAACTACAACTACCAAACACGATGTCATCTTTCTGCTAAACATCATCACACTCCCCATTCTCCTCTTGCTGTAGCAGTCAGATAAAATCACCCTTTTATTTGGCATTCATAAATTCCTGCCAGGGGGCCTTGACATAGGATGTCCCTCTACTTCAGGCAAATTGTTCCTGACTCCACTAAGCCGAATCTCTCACCTTAAGGCTTTTGTAGCTCACATTTTGGTAGCATCCTGACCTAGACTGTGATGACCAATACCAGGTGTCAAGAAGACCCACTCCATTTTCTTCTTTCTCCATACACTTTACATGATTAGAAATGGAGGCCATGTTTCTTTCTTATTATGCTTCTAGTACTCATTAACATGCGTGGTGATGGAAACAGTTTCTTGATAAAATACATACTGAAAGAATGGATGAGTGAATAAATGAATTATGGACATCTCTGCATAATGTACCGACTCCTCATAGCACTGTACTTTCACTGGTAAAATGCAAGAAGATCCAAAATGACTTAAAGTCCCTACCAGGATTTTGCCTGGTAGAGAATATCCAAAAATGCATCACATTTGAAAATTATGCATATGAACAAGTCTGGAAACCATGACCAGTGCTGTTTTATCATGCCAATCCAAGAGTAGGAGAGAAATAAATTCAAAAATATAGAAGGGAAGGGGGAAAAGTAGTCAGTGTGTATGTCAAGGGGGAGGGTTAAACAGGTAAAAACATCCCAGAACTCATGTCTCACTTTTATAATCTTAGCTATTCAGGAGGCTCAGATCTGAGAATTGCCATTCAAAGCCAGTCTGGGCAGAAAAGTTCCTGAGATTCTTATCTCCAATAAACTACTCAGAAAAAGCCAGAAGTGGTACTGTGGTTCAAATGGTAGAATAGCTGAGGCTCCAGGATAGAGCCCAGGCCCCAAGTTCAAGCCCCAGGACAAAAATTAAAGTAAAAATTAAAAAAAAATAATTAAAACTAGAAAGTGACCTATTTTTGTAATTCTAGAAAAAAAGCAAAAGGTAGAGTAAGTTTAAACTTCCACAGAATTTCATGTCCCTATTCCACATAGAAACATCAACATATACACAGATACATAAACATACATACATACATACATACATACATACATACATACATACAGGCATGTACACACACGCATATACACATATGTACGTATACAAGACATTCAAAGGGGTAATGAGTGTCACCTGGACACTTGCTTGACTGGAATAGTGAAGACATGGAGCATTTGTGATCTGAACACAGGATTTTGTTGTTTTGGAGACAGTGTTGGGTCTTGAGCACAGAGTTAGGACATTGTCCTTTTGCTTTTTCTGCCCAAGACTGACACTCAACCGCTTGTGCCACAGCTCAACATCTGATTTTTTGCTGATTAATTGCAGAAATCCCTGCCTGGGCTGGCTTTAAACTACAGTCTTTAAATCTCAGTCTCCCGAGAAACTAGAATTACAAGCATGAGACACAGCTCCTGGCTGAACTCAGGATTCTCAACTCTTTGAGAACTGTAGATTAAATCCTGGCGATCTTTTCTACTTGGGGAGTAATAATTTCACTTATTTTAAATTTAAGTAAGATTAAGCCACAATTTTAAAAAAATTGTCATCCCGCAGGCAATTAAGGAAGAAGACAACACTGAGAAAAGTCTGGATTGCATTTCTTTCCCTCATAATAGATTTCACTAAAGAAAACAGCCTTTCATATAAACAAAGTCTGTATTTTTCAGGTTGTCTTTTAAAAATCATTTTGTGTAAATAGCTTACTTTTCCTAAAATATACGTATTAAATTCCTCAAGTCCCTATCATTGAAGCCTTAGCTAGCTCAGCTAAATATAAAATCCTCCTAACTTTGGTTATTCTTTGGCTCAGCCCAGCTTTTTCAAAAGGTGAATGAGTAGGAAACGTGCACTTTCATTCTTTGCTTAGTGCTTGAGCATTAGTTTGACTTTAATAGGCTGGGATGATTTCAGCTTATAAATCTTCAACCGGAGGATAAAGTTCAAGTAGATAAAATCAAACAGATGTTGGTGGGAGGATTTTTTCATGACCCATAAAAGTGCTATCATCAAAGCTGAGAATCATTTGTTTTGAATTATTACACTGTTATCAAAAGGACTGTAGCAGTCTGTTTGTTGAGGAATTGGATCTGTTTATCTGAAAACAGAACAAAGATGCCATGCAAAGGAGTCCCTGGGAAAGCCTGGTTCAGATGTGGGTGGACACCCGTGACCCACATCTCAGATGCTGTGATTGACATTTGTCAGCAAACATGGCAGTAAGGGCAAGCCATTGCCTGAGTGGTGAAGAGTAATTTCAGTGTTCACTAGCATTTGTCCACAGGCAGGGTGAGGGGTAAGGCTAAGGAAGTGCATGGGATAAATGGAAAGCTCAGTTTTAGTACAGAATTATCTGTGAGAGGGAGAAATATAATTTTATTTTATGCATATTCAGATTACTGACTAGGAAATGGAATTGAGATATCAGCATTTCAAGATTGCTTGTCCTAAAGGGAAGGCCAGCACACAGACCACTTCAGACCCAACTGTACATGAAGATTCATGTTTCACAAGTAACTGCACCCTTGTGCTTTGTTCTTTGTGTTAATCTGGTTTGTAGGGGCCGACATGGCTCAACATTGGATGCATTCTAAAAGCCACGTGAAAATTCCAAATATTGAAATAGAACAGGGATGGCTCTCCAGGGTGGTGCATGTCTGTAGCTCCAGCTAAGCGGTAAGACGATCACTTGCTGAGACTGGGCTTTAGGACAAAGTATATAACCCTACATAAAACCCTGTACATAAAGAAAAGGAGACCTGGAGTGTGGTTTAAGTGGTAGAGTAACTACTTAGCAAGTATGAGACCTTAAGTTTAAACCCTAGTGTTGCCAAACGTAGTGATAAAAATAACTAGCACAGAGAAATGAGTGCCTTAAGCCTGTAGGAAATTATGTTTCTTAAGATGGAAACTGTGACTTAGAGATTCACCAATAATTGGTATATTAATAATACCTCTATTTAGTATTAATCTCGCCATTCTATTCTGAGCTACACCAGTAGTTGGACCTGATGTAAGGAAGGACCCACTCTGGACTTGAAAGATCAAGGCTAATCTAGCCTCTCCAGCTCTATCTAACTTTTCCTTTACATCTGAGTTTAATAGGTGGGTCTGCTTTTTCTAATCCCCTTCCTCTTCTCCTTTCCACTATCACTCCCCCTTTCCTTTTCCCTTTTCCCTTTCCCTTTCTTCCCATTTTACTTTTCTTTTCTTCTCCCCTCCCTCGCTCCCTCCCTCCCTCCCTTCCTTCCTCCCTGCCTCCCTCCTTCCTTCCTTCCCTCCTTCCCCCTCCCTCCTTTCTTTTCTTTCCTTCTTGTTTCTTATCTTTTTTTCTGCTTCAAGAGTCATTTTGAGAGTCTTCTAAAACATGAAGCCATTAATCAGAGGATACCATGGCATGATATTTAAATTTTCACATGCAAATCTAGGTTGTTCAAATATATACTGAAGTCATTTCTTCCTTCCTTCCTTCCTTCCTTCCTTCCTTCCTTCCTTCCTTCCTTCCTTCCTTCCTTCCTTCCTTCCCTCCCTCCCTCCCTCCCTCCCTCCCTCCCTCTCTCTCTCTTTCTTTCTTTTTTTTTTTTTTGGTAAATTCTCATCCCTGTGCTTCAGGATTAGAACCTCTGATGACTCCTTCGTGAGCAACAAATATCCCAATTTCTCCATGAAACTAAGTGAGCGGAGTTACAGTCTGGACTTTGTCACATAGCACCCAATGAAGAGGACTTGGGGATTTAAGAGGCTGGGTTCCAATCCTGTTCTCTGGTAGGTTTATAAACTCAAGGAATATGACTCTATGCTATTTAATTTTCTCCACCATAAATTAAGTCAACTGAACTTTCATTTACTTGGAGAAGTTGGCGATTAGATCTTGTTCTTACTGCCCTGACTAACTTGTAAGCAATTTGTGGGAAAGAACCAGAGAACGTTTACCAGCTTTTTTCCTCTGTTTGTTATGGATTATTTAACACTATTTCCAATATCCAGAAATTAACTAGAGAATATTTGTATTTCATATATATTTGAAAATAAAATAACCACCATGCTTTTTTTTTTTTTTGCCAGTTGTGGGCTTGAGCTCAGGGCTTGAGCACTGTCCTTGGACTTTCTCAAGGTTAGAGCTCTACCACTTGAGCCTCAGTATCATTTCTGGCTTTTTTTCCCCCTATGTATTTGATACCAAGGAATCGAACCTGGGTCTTCGTGCATGCTAGACAAGCACTCTACCACTAGGGCAAACTCCAGGCCCCAATCACCATGCTTTCTTATTTTTAAGCTCTAAATTTCAAATTTGTGGTCTTTGACCACAAATCCACAAACAACAAAGCAATCTGAGTTTAAGTGAAAACTCACGAGGCATCTCTCTTTTTTTCTGTTTTCTTAGACTTCATCCCTTTCTTCCAAAGATGGTGCTGTTGTCTGGGTCTTCATTCCTAGAAAGGACATTTTGTCTTCCAACAATGTTTGTCAAAGTTGATGAAGTGCCTATTTAGTGACGGTACATGAATATCATTTCACATTTTTCTTTGCATAAATATTTTCTAAATATAGTTTAATTGTAAACATGCAATGCTTTCTTATATAATTTTCCTGCCAATGGGCTAAGAAAAGCAAACACTTCTTAATGAGAATGTGTTACACATGGGTTCACTGTTTAGATGGAATCGGGCTCAGAGTTGCCTTAGAGGACTGGTTGGGACACCCTCTGCCCAGGAACAAATGAAGGAAACAGAGTAGGTGACCTCGCAGACCCGCTTCAGGGGGTGGCACGGATGTGGTGGTGATGGCATCTCCATTGAGCTATTCTTGGGACTCTCGGGGTGAGTCTTTCTAATGTGGGCTTCTTGTTACCCATGGCACTGGACAACATCCAAAGCTGTTTTTGTTTTGCTTTTCTCCCACAGAAATCCCTCCAGGATGAGCTCTGGTATGAATCAAAGAATCAAAGGGTAAAACTTACTGCTAAGGGGGTTTTGTAGGAGAAATGAAAAGATTTAAACAGCATTGATTAAATTGGGTGTCAGATCCTCCATCTTCTCAGCCCATTTAGCTATGATTAATTGGGACAGAAGTTTAACTCTTTTCCCTTTTTGTGTCTGTTTTGGATAAGCAGTGTGTGTGTGTGTGTGTGTGTGTGTGTGTGTGTGTGTGTGTGTGTGTTTCCATGTCTCTTTTTCAGAGGACTGGTATATTGGATGATCATTGGATTTTTGCCTCTTTTATGATCATTTCTTGGTCACTATACACTTACACAGACACACACACAGACACACACACACAGACACACACACACAGACACACACACACAGACACACAGACACACACACATACACATTTAACTACGTGTGCATGAAGTAAGACACAGCCAGGAAAAATCTCCTGACTTGTGCTTGTCTTTCTATCTTTGGGGAAAGGTTCAAGTTTAGCTTGTGTTTCTAGAAGAAAAGAAGCAAAGATTCAGGTGGTGAAGACTTCAGGTTCAATAGAACTGTGATTATCCAGGTGAATTTTTGATAGAAGCAAGATTACCACTAGTGAAAGCAATGGGGGATTGGAGCAAATCCAAACTGGTTTAAAAAGATAAAGGAAGAAGAAAGGAAGAAAAGAAAAGACAGAAGGAAGAAAGGGTGTTCATTTATCTGTGATGTTACCTGTACAAGTATCTTTGAAAATTTAGCATAATAGTTTATTACAAGACTAATAAAACATTATTTTGATCCCTATTACTAAATTTTATAGCTTTACTTGTATATGCTCAGAATTTATTTTGTTTTGGACCAAATAGAAGGTGTCTTCTACCCCTGCTCACCCCCCAGCCAGGTCCATCCACTGGCCCTGGTGTTTACACAGTGCCTGGGTGCTGTCTTTCAGCTTTATTTTTGTTCAAGGCTAGCATGTATCACTTGCATCCTAGCTCTACTTCTAGCTTTTTGATGGTTAACTGGAGATAAGAGTCAATCTAAGAGTCAATCTTTCCTACCAGGCTGGCTTCAAACTGAGATCTTCAGATCCAACCTTCTGACTAGCTAGGATTAGAGGTGTGCGCCTCACTGGTGGTCGTTCTCCCTTTACATTTTCACTCAGGGTTGGTGCTCGACCATTCTGCCCACGGCTCCATTTCTGGCTTTTTGGTGGTTTGTTGAAAATGAAAGTCGTACAGACTTTCCTGTCTATTGTCAAGAGAGGCAGGAATTCATTCTGTCGTTGTCACAGTTCTATCCATTCCTTTGTCCAATAGTGCACCTATCTATCTGGGTTACTTAGCCAATAGCATAAACATTAGCATATCCAAAACATGTATTAAAATGTTTCCAGGTAAACTCTGCTAAAATAATTGTATTGCAGTGAATTGGATTTCTCAAAGCCCTTTAGCCAGCAAAGTTCTATAATAAAAATTATTCCCCCCTGGTGGCTTATACCTATAATCCTCAGGAGGCTGAGATAGGAGGATCCCATTTCAAAGCCATCCCTGGAAGGAAAGCCCATGAGACTCTCATCTCCAATTCATCGTCAGAAAACTGGAAGTGGCGCTGTGTCTCAAAGTAATAGAGTGCTAACTATGAGGAATAAAGCTCAGGGATAACATCCAGGCCCTGAGTTCAAGGCCCACAACTGAGAAACAAAAATGACTTATCCTACAATGACATTTCATGCACACATCATGTCTCCAATTAGCAGTTTCTTTTCTAGGAAAAATAAGATTCTTTCTTGTGGAGAATTATTAGTTTTAGGTTTTAATTATTTTCACCGTCTTTCAAAGTACAACACAACTCAACAGAGAGCTAAATTTGTGAGGTTCTTCTCACTGTTAAACCATATGAATATGGAGTTTTGTTTATGTTCAGAAAAGAGCACTTGCTATATACTCCTTTGTATTCAAACATTGTAATACATATTTGAGTAATATAAAGATTGATGTTATGATAAGCCTTTTATTTGATTAAGATTCATTTATCTCTTTGGAGTCAAAATTCATGTATGCATCCATCCATCCACCTAACTTAGCTAGCAGCAGAAGTCATTAATTCTAATAGATTCAAAATCTAAGCTCATTCTTTCACTTATTCACTTCAATATATTTGTTTATGGCACTTGCATTTTACATCAGATACTGTACAAAAGGGACTACTAAGAACGGACTATAATCTTAAATTTTAAAGGTCAATATTTCATAGAAAACAGAGGTGAAAGTTGTAGGTAAGAATGATTAATAATGGTAGAAGAAGGATCTTAACATTATTTAGAAATCGGTTTTACTTTTTTCTAATCTTTATCTAATCACATAGAACCAGTAGTATCAACTTAGTGGATCTATAAGCTGTTGGTGAAACATTACTTTTTCCCTTCATTTGTTGTCCTAGCTCTTGGAATAAACTTGAGATAAATTGCACAAAGCAGGTCCAGCAATGTAAATATAAAACCCACTCCTTGAAATATTTTTTTAATACACAGTAGAAAATACACTTAGTAGGA
This sequence comes from Megascapheus bottae, assembly GCF_031878675.1. Classification (NCBI taxonomy): domain Eukaryota; kingdom Metazoa; phylum Chordata; class Mammalia; order Rodentia; family Geomyidae; genus Megascapheus; species Megascapheus bottae. The sequence continues at coordinate 9,084,025 of NC_143531.1, read as the reverse complement.
GGCTTTCATTCAAGAAAATCACCCACTGTGCTTTGTTGTGGTCGTTAGTGGTATTTCTTTCTAATGGATGGTAATTTCATATAAAATATGTACATAGATTGAACACACATGTGACAACTCTTCCAACTGCAACACAAAGCTTTCATGAAACAAATGTCATGTGTCCAATTAAAAAAATTAGTGTCATCATCAATTAGACCCAGTGCATTTTGAGGTTTTAGAATAGGCTCTTACATGAATGGAAAGGTACCAAATTGCTACCATCTTATGTCCATTGTTGTGATTTTAAACACAACAATATTTTGAAAATTCAGAATGCAGTTTATTGGGTGTCTTTTCTTATGCTTTGTAAAGTCACAATCCACCCCAAACCTGTTTGGGACATTGTCTCCAGTATTTCTTAACTGGGCACTTCCCAAGGTGTTTTGTTTTGTTTTGTTTTTCCTTTCCTCTCTCTTGGACAGCAAGTCAGTTATTACCATCAAGAAATAACTGCTGTTCAAGAAGAGGGAACGTGCTGAAGAGGTGGTGAGATAAAACAGGGGTTAAGCGCAGACTGCCCCTAAGTATAGTAATTGTGTACCTGCATTTTGGCTGGATCAAGAATTACAGCCATGGTAATTAGCTGTGCATTTTTTTTTGTATTATACCATGCTAGGTTTGTGACTTCTTTTCCTTTCCTTTTCTTCTCTTTTCTTTTTTGTCCCTTGAGGCTTGTCCTAGAGAAAAGCCAGGGGAAAAATGAAGTGAGAATTAGATTAAAGCTGCCTTACTGTACTGAATGTTGAGCCTACATGAGCTTCTGGATCAAGGTCCACTGGAAAAGCTTTACTACAGTTGCTGAATGTAAGCACAGCATGAGAATTTTGTCCTTCTCACTGCTAACTGCTCTAAGTGAGGGTCACTGGTGCTGGTGGTGAGGGCCCCTCTCTGAAAAAAAATCAAGGATAAAGAATAAATAACTGTAAGCCTTAGTGGCTCAAACAAATTATTTCCTGGTTGGTGGAGAGAGAGAGCTAAGTGGGAGGCAGTGAGCTTGAACCTGAGAGTCTTGATTGATGATCAGTGCCTGCCTTTTTCTGGGTCCAGATACCTTCCAACTAAGAGACCTGGGATTAAGTTCAAGAAAGTCTCCGTGAGCGCACACAAAGATACAAAGGAGCTCCAGATTCATTCAGGTTTGTGTGTATATGTGTGTACTTGGTCCAGTACTTAAGTAACAACTCTTGGATACCATCACTACTTTATCCATGGAAGAAATAATGTATCCAACTCAATTATCGAACATAAATTCTTTCCAATACTGGAATAGATTATGGGATGTCTTTGGGTCATTACATATTTTTGAAAGTGGTCACATTCTGGGAAATGAAGCATCAAACATGTTTTCCCTTTTCTTTTCTTTTCATCTTTTTTTAAAATAGGAATTTCTTTTATGAGAATCGCCACCTAAATACTGAAAGTATTTCATGGAGATATGTTCTATTGGTAAATATGTCATTCACAGTCACTGAGAACTTCCACACATAAAATCCAAGAACAGAAATGAACACATTGCAGCTGCACTGTCATTCACTGAAAGGCAACTGATGTAAACAAAGTGTTCATTCACCTGGGCTGCTGGCAGAAACCAACTAACTTATCAAGAAAGTATTTCTTTGCGACAATTTCTCTTTTTCTATTGGGAGTATAGAACACATACAGATTCTTTGGAAATTTCACATTTCTTCGTGAAGCTGTAAGGGTAGCCATTAGATGTAGTTCTAATTGTAATCGATTTTGAATATTGAAAGTCCATTTTCAGCACTCAGAGCTAAGAAAGACTACTAATCATCTGAAGTCACACTAAGCAATCTTGCTGAAATTGGATTTGCCTAGAAAAGCATATAAAGTTGGAAGTACTTATAAAGTTATTGAGAAGGCATAAGTAGCATCTTGAACAGTACTTTTCACCTCCTGAGTACTGACTACTTTCTGGGCACAATTTCATGTACGTTAAATGTGTTACAGGGGTAAAGTTCTGTCACTGGCACTGTAATATATCCATTCCAAAACACAGTTGAAGAAATTGGTGAACCATCACAGAAATAGTAAGTGGTAGTTTACAGTAAATAATATTTTATTATTGAATTTTGAGTCAATATTATCTTTATGATACTTAGTAGCCTGTCCTGGGACTTGAATTTGGGGCCTGGCTGCTATCTCTTAGCTTTTTTGCTCAAGGCTCACACTTTACTACTGGAACAGGTCCACTTCCAGCTCTTTTGGTGGTTTATGGGAGATTAGTCACATTCCTCAGATCTCAGCCTCCTGAGTAGTTTAGGATTACAAGTATGAGCACGGATGTCCCTTATACTTGATTGGTTTTTAATGGGGCTAATATTTTTTTACCACTACAAACTCCATGGTCATAATTTTGCATGTATTCTTTCCTAGCCAATCTGTATCACTTCTACATCTTTTCCTTTCCGTTCTGCTTTCTTCTCAGTATAAGAAAGTCTGGCTAAAAACAGCCAATTATATCTTGCCAGAGCTAGGTGCTTCTTTTACATTTCCTTAGCATATTATTTGAAAATTTAGTATTCTTCCAAGACTTAGGACATGTATACAGGTGGACAGCTTCTTTATTAGAATGAAATTGAATGACCTCTGTCTGGTTTACTCTCCAAGAGTTCTCATTTCCATCTGAAACTTCATGAACTTGACCTTCGCAGCTCATGCTCTATCAGCATTCTGGTCCACTGGACTCAACCCCTAATCTGATCTTAATATATAATATATAATAGTCTAGGGCTTCTCTGCCTCACTTCTCCAAACTCTTCTAATTCTCTATAGCCAGATCCAAAGGTTTATGGACTCCATTACCATGTATAGTCACAGTAACCCCACTTTTCTGACACTAAATTATTTATTTTTTGCTGCTGTAACCAAGATACTTCAGAAAATAACTCAAGTGAGGAAAAGTTTCTTTTTCCTTACAGTGTCGATGGGTTCAGTCCAAGGCTGCAGGGACCTATGCCTTGGACAGAATACTGTGATGGCAAGAATACATGGTAGACTGAGAAGAAATCCAGAGGGACTGGAGACATAGAACTTTCAAAGGCATGTCCTCCAAAATAGAGCTACCAGATGGAGACCAAGAGTTCAAAACATTAGTTTCCTATGTAAGGAATAGCAAGAAAAGTGTCAACTTATGGGTATATATATGAAGAGGAGAAGATAGGTAGGGAAATGTGAAGAGGCAAAATTAGGGTTAAGCAAAAAAGCGATAGCTAGATAGGTAAAAACAAAGAGAAGGAAGATCATATATATATATATATACATATAGAGAATAGATATATGCATAATTGGTCTTTATAATAATAATAACAAAAATAGAAACACTGCCTAAGTATCATAAATTATGGATCCCAGTGCCCATTTGAATAATGTTTCCCTATATGGCACCATGGATAAGTTACTCTTTTTTTTTTTTCAGATAAAAAGCTGAATTTATTGGGGAAGTCGATGGTGAACTGACTGGCCAGGGACACAGTGCAGACTCGGGAGGTGACACTGTGATCCCAAATGGTTCTCATGCTGGGTTTTTATGGGCAAAACCCATGTGGTCAAACTAAGTTACTCTTTCTATAGCTGAGCTTTTGCATCTATTAGTTGAAGACAGTTGCAGCTCCTTTTGACTACTAGTAGAATTGACCAAAATATGTGTGTCAATGTATTTTGAAAACAACCTGGGGTCTGTTAGCTATTTGTAGCACTGCATACTGTGTATCTATTTTTTATATTGACAGAGGCAATAGGAACTGAAAAGAAAACAGGCGCTTGCATTTAGATATTGTGATTTCTAGTTTTCCCCTTGGCTTCTCTTGTGTTGGGCTACATTAAAATTAGGTTCTAAAATCTATGTGCCAGTGATTGTATATAGAGATTTCCTTCTTGAGTACTCTTTTGTTAAACATGACATTTGAAATATGATGTAAAAATCAATGTTAATATAATGTTAATAAAATCTTTAATTAAAAAACAAAAACAAAAAAACCTAAATATAGGTCCTGTTTTTGAAAGACTGTCAGAAACACAGATTGTATTTGCTACTGAATCAGAAATTAAAGAAGATTTTAAAGTCTCAAACCACTAAAAGAATTCAGAATAAGAATGAGTTATTCACATTATTCTTCCATTCTAATTTTGCAGTAGAATTTCAAGCTAATTATGAGAAGATCTACTTCCCAAGTTTATAAATAATGTCTTTTTCTACAATAAAGAATGACTTTTCTATCAACTCTTTAAAAAGTTACCAAGAGTGAAAATTTAACCACTAAGTACCCAAATGCTGAATTAATTTTTACAGATAAGCTGGATTTATTGTACTTGATCCATAAAAGATATGGCATGATATCCACATACCTGTATTGTATGTATCTATTGTGTTTTAATTATCGATGTATCCTTACAATTAGTGGATGCATTTGGACAAGATTGGAGGAGGTAAGAAATGTCTAAGAAGAATGTTCTGTAAGAAGATGAGTACACATGTCTCAACACTTAGCTGATTGTTTTTGAGTTTGATTTTCCTTAACAAGCAGCACAACAAATATTGGTTAATTAAAAAAAAGAATACAAGAATCATCATGTCTTCCTGGAAAGACAGAACAACATGAAGGAAGTTTAAAACCCAGATCAGAGTTCATTTAGGCTTTGGTATTGGAAACAGTTTCAAAGTCACCTTGACTCAGTCTATTCTCCCAGCTAATGGAATGGTGTGGAATTTTGATGGGACTCAGGTATGTATCTGTGGTTTGTTAAGGGGAGAGGCTTTCTTAGAAAAAAAATTAAAAAAGCTAAATCCCAAGATTCTTAGCAGGATGTCAATAGATGACACTTACAGTTAGAAATTCAAAGAAAGAGGAGCATATTATTTATAGATGAGAAGGTATTTGTCAACTGAATCAAGTAAAAGAATTGACAGAGCCACTCTGTGGGATGGAGAAATTGGAGAAACAGATAATGGGAGCCTGTTGTAGGTCTGCTTATTTGTTTGAGTGTTATTTGATAGTTTATATATCATTGAAATGTTTGTCTAAAATAAATATTGAATCAGCTTGGAATTTGTCCAGTATACCAATCATTTTACATCATATTTTTAATGATCTCTTTCTGTTTTATAATATAGAACATTCTTTCAGGATCCTATATCCAGTAATGCAATTTTGTTTGCAATACAGGCAAATGTCAGATGACTAGACTGTACTTGATTTCTTAGTTTCTGGATTTATTTTTGAATGTGTAACAGAATCTTGCTATGTAGCCATGACTTTGAATTTGTAATCTTTGTAATTCAGCTTCCTGAGTGATGGGAAGTGAAGCATGTGCCACCATATAAACTCAGATTATGGAAGTTTTGGAAAGTATGTGATCTTTACAAAGTCATCTCATCAGTCAAGCACTAGTGGCTCACAGAGGACAAGATCTGAGGACCATAGTTCAAAGCTAGCCCAGGAAGGAAAGTTTGTGAGACTCTTATGGCCAGTTACCTACCACAAAAGTGAGAAGTAGAGCTATGACGCAAGTGTGATAGAGTGCTAGCCTTGAGTGAAAAAGTTCAGGGACAGCTCCTAATCCAGCCTCATTACTGGCATACACACACACACACACACACACACACACACACACACACACACACACGTACCGTTTCATCAAATTCCTTCTTTATACAAGCAGAGAAGCTTGCTGTAAGTAATCTTTCCAAATGAAATACATGTTTTAATTTCCTTCCATTGAGTAAGAATAAATGTTTCATTGACAAATATTTAATAACAATAGTTTTGAGACAAAATATAGATTGAAATCTGTACATAATATCAAGAGGGACAAACATATTTTTGTCAGCTAGCATTTTTAAGTCTTGCCCTTTGTAGTAGCAAAACAGCTTCATTAAAAGTATGTCATCCTTCAGCCCAAATTATTTAATAATGGGGATTATTTTAACATTTTTGAAACATTCTAAAATATGTGACTACAGAGTTTTGTAATGTCTAATAACTGAAAAATCAACCTAATACAATTGTTCCAATATTTTGTCTAGTTTGGAAATAAAAAAGATGGTTCAATGTGATGAGTTTAATGTGTGCATCTGCTGGAGATCTTTCTTAGGAAATGTAGAATCTCTCTCTCTCTCTCTATTTCTCTCTCTCTCTCATTTTTTATCTCTTTAGTGTGTTTGTTTCTTATTCACTTGGATTTCTATTATCAGTGTTTCTTATGTTTTATATATATATATACTTACCTAATAGCTACTATGGATATGCATTAAGATATAAATGACAAAGTATAATTTAAAGCTCTATAACATTCAAAACCAACCCAGTGGCTGGTGGCATACAGTTATACAGTAATCTGGATGACTAAACCAAGAACATACATCAGTGTCTATACATGAGCAGATAAAAAGCTCACTCATTTGTTTAGCTATTAAAGACTGTTAGCGATTGCATTAGTGCCGAAAACTATGGCAACAAACAAAAACAGGCATAAACAATGTACTTCCTGCTTTCTTCCAGCTCACTGTGTAGGGGGGAAGAGAGGTTCTGTAAATGACCACAAAATCATAAATTAGATGAATGAATATGCAGGGCATGTACAGGTTTTAAGAGAAACAAGAAAGTGGTGATGGTGGGAGAGTGTCCGTGGGAAGATGTTAAGTTGAGACTGGAAGGGTAAAGTTAACCAAGTCCACAGAAATGGAAGGAGTAGTTCTGGAAAGGTGACCAGTAATATAAAGGCCCTGGGAAGGGAAATAATTTGAGGGATTGAATTAGAAACAAAAGACAGAGAGGTTTGGCTAACATGAACAAGGGATAGAAAGTTATTAGATCAAAGCAGGTTGTGACATCGAACCTTCTCATACTGCAATTTATAGGCCACAATAAAAGTTCATGCTAACAAAATAAATTCATGCTAACAATAATGATATAAAATAGATAGGTTTCAAGCACAGTAGAATATTATTTGATAAGATTTATAAGATTTTATAATATTTCTATACAATAGCTTACATCATGAAGTAGTAATAGGGAAAATAAAATGAATGGTATAAAAGCAAACACCAGGAGACAGTTTCAAGCTACCCATAGTTCAGTTAAAAGTTGAAATGAGGACCGGGAGTTTGGCCTAGTGGTTAAAGTGCTGGCAAAAAAAAAAAAAAAAAAAAAAGTTGAAATGCCCTGATCTAAGATGGTAGCATTGGACATGAGCTTCAAATAATCTTTCAGGGGCCGGGAGTTTGGCCTAGTGGTTAAAGTGCTCGCCTAGCATGCACGAAGACCCGGGTTCGATTCCTTGGTACCACATATATAGAAAAAAGCCAGAAGTGGTGCTGAGGCTCAAGTGGTAGAGCGCTAGCCTTAGAAAGTCCAAGGACAGTGCTCAGGCCCTGAGCTCAAGCCCAGGACTGGCAAAAAAAAAAAACAACAACAAAAAAAAAAAAACAAATAATCTTTCAGATTCTTTCCAAGTTAACAATCACCTAAATATTCCATTGTCTGGATTTATTCTCCTTAAACTTCCTATTTAATGATAGAGATATTAGGGTATTTTTATCTGAGGCTTAAGGAGATGATTTCATCTGTGGGCATGCTTGTTTTAATTTGGTAAACTCTATAGTAAAGTAGTTCACATAAACACATGTTCTGAACATGAGTTGTCAACTTCCTCAGGCCGATTTGTGATTTGGAGAAAACTGCAAATCAAAGTTAATGTATAAGCAAGGGTTTAGTTCTAAAAGATATGCCTAATGTTTAGCATGACAAGTCTTTCTCATTGATATTGTAACAACTCTAATGAGAAAGATAGAAGTGTTTGAGACACAAGCAGAAATATCCATCTACTCTAAATATTATGGCCTTCTATAAATAATTTCAAGTATTTATATCTGATTAGTTTGGGTATATTGATTTTAAAAGAGGAAAGTATATGAAGACTGTCAGGATAATAATTTATCACTTGTAGACAGTTGCTTCCTTTTATTTTGTTAACATACAGCTCGTAATTTCAGTAGACTGTAGAATTCTGAAATCATTGATAATATTATCATTGTCATTAAATAGACTGCGTATGTTTTTACATCTGTAAAAACTTGGTGGCATTTCTCTCTTGTCTTGTGTTGCCCTTTGGTTAATCTCATATTGTTACAGCATCCCACTTTGTTACCTGGTATATTATATAGATGTTTACTTGTTTACTTGAAATAGGAGGGGAAATGAGAGGAGGGGTTGAGGAGAGGGAAATGGGGACAAAAACATAAGAAGGGATATCAATGTGTGAGAAGTAATTCACCCTCTATCTGGTGAATATAACTATAACCCCTCTATGCATTGAAATAAAAAAATTGTAAAATAAAAAATGTAGTGGCAGATTTTTGTGGAACAGTCTATTTTTCTCATTTAAAGAAAGATAGGTTACTTTCTGCTAACACAGCCTTTTTAATTCACAGCTTACTGGATGCCACTATATGTTCAATCAAAAAAAAAAACCAATTAGCAAATGTATCTGTGAGGACAGCTAGAGGAATTTTTATTTTTCTGTGGTAAAGACTATTTGTCAATAAGATCTACCTATATTTTTATATATAAGAAAATTATTTTCACTGAAGAAAAATATTTTATTTATTTGCGTATTTATTTGCCACCACCAACAAATACAATTTAATTTTGCTCTGTAGTGGATAGGTTTTTTTTAATGGGATTTTTCTACAATGCTAAGCATTTTCATGTCTTTCCATAGGAAAAAAATGGTTATCAATCCAAGAGTTTCTTTATCTTAAGTGTTAAAAATAATGCTGGCCAAAAGAATGATCATCTTACAACAAAAACACCTCCAAAATGAGGATTTGGATTGTGCAAATATCTCACCATTTTATATGACTAAACCTAATTTCTCATAGCACATTTTTCCCTCACAGTAATCCAGTGTTTGTGTATTTAACAAAGTAAAGCTGAGGGATTTTGTGTCTCATAAACTTCTTAGGAGAAACTCTTGGCATCATAATTTGCCTGTTGACTTTTAGTCCTAATTGTTCCCTTTATTTAAAGATGAAAAAGAAAAATGTTATAACTTGCTGATATGTGCCTTCTCATGACTAGTCTTTATTTTAAAAAATCAGAGTAAAATGTTTAAGAATATAGGTATGTGTCTCTGAAGAAATTTCCCCAAGGTAACATATTCAGTTTCAAATTGTGATAATGATTTGGATGAGCAAAATTTGAACCTATAAGAGAAATTATTATTGCAAGTCAGTTAATAGGCCATTGAGCACTGATGGTATTTCTCTTTATAATTCCTACTTTTAGAAGATCTTGGAAAGAAGGTACCATATACAAGGTTGTGGTGGTGGTGAGATGGATTCAGAGTAAGAAATACAGAATGTGTTTCAAACATTGGGATAAAACTAGAGTTGAGATATAAAATTAGTTATTTCTGACACCCTGAAAGTAATTTTCTAATTGCCTAAAGATTTCTTGTCATAAAATGTTATAATGCAAGTATTTGTCTGCCTATCTATCTATCTATCTATCTATCTATCTATCTATCTATCTATCTATCCATCTATCGCAAATAGGTACACAGATTGCTCTTGAGAATCATGACATGATAGAGCAAAAGCATTTGGTGGGTCATCTGCTAATGCCTGGTAACAGTAAAAATTCTGAGAACCAACTATTTGTGATTGATACAGCTATAAGTACAGCATTGGCCTTATTGAGACCTCTTATGGAAAGACATATATGTCCTCCTTTCTTTTTCTACTACTAGATAAGAGCTTATTGTCAAGGCAGTTCTCTGAATAGTGTTGGTCTCATTTCTTTCCTTCAGTTTATCACTGAAACACTTGGAATGAGGGCATGATGGAAGAGGAGATGAAGATTCTATTTGAGAAGAAAAGAAATTACAGAAAACAAACCAAAGCTTGAAATGCTAAAGAGCTTTAAACACATTATGCCTGTCTGTCTGTCTATCTATCTATCTATCTATCTATCTATCTATCTATCTATCTATCTATCTATCATTTCTCCCAGCTTTTTAATCTAATCCATCTACCAGTGTCAATCACACTTCAAATGTTTTATCTTTTCATTCTATTTCAGTTGGAATGATTCTGCCTCCTGTTGATAGATAGTGTTACAATGCTTGTTGTAGTTACCACTTTCCACATCCTTGTACACAAAATAAAACAGAGAAGAGAGAGAGAGAGAGAGAGAGAGAGAGAGAGAGAGAGAGAGAGAGAGAGAGAGAGAGAGAGAGAGAGAGAGAGAGAGAGAGAGAGGGGAAGAGGCATTATGTACCCTCACTGAGCTTACTGACTGTACACTGTTGTTTCTCCTACTTGAACCTGACTTGGCTCTTTCACTCTACCATCTCTTATTACTGTCTCATTTTTCTGGAAAGTTTCTTCAGATAAGACATTTCAAGTATGTATACCGATTGCAGTAATTTTGAAGTGCTTAAATTATCCACACCTTTTCCATTCCCACCATTTTTTTTTTTACAATTTAAAACTATTTTGCTAGCATTTGTTTAAGGATTCAGCCTGTTGGTATCATTTTGTCCTGAATGTTCATTAGAGAAAAATTTTCTCACATACTGAATCATTATTTAAATTTCATAGTTAATATTTTCCTAGGAAAAGTTCAGAGCAATAGGCTGAAAATAACCATAAATAGTATTATTAAAATAATAGATATTAGAAAAATAGTTATGATGTTATAAAAATACCTTGTTTTACCAATTTGTTTTGCTCTTTAAGTAAGTGTATTGCTAACAGGGCTTAAAATAGTTATTTTATTCATTAAAATTTAGAGATGCTTATAATAATCATTTTTGGTATGATAGACTATTTAATCTTTATATTAGAATAACATGCCCTGTAAACTTATACTAAATCTAAATTTCTTAAATCAATTGAAGTCACCTTCAACTTTTGTGTGTCTTTCAGAATATATGTCAGTATTTCTCTGATGCTTGAAAAATTGATTAGAAGATATACATTTTTCCTTTGTGTTTTCCTCTGAATAGACATGTATAAGACATATTTTAAGAAATAAAGATAGAAAGTGTTCTTTAGAACATGCTATGGTAATTGCAGATTTTGGTTGTGACTGAGATGCCAGTTTCTATTGCTGTATTCCTACCTGAACACATATATGTATTAACATAATATATCATGGTTTAGCATGAAATTCAACAGTTTTGCGATGGCCTAGAAGATTGTGATAACATTGATGAATAGCTTCCTGTTGTTAAAAATATTATCAATTTTTGAACTCAGATCTTATCTACAATAAACTAGTGTACTTATTAGTGTGATAGGATTTTGTTTTCCTGACAAATATTTTATCAATGTCATGGGTTTTTAAAAATCAATCTAAAATGTACTTGAAACTATTTTTATGTACATTCAATATTATTTTTATTATCTTACATAATTTGATATATGAATATGAAATTGTTTTATTTTTTGAATAGTCAGTCAATATGCCAATGGTTAACCTCTTTATGTATGCAGTGAACCAGATAATATTTGAGACAAGTACTTTTTGTTACCACATTATTAAATTGAATTCTTTTATGTCCAGTGATGTTCATTTCAAATGATCTCTTTGAAATTATACTGAAGAATAAATTATTCTGATAGTTTTAATCTGACATTCAAAATACCAAACAGTTGTACTCAGGAAGAAGTATACACAGATATAAATTTGTATTTTCTGTTTTTTTTCAGATTCATGAACGTATTGTAGGAAATTCAGAGCATTCCCAGAACAAACCCCTGAAAAAAAAAACTCATCCCAGACATTTCCATATAAATTGTGAAAAAAAAACCCAGAATGCTACTAGATATGTCAAGCAATCATTTCAGATTTACATTAAAATGAACAGTGAAACCAAAATAGTTTATGTCACATAAAGTGTGGCTAAGTTTTTAAATTAGTCAGAAGTCTGTTTATATATATATATTTAAAAAATTGACATAAACAATCTAAATTTTCTTTTTATCCATCTCTCTGAAAGAGAAAATCTTTGTGACCATCAGTGCATCAGCCAAAACTTTGAATTGTATTTATTTTTTTTAAATTTTATTTTTTATTGTAATTAATAAAAGGGTTACATGATATTTGCCAGATAGAAGGTGCATTAATTCACATACATTGATACCCTTTCACATGTCTTGGTACCCATTACCCTCCCCCTTACCCCCCCCCATGAATTGTATTTATGATCTCAATTTAGCACTTGTCAAATATTCAGGAAATACCAAAGGTATAATATCTGTAGATTTCTAGGTGAGAAGATATGAAACAAACATTTAGAGGCTATAAATTGTTGAATGCAATTTCATATTGTAAAACTAAGATAAAGTTTCCTTCAGAAATACAAATTTTAATATGACATATCTTTTGTCTATTTTGTGTTGTCTTAGTATTTAAATACACACAAAGTTTCTTGTTCGGAATGCTAGGATTGTTGTGGAATGTTGAGATGGATTGATGTGGCAGAAAAGGAAACTTCCAAATGAGAGCCTAGAAAGATTCAGGATATTATGAATCATTTTTGCCTTTGAAATATACTACCTTTAACAAAAGTATTTGTCTTACATTGTCTTTCTAGTACATTATACTTTGGCTTAGTGGTTACTGTCAAATCCATCTGTCATTTTTTTCCTTGAAATGATTTAGCTGTAATAAGAAACTTGTTTTTGTTTTCTCCTTTCTACACTTTTTCTTTTTTTCTGCCCAGCTTTGCTTTAGTCTTTAACCTTCCCTCCCCAAATTCAAATGGAGTATCATAACTTAGACTTCAAAGCTCTTTGTAAAAAGTCCAGTAACTCACTTGAAAGAAGGGGTAACTCTCTTCTATGTTGTATATGCTTTTGTCTTCTAAATAAGAGACCTTAGCAATTTGAATTTGCCTCTAAAATGTGAGTGGAAAATTGATTTAAAGTACTTTAACATTAATGGCGCATTAACGTTTCTCTATTCTCCTTATCTAGATGGGCTTAAAAGCCCTGCATAAAATGTAAATGCTAAGATCAAAGTTTGCTAGGAATATAAAATCACTAAAAGTCTTTGAATTTATTTAAAAACAAACAACAAATAAACAAACCAACAAGAGTTCTTAGTTTACCAGGACACCTTGTAAAGAATGAATAATTATCACATAGGGTAAAATATATGATAGTAAGGATGATTCCTTCTTATTCTAGTATTAGTCATGCAAGAAACAAACATTTACTTTTGGTGTTGCTATCTGAGGACAGTTGAACTAATGATGGGTCTCCATAAAAAACACATTGTTTTCTTTTAATAAAGAGGCTTTATGGAGCCAAATTCATTTTTCAGTAGTTTTAAACTTTTGTTCAGCAGCCTTAAGGAGAATGATGACTATTACTAATTAAGAAATGAAAGGTAATGCCTGACTTGACAACAAGGCAAAAGACTGTTTAGTATGAGTTGGTATGTTTCTGTCTACATTCCTGTCATCCCAAAACTTTCTTTCAAAATTTAACTAGATATTGTATATCATTTAAGAGAATGCTTTCCACAATCTTTTAATATTGACAACCTGGATTGATTGAACATCTCTAAGTGATTTAGAACTGAAATATGTTATTTTCACAAGCAAAACAAAGATATGTATTTCTTTTAATTAGCCACTATCATTTAATATTTTCTAATAAAATGTCTAACTATAATAATGGAAAAACTATAGAAAAAACCACATATACTTCTATTTTATCTCTACAATGACTAAGTGTTGACTTTGTCTTAATGTTCAGCAAAACGTTTGCATACAGTTGTAATTTAGTAAGTCTGTGGTGTAAAGAAAACAATTTGTACAAAAGTTTTATTTCTGACTATCAGAAATAGACATTTCTTCAGGTTCCACTAGTGAATGCACTTTAAAACAATATGTGCTTCAAAACCTCAGAATCCTTTTTAAATCCCTAAAATAAGAGCAAGAAATCAATCTTATTTTTTACTCATGCACTTTAGGGTGTGTGTGTGTGTGTGTGTGTGTGTGTGTGTGTATCTACACATTTTATATATACACACAAATTCTTTTTCTCCAAGTAAATAGATACAGCCTCTCTCTCTCTCTCTCTCTCTCTCTCTCTCTCTCTCTCTCTCTCTCTCTCTCTCTCTCTCTCTCTCTCTCTCTCTCTCTCTCTCTTTCTCTCACCTACACAAAGTAAGTCATATTTTTTTGATTTGCTTGATGGCTTCATCCATGCTTTCTTTCCTTCATCTCAAATTGATCTCCATTGGCTCGGTTTCCAGCCCTTGAGCAGTAAGTTTTTCTGTCCCCAAAGCCTCTTTGTCAAGTAATTAGTGATCTGCAAACAAACTCTTAAATAGGGAATTCCCTATTGACATGAAGCCATCTGTGAATTCTGCCATGTGAAAAATCATATCCTAATTTATCTGTTTTCTAAGTTATCTAGCTTTCTTAAAGACAGTTCTTCTGGTATTAGGCTTCTGGAAAATGAAAATAATCAAACAAAAGAAAAAACTGTCTCTCAGGTATTCCAGGGTTTTGAAAAACCTGAAGCGAACACTATAAGGTTTAGAACCACACTTGATGAAGTAAGGCAGATGCAATTACTGACCACATGGAATCTTCAGTTTAAACCATCCAAATCCAGGCCCAAGAGAAAGTCAAAACTAAGAGAGGCTTAATGCGTAGTAAGTCGTAGACATTATTATAATTGATGATATATTGTAATGATTTGGGGAAAAACTCTTAAGTATTTCATAGGAATTTATTTCCCTCATACATCTCCATCTATAGCTATAGAAAACATGCTCATTCTTAAAAAATGTATAGATAACCAGTGTAATTTATTCCACCACCAACATTACCAACAACCTTAAAAAGGTTTTTGTAATGACCAATGGTTAGTCATTGTGGCTTGTAAATAGCTCAAGTGGGTTTCTATGGAAACCATGAAAATTACACAAGGAGATAAGTTTAATAATTTGCTTACTTCCTTGATAATAAACATAGCAACCTAAACATTTTAGCTAATTATAGAGTTTCTCCCCATCTACTCTCTTAAAATCTTTGACATACTCAGTTAAAAATATAGATTAAAGTTACTGTGTCCCTGCTTTAAAAAAAAAGGGACCACACATAAAGTATGGGCTGAACGAACTAAATCTCCAAAACTCACTGGGAAAGCATTGCAGAAAAATGTGTAGGGAAAACCTGCAGAAATTTGTTCAAATTTTAAATTACTTGCCAAATGTAAGGAACAAATTAATTCTACAGGGTATCATATTAAAGTTGATAATTTTTTAAATCTGTATTTGTCCTAGATTCTTGGAGGGTGGGATTGCTTATAGAATGCAAATCTTGCTCTAGGCATATAAAAGTAAGTCTTAACTAATTTCACTAGATATGTGAACACTATTTACATTATGTGACAAAAATAGTTAACATATTTTAATACACAGAAATCCATGCCATTTGACATGGTCAAGTGGACATGTGTATATTAAGATTTTATTTTAGAAGAACTTCCATTAAGGGCTTAAACACAACAATTTTAAAGAAATATGGCATTTTCTTTTCTGTGCTTGAAAATTTATTTTCTAAGGGCATTGTATAGCCAGGGGGTCATCTTTGGAAATATTAAATCCCTAATATTTATTTTATAGTGTTATAATATTTTAAAATGTGAAATTCCTCAAATTATGCCCCAACTAGCAACATGTAATGTGATTTCTAATTTGAAAGCAATCACTCGTTAAAAACCCAATGACATTTCCTAAAAGGTCAGAAAAATAATTTAAAGTGAGAAATTTGCAATATTGTTAAGGCTGAAGCATTATTTTAATGATTAATATTTTCCCCTAGCCTCTTATCTTTATTTTTTCCTTTTTTCTTTTTTATTATAATTAATAGATGGGTTACATTATATTTGCCAGACAGAAGGTTTGTTACTTCACAAACATGGATACCTTTCTCATGTTTTGGTCCCCATTTCCCTCCCCACACTCTACCCCTCACCCCTGTCCTCTTTTTTCATCTATTTATAGGCTTTATAAGCAACATTTTATAAGCTTATACTTCTATCCTTTTAATTAACCAGGAGTATCTACACAGGTCTGTTAAATAGTATTTGGTTGGCAATAGTACACAGTTATCTGAATGCAGAAATTAATAGAGGAAATGGTCACAACAATAAATTGTGCTTTCATTCCTATAAGCTTGATTCATTTCACCATATTAAATCCCTGATTGAGGTTCACTAAGTCTCATTTTACCCTCTTTCAAAAGTGCCCTTCACCTAAAACTAGCAGGAAATATCAACAAACTAGATCCACAACCTGGATTTACTTCTAGAATCGAGAAAATTATTCTAAAAAACACACAAAAACAAAAACAAAAACCCCACAAAACAAAAACAACTGAGCCCATCGCTCTAAAGTCCCCATTCTGAACTGCACAAAACCCAAAACGGTTTAGACAATCTCTCTCTAATTCAGTCTTGCCATTCTCAGTAATAAGGCCAGTAATGCTTTACTTCCCTCATTTCAGTGCATAATAAATTTAATGTTTTCAAAAGTGAATATTTATTTAGGGATAAAAGAGAGACTGTGCCTGATGTGCACCCCCTCTGTAAAGAACAGAATAGTTATCTAGTCTTAGTGTGGCTAGTTGGAATTCTAAAAGTCTGTCAAGTTCTTTGAATAAATGTTAATATGGTTCACATGGGAGGTGCTGTTAGCACATCCTTCTTGGTACTCAAAGTGTTTCCGAAATGACGACGACAAGAATAGGGCTTCACAAGAATGCAGTGGCTTTAAATGGCCATCATGCCATTATCTCAGTACTCACAGTGCTGAGATAAATTGAGAACCTTTTCTGTGTGCTTAGGTACTGGAGATGATGGAGTGTTTCATGTAGTCATATGTGCGGGTTAGATGGGGAAGTAAAAAATGTCTCACATAAACCCCTTGCTTCTGCTTCTGTGAGTAAAGTCCCCCTGGCTCATCTTCGAATGACTGTGGTCTAGCTGTTCATCTCAGGATGAAGACATCTTGACAAGGGTTTGCCATCCTTGCAAGACATTGCAACCCCTCTCTTTCGTGGGCTGGACTTGAAAGAGATTCTTTGTAGAAGTTTGTGGATGAAACACATCAGCATGCTCGATGTGTTTATTTTCTCTTGTAAAAATAAATGTTGCCAAATTTCATGTCATTTCTCGAGTTTGAAAAGTCCTCCAAGGAGCGAAATTTCCATTTCAGACAGTGTGCTATTAGTTAACAACATGAATTCCTAGGTCGTGGGACACTTTGATGTGTGTTCTGGGTGCGACGACTTGTCAAAAAAATGCTGTTATTTAGCAATAGGAATTTTTATGGCTAGCAATCCAAATTGACTATGCAATAGGAGAATATTTGTTTCTGATCCAATAAACAAAACGAAAGCTTTTTGTTTACTTATTTGATGAAAGCATGCCAGGATGAGTGCATTCAGGTTTCTGTTGTATAGAATAGAACTTATTTTATCAGCCACTTGCATAACCTTTAAAGATCCTTAAATAGTACATATGAAAAAACACGTTCATATCAGGTTCCTCTTGGGGATTTTTTCTTTGGTTTAAGAAAATTTTATTAAAAATCGGCATTGCAAATAACATTTTTCATAACTATATGTAGACCTGTTAAAATTTTTATTAAAACTGGAGTTCGGCCTGTTCTTTTTCATCATTCTATCAGATATTAAAGTGCGGCTTCAGCTGTAGGAAATAGAGAAAGGGATTTTCAGAGGGATTTGACTCTCCCTGTCTCTGTGCCTTTAGTGATCATATTATCATAACTATCACACATAACAAAGCTCTAAATCTGTAATTCAGATAAAGTAGTCAAGACTCTGAAATACAAAAACCAAACATACGCCGTAACATTTTTTTTTTTTTTTACAGTGCAGGCTTCCCTTTAACATGGATTTTGTAAAGTTGGACAGGCCTTAAAGACATTTTGTATACTAAGCTAAACAACACATTTAGTGGTATACATGTCAGAAATTTAATGAGAGGTGATTTCCTTTTGTACTACTAAATAGCTCCAATGAAATTTCAAGCTTGCATGCTCTAGCAAATTATCACCAAACCCCAAAAGGTTAATAAAAATGAAACTAGAAGCTTGTTTTGAAGCAGAATTGGTATAAATCTATGTCCCTCTCTTCAAGAGTCTGAGTCTTTTCTCAGGAGAGCCACATTCCTTAAATGCTGTGTTAAAGATGGTAAGTGTGACCATGTAATTCTTTTATGAATTAAGGAAGTAAAAAAATGAGGCTAATAAAAGTGTGAATGGGCTGATCCAAATTAATAAAAAAAAAGATACAAAAGGAGTTAGACAATGAGTTTTTAAATTCACATTTGCAGGACAAGCCTACGACTTTGTGTGTTCCTAAAAAGAATATTTATGCTGTGTAAAGTTTGCAGAGCTCTTATCAGAATTTCAAACCAGCTTGTAAATGAACAGGACATGCATATATTTATTGTAACACTGCCTTCTACTGGACACACTATTTTTCTAATGATAACAGAGAATAGACTGGGTAGTTACACAGACAAATGGTTCTGGGTTATATTTATTACCTTAGCAAAAGTATTTCTGTGAGTCATGATATAAATGCAAAAAAATAAAGTGTTTTTGAGATTAACACATTTTTCTGTTCTATTTTACCTGAAACTGGATCTTCTAAAAGTTTCTCCCAGACAGCAAGTATTTTCTGTATAATGCAACTTAAAATGTGAAGTATTTCCACCTGTTTATTTTTATTGTTTTTTTTCTGATTTTGAGACCAATCTTCTTCATACTGCCATTTTTCTTTCTCTTTCTCTTTCTTTCTTTCTTTCTTTCTTTCTTTCTTTTTTTCTTTCTTTCTTTCTTTTTTTGTCTTCCTGGTCATATGTTTCATAAAGACTGGTGGAATCCTTATGTTTTATCAATCTCTATAAAACTTGAGAGTCATGAAATTTATGTGTAAGTTAAGAAATGCATCAAAATTTAAAATATAACTTCATAGACTTAGAATGTTTAATCATCTTTCATGAAAATTATGTAAGGCTCTTCTTAAGATGAAGGCATATCAAAGATGCCTGAGTTTAAGCTTGGTCTGAAAAAGGATGGATGAATTTCAAAAGGAAGCACACAGTAAGGTCTTATCTACATGGGTTTGATTACAGAAACTGATAAAGTATCCTCTAAATAATGAAAAAAAGAAAGCACGCAGAATCATGAAAGCAATATTTTTCAAATATTGTGTTGAATGTAATACTAAAGTATGTAATTTTTTCTTAATGTAGAATAACTATACTAATGAAAGATCTGTATGTTATCATTTAAGTTTTAGTTTTAAATAGTATTTTGGAAAGAATGTGTAGAGATGACTATAGAATAATTGTTTTATTTAAACTTCTTCAATTAATCGTATGCATGTATGATTTACACCAATTGCATTATCATGCTGAAATAACCTGTGTAAGAAGTGCTGAATGTGGGCAGTTGGCTACCTGAAATAAAATGAATAATTGTGATGTGAAAAATAGTTCTCTTTTGGTTCTTAAATAATCATATCCACCTTTTATTGGCAGAAGTAAAATTGTAAGAGATTTTATTACACATACATTATCAGCTAACGTTGATTCTATTTAATTAGATGGCACCATTGCTGTTTATGTAGAAATAATGCATATCAAATAATCTTATTCTTCCCTAACAAAAATCATTGCGCAGGAGTAAAATCAGAGGCACTTCCTGAGAAACAAATCCGACCAGGAGTACATTGCCAGGATATTCTGGTTAGAATCTGGAATAATTTGCATGACTCTAGCAGTTGTTAATAAATCACCAAATTTTCCTTTCTCCTAAATTATTTCAAATAATTGTGTTTTCTAGGAATGAAATAGGTCATTAAAGTTATTTCATAACATGGGAGGGATAAAGGTAATGATT
Source organism: Megascapheus bottae (assembly GCF_031878675.1). Taxonomy (NCBI): domain Eukaryota; kingdom Metazoa; phylum Chordata; class Mammalia; order Rodentia; family Geomyidae; genus Megascapheus; species Megascapheus bottae. The sequence continues at coordinate 9,064,001 of NC_143531.1, read as the reverse complement.
AGAAATATAGGTCATAATAATTTTTAAAAGAACATTTGAGTGAGATTTTGTAATTCATGACCTATTTTGTTAATGGGCTGAAATCTAGCAGATATATCAATGATACAAGAATAAGCTTTCTGGTTGATTCATTATCTTTATCCTTCAGGTGTGAAGAAATCTATTACTTTACAAGGATGCCTGCGTTTCATCATGTGTTGTTATGTCCCTTGGTAAATTTTGTGATTTCAAATGAAACATCTCTACTTTTACAAACAAATGTCTGGTTGCTATTTTGTCCATACGTGACTGTTTTCCCATGGCATGTGTACACCTACGCTTCCATAGTTAACACTATGAATAATGAACTGTGAAATGTATGCACAAGGACATGGGAAGAGACAATACATGGCAGTGGGCAGTTAATGCTGTTTCATTTCCATGAGTTAGGGATAATTGCATAATTCATGAATGGCAAAGAAAAGTCACAAGTGTGAACTGCATATGGGCAACTTAATATATGTTTAATAGAGGCACTATGGTGCCAATTAAAACTTACATCATTTCTAGTTTCAGATTAGGTCACATGAAGTGGTTTCCAAGTAGGAATAAACATCTACTCAAGGCAATTTAATTCTTTTAAAAATAAGGCTAGACTGTTTTTGAGCAGTATATACTGTTTCTCCTGAATTTGCTACTAAACTGAGGGTGGTTTTTTTTTTGTCATTGGTATCAATTTCTACTTTATTTTGTACAAGGTATTAATAGAAACACAATTATGTTTCTATACTCTTGGAGTTACCTTTACCATCACATAAGCTGTTCAATTTGTCGAAGAAGATATATGGGCCATACTTCTAGGTTGTTATGGTAGTGCATTCCAGGAGAAAAATGATCTGTACACAGAACTTGAGGAATCTCCGTTGTGTAATATCATTTTTCTAACCATTTATTTTTCTTGGTTGTTAGATTTAAAACATAATACTTTGTAATTAAACATTCATTCTGGAAGTAGTAAATTGATAATGATGCAAGTAATCCACTCCATGAGGACAATATATTCACAAATAAAAGATTTCCAGTGGTAAGTGCTGTCCTACTCAACCAAAACAATGAAACATTTTTCTACAATGTGGGTCCTTGTTTATGTACATCTCTTCTATGCGTGAGATAGCAAAAACAAATCCATGTGACAGCTGACATAGTGATTCTAATGAATCAAATTTAACCCTATGGTTTATAATTAAACTTCAACATGCAACAAGATTTCAGTGCCCCATTCCTTTATCTCCTTGTCTGAGCAACTTCATAAATGTAGATTTATTTAGTTGCTCCCATTTGTTTAGTTGTTCTCCTGGTCCTACCACAGTGTGACATGTAATTCTGGGAGGAGACAGGTACACCTGGGAGGAAGCAAACATTTGCTTTGCAGTTACCTTGTACAATGTGATACCCCAGAAACAACAACAACAACAACAAAAAAGCCCATTCCATATTTCAATAGAGATCAGTGGATATTGGCATTCTATGATCCACGATACTTAATGAAATAACGTAATCCCCCCCCTTATCGGAAAAGGAATACTTGAGATTCAAGTCTATATTGACTCACATTATGTAATTGTGAGCTGTATTCATGTAAAGTGTCAGAGGGGGAAGGGTATCATAAATAGGCATAACCCTGAGCCCAGAGTTTCTGTCCTTTGGTTGCCTGCAATTTGTCAGCGTGGTATTGCATACTTTTCCCTTTCTATTAACTGGAACAGACTAATTGCACATTTTCAGGGTAGTTGTTGGCGATCACACAGACAGAATGATTATAACCATTCTTGGGCATCAGGCAGGTATTTAACAGTTTGGTTCAGGTTGTCTAGGACAACAGAATGTTGTTATGCTGCATCTCCAAGCGGCTGGGATGAAATCAGTTGTGACGAAGCAGTGAAGATTAAATTTGTAACAGATACAACACCTTTGAAGTACGAGCTTATGATTTCACAGTGGCATTAGAAGTCTTACTGCAGTATTTAAGCAGTTAGAAAGAATGCTTGTTATTACCAGTTGAGTTTTGTAAAATAGGATTTTATTGTCTTTAAATAACCATGGCAGTAGTTTGTATTATCTTATAACAATTTTTATTGCCATGAACTAGATTGGGGAGTGTTTTTCACACTCGTTTTTCCAGGTAAATTGGTGATTAGATCCTAGGTTGCACAAACACACGAATACATACATATTTATGAGCATGAATGCATGTAATGGGTATTTCAAAAGTTGCTATGATTTTCCAGAAGACACTAGAAGAAGTCCTTTATTTCTCTGAAGTAATATTTTAACAAACAGCAAAATAGTTCAGATCTCACAGAAGAGAGAATCTATAAGGTAAATCAAGGTACATAATACTCTAAAGCTGAACTAGTCCCTTAATAATTTTGAAAGTTCAACATAAGCAATACATAAAGCAATTATGCTTTGCTACTAAATCTGATCATATCTGAATTTCTGGTCTCATCGTAGGTCAGAAAGAATCTGGTTCCTAAAAAAATAATGTCTAGAAATCAGGAGATGGGCAGTAAACTGCCTCTTGCCAAAGGAATGTGAACCCCCACCTCACCCCATCACACACACATACATTTTTATTAGGTTTAGGCAGACAAATTTGAATACCAACATCTTATTTAAGTTGCTTCTATTAAACTCGTGTAATTCCACTTGGTTTTAATGACCACTGAGACTTCAATGGGTTAACTCTGCACACGGGTCAGGTTTTATATGTTTATATTTTCTTAGCCTTGGTCAGGAGAAGTGGCTTTGGCTGCCCTGGTGAGGAGGGGCGGTGGTAGGGTTTCACTGCGTTTGAAAACCTAGCACATCCCTAGAGGTTCTGTTGGTGTAGATTTCTTTCTTTCTGTATTAAATCGCTCATGGTTGCAAAGTGACTAGCGCTGCTGTGCTTTGAAAAAGAACTTCTAAGTGGTTAAAAAAAAGCTTCTGTATGAAAGGATTTTTTTTTTCTCCCTCACTTCTGCGGACAGAGTCCAGTCTGCAGCTGTTAGACTTTGCGACAGTGATATGGGTCTGATGTACACAGTATAACAGAAGCTGTGGATCAGCTGGGAGAGAGGTTATAAATTTTAAAAGTGATGCAGGGTTGTTTTTTGTCATTTAATTGGCTGCTAATAAAAGCGAACTCAATGGCTTCTAACTGTGGGAGACTGTGGCTCTGTATCTGATATCAGGAATTCATACCACATTACACAGGTTTAGAGACTCGGACCACGACTAATTGAAATATGAGGCATACTGATCAAATTTAGCATTACCAGCATGCACTAGGGTTTGGAACTGTATGGCGACAAGGTAGCATTTATTATTTCTCCATAACATGACTTGATTGAAATATCTAGCTATGTTGTCAGCAGAGGCCCAGCTGGGCTTTAGTACAGCTAATTAAGTCATTAAAACAGAGGTCAAGCAATCTAATTCTTGCATACTAAAGTACAGAAAAAGAAATCTTTTATTATATTTTTTAATAAGTTAAGATTTGAATTTTAAAGAATTTTCTTTTTAATAATAAATGCATTTACTGGTTTATTTATTGAAGTCTTAATTTAAACATGTAGAACTAAAAAAAAAAAAAACTTACGGGAGCTTGTCAATACACAATTTCCAAAGCAGTTTAGATGGCTTGGTTCTTTGGTAAGTACTTCAGTACATAGGGTCTTTTTTGAAAGTTGTTCATTAAATTAAATATTGATGTAACGGGTAGCACATCTGATTCTTTGCTACTAATTATTTTAGTATGGTGGTATCTTTGTAGGAAAAAATTTCAACGCTTCACACTGATGAATACATTATATATCCTGCAAGTCAAAGCAAATATAGATTATGACATTGCTTGGTTTGATGGATTTTGGCTAAAACTGTGAAGTTTTTATTGTTTACTTTCTTTTGTCATTTGTCAAATGCCTCTTCAAATCTCCTTTTCCTTTCTCCAGTGGAAAGAGCTCGTGAGCTTGTTTGTGCCAATAAGTCACTGGGGATGAAAACGTAAATGTATTTAGATGGATATGTGTTAACGCTGCGCAAAACTATTTTTTACAGGTGAAAATATTACTGACACAGTGCCAAACATTTCTTATTTTGAAAATCTTAAATTGACATAATGTTTTACTTACCTTTAGTATTGTTAATAGTCACGATAGTTCAATGGCATTTGTTCATGAGACTTCAAAATACTGAACATTGCAAACATTCTTAACCATCAGATGAATGTCAATTTTCTTAACTATTTAGACAGTGATTATAGCTTTTATTTTATTTCATTCTCCCTTGAAGACTAAGTGTCAACAAATCATATTTTTAAAGCTAGAGAGAGCACAAAACTTAAGTTTGTTTATTTTCTTATCATACTATGAATAGACCTAGAAAAGAGTTTAGAGAAAGTGCTTAAATCACATAAGAGATTAAGCTAATTTTTAAGCTACTTTTGTCCCTCTTTAGATATCACTAATCATAAGTGCAATTAGTTAGATGTCACTGATTTTTTTCCTTTTTTTTAGTATTTTTCTATATTAAGAAAACTCAATCACAAAAAGAAGAGCAAGAGAAGAATGATTGGAGAAGCTTTAAAAAGTGTGGGCAAAATGATACAAAATAGTTCAAATTACAAGGGCTGCCTTAGTTAGAAAGGGGTTTGAAACATCAAATGAGGTCTGCTTTAGAAAAATCCTAGAAGAGAACTATAAAGAGATGTAGGCCTTGTTCCAGATTTCATATCTGCTCAAGATCTGCTTTCAGCATGTGATTGACATGAAACAACTGTTACTAATTTTTTACACTTTTATTAGAGTAGAGCATGCGGATCAAAATAAGCTACTGCTATTTTGGCAGGAACGGTGCCTTTGCAAGTAAAATGTGCACCGATGTAATATATATATATACATATATATACACATCTATCATTATGAGAATAACTTTGCAGACACTGAGAAATTTTTGCTATCTGCATAGCTTAGTTGATCTGCTAATATTGCCTGAAAGTCGATAGAAAGAAAATTGTGCTTCTAACAAGTTGTACATTTATTTTCTCCAGCTGTAGCTCTCCTTGCTAGGGTATTTAATTTCTGCTAGAGAGTCATTGTTATTCTTATCTAATGTGAAGCGGAATGGCCTGTCATACTCATTGGACGCTGTACTACCTATTATGTGATACAAAATACAGGAAACTAAGTATTTATTAATGAACTCAGAAGAATAGTGTTTACTGGATAGACTGTTTAAGGAACCCTTGTGGGGAACACCCTAACAACTATTCTATGTCTACTCCATCACTGCTTATTAGGTCCAAAAACATGTATTCAGAATCACACTAATAAACCCAGAGTGGTTTAGTTTGGTTCTCAGAGATACCAAAAATGGATTGAACCAAAAGTACCACAATCTCTTGTAAATGCAACCTCGCCCCACCCTGATAGTAGGTTTTGTTAGTAATAATTGATCTTTCAATTAGACAAAGTGTGATTATAACAATGAATAATCATGTCCTCTTATCATACCCCGTTACAAAAAATAAAGCTTGTGCAGTTGGAAGAGAGAAGATTCCTATCAACTCTTCTCATCTCGGTCTGTGGAGCTCCTCGCTCAGGTTTGCAGCAGTTGATCAGCAGAGTACTACCTGAGAACCTACCATCACTCATCTTCCTAAGTGAAATGAAGGCAAGCAAACATTTTACCTGTCCTTACAATTCTCTTTAACACATTTATTGTGGGGTTGGGAATGTGGCTACTGCAGTGGAGGCGTACTTGCCTAGCATGCATGAAGCCCTGAGTTCGATTCTTCAGTACCACCTAAACAGAAAAAGCCATAAGTGGGACTGCAGCTCAAGTGATTGACTGCCTTGAGCAAAAGAAGCTCAGGGATAGTGCCCAGGACTTGAGTTCAAGCCCCAGGACTGGCAAAAAAATAAAAAATGAAAAACTTTGTTGTCAAGTTGAATTCAATAACAGGTAAATATTAAGAAATTTTTGGTAGGAAAAGCATATTGTTGATCCTTTTCCTTTTCAAAGCATGCTATTTTGGTTATCTTTTAAAAATAAATGCTTGATTTCCTCCCCTTCCCCCCCTCACTTCAGTGATCAGAAAGGTTAACATTTCTTAGCCTATTCTTTTTATTCTAAAGACCACGAGCATGGACTATGACTGAAGACTGAAAGTCTAGGCTCAAAAGAATTCCACCTCCGTTTTAAAGTCAGAAGTTATGGAAGGTTTTGAATAAGCCTGGGAATCTCTGGGCACCTGTCCAAAATGAACCTCTAAGTCTTTTGAAGTTTTACCCATCACTAATACAGACAGAACAGTCTAATCCAGCTGTCTGCCCCTTTTCCTGTTTCCCTTTCTCCTTCTTCAATCTATCCTAAGGTACCAAAAGCTACATATTGTGGGAGATGGTGAGGAGAAAGGATTTTACCTCTTGAAAGTCTTCCCACACCATGAATCTAAGGTTTTGTTGAGGGGAGATGGTGTTGGGAAAAGCAGGCAATAGGTTAATCATTCGTCTTTCTCCTTGACAGACATTTACACAATAAGAATTCTTACCTCACTTTCAAGTTACAAACTCTCTGAGGGTGACCAGAAGGAATGTCTTTGCAAGATTTATTTTCTGTTTCAAAGGTCAGGCAATTTCAAAAAGCATCATTTATTAACAGGTGAAAGCAAATAAAAAATGTAAGAAAATTTAATTCCTACCTTTCATTTCCACAATGCATTGCATTATATACCATTAAAGTTTCTTCAATGGTCTATGACAATGGAATTTAAGTTTGTTTCATATTTGCAACTTTCTTTCCTACCTTTACTATCTTAATGCTTATTCAAACTCTTTCCCTGTAAAGTAATATTTGAATGGAGATGTATTTGAACACATGTTAGAAATGGTCAAGTTAAAGCAAGTAAAACCTAAGCCTGCTTTCTAAAACAGCTTTGTGAAAGACACATTAAAAAAGTCAGACTGTGGTTAGAAGCTATTTTTTTAACCAAGAAAAATACTTAAAATAGCATATATATATATATTTTCAGAATCTCTCCTTTCTCGGTCATCTTCTGTTTGTAATACTCATTAAGAAATCTGTTCTATGGAATTTTTCTGAGACAGAAATTCTTTAAATATTTCTATGCATAGCTTCCCAAAACAGTAGCAGAGTCAACTTTAATAAATTTATGTTGTTGTCACAGAGTCATACACAGTTAACTAAAAACACAGTGCAAGAGCAGAGATCCCATTTCCATTTCCACTTTGACCTGTGTAATAAAGGCTTCATTTTGTGTAAATAAAACACTGATAACTTGGAGGCCAAGGCCAGACCAGAAAAAAAGACCATCCAAACCCTCCAAACAAACAAACAAAACGCCCACAAGTGCAGGTAAAGAAAATACTGCAGTCTTTTTTCTTCTTCTATCTACTGTGTACTTCTCTTCTTAATGATGAAAATCTTAAAGCATTGATTTGCACAAAGGTCTTGTGTGCAAATCATAGTGCCATGGACTTTGAAAAGCAATTGATGTATGGAAAAGGGATGATCATAATCTTAAAAGCATGTAAGTGCTGACTTACATGGGTCACTGGTAAATCACACCCATAATTCTAGCTATTCAGGAGGCTGAGATCTGAGGACTGAATCTTGAAGCCAGCTCAGGTAGGAAAGTCTGTGTGATCCTTCTTTTTAACTACCAAAAGGGCAGAAAAGGAGCTACGGCTCAATGGTAGTCAACCTTGTGTGAAAAAGGTGAGAGACAACACTGAGGTCCTGAGTTCAGGGCCTGGTCCTGGCATATGAAAAAAAAACCAACCCAGAAAAGTCAATGCCATTTAAAAATTTGGGTTCTTACCTCAGTCTTGCTTATATTAGGCAAATTGCTAACTGCTTGTTGTCTGTAGTTTTATCTTATAGGATAAGGTAGTAGCTCAACCTTTTTTTGGTTTGTTGGAAAAAAAAAGTATCTTTTCCAGGAACTTCAAAGCTTCCATTTCTTTCAAAATTTTAGTTAGGGTTTGGAGAATGATCAGGAGCTGATTCTAAAATTCATATTAGGAAAAAAAGGAAAAAGAAAAACATAAACAGTTTCTGAAGCTGACAGATTAGTATTTATTGCTGCCATTAGGATGAAGTGTGAACATGAAGGATAAATTGAAGCAGAAGTAGGGGCTGGGAATGTGGCTTAGTGGTGGAATGCTTGCCTAGCATGCATGAGAACCCAAGTTCAATTCCTCTGTACCACATAAACAGAAACCAAATAGAATTAATAAAGTTAAAAAAATTAAGCAGAGTGGACAAATAGGCTGGAATGGAAACTTTAGAGAGAAATTTCTTCATAAATGGACATATGGGTTATAAGAGACACACTCCATGCATCCGTGAGTATTAACTGTGCCTAAAATAATTGTAGATAACAATTTATCCACATGAAAAAATATGAAATTCTGGATGAAGAAAATATCTTAATGTGAAAAGCAAAAGTTTAAAACTTTAAAAATATGAAAGACATTAAAGCATCAGTCCAGAAAAGTATTTCTTAAAATAATATATTTGGTTATATCAAGACAGAGGAAGAATAAAGTCAAAATTAAGAACAATATGGAGAGGGGGTGGATTGAAAAGGAGTAAAATGGTGAAGGGAAGACAAAGACTAAGATGCATTGTATACACAAACTGCTTTGCTGAATGGTAAGAAATTCGATACAAAAAAAGTGGGTTAGGAGGGATGAGTGAGAAAGTTGAGGTGACAGCGAATAAGATGCATTGTGGTCATAAGCTGCTTTGTGGAGTGGAAACTCTTTTGTACAAATTTGGATAATAAAAATATTCAAGAAAGATACAAATTTTGGAATATCAAAAATTCTGTAAAAACAGGCTAGCATATTTGTGAAAGTCATCATAATTTCAGAAAGATTCTTTGTTGGCTTTTGTATAAAAGAATTTTGTAGGAAGAATGAGAAGAAAAAAATGACAGCTTAAGAGAAAATAGGCAAAGGAACTTCACACAGAATTTCACAAAACAGACACATTAGTGTGATCAGAGAACAGACAAAATGTGCTTAGACTATAACATGTAGATTAAACTGGTAATTATTTTGTATGTATTGAACTGACACAAGTTAACAATCTGGTTGATAACATTGAGGGGATTGCGGATAGTGGAAACTTCTAGATACTGCTCAAATGAAGTCAGTTTGGCACAATAATCTTAGAAAATATTTTGGCATTTGAGCAAACTGGAGAGGGAATATACTTTGAAGTAAATTTCAGGAAAGAATAGAAAAAGGAGAAGTTGATGAGAAGATAAAAGAAAAATTCTTTTCTGGTTTTTAGATAAAGGATGACAACATTCCCTACAAAAGGAAAATAATTGAGGTATCAGAAAGACCCACCAGCAGTCATTGACTGAGTAAACAGTGGTACAACCATGAAAGGCAGTTTTACAAACAGGCTCAGATCATGGAATTGGAGATACTGTTATAGATAGAAGTATGTCTACAAAACCTAATGCTAAGCAAAGGATAATTTGCTTAGTCATATAAAATACGGCATTTCATGAAGCAAAAAAAAATCCCAAATCAATGCATGAATGTGAAATAGTCATGTGAATGTCTGGGAACTGAGAAACAGAGGAAAGGAGAGAAATGTAGTCTGGCTAAGGTGGGTTCAAGGAGATTCAACTATATTGCTAATAGCTTTTTTATTAAATTAATTAATTAATTTGTTTGTTTGTTTATTTATTTTTATTTATTTATTTTTTTGCCAGTCCTGGGCTTGGGCTCAGGGCCTGTCCCTGGATTTTCTCAAGGCTCTACCACTTGAGCCACAGCACCACTTCTGGCTTTTTGCTACATATGTGGTACTGAGGAATCAAACCCGGGTCTTCGTGCATGATAGGCAAGCACTCTATCACAAGGCTAAACTCCCGGCCCATAATTTATTTATTTATTTATTTTAAAAAATCAGTACTAGCCTGCGTGCTGTCCCTAAGCTTTTTTGCTTTACCACTTGAGCCACAGCTCCACATCTGGTATTTTATTGATTAGCAGGCTTTTCTGTCCAGGCTGGCTTTAAACAACTTTCCTTCCTTCTTTCCTTCCTTCTTTCCTTCCTTCCCTCCTTCCTTTTTTCTTTCCTTCTTTTCTTTCTTTCTTTCTTTCTTTCTTTCTTTCTTTCTTTCTTTCTTTCTTTCTTTCTTTCTTTCTTTTTTTCACTCTTCCTCTCTAGGGCTTCAACACACAACCTGGGCATAGTCTCTGAGCTTTTTGGCTCAAGATTAATTCTACCACTTGAGCCATTGTTCCATTACCAGATGTTTTTGTAGTGGCATGAACTTTCCTGCTGGGGCTGGCTTTGAACCACAATTCATATCTCAGCTTCCTGAGTAGCTAGCACCATAGGCTTGAGCCACCATTGCTTGGCTGACATTTCATTTTTTTTATATTTTTTTATTGTAATTAATAAAAGGGTTACATGATATTTGCCAGATAGAAGGTGCATTAATTCATATACATTGATACCCTTTCTCATGTCTTGGTCCCCATTGCCCTCCCCCCCACCCCCATCTTTTTTTTTTTTTTTTTTTGCCAGTCCTGGGCTTGAGCTCAGGGCCTGAGCACTGTCCTTGGACTCTCTCAAGGCTAGAGCTCTACCACTTGAGCCTCAGCACCACTTCCGGCTTTTTTCTATGTATGTGGTACCAAGGAATCGAACCCGGGTCTTCATGCATGCTAGGCAAGCACTTTAACCACTAGGCAAAACTCCCGGCCCTCCACCCCCATCTTGTTTTCCCCCCTCTTCCCTTTCCAATTTCAAATAACCAAATACAAATATATCTGATATATCAGATAACAAAGTGAGATACTGTAACAATATGAAATAACCAAGGGACAGCAAAAGAGATGAGAGATAACATAGTACCTTAAGGACAACAATCACTCATTATATGGCTTTTGTTTCTATATCCTAGAGGTCCTTTCAATTAGCGTCATACTATATGGCCTTATGTATCAAGGTTTTGCTCTATTGCAAATCTTTGCTAGGAGAACCCAAGGTTTCTACTGATTATGACAAATGAGGGAAACCATTGAGTCTATGCTCCTTTGAGTCTGGCTTACTTCACTTAATATGATCTTTTCTAAGTCTTTCAATTTCCTAACAAATGGGGCCATGTCATTCTTTCTGACAGCAGCATAGAATTCCATTGTGTACAAATACCACATCTTGTTGATCCACTCATCAACTGAGGGACATCTAGGTTGGTTCCATATCTTTGCTATGGTAAATACTGCTGCATTGAACATTGTTGTGCTAGTGGATTTAGTATGTCCTTGTTTCTGGATGATTGGGTAAATGCCAAGTAGTGGAATTGCTGGGTCATAGGGGAGCTCTATGTTTAGCCTTTTGAGGAACTGCCATACTGCTTTCCACAGTGGTTGAATGAGTTTGCACTCCCACCAACAGTGTAGTAGTGATCCCTCCTGGCCACATCCCCTCCAACATCTGTTGTTATTAGTTTTCCTGATCCTGGCCATTCTAACTGGAGTGAGGTGGAATCTTACAGTTGTTTTGATTTGCATTTCTTTTGTGACCAGAGATGTTGAGCATTTCTTCATGTGTCTATAGGCCATTTTTGTTTCTTCTTCAGAGAAGACTCTCTCTAAGTCTTTGGCCCATTTTTTAATGGGATGGTTGTTTCTTTGGAGATTAGTTTTGGAGTGATTCAATTTTTTGAGCTGTTGATATACTTTAGATATGAGGCCTTTGTCTGTTGTATGGTTGGTGAAGATCTTCTCCCACTCTGTAGGCTTCCTAGTTAATTTACTAGCTATGTCTTTTGCCATACAAAAGATCTGCAGTTTAATGCAGTCCCACTTATCCAGCCTTTCTCTGATTTGTTGTGATTCTTGGTCCTTATTAAGAAAGTTTTGACCTGTGCCAAGGAGGCCTAGTGTATCTCCTATTCCTTCTTGTAAAGTTTTCAGTGTGTCAGCTTTTACCTCCAGGTCTTTGATCCATTTGGAGTTAATTCTAGTGCAGGGTGACAAAGAAGGATCCAACTTTAGTTTTCTGAAGGTGCTTAACCAGTTCTGCCAGCTCAACTTGTTGAAGAGGCTGTCTTTCTTCCATTCTATTTTTTTGGCTCCCTTGTGAAAGATTAGGTGGCCATAGGTCTGTGGTTTAATATCTGGGTCCTCAGTTCTATTCCACTGGTCTTCAGGCCTGTTCTTGTGCCATTACCAAGCTGTTTTGATAATTACAGCTCTGTAATAGAGTCTAAAGTTTGGTATTGAAATTCCTCCTGTGCTGTTCTTTCTGCTAAGAAGTGTTTTTGCTATATGGGTTCTTTTATTATTCCATATGAAATTTTGGATTGTCTCTTCTATTTCTTTAAAGAATGACATTGGGATATTGATGGGTATTGCGGTGAATTCGTAGATAGCCCTTGGCAATATTGTCATTTTCACGATGTTAATTCTTCCAATCCAGGAGCTTGGGAGGTTTTTCCATTTCCTCAGTTCTGCTTTAATTTCCTTTTTCAGGGTTTTAAAGTTTTCATCAAAAAGGTCCTTTACGTTCTTAGTTAGGGTAATTCCTAGGTACTTTATTTTCTTTGAGGCTATTGTGAAAGGAGTTGCTTTCCTGATTGTTGCCTCATTCCTCTCACTGTTGGCATAGAGGAAGGCAGTTGATTTTTGAGGGTTAATTTTATACCCTGCTACCCTTCCAAAGTTTTGAATCAGCTCCAGGAGCTTGAGAGTAGAGTCTGTAGGATTCCTTAAATACAGAATCATGTCATCTGCAAAGAGGGAAAGTTTTACTTCTTCTTTCCCTATTTGGATCCCCTTTATGCTTGCTTCTTGCCCGATTGCACTGGCTAGGAATTCTAACACCATGTTAAAGAGGAGTGGAGAGAGTGGGCATCCTTGTCTTGTTCCTGATTTTAGAGGGAATGGCTTTAGCTTTTCACCATTAAGCATAATACTAGCTGTGGGTTTGTCATACACAGCCTTTATTATGTTGAGGAATGTTCCATGGATTCCTAGTTTCTCCAGAGCTTTTAATATAAAGAGGTGTTGGATCTTGTCAAATGCCTTTCTGCATCTATTGAGTCTTCAAAAGAGAGCTCACACCAATACTCCTCAAGCTCTTCAATGAAATTGAAAATGAAGGTTCATTACCAAACTCATTCTATGAAGCCACTGTAACCCTCATCCCAAAACCAGACAGAGACTCATCAAAGAAAGAGAACTATAGACCTATTTCTTTGATGGACATTGATGCAAAACTTCTCAACAAAATACTGGCCAACCGTCTACAACAACTCGTCAAAAAAATTATGCACTATGATCAAACAGGATTCATCACAGGGAGGCAAAGCTGGTTCAACATATGCAAATCAATTAATATAATTCAACACATCAACAGGAGCAAGGACAAAAATTACATGATTGTCTCAATAGATGCATTTCTTCATTTTTATACTTCATATATGAGTGAGAACACAAAAACGTGGTATTTGTGTTCCCGTGCCTGGTTTATTTCATTTATCATGATGTCCTCTAATTTTATCCACATTGATACAAAGGACTGGACTTTGTGCATTTTCAGAGCTGAACAATACATATCCAGATGGACATATATAATATATACATATTACATATAATTTACATAATCAATACTTTACATATTAATTTAGAAAATTTACATAGTATCTAATTGTGAATAATGCTACATAAACAGGAGTATATATTTCTTTGTTATAACCATTTCATTTTCTTCGGATATAGGTCCAAAATTATGATTGCTGGATTGCTGGTCGTTCCTTTCTAGGTTTTTGAGGAAACTCTAAATGGTTCTCCATAATGGCTGAGTGATTGACATTGGTATCCACAATACATGGGAATTCCTTTTTCTAGCCTCAACAACATTGGTTGTTTTGTCTTTTCGATAGCATTCATTTTAACTAGAGCAAGCGAGGGTGATTTCTTGATTTCTTTATTGTGCTGTACTTTACATCGACTCAATGATCAGTAATATTAAATATTTTCTCATCTAATGGCCCACTTCTATGTTTTTGTGCAGCTCTTATGTTCATGTTGGAATGTGATCATTCATGTGGATATTATTTTAGTTGTTGATTCTGTGTTCTGATATGATTCCCATGTCAGATGAATAGTTCACACATATGGTTTTCCCATTCCGTGGCTGCCTTCTCACAAGGCAAGTGTGTGAAGAATCTCGTAAGCTCACCATAGCCTATGGAATTTTGTGTTTACCTGACATGTTGAAAATACCAAGAGGTTTTTATTTTTTAAAGGCGATTACTATTATTCATGTTTCTTAACTGCCTAAAAATTTAATTCCATAAAGCACAATCGAATGGGTTGTAGTAAGAAGCTGGAGTTATATAGTTTTGAAGTTTGCTAGGACATTCCTTCCAGCATGGACTCACATCTCAAAGGAGTGGAGCTTGGCTGAAATCTGGGCTGTGAGCCCAGCACAGCCACAGACTGATGTCACCTGCTGCTACTGGAATCAAGAGGCCTGTCAGGTGAAAGGTAAGGATGAAGCCACTTCTTGGCTGCAGGCTTCCTCTCTTGCTCTTCATATCAGAGCTTAATAAGGAGCAAAGAAGAAAGGCAGTTTTCTGAACCCGAACCCCAGAATCACAAAACAGTCTATAGATAAGACTGGCTTGAAAACAGAGAAATTACAGGCATATTTCTCAGCCACTTGACCAGATATCCTCCTCCATTCCAAACCCCAGAATCTCACTTTGTAATAGGAAAGGGGAGAAGCTGCTGCTGGCAGTGCCAGCTCACGGGATTCCTGTGATCTGCTAGATGCCAACAGCATGTCTTTGCTGCTGCTTCTCTCTCTCTCTCTGTCTCTCTCCCTCTCTGTGTCTCTCTGTCTGTCTCTGTCTGTGTCTGTCTGTGTCTGTCTGTCTGTCTGTGTCTGTCTGTCTGTCTGTCTGTCTGTCTCTCTCTCTCTCTCTCTCTCTCTCTCTCTCTCTCTCTCTCTCTCTCTCTCTCTCTCTTTCTCTCTCTCATCTTTCATTCTGGTACTGGGGCTTGATTTCTAGGCCTAAGTGCTGTCATTTGAATTTTTCCCACCAGTCTGGCACTGCTTTACTATTTGAACCACAGTGTCACTTCTGGCTTTTCACTGATTAATTTGGAGGTAAGAGTCTCACCTTAGCTGGGAGTATGGCCTAATGGTAGAGTACTTGAGATGCAGGAAGCCCTGGGTTCAATTCCTCAGTATCACATATATAGAAAAAGCTAGAAGTTGTGCTGTGGTTCCAGCGGTAGAGGGCTAGCCTAGAGAAAACCCAAGAACAGTGCCCAGGCCCTGAGCTCAAACTCCAGGACTGGCAAAAAAAAAGACTTTCTCAAGCTTATGAAGCTTAGAATCATGATCTTCAGGACTCAGCATTCTGAGTAAGTAGGATTATAGGCATGAGCCACTATCACCTGGCTCTTTGCTGCTTCTTGACAGAAAATACTACTTTCAAACTCAGACAACATGATACCAGGGAGTCCTCCATCTCTTTTGCTTGAGCCTCACAACAGTTCCATGACCACAGGAAGAAAGTGATCAAATCTCTGCAGCTCCTGTTATGACCGTGCGTGACCTTATCAGTGTGAGAATGCAAGAAAGACACAAACTCCAAAGCCTTTCTTCTCCGGTCCTCAATACTTCCAACTTGATTTCACATCAGCGATTCAAGCTGAGGGACTCACCTTTGATTATTTTTGTGATTCCTTGAATGTCTTCCAATAATCAAATCCTCAGCTCTTTAATATTTCCTGAATAATCACAGAGCCTTTTTATGTCTCCTAAATTCTCTCTTACTTCATTTGTTGTCTAGTTTGTAAAAAACACCCATGTCTTTAACTCTATGTGCATCAATGCTGGCCCTAAATTCTACAAACTAACACTCATTTATTTATTTATTTATTTATTCATTTATTTATTGTGGGTCCTGAGGCTTGATTTCCGGGCCTGGACACTATCCCTGAGCTTCCCCTGACCCCGCCTTTTTCCTCAAGGATAGCACTCTACTACTCTAGCCACATCTCTACTTTCTGATTTCTGGTGGTTCATTGAAGATAAAAGTCTCAGGGTCTTTCCTACCCAGGCTGGCTCTGAACTACAGTCTTCAGGTCTCAGCCTCTTGAGAAGCTAGGATTATAGGTGTGAGTCTCAAGTGCCTGCCTTCTTAAATGGTATATTAGAACTACCCTTTTCTCTATCCCATAACCAGATATCGGAGGAGAATCTTTGTGGATTGGCCCTTCTGATACAGAGGGCCCAGGATTGGTTTTGGGGTCACTCTGCATTCTTGCCTTTTAAGTCATTTTTCTTGAAAGCCAGTCCTGTCTTTGTAACTCTCCTTTTTTTTTTTAAATCTTGACCTGCAGTTCTCTTTCTGTTACTTGGATGAATCTGCTTTTGTTCAAGGTTGAAGGAGACATTATGATTTCACAATCAGTAGCAGCTTTTCAATCTTTGTCGGGTTTGGACTCACAATAGTGAAAGACATTGCCTTTTGCATTCTTCCTACATTTGGTTTCTGTGGCATTATCTTCTGATCTTCCTTCATTCTGCTCCTCCTTATCAGTGCTTTTTAAGCTTTAAAATTGCAACTGGTATCTCCCATCCTGACATTTTTATGGCACTTTCTCATTTTATAAGCTTTCCTATTGAGTAATACTTTCCATTCCTGAAGTTTCTGTGACCACAGAAACACAGCAGATAGCTGTTTCCCAGATCCAATTCTACTTGAGCTTGAGTCAACATGCCAAGCTTAGGATAGTGGTACTGTTTTTTTTTTCTTTGAAGTACCAGGATTTGAACTCAGGGCCTCATATTCACTGGGCAAATGCTTTATTACCAAGTCATGCCTCCAGCACCCAAATTGCAAGCCATCTTTTGTCTCTTCCCTCATCTATCCTGCTCAGTTTTTGAAGTGCTATCCACTCAGTTTATTAAGCTAGGAATCGAGGTGGTAGATTCAATCTCTTTGATGTTTCCTTCTTTTTTCAACCTGCCTATTTACAAAATAGCAAGTCACAATCTGCCTTCTGAAAATCTTGTAAGTAACACTCTTTCTCTTTTGGTCCAGGCATTCATCAGAATGATTCCAAGAACTTCCAAGCTACCTTTCTTTCGCTTCTGTAATGTTGTGAAAAGAATGTTTTCAAAAGCAGAATTGAATCTTCTTGACTTCTGGCTAGTTATCTTATTACATTTCTGCATTGTGTACAGAACAAACATTTGTCCCCTCTTGCAAGGTGTACAGCTTTCTTCCAATAGTATTATGTATGAAATGCTCCAGGCTCGTTGGTTGAATGCTTGGTTCTTAGCTAATGACACTATTTTGGGAGGATATGGAAACTTAAGGAGGTTGAGCTCAGTGTTTCTAGTAGGTCTCCTTGAGTCATTGGTGGATTCTGTACAACTCTGTCTCCATGAGGTGAATAACATGCTACAGAACCCTGCGGCTGTGACAGACTACCTACTGCACAGGGTCAACAAATGTGAACTGAATCCTCTGACACTGGGATCTAAAGTAATTCCCTCCTGAAGTATTTTTCCTGAAGTATTCAGCAGATATTCTGTGATGTAACAAGAAAGATACCTAAAAAGACAGTGTGACCCCTACTTGATCTGTTACACCCCAGCCATACAAGGTCCAGACTGGTGCTGTTCTAAACGCACCAGTCTCTGTTTCCACAGTGCTTTGCCTTTTTGTTCCATTCTTGGACCTGAACTCAAGGCCTGGGCCCTGTGCTTGAGCTTTTGTTGCTCAGGGATAGTGCTCTACCACTTGATCCAGAGCTCCACTTCTGCCCTTTGGGTGGTTAACTGGAGATAAATAATAGTCTTACAAACTTTCCTGCAAAGGCTGGCATCGAACCATGGATTTCAAATCTCAGACTCTAGAGTAGTTAGGGTTACAGGCACATGCTATTGGCACCTGGAGATCACTTGTTTTCTATCATCTATCTGTCTATCTATCTATCTATCTATCTATCTATCTATCTATCATCTATCTCTATATCTGTCTCTCTATCTATCTATCTATCTATCTATCTATCTATCTATCTATCTGTCATCTTAGTAGTACTGGATTTTGAACTCATGCTTCTTTGGCAGATACTCCTGCTGAGGTATGCCTTCCACTCTTATGGCCATGGTTATTTTTGAGATAGGGTCTTACATTTTGGTCAAGCAACCATAGACTTCAATCCTCTTCTTTACACTCCCCCATCACAGTTAGGAGAACAGATATATGTCAATATGTCCTGATTTTGCTTTTCCCTTTTTCCTTTTTGTAATGAGAGTCTCATTATTTGCTGTTGTTGTTGTTTTGCCTAGTTGAATTTACAACTACAGACATCTACATCTCAATCCCCAACCCCACCCCATATAACTGAGGAAAGAAAAATGGGTTCTTGTCAACTTTCTTGCCAGCCTAGCTTTGAAATGTGATTCCCCAATCTCTGCTTCCTAAATGACTACAGATATGAGCTAGAATGCCTGGCAATTTCATTTTCCTTTCATTTCCTTTCGTTTCCTTTCCTTTCCCTTTCTCTCTCTCTCTTTCTTTCTTTCTTTCTTTCTTTCTTTCTTTCTTTCTTTCTCTCTCTCTTTCTTTCTGTCTTTCTTTCTTTCTTTCTTCCTTAAAATTTACAGCTACATTTTATTTTTAATTGTTCTATTATTATTATTATAAAAATGGTGTACAGAGAGGTTACTGTTACTTAAGTCAGGGAAAGAGTACATTTCCTTTTGCACAGTGGCACCCTTTCCCTAGCTCTCTCCCAGTTTTTCCCTCCCATCTCCACCCACAGGCTGCATATTTCATTTTCAATACAGGGTCCAGCTACACTTATTTACCCTTTGCTCTTTCATTTCTCTTCCTCCCCTTATACTTCTCAAACACAAATGAACAAACAGAAAAGGAAAAGATAAGAAAATAACAGCAAAAAGAAAGAAAAAAAAACCAACCTTTGGTTCCTATTTCCTGGAGTTTCATTTCAATAAATATTTTGTATGATCAGAGGCATATAGGCATTGAGCCTTTCTGTTCCTTTCTCAGGAGTGTGAACTCCTCTGGATTCACTGTGTGAATGTCTAGAGACCTGTACCATTTATCATGTCCCAGTGTATTTTAGATCTAGAAATTTCACATTTCTTCATGTTTGTACGTGCTGCTCCTTTGATAAGGAATCTTTTTTTCCTTCCCCCACTGCCCCAGTCCCACTCAGTCTTCTTTGGAAACTTTTGACATTCCCCCCTCAACCCTTTAAATCTCAGGCTAAACATTTTCTTCTGGAGGCTTTATGTTTTAATGATGAGTACATGGGCTTTGGTGTTGGCCTGTACGCCAGGTTTTAAGAAGCTCTGCCCTGACATAGCTGTATAAGTAACCTTGTTGAGCCTTCAAAGTGCGATGATAATATAAACCTCACAGATTTATTAGGTGGGATTATGTACAATAAATGATAAAAGAGGTAACTGTAATGAAATCCCCTGCCCAGTGCGGGGCACCGGGTAGAAACACAGTCAGTCCTTCTTACCACCTTGGCGGTGATTATTAATGATCAGAGTGACACTCATAACTAACATTCCAACCATTCTTCCAGAATTAGACACTCTGTCCTATAGATCCTCATAGTCACTCTGAATTTTTCATTTGTCATTTTTCTCCACTGGACTGTGAACTCCTCTAAAACAGTGGTCCTCTTGTTTGCTATCCGTCTAAAGATGTCAGATTCCCAAGGGGTGAAGCCATTTCCAAAGTGAGGTATCTAACAAAGGGATAAAGCACATAGGTATAGATGTTATGTTCATAAAAAAGGAAAATATGGGTGGGAAAATAAAACTAAGACAAGTTAGCTCTAAAAAATGTGTATCTAATTACCTTGTGCCATTTCCAGTATAGGTAACATATGACTTTGAGCTTTCTAGTTGTGTTGGTAAAGAGGGCAAAGAATTTATAACACATACAGAGTTGGAAAAAAAGAACCAAATACTAAAAAATGCATCCACTTTTCCCATAACTGGGACATTTTATGGTGAATTCATCACAAGGTGATATTATATTATGCTTAAATTGTGGGGTTTGGACTCATTTTACCAGTGAGATATGTTTAATTTTAGATTGTGCTCATACCAGTTAAAATCAAATCTACATTTATGATTACCTAGGTGATTTTTATGCACAGTAGAGCTTGAGAAGTGTTGCTATTGAGGTAATTTTGTCAGTAACTATCTTAAATAAGGGGAAGTCTTTTCAACCTCCTTCCCAGTTGTTTGTTTATAAGATTAAAGTGGAGATTTCAAAATTTGAATATTTCATTAAGAATCATATTCATTTTATAACTTACAATTATCTTTAAGTAGTTGTATGCGGGAGTTGCCATGTAACAAAGCAGTTTATGAATATGTCTCATGTTTGACCAAGAATCATACAATGGTTCTTCATCTAATATTTCAGTACCAGGGCCCAGAAGTTTGGCCTGGTAGAAGAGTATTTGCCTAGCATGTACAAAGGCACAGGTTCAATTCATTGGTACCACATATATAGAAAAACGTTGGAAATGGTGCTGTGGTGCAAGTGATAGAGCTCTAGTCTTGAAAAAGCCCAAGGATGGTTCTCAGGCCCTGAGTTCAAGCCCCAGAACTGGCAAAAAATAATTCAGTTCCCAAATCTGGTATATCATACATTCCTTCCCAAATATATTTCATTTAAAAATATTACAAGAGTGATATATATATATATATAGAGAGAGAGAGAGAGAGAAGGATTACAGTTACATTTGTAAGATAGTGAGTACATTACTTCTCATTGTTACCCCTTCCCATGTTTTTCTCCTACCTTCTCATCCCCTCACAAGATATAAAGTTCATTTCCAACATATTGTCTTGTGAGTATCTCTGTTACATTGGCTAACCCTTTGCCATTTTTTTTTGCCTGTCCCAGGGCTTTGAACTCAGGGCCTGAGCCCTGTCCTTGGGCTTTCTCAATGCTAGTACTCTATCACTTGAGTCAGAGCATCACTTCCGGCTTTTTCTATGTATGTGATACCAAAGAATCGAACTGGGGCTTTGTGCATGCTAGGCAAGCACTCTACCACTAGGCCATACTCCCTCCCCCTCAATTTTTTTTAGTGCTATTGGGGATTGAATTCGGGGTGATATATTTGCTAGGGTGATGCTCTACCACTTGAGCCATTCCACAGCTTACAGAATTGTTTCCAATGAAAACATTAAACATGAGAGATGCAATTTTTGTGTCTTCTTTAACTCACCTGCCTCCTTCCTATGAGGTAACCTCTATGACACCGGAGAGCATCCTACAGTCCCAAAGGCTTCCCACCAATGCACGTATTAGTATCTTATTGTTACATTATGTCATTAATTTCTTCTCTCTGATAGAAATTAATGACAAGTAGAAAACTTAACTCTGCAAGCACAGTGAATGAAAAGTACACAATCTGCCAGAAAACAAGTGCTCATCCTTCAAATGGTCTGCCTTAATCCAAGGAAAGAATTTAGGTAATAGAACAGTGAGAATAAGTAGAAAAAGAAAAACAACACTGATGAGCAATAACTTATTCTAGTAATGCTGCAGGATTAGAAAGGAACAGGTGAGAATTCAATTTTCTATTTGTTTGCTGCAGGATTGAGACAAAATGACAGAACTCTTTTTTTTTTTTTTTTTTTTTTTTTTTGCCAGTCCTGGGCTTGAGCTCAGGGCCTGAGCACTGTCCTTGGACTTTCTCAAGGCTAGAGCTCTACCACTTGAGCCTCAGCAGCACTTCCGGCTTTTTTTCTATGTATGTGGTACCAAGGAATTGAACCCGGGTCTTCATGCATGCTAGGCAAGCACTTTAACCACTAGGCCAAACTCCCGGCCCAAGACAGTACTCTTGTATCAACACTAAATTCCAATCTCTCAGTTTTCTTATTTTAAGGAAGAGATGTTTGTGGTCTTTTGTTATACTCTGTCTTTAGAAGCTGTTGTACTTTGGAGAGAGAGGCAGGTAGAGGATCTGGGAAGTTGGCACTGAATTAAGGAAAGAGGCTGTGGTTAAAAAGAACTTGTCTTGAGCTGGGAGTTTGGCCTAGTGGTAGAATGCTTGCCTAGCATGCACAAAGACCTGGGTTCAATTCCTTGGTACCACATAAACAGAAAAAAGCCAGAAGTAGTGCTGAGGCTCAAGTGGTAGAGCTCTAGCTTTGAGAAAGTCCAAGGACAGTGCTCAAGCCCTGAGATCAAGCCCAGGACTAGCAAAAAAAAAAAAAAAAAAGAACAAAAAAGAACTTGTCTTTAAGAGTAAGTGCCAATATCTATAAAGAAGAGGAAAGGGTTAAAGAGAACAGGGTATGGATGAGGGCACAAGGACTGAGGATGCCTGTTCTCCCTCATCCTCTGGTTTCTTTACCCTTCCACTCTCTTCCCCATTCTTAGTAATATTCTTCCTTCCAATCCCCTGTCACCATCATGATCTTTTGCAAGGTCTTAGGAGCCCAAATCAGTTCTGGAGAAATTACAAATGATCAATAAACATCACAAAGTGCTTGCTAGGCAAGCACTTTAACCACTAGGCCAAACTCCTGGCCCCAACATCACAATTCTTTTGGTGATCATAGCTCTCCCCTGTAACCACAGCTACTCCAGGAGCTGAGATGCAAGAACTGTTGTTGAAAGCCAGGCAGGGAGACAAGTCCCAGACACTCTTATCTTCAGTTAATCAGCAGAAAGCCTGGAACAAAAAAGCCACAGGAGAACTGGGAGGTCCTGCATGAAAGTCCAAGTACTAGCATCTACACACACTCACACACACACACAATCACACAATCACACAATTTAATAAATTATGTTTGAATTTGTTAGGAAGCAGAAAAGAAGATAATTGAAAGACAATAATTAAACTAAATAATATTAACTAAATGACTAAAAGGAAGCATCAGAATCCTTTCTGAATGTGACTTTGTTCAGTCTGAGTAAAGAAGCTTTTAATTCTTTAGGTTGTTGTTGTTTTTGTTGGCGGTGGTGGTGGTGATGGTGTGTGTGTGTTCGTGTGTGTGTGTGTGTGTGTGTGGTGTGCTGGTACCACAGCTTGAACTCAGGACCTTGTGTAAGTTAATTCACTTAATTCACTCAAGGCTGGTACTCTCTACTTGAGCCAGCCTACACTTCTGTCTGGCACCTGGTTAAATTGGAGATAAACGTCTCACAGATTTGTCTGCCAGGGCTGGCTTTGAACTGAAATCTTAGGCTCATCCTTCTAAGTAGTTTAGGGTTACCAGTGACAACCACCTGGCTTTAGGTCTATTTCAAACACAAATTACTGTTTGAGGCATTTCTTCTCATGTCTTCCCTTCAAATGTACACACACAGATACATATACACATGTACAGGCACACACAAATTGATATTTGTATTAAAAATAAGGAAGTCAGAGTTTCAAGAATTGATGATGATACATTCTTGTGTTTCTCTGGTCAGAACCTAGAACTTATAGCACAAGCAAAAGCACAATGGTTGCTATATTGAATATATTGAATATTTTAAAAATCATTATGGGTATTGTATGCATATTCATTATAAAATTATGCAAGATAATGAAAATGTAAGATTAACAGTGATGAATGAGATAATCTATGTGTGTACTATTGCTGTATTTTATGTATGTATATATTTATTTTTTGCCAGTCCTGGTGTTTGAACTCAGGGCATAGACACTGTCCTTGAGCCTCTTTGTGTTCAAGGTGGTTAGTATTCTACCACTTGAGCCACAGTGCTACTTCTGGCTTGTTCTGAGTAGTTAGTTGGAGATAAGAGTCTCATGGACTGTTTTGTTGAGGCTGGCTTCAAATTTTGATCTTTAGATCTCAGCCTTCTGAGTAGCTAGAATCACAGGCATGAGCCACTGGGGCCTGGCTCAGAGACTTAGTTTTTAAAAATCTTTATTTTATGACATGTATATATTTACCCAAGGACAAAAGTTAGACACTTAAAAAATTTCAGGGCAGCTGCTGCCAGTGGCTCACACCTGTAATCCTAACTACTCTGGAGGCTGAGATCTGATGATCACAGTTCAAAACCAGCCCGGGAGACTCTTATCTCCAGTTAACCACCAGAAAACCAGAAGTGGTGATGTTACTTAAATGGTAGAGCATTATCCTTGAGCTGAAGAATTTGGGGACAGGACCCAGGCTCAGAGTTCAAGCCCCACAACTGACAAAGAAGAAAAAAAGACAAAAAAAAAATTCAGGGCATTATCTTCTCCCTCAATTTTGTTGATTATTTCATGGAAATTTTACTTCCTGGAAAAGTGAAATTGAAGCACAATAAAGAGAATGCAAACATAAGGCACCTCCAGGATTTTTTGTGCTTAGGGAAGCAATACCTTCTCACTTACAATGAGCATCCACACAACTCTTGTCCTCTTAATAGTGTGGAACCATTTTTGAGGGAACTCTGGGTGATAAGAAAAAGTCACAGGTTGTCCTAAGCAGCATTTAGGTTTCCAATATCTCTGTAAAAAAAAAGCTCTATTTATTTTCATTAAGACTCTTCCTTTTTAGCCCTGGTGATGTATTTGTGTTTAGAAATGTATAACTTTGGCTTACTTGGCTATTTTCCCCCTCATGCAGATTTTATGCTGGTGCGTGTGCACCAGAGGGCATTTGTTTAATTACTTGTTTAATCTGGAAGCACGGTGTACTTTGTATGCTGTGCGGCACAGTTCTCAGCTCAGGTATTAATCGTGTTTTGTGATGACTGGATGAGGTTGATATGGATGGCAATGAAAAGAATATGAGAAAGAAATTAGTATAGGGAGATTTAAGAGCTTCAGTAACATCTTTTTCCCCCCTCCTTACACAAAATGCTTTGCAGGACACCGTATCACATGCATCTGTGGGAAGAGAATATATTTTCTGCACATTTAGAGCTATCATCATTCATAGCTACTTGCTTGCTGATGTAGATACCACTTGATTCAAGATTCCAAGACTCTAGTTGTTTGCTTTTTCCTTCTTATAAGACATGAGAGGAAAATAATCATTTTTTGCACTATTTGGTAATTTAAACATGGGAGTAATCATTTGTTATGGGGTGGGCAAATGTAATCATAATATATATATAAATATGCAAGATTGGCGCTAGGGAAATTGAGGGGATTGGTGGGGTTGGGAGAGATGGGGACAATTATAGAAGGGATGACATTGCTCAAGATTTAATGTAATCATAAATTGACAGGTTGAGCTTAAACCTCTTTGTACAACTACTTGTCAAAATCTAAAAAATAATTTCAAATGGTTTATCAATTATCGGGGGCCATAAAAGATTATTTGGGGAGCTGGGAGTTTGGCCTAGTGGTAGAGTGCTTGCCTAGCATGCACAAAGACCCAGCTTCAATTCCTCAGTACCACATACATAGAAATAAGCTGGAAGTGGTGCTGAGGCTCAAGTGGTAGAGCTCTAGCCTTGAGAAAGTCCAAGGACAGTGCTCAGGCCCTGAGCTCAAGGCCAGGACTGGCAAAAAAAAGAAGATTATTTGGTTGTAGGTAAGCTCTACACTATTTTGAAAATAAGGAAGTATGTTTTGTTCTTAGAACCTACATTAAATGCTAGCTACTTTTGGCCATTCCATGTCATAAATAATATAAGAAATATCCTTGTTTATTTTTCTGTTTGACATATCAATAACCATAAACTTTTTGTTTCAATGTATTAATTAAAATATGGTACTGTTGTTTTTCCCCAAATATATAATAGCATATTTTATTTGTCATTAATCTTTTTGAGTGTACATTATGCCTTAATATAGCTCAGATTTTGACCATACTCAATCCTTACATGTACTCTCATGATCCAATATTTTTTATTTATTTATTTATTTTTGCCAGTCCTGGGCTTGAGCTCAGGGCCTGAGCACTGTCCTTGGACTTTCTCAAGGCTAGAGCTCTACCACTTGAGCCTCAGCACCACTTCCGGCTTTTTTCTATGTATGTGGTACCGAGGAATCGAACCCGGGTCTTCATGCATGCTAGGCAAGCACTTTAACCACTAGGCCAAACTCCCAGCCCCGATCCAATGTTTTTTAATCAATGATTGCTCTCTTCTCTTCCTCCTTCCCTTCCTCCTCTTCCTCTTCTTCATCTTTTTCTTTCTCCTCTTCTCCCCTCAATGATACAATTTAATAAAAGCATCATCTACACCATCATCTCAGTTTCACATGCTTCCGTTTTTTTTTCTCTCAGCTCACAATAATTTGATTTCAAAAGCCAACATAAAAACATTAAACTACTCTCTGTTCAGAATTATATCTTGCTTCAGCAGCATTGGTGGCTTTTTCCTTATACCACTCTGGTTCTTCTCTTTGTCAAGGCCACATTATGTTTATTTTAGATCAGAGCCTAGGTTTTTCCTATCACTCCATCCTGTAGATGTCCTTACATCTTCATTTCTCCCTCCCACCTCCTTTACTCTGTTGGCTCAAGTTGACACTCTTCACTTAACACCCACACAGCTCCTCATGATCACACTTTTCCCTTTTCATTTTATGTCTTTCTAAATTCCTCTGTAGAGTAGTAACTGCATAAGGCTTAGGGTCGGGTCCATTGTCTTTACTGATTTATCTCCTCAGCTGAATAGGATGACAATAAATATTTACTGTTGCAATGAATGGAAACTTATCCACACACTCACACATCTGCACTACCCTTGTATACACACATGATCTAGATAGAGTATCTCAAGGATGCTATATTAAATCAAACAGAGGGTGGGACATAACGTGTCATCTCTATTGCATATATTAACTGGAAAGAGAGACTTACAAATGATTTTTATAAAGGACAATAAATGTTCCCTAAAAAGAGATGCTACAGACTAATTGGCATCTTAAGAACTGGGTAATTGTCAGTCTCCAGTGGCTCAGGCCTGTAATCCTAGCTACTCAGGAAGCTGAGATCTGAGGATGGTGGTTTAAAATCAGTCTGGCCAAGTGCAGTCTGTGGGACTCTCATCTCTAATAAACTACTAAAATGTCAGAAGTGAAGCTATGGCTCAAGTGGTAGAGGACTGGCTTTGAGCACAAGAAGCTCAAGGACAAGGCCCAAGTCCTGAGTTCAAGCCTCAGGAGGGTTACACACACACAAAGCAAAATAATTCCTCCAGTAAAAACAGTAAAGAAAGAAATAGGTAGTAACACATTTTCCTAGCCTGATGAATATGTATAGGAAAAAAATAAAAAAACAAAAATTAATGATTCTTTTCACATCTAAGTCTGAAGGCTAACATAGGATTGCTAGAAAGTTATAGGAAGATGAAAGAGATGAGAGTTAGAGAGTAAAAATGCACCAGGCAAAATTGAGAGTAACCAGTTAATTGTTCAGTCAGAGAATAATGTTAAGATTTTTGAAAAACATTGCAGAGGTTGTCAGGTTGTGTAAATTCCTGAAAGGAAAAATGAAATTATAGAGTTTAAGCATTCTTCTTCTTTTAAGTGGGAAGTCAGTAAAAGATTGAATCTCACCCTTCTGCCCACATGCTAAAAAGTATAGAATTATGTGTCATATTTGCTTTTTCTTTTTAACAAGTAGTCATTAATATATAGTCAGTTTCAGCCAATATCTGAGCACCATTTCAAATCGGGGGGCAAAACTCCCTTTTCTGGGGTGATTTACCACATATTTCTCCAGTATCTAAAATGATTGAGAAAGACAATCTATTGTTTTACCCCATTAAAATTCTGATTAAACTTGAATATTAGAATTAGAAAAATTACCATGAGAACTAAGCACTACAAGTATCTTTGTAGCTTCAACTGCCTATTATTTAGTATTATCAGAGAATTGAAATACTAGAAAACACATCACTTCAGATAATTAGGAAAATGTTGAACACTATAAATCAAATTATAATTCTTACAAACCATGGCTTATAGTGACTTTTCCTACGTTGGTGATTTTTGCTGTCTAATATATTAATATCCCTTTGAGTTCACTTTGTAACATAACATATTATTTATGTCCATTTTTTACATATTAATGGAGTGATTTAAAAAATAAACAGAATAAGCTTATTTAGAAGTGAAAGAACAGTTAGTGAAAACAGACTCTCCAAGAAGAGGGGAATTCCTGCTTGGGTATCTCTTAACTTAACACATGTTTTACTTTGCATATTTGTATTCCATACTGACACCATACCAGCAATGGTGTCAAGTATTCTATTAGTGAGGTATAACCTGAAATGAATGTAAAGTATATTCATTTCTTTTATTTCAGTCTATTTCTAAGAGAAGTCGATTCAAGCCATCTCCTTCCTCCTCAGGCTTTCAATGTCATGACTGATTTTCTTGATCTCAAGATGTCTTCGGCACTACTGAGAAATTCAGTGCAAATATTTAGCTGGGGTCTCTCAAGAAAAGGAAATTTTTTTTCTGGAAGCCTAGTGTTTGGGTTTCTCCCACAGCATGGTTGGGTAGTGTTATCAAAAGAAAAACTATTAACTGCTCTGTCTAAATGGAAAAACATTTTATTCACTTTTTGGAAAAATCTCCATCCTTTGGCCAAGCCCTGGAATATCCAGAAATGGAAGAAGAACAGACAAGGAGATACAAAAACACAGTTGCCATTTTTTCACCTTGGGCTACTGTTTGGGAGATTGGGTGGTGGTTATTAAAATTTCAAATTAGATTCACCTCAAATATGACAAACTTGAAAATATCTTGACAGTTTTCCCATGTTTTCACATAGTAGCTTTTTTTTTTTGCCAGTCCTGGGCTTGAGCTCAGGGCCTGAGCACTGTCCTTGGACTTTCTCAAAGCTAGAGCTCTACCACTTGAGCCTCAGCACCACTTCCAGCTTTTTTCTATGCATGTGGTACCGAGGAATCGAACCCGGGTCTTCATGCATGCCAGGCAAGCACTCTACCACTAGGCCAAATTCCCGGCACATATAGTAGCTTTTTAAACTGTCTTGTCTCACAATAAGATCCTCCATCCATCTGGAGTTGTATTTTGTTCAGGGTGAGAGGAAAGAGTCTACATTAAATCTTTGGTTTGTAGACCAGCAGTTTCAACAGCACATTTCTATGAAGAGGCTGGTTTATTTATTTTTGTTTCTTGAGGCATACAACTATGAAATGGCAATAGCTGTGTGGTTGTGTTTCTGGCTCGTGTATTCTGTTCAATTGATCTCAGTGTCTATTTTTATTCCAGTACCATACTAATTGTAATGCTCTGGGTCTGTAGTATAAGTTGAAGTCTGGTATTGTGATACTATACCAGCACTGCTAATTGGGGTCATTTGTGTTCTCATAGGAATTTTAGGATGGATGTTTCTATTTCTGTAAAGAATGGCAGTGAGATTTTGATGGATAACCTTAGCTAAGAGGGAGATGGAATCATAATGCCATGAAGATTTTATCTTGATTCAATCAGAAGGGCAAACATCAAGAAAACAAATAATCCAAATATTGTTGAGGATGGAAGTCGTATGCCTATCAGCATGAGGAAAACTCCAAACTAGATCTAGCTCATGACTCTAACATACCACTTATAACAACATATCCAACAAGGTGACAGGAGATGGCATGGAGGAAGTAGGGGAGAAGTAATGTCAGACGTTGTATCTTCATATTTCATTCAAAGAAGAATGAAAAGCCAAATAGTCTTCATCAGATAAGAGATAACCTTTTATTTTAGTTCTCAGTGTAGGTTAGGCCAGAGGGAGACAAGAATTGGAGCTGGATGATAAATTAGAACAATCACTTAAAGAAGATATGTTTAGGGGTGTTGAAATATGATTAAATTCAGTTATAATTTGAAGATGGAGGTGAGAATTTGCTATCAGGCTAGATGCAAACTAGACACAGAGGTAAAGTAGTTAGTTTATAGTTTATAATTTGTTTTTAAAGCTAAGTGATTCCAGTGGAACATCTGAGGAGGGAGGATGGAGTAAAGAGGCTTAAAGAGCAGAGAATGGGTTACTGTGGCAATGGAGAATGGGAAAAGGAAGTATCTAGCAGCAGAGGTTGAGAGAGTATGTCTTGTGAAAGCCTCAAAGCCGAGGAGAGAAAGGCCTTAAGAAAAATGATGGCTATTTGCAGTCCAATACTGCTATGGCAATAAAATAGATGAAGACCAAGAACTGGATTCTATTCCATTTTGTAATAGTGGAGGTCTTTGAGTGACTCATGTGAGAAGATGGGAACTAGGTAGTAAGATTGAAAAACTGGTTGAGTATGTTCAAGGAGGAATGGGAGATGGAAACGTAGAGAGCTTATGTGAACTTGTAGAGTTAGGGTTGCTGTAGAAGACCAGAAAAAGGAGTGCTGGCTGCTGCTAGACAAAGAAAGAAACAGAAGGCTTGGATTTAGCTGTCTGATAGTTGGAGTTTGAGACTCTGAGGAATGATTCAATAAAATGGGAAAAAATCATATTTTGAGAGAGAAAGAGATGTCTGCAGACATAAAGTAGGTAGGTGGGTGAAAAAGAGGTTGAAATATGAGTGACTTGGCCTTTGATATGAGCAATAGCATCATTATTTTTTCATAAATATTAACAGCCCATCTACCTGTTGGAGAATAATTACACCAGGCAGGCCATAACCAAGCCCTTTGTAAATGGGTATCTGTTTAGGAACATCAAAGCTTAGATTAAATTGGGTGATTTTGACTGAATTGAGAGAGTCAGTCACTTTCTTTCTTTCTTTTTTTTTTTGCCAGACCTGAGCTTAAGCTCAGGGCCTGAGCACTGTCCTTGGACTTTCTCAAGGCTAGAGCTCTACCACTTGAGCCTCAGCACCACTTCCAGCTTTCTTCTATGTATGTGGTACCAAGGAATCGAACCTGGGTCTTCGTGCATGCTAGGCAAGCACTCTACCACTAGGCCAAACTCCCAGCCCCAGTCACTTTCTTTTTCTAATTGTAATTCATAGAGGGGTTACAGTTATATTTGCCAGATAGTATGCGAATTACTTCTCACACTTTGATACCCCTACTGATATTTTTGTCCCCATTCCCCCCACCCCTCCCAATCATCTTATTTCCCCCCCTTTCTTTTCCTCTTTCAAATAAACAAATATACAATATGCCGGGTAACAAAGTCAGATACAGTAACAATATTAGATTAACCAAAGGGCAACCAAAGAGATGAGAAGTAACATAGTACATTAAGAAACAATCACACAAGATAAAGCTCTTGTAGTGCTAGATCTATTGATATGTGTAGTTCAGAATTTCTATAAGAAGACAGCAAGAATCTATATTTTTGTGTATTTATTTTAACATAATTAGACCAGCAACAAATAGGCAACTGTGATGGGTCAAGCACCCAATTGTATACTGTGAATGCCAACCAAATAAAAAGACATCATTGACCTTGAAGATCTTACATCCCAGTAAAGACAACAGTAGATTGAAAGATGAAGAAATAAAGAAGATGTTTTCTGGTGACACTACCCCTAAACACTACAACATAGGGAGATTGAACTTCGTTACACATGTCACAGAAACACAGATATAGTAGTAGCTACCTCCCTTAGAATCCTATAGGACAGGATAGATGGATTAAGAGAGGAAGTGGACACTCAAGAGTTTGGAGCACCTGGTTGTAAAAGAAAGATTCAAGCCAGACACAAGTGTTTCATGCCTGTAATCCTAGCTACTGAGGAGGCCAATATCTGAGAACTGCAGTTTCAAGTCAGTCTGAGAGATTAGATTTTTATTTTCCAGTCCTGGGGCTTGAACTCAGGGCCTGGGCACTGTCCCTGAGCCTCTTTTGCTCAAGGCTAGCACCACAACTTTCAACCATAACACCCTTTCAACGTTTTTGGGTAGTTTATTGGAGATAAGGGTCTCACAGGGACATTTTCTACCAAGACTGGATTCCAACTATGATTCTCATATTTCAGCCTTCTGAATAACTATAATTACAAATATAAGCCACCAGTGCTCGACTTAGATAAGACTTCATAAAATACAAATATCAGCCATTAGGAAAAGTGGAAAACTATATTACTGATCAACATCTGAACTGCCACCCTTCAAAGTACGATAGTGTTTTATATAATATTTTTAATGATTTCATCTTACCACCATTACTATTTTAAGGTATTTTATACATGTTTAAGAGAGATTTTCCTAACAGAGATGGATATTTTAAATGAATACCCTCTAAAATTTCACTTTGGAAACCTGAGACCATTTGTGGAATATAAATGTACTGTTCAAGGCTGTTGGCTAAGCAATCTTAAAGCCAAGGATTCCTTGTTAACTAAATGCTAAAGCATTGGATAAAAAGTATGATTTCTTTAATAGGCTCTTTTCCCCTTGTACTTAAACTAGACAATAATGTGGATCTGAGATATCATTTTGTCTTTAAGCTTCTAAAAATTTTGGGTCATTCATGTTCTAATTAGATACCATAAAATCATAAATTTATTTTCTAAAACTTCTCACAGTGCTAACATGAAAGAAAATGTTATCCTGAAAAATGGAATATTTCTTTAAAAAAAAAAGAGAATACATAGTATTCTGGGCAGCTTTTCTTTTTCCCTGTTTTGTAGATTAGAACTATGGCTTTTAAAATGCTTTGACATGTGCTACAATGGTTAGTGTTTATGATGATGCTGGTAAATAATATGGTAATTTTTAATGAACATGAAGAATTATTAAGAATTAAATGTCTCAATATTGATTTTTATTTTGAAGTCTCCCAGACTGTTGGTAACCTTAAACATAAACTTTAGGGAAGTCATATAGTATAGGGAGTGTCTGAATCCTTTGTCTGAAAGCCTTTTTTGTTCTTAGCAGTCAGAGAATATAAAAAAAAAAATCAGCTGTGGTATTTTCAGAACTATCCAATTTCAAATGCCCTTTTATTCAGTGCTTTTATGACCAGTTGCTTGACAACATATAGATACAGTTACTTCATGAGAAGGGCCCTGTACTAGTGTGTTGGTCTATTTTCCTGCACATATGTGATTATATGGTAGTTCCCAACACGTAGATTTTAAAGCAATTTTCATTTTTCCAGACTTTAGAGACTTTTGTAACTGAAAAAAAAATTCCTCCCACTCATTCTTTTTGAAGCCAATCAGTTATTAGATTTGTTTTGGAGTTGTTTTAGTAGAGTTGTGGCATTCACTAGATATTAAATGTATTGCCAACTTAAATACTTAAAAATCTTCTCTGTGTGAATTACTTTGAATATCTGAGTGAATTTTGGTTGTTACAAATAAGCTGTAAGTTTCAAAACATAGTTACTCTATTGCAGGTTGTTTTTAAATCTGCTTCAGTGGTAATTATGAGCATTATTCTCCACTTTTAAGTCTGATAATCATTTTGTCAATTTAGGCAGTGTTGTAATAGGCATACATATAGGTACTTTTGAATGGTTACTCTTTCTTATCAATTTCTATGGGATATTTTACAGCTGTAAACCTTTTTATAATGTGGTCACATCATATATCTAGTGCTGTAGTAGGAGTATATTGGAATAAGATAACCATATTGGCATTTAATTTTTTTTATTTTGTTCCATGTGTGGTCTTAGTGAGTTTTATAAGACAGAATAGATTATGAATATAGTAGATCAAAACAGGAATGAATGTAGGGCCACAAAACATTAAAATGTGTCCATGAATGAATTAAAAATAACCACTTACTAGTACCACTAGATTTATCAAATAATGTAAAGTCAAAGATTTAGACTATTAATGTGGAGCAGTGACTTGAAAGACGGTTCCAGGTTGTAGAGGCTCTATGTTTGAATGAAAGCCAAAAGGCATGGGGGATACTCCATAGTTGTATGGGTTTATTATTATTATTTTCTTTTTAAGAAAAGTGTCATCCTGTGGATCACCAAGTCCGATTTGCACAAAGGAAAGCTAGTTTTAGGGTGGAGACTGAGAGCTGATACATTTCAAGGAGGACTGGCTGGCTGCACTTGTGAGCGGTGACAGATCTCTGTGAAATATAATCCTGATTAAAAATGCATGTGTGAAACCTCTTTGAATAAAGCGCTGCATCCAACAGCATTTTTGTGAGCTCCTAGCATGTGAGCGGGGGAAGACTGATGGAGCCACTCTCGAACTGTGCCCTCCATCATCGGCTGGCTGTTTTACATTTCTGAAATGACTTCTGGTTTTAAGTAAGAATTAAGTAGAACTGTATTGTCTTTTTTTCTAAGTCACCAATTCAAGTGGATTCAAGAGACTTGGAAAATTTATTGTACAGAAAACATCCTTTGTTTTGTTTTTATACATGTGTTTAAATCTAAGCCCAGAATGATAGAAAGTTATGATTCAGACGAATAGGAATAACTATAACATATATGTTGGATTGTTGTTTGCCCTGGAATCCTAAGTCATGTAAAATAAACACAGACATGCATACAGCTATTTACCACAGTTTAGCAATTCTTTAGGTCTGCTCATCTTATAGGGGCTATGTTGTAAATAACTAATGAGCAATTGGAAATGGTGCATGTGAGCCAATTTTTGCTCATTTTGCTATCCACAGATTCATAAGGCCCAACTAGTTAGCTATATAGCTGAAGAAGCTTCTAAATTAGAAATGAGATTAATCTGTCCTGTTAAAAATTAAACCAACTTCAATGTATGAGAAGTAATGCGCCTATTATCTGGCGAATGTAACTGTAACCCCTCTCTATATTACCCCGACAATAAAAAATTAAAACAACTAATCTGATCATGGAGAAATCTGAGTAATCTAAATTGCTTTGTATACAAATGGTTGTCACTGCATGTGAGTTTGATCTGAAGATCATGGCCCTTATAATGACTCAATGGGATGATGACCATTTTGGGGACCTAAAAATGTTGTTAAATGTCATATATGAGTCTGTCTGTAAAACGTTAAGAATTAGAGTATTAAGGAAGAAATTACTACTGTGATGAGTAGATTATTTACCAGTAATTACATTTATCTCTCTAGCTACTTGTGTAACTATGATACTTACACACATGCACAACTGAACACAGACATATTTATAGCAAATACATGAGATATGTTCATTGAGTTTTTTTCTGTGGGCATTATGGCTTTGTGATCATAAATATTTGTTTGACATGGATGCTTATTCTTCAACTCTGAATGGCCTCCTGAATAATATCTCTCTCCATTTTTCTCCCAGTCCTCAGCTCCTCAGCCATCAAGTATTGCCTATTTGAAAATAAATATTTTAGTTGATATCATTTTAGGGGGAAAAACGTTTAGCTACATAATAACAATTATGGCTTCGAATGTAGTTTCTCCAAATCAAAACTCATTTTATGGATCTGAGCCTTGTGGGGTGTGTGAGTTTGGGGGGGGCTGGGAAAGTTCCTTTGTCTCACTCCTCTCGTACATCTCTGTCCAGCACACTGCTCTGGTGTGGGTGTCTGCCCTGCTTCTCAGGAGCATGTGAAAATTAACTTACAAACGGAGTGTACCATAATAGGACCCAAGTTTCTTTTCTAATCATGAAAATATTCAAGATTAAAAGAACCCTGGTTTTCATACAGCCTTGTGAGTAGGTGGGAGGAATATATTACTTTCTCTTAGGCCTCACAATAACTAGGAAAATATTGTTAACTATAAACTGGATTTCTCTTTTCTTTTTTTCTTTGCTTACTCAGTGACCATTGTATGAAATACTATCTGATGATACAAGCACAGTTTTTATTGGGATATTAAAATGAGTTGTGTTTGAGGGGTCGGGGACATATTTTCTTTCTCTAAATTTGGGATTTAAACTCATTTTGACTTATATTTTATGACTTCCCCTATTATTTGTCTATATTTTTTATATCACTATTTTATAATAGGAGCAATCAGCAAAATAACTTTTTCAAAGTGCATTTAATTGTCACATAAAGTGAAATATTCATTGTGTTGTGATTTTCCTAAAACAAATGTGAATTTTTTGAAGAGTATAGTGTATGTTGTTTAATTGCAATATATTGAACATGAACAGTGGATGATTTCTTCCATAAAATGTGTCTCAGGTACAAACCAATGAATAAAAGTTACTACTATTTTCTGTTATTGTTCTCAACAACAGAAAGCTTTCTAAAACCCTTAAGACCTTGGATTTATTATTTTTTTTAATCCCCTGGTGCCTTTTAACAACTGAAAGTATTTTCCAAAACAAGGATAAAATTGTCAAGAATCCTTTTTAGATTTATTAGGAGCCCGACTTAGCTGAAGTGTCAGTCTTTTGTGTTCTAACAGTCTACAGTGTTTTCTGATGTATTATTTTGCACACACATGTGAAAACAGCACAGAGAAGTTCATACATATCCACAGCCTCCATGTAAAAATGTGGTTTTCATTGCTGATATTCTCTTCCTAACAAATGCTTGGGAATCAGGAAAATGAATTGCAATGCATCCTTATCATTTAGTATATTTTACTTGCAATTAATGCTTTTGCTATATTGCATTTTTAAATGTGTGTTTTCATACACATTCTAAGGTGAGTGCTTTCTCTAATTTATTTCCCATCTTGTAGTTAATTGAAGCAGAAGGTTTAATACCAGTGATCTTCTTTCTTAGTAGCAAGTAGACACAGTGAGTGTTCTGAGATTTATGTATGAATCAAGAATTCAGAAAGGGATGCTTATTACTTCTTGTGATTTAAAATTAATTACAAATTATTAACTTAAAAATCCACAAGGAGAGTTAGTTGTCTCAGATTGCTGTTTAGTGATTCCCTATATTGTAAAATGTAAGTTATCAGTCTTATAATGCAATCTTCCCAGCAAACAGATTTCTAATATTCACAGTCTGAAATCGGAAATCACTTGGCATGCATATGTGAAATGAGTCTTTGATGTGAGAAATGTAATGTGAATATACTAAAATCATTATATGATATCAATCCCCCAAATGTCATTATGCATGTGTATGTATATACATAAACAGTCAGTTTTCATTATAGCTTCAAAAATAAAATTTAATAAGATAAAAATTACTCAATGAGCACACTGACAAGAACTGTCCTTGAATGATCTGGAAAGTCCAATATTTGATATTACACTTGTCTCTTCATTAGGAAATAAGAATTCATAACTTTTACACTGTCTCATGAGAAAAAATCTATTATGATTATAAAACAGTACAAGAATGATAGGGAGATGGAGGAGGTAAAGGGATGTGAAAATATTTTAGACACTAGAAATAAAGCTTCATTTCTTATAACCATATAACTTGAGTACTTCATTTTGAAGTGAACTTTACAAATAATACCTAATGTGATCATTTCTAGGGAGGAAGCTCTCTTGGGCAGAGAGCACATTGCATACCTACTTATGGCTTTTATAAGATCTGTGAAATAACAAGTCTTTTCATGACAGGTATTCTCACTGACATCCCTGATCTGTGATATTTTACTCATTAAACTGTATAGGATGGTATGATCATTATAGCAAATAAAATGTAAAAGATCTAAGAACCTTACAGAAAAGAATGTAAATGCTGACCTGTTTTCTGATTGACCTTGTTGATACGCCTTCCATATAAAGCAGCCATGGATCTTGAAAGGCTTTTAGTCACTCTTATTTGAATAACAAATTTTGAATGCACAGAAATATATTTCTTCTTAGCATTAACCCACAGATACCTACAGCAAACGGTGACCGTGCTCCTGGCCCATGGCCCTTCGTTAAATCATCAGTTGGTTAACTGCTCTTTGCAAGGTAAACCCTCCCTCTGGAATGAACTTCTTTAAAGCAAAATGAAATAAAATAAAGGTAAGTAAAAGTAAATAGATTTTCCTATTGAAAGTTATTACTTCAGGAATGAAGAAGATGGGTATTGATCTGCACCATCCTTTGCTATTACTGTCAGACCCACGTAGATGGCTAAGACACTTTATTCTAAGCAAACAGCCATTTTCTCTTCTGACATGGGATTCCAGTGAGAATTGAAAAAAGTGAAAGGTTTGTAAAAACATTTTTCTGTCCTTCTTACAGGGACAATTTGTGTTGAAGTAACAGTTTCTGAGATATTTGCACCTGATATTGATTTATTTCTCCTTTGTCATGAGCAATCTCCGGTTTTATCTTACAGTTACCCTTGTATACTGCTCCTACGTAGTGATTCAGAAATAATTTTCATCACAACCATGTCCTGAGGAGCACGAGGTACTAGAAGCAGATGAATAAAATAGTAAACATGGGTATACCTTTTCTTGGTTTCTTGACTATAGTGATAGTTGTGGCATTTACTGTTAACACTCATAAAAGTCATGTCATGATGAGCTATTGTCAGAAATTGAGAATAGAATTCTAAACTCATGAACTCCCTTTGGCTGCTAGTCTAATAACCTTCCAGTATGACCTTGGGAATCCATGAACTGGAACACAGAAAAGAGTGTGAATAATGCAAACTTAGCAAACTAAGGTTATCATTTATTATTGTTAAAGACTTGCTGTCCCTGTAGTTAGGAAAGCAATCCCAAACCCCAAACCCAGAAAACCAGAAGAGAACCTTCTGTTTAAGCCAATAAATATCTTTGAGATATGAAACTATAAATTTGCACACTTGGACATGCATAAGCACCAACTCTCTTCTCATTCTACATAGTGCACAATTGTTTCCTTCTAAAGAATTCAATATGGCTGTGATTCCTCTGTAATCCACTCTCTCTTTATGGACAGACACTGATGTTTGACTTTGTCTTGCCTTCTTGACTCAAACTAATTGCTTTAGAATAACTTCTGTGAGCTAATTTTTTTTTATCACATTTTTGGACATTTTTGTAATTATCAAAAATCTGAACAAGTTATTGTTCTTATTAATTACTGTCACTGATTCTCAGGGGAACAGACTATACAATGGGGTGGGCACACATTTACTTTAAAAAAATTTAGTAGAGATATTCATTTAGTTTGCTTTTACAGTAATATAATATTTTAAAACCAATAAAAAATGACACCTGGAGGTAGAAAATATGTTTGCATTTGTACAGGGGGAGCTCAGAGTATTTATTTTTTTGTTTATGAATTTTATGTATCATTGTTATGCGCAAAATAGATCTTCACCTCTGTTAGTATATTGTTTCTTAAATAAATAAAACCAAAATCTTTGGAAACATAAACAATAAAAACCAGCTTTATGCATCCCTATTTGTAAGTGAATTCTCACTGAAGTATTTCATTTTAGCGTTCTAATTTCTTATTCAGTGTGCACCCAAGGAAAGTGGCGTATCTCCCCTCTCCTTGAGGAAAGCAATAAAGAGAGAAAATGCAGTTAGTCATTTATGTGCATATAACAATATAAATCGCAAAGATTAAGGGGAATCATTTTGGGGAGCACCACAATTTTGCAACCAAAGGCACTTAAATAATTACCTTTTTAAGCAACTTTTATTGACTATGCAAAAGGATAAAGAGTAATCTTACTTGTTTTAAATGGCATAAAGCAACCAAATGCCATTAACAGAGTGTTACATTTCTTATTTCACTAAGATTGCCGCAGCTTACCTGAAAGAGATAAAAAATGTATAAATTCAGGAACACTGGCTAGTAATATCCCAAACCATTGTCAGTGGACTCCTGCTTTCTCCTGCCAAAATATGTGGAAGCATGCATGGATTGTACTAGATTAGTAAGAGGGGCTCGTTTCCGTGGCATTAGCCAGGTATCTTAGCAACAAGACCATACCAGATTCTAGCAGTGCTCTGTGGTAGTGCATGTAATATCCTGGACATAATCTGTCTTTTAATTTTCTTTGGATTGTAGTGATATTACAGATACATGTGTTCAGTTATAGATCTTTATTTAATAAGAAGAATGCCTTAGCTGAAGATTTGTAGTATGCCAGGAGTGGACAACTCACAATAATGTTGCTGGTGTTTTAACCCAGGTACTGACTTGTCTCACATTGCAGACTGACAGGAAAACTTACTCCGTTCATTAAGATGTGCCTCCTAGTTCATATCTTTATGCTGTGCAGATGAGAATGCTGCTGGAATTCATAATACCAAAGAACGTTATTTAATGTCAGATAGAATGCAAATTGCTCGTACAATTGAAATGTCATCTAAAACATGCCACCGTATGCAACACCACTTTATTATAAGTCACTGAGAGCAATATCTTAAATTTGGAATGGCACTAATCCTTCATCTGCTTTGTTTACCTTTCATCTATAATAGAGATGTCGAATTTTCTCCAAACTGGATTTGCATGTTTTAACTACTTGCTCACACAGCTGAAGCTGTGTGGGAAGACCCTATACCCGTACTTCCTTTGATTTTTCTTGTCTTTTGGTTGTTTGTTTAATGCAAATTAACAGCAAAAGATAGCTTCCAAATACAAGACAAAATGCCATGTCAACCCTTTGGGGGAAATAAGCTAAAGCTTCTAAAAGAACATTTGATTATTTAAAGGATGAATTATAATACAAATATGCTGTCTGTTTATTGGTAATTGATTTTCTTGGTAATTTCATTTCCTATGGTATTTTCTTGCATTTAATTGAAACAATAGTAAATTTTATAAGATTTGTTTTGTTCTTACCATTTTCGTTATGCTTGCTAGGAGAAATGGACTGGAACAATTGCCTTGCAAAATAAAGCTAAGTTAAAAGAAATCTTTGTACATAAGGGTCTTTAAACTTAGTATCTAAATATTCATTCAAACTGATGTCTTATCTTTTATAAATTTGTTTTAAGTACCAAAGAAGGCCGAGGACACTTCTGTAATCAGCATTTTACATGGCCTTTCATAAAAAGTTACATAATCCAGAGAAGAGAATTGTACATTGAACTCAGGAGGCAAGAAGAGACTCCTCAAAACCATACTCAATACACTTTCTTTCCATAACACAGCCTTTCCCAAAGAATTTTGATTTCCTTGAGTACCTGGTGCTTGGTAACTTTTGGTGTAATGCAATGAAGATTCTGGTTTGTTTGGCTTTATATCATACAATATTGGATATTTTGTACGACAGAGCTTTAAAGTCATTGTATAGTCTACATATATGTATAGTCTTGCATATATATATTTGCATATATTTCTTGGTAAATATACTGATGTAAAACTTCTGCCAGAGAGCAGACTCTTAAATTTAATATTATTTTAGTTGGTTATATGTCTATCTATTATTTGGTATGAAAATATAGACAAACTTCTAAAAGTTGATTTTGATTTATGAAGAAATGCCGTGAAGGGCCAGGAGTTTGTGCTAGGGGTAGAGTGTTTGCCTAGCATGCAGGAAGATCTGGGTTCAATTCCTTGATACCACATATACAGAAAAAGTCAGAAGTGGTGCTGTAGCTCAAGTGGTAGAGCTCTAGCTTTGAGAAAGCCCAACGACAGTGCTCAGGCCCTGAATTCAAGCCCCAGGAGTGGCAAAAAAACACAGGAAAGAAAGAAATGCCTTGAATACTAAAGAATGATCTATTGTAATCATGTTAATATAATAATTAGCACAATGTTGTAATATTCACTGTTTTTAACAAGGTAACAAAGTTAGATATAGTAAAAATATGAGATTAACCATAAAGGCAAAAAGGAGAAGAGAAATAACATAGTATATGAAGAACAACAATCATACAAGATAAGGGTATGTTGAAATATTTAATACTTTAGTATATTTGTAGAAAATTTGGATTCCAAAATTTTGGCTAAGATTCATTGCATATGAATCAGTAGGGATATTGACATATTTCCAGATTTTTCTTCTGGCCCATTAGAGTTTGAAGAGCCTAAATTTAAAACAATGAAGCCTAATGAATACAAAATTTAATTTTCATAATACAAGTCAGTTTTGGCAGATCAGATCAGTATGCTACATGCTATATATTACCTAACCCCAATAAGTTATAACTTCATATAGTAACTCATATATATGTTACTATCATATGCATGTTATATATCTATGTAAAATTTGTGGTTGTACTAAACATAATTCAAAACATTGAACTGAGTATATTTTTGAATAAATGAAAATAATATAATTTGATATTATTGGTTGTTTTGCCTAGCTCTTTTCAGTGAGAATATTGAGTAAAAGTTTCCAAATATCTTTTTTTTTCTTTTTTTATTCTAATTAGTAAAAGGGTTACATGATATTTGCCAGATAGAAGGTGCATTAATTCACATACATTGATACCCTTTCACATGTCTTGGTACCCGTTTCCCTCCCCCCACACCCCCCACCCGTCTTGGTTTTCCCCCCTTCCAAATATCTTTAGATGGCATGACAAAGAAGGTTTTTTTTTGCATAGTTGGAAATCTTATATAAAACATCTTCCACGGCCTCCTTTATTTGTCGTCCATAAAATGTATTTGTAAATCTATAAATAAATACATTAGCCATTACACAGATAGTTACAAATGAATTCATTGACTATCATAGACGTTAGAGAGTTCAAATAATATAATTTTTTAGAAAGACTAGGTCAAGGCCCAACAAAATCAG
Organism: Megascapheus bottae; assembly: GCF_031878675.1. Taxonomy (NCBI): domain Eukaryota; kingdom Metazoa; phylum Chordata; class Mammalia; order Rodentia; family Geomyidae; genus Megascapheus; species Megascapheus bottae. The sequence continues at coordinate 9,021,515 of NC_143531.1, read as the reverse complement.
CACCAAGGAATGAGTACATAGGCAGAGGGAGGAACAGATGAATGATGGGAAAAGGGAGGAGGAGAATACAGTCAAAATTCATAAAATTAAGAAAAGTAAGGGAAAGGGTGGCTCAAGTTGGGGGGGGGTGAGAATGTAAAAAGTGGTGACAGTGGTCAAGATGTATTCAGTAATGGCTTCATTCAGTAGAATCTCCTTTGCATAACTACTTAAAAGTAATAAATATATGTTTTAAATAGTTAGTTTTGGTGGTATTGGGTATTTTTCTACTATTTGAACTATGACTCCTTCCCTTTCTGTGTTAACTTTTGTTTTAAAACCTAGAATCCCATTATTTTTACCAAGACTTTATCCTTGAAATATGATCTTTCCAATCTCTGCCTTCTGAATAGCTAGAATAATCAGCATAGACCACCATGTGTGGTCCCTGAAATATATATTTTAATAAAATATTATATATGTAGCATTGATTTCCTTAATAATGGAGCATTAACATTTACTACTAATGTCTTTTAATTTGTTGTGATTCTTGTAATTTTTCACTGACTTTCATCTAAGTGCTGGCTGATTCAAGTTAAATTTTTGTTGCTACAATTCCAATTTCATTGACCTATTGGTGGTCAGCCTTGCATTTACGTGACTCCTAGTTCCAGAAGAGTTACTAAGTTTTATAGAAACTACATACAAAAAATCAAATCAATTAAGCCAACTGTGAAATATCATCACCTCTTTGTTCTGAAAAAAAAAATAGCATCTAGAAAGAGAATCTGAAACATGCACACAGTTAGAAATTTGGAGACCACGTGACCACATGACCTTTGCCTGTTTATAAGATGTGACGGATGCCTGTCAATGGAAACAAGAGCTTTATTTTGTGTGATTGTTTTTCTTAATGTACTGTGTTATTTCTCTTCTCTTTTTTTTTTTTTGCCCTTATGGTTAATCTCATATTGTTACTGCATTTGATTTTGTTACCTGGTTTATTGTACATAAGGTTAAGTGTTTATTTGAAATAGGAAAGGGAAGTGGGGGGGAAACAAGATGGTTGGGAGGGAGGAGGGAAGTGGAGACAAAAACATGAGAAGGGGTATCAATGTGTGAGAACTAATGCACCTAGTACCTGGTGAATGGAACTGTAACCCCTCTATACATTATCCTGACAATAAAAAAGGGGGGAGAAAGAAAGAAAAAGAATACAATGACAGAAGCAACTTCAGGCAGAGTCCTTTCAAAGTAAGGATTTGTCTTTCTTGGTGGAGACTAAGGAATGACAGAACCAGCTCCCTAATTTTCAGGAACCTTGTATAGTGAGGAGGAATGCTTGGGAGGATTTGGGGAAGTGAGAAAGCAGAATTAAACTTCTTTTGCTCCATCTCAGGCTCTGTCTTGGGTTGCAGACATAATAAACACCAAACAATAATGACAGTTTTACAGATATATCTGGTTACAAACTAAGCTTTCTTAAAATGGACTATCATGCTTTTCTCCACATTGGAGATGCAGTCCTCTTCCGTGTGGGAGGGCCCTTTCCCGATGGCAGTGCCACATTTTAAACCATGTCCTCCAAAAGGAATGCTGACCACAAAGCTCAGGGATGAGACACAATGGAGTCGATATGGATGGGTGAATTCTTGGTAGAATAGTGTCACAATGAATTTGATTAAGTATTACTACCTTTTATTCAATTTTAACTGTGTTTTTGACAAGTTCACACTTCAAAATATTGGGTCTCTGAGATCCAGGATGACAGCATATTTTCTCTGTGTGTGTGTGTGTGTGTGTGTGTGTGTGTGTGTGTGTGTGTGTGTGTGTAAAAGAAGGAAAGTGAAAGAGACAGAGACAGACAGAGAAACAGAAAGACTGGAGGGGGGGCACATAAGGATAAAATCAACAGGAGTCCAGCTTGTAGATAATTCATTGTAGACTTACTGCTAGACAAATGGTGTAATCCCCAAATTCTGCTGCTAAAATATGCAAAGGAATCCTGAGCATTATCTACATATAAGGAACTTTCCCAATGTTTGACAGGCCTTAAGTCTTTCCAAACTTACTATAACCCTGTGAGGGCTAGACAGTTGCTATCCCATTTTTAGAATGAGGAAATAGATTTAACTTTGATAAGAAAGACAACCATGAGTTATGGGTATGATAAAAATGCAATTGTCCCTTGGTATGTGAAAGAGATCTGTTTCAGGATTCCCCCAAACTCAAGGATATTCAAATCCCTTATATAAAAGGATGCAGTATTTTCAGTCCACCTATATTTTAAGTTATCTTTGACTTATTTATTATACCTAGTGCAATATACATATATATCTGCCATATAAGTGGCTGTCCCGTGTACTGTTTAGGAAGTTAGTGATCAGAAGTAAAAAGTCTGATGAGCAATAACATATTGTCATTATGGGCCTAACTGCCTAGGACACAATTTAGAAAATAGGTGAGCACTAATCCCATATGATAAAGAATGACTTATAGTAGGCTAAATAATGGCAACTATAGCAAAGCATACATAGCTCTAAAAACCTACGGATTCTGAATAATACTCCACATGTAGAAAACTCAAGTATTACCTGTGAATTAAAAAAGAAAAATCTTATTTTCCATTAATAATTGGGTGAATCCTCAGTTGTGGAATTTGCAGACAGAAGGCATACTTCTATACAAGTGCACTTGTAATGATATAGGAAGCTCTGGCATAGCATCCAAGCAAGCCTCCTATTGCTTAATGCTTAGTAGATGCTTTTAAAAAAGTTTAAACCCACAGCAACCCCCATGAGATGGGTACTGTAATCATTCTCATTTTTATGGATAATTAAATTGAGATGTAGAAAGATTACGTTTTTTTTTCTGAATCCCAAATCTAGTTGGGTAGAACCAGACTTTCAAAATTAGGTATTTATGTTTCAAAACTCAGGCTAACTAGGCTTCTAAATTACAACTTTAGGTTTTAGAATCTGTGTTCTCTGCTACCAAGTAATACCAAAATGGGAATTGGGGCTTTGATCTTTTGTCTTCCACTACCCAAATGATTTGGGTTGTTTGTTTTGTTTTGTGCCAATATTGGGGCTTGAATTCATTTCGGGTGTTGTCCCTTACCTTTTTTTACTCAAGGATGGACCTCTGCCACTTGAGTTATAGCTCTACTTTGGCTTTGTGTGTGTGTGTGTGTGCTGAAGTCTCCTGTACTTTCCTGCTTGGGGTGGCATTTACTCACAATCCTCAGATCTCAGCCTTCTGAGTAGCTAGGATTAGAGCCATAAGCCACTGGCACCCAGCCCATCATTACATAATTGTTACTCTTGAAGCATAGGTATGTTGTGAACAGATTATAGGGAAATTTTTACTTTCATGGTTTTTATATAAAACTGTAGATACTGGATGTGTTTTGTTAGCATGATAAATAGCTTTCCAGTAGCAAATGAATTTCAATTAAAACACAGACAATTGAAATAGAAAGACTATGTAAACACATACTTAGAGAGGTTCATACCTTTATTATTACAAAACATTCACATTTGGTGAACTTTTCTTGAATGTGTAGTTATTAATACTGTGTCTTTACACACACACACACACACACACACACACACACACACACACACACACATATATGTTGGGTTTTTTTTTTTTGCCATTCCTGGGCTTGAGCTCAAAGCCTGAACACTGTCCTTAGACTTTCTCAAAGCTAGAGCTCTACCACTTGAGCCTCAGCACAACTTCTGGCTTTTTTCTATGCATGTGGTTCTGAGGAATCAAACCCCGGTCTTTGTGCATGCTAGGCAACCACTAGGCCAAACTCCTGGCTCATCTTTACTTATATTTTACTAATCTTTAAAATTATTCCAATCAGCACTCAAGAATATATCACATATTACTTATGTAACTTAACATGTACTTTTAATTTGAAATTGATTTTGTGAGTGTGTATATATATATATATATTTGTGATCTTAGCTTTTTTAAGCTATGGAAAACAATAGTTTGAGACTTAAAGATACTTTAATCTTACTATTTTTATTAGTATTGAATGGTAAAAATGTGTCACCACTTTTAATGATGTCATTTTAAACTTGAATAAGCTTAGAGCACTTTCTGAAAAATCCAGAGTAATTTTAAATTGAGGTTGCCATTATACTGGATTGCCTGTAATGACAGTGTCTTGTAGCTTTAAGTAGCAGTCTGATGTAAAACCTAGTAATAATTTTGGTTACATCTTGATCACTTGCCTTTTCCGGTTTATTAGCCTTGTAAGGAAACATATTGTTAGAGTCATCTTTAATTCATATGAAAAATTAATCTCTTTCCATTCATCGGAGACCTTAAAACAAGGATGGAGAATTTAAGATCAGTGCTTGAACTTTTTCCTGGAAGGATTCCTGCATGAAATAAACAGAAGCAAATCCTCTAAAAGTGAAGCACCTTTATCACACATCAGTGTTCAGTGCATCAGAACATTGTCTGCACCGCTTTACTGCAAACCCCAAAATATAACACCAACTAGATTATCCCAGGGCTTGCTGGAACCAGCTTATGGCTCAGTTGTCAAGATCAGCTTGTTTGAAAAGAGAAAATGATGAAAAACAAAAATCTCACCAGCTAGACTGAATTGCTCATCCCCGGAGGGTAACTACAAGGAAAGTTGGAAAAGATTATGTAAAATAGCTCTCAGATGTTAGACAGGAAAAATTACTTATCTCCTCTAAACAGGAATATTGTAAACAATAGTACCCACTTTTTTCTTCCTTCCGGAAACAGCAAGATCAGCTACCTAACCTCAGCTTTCCAAATCTACTCAGCAGGATCTCTGCCCTCAAATGCAGCTTTCATAAAGTGCCATCTGGTTCAGGTGTAGCCACTTGTGTGGGAGACAAGGAGAGAAATGAGAGAGATTCATCTCTCTTATCTCTGAGCCCCCTTCTGTGTTGGACAGAGCCCAAAGCTTAAATAGATAAGATGTCTTTATCCGAAATCCACACATCTACCTTGTCATCCCACATGTGAAACAAAACAATTCAGATGTGAAATTATAACAGAGAGAGAGAGACAAAGAGAGAGAGAGGGAGAGAGAGGAGAGAGAGAGAGAGAGAGAGAGAGAGAGAGAGAGAGAGAGAGAGAGAGAGAGAGAGAGAGAGAGAGAGAGAGAGAGAGAGAGAGAGAGATTGATTCTGTAAAACTGGCACTGACGGCATGAGCCAAACCAGGATTTGATTACTTTTTCCTCTTAATAGTAAGACCACACGTTCAATGCATAAGTTCAGTTTGCGTGATTTTCATTTTATAGAAGTGAGCAGTACATAAACACAGCCTACAGCTGTTCATTTTGACTGTTACAAGTTGATAGCTTGGGAGTATAAATGATATGCTAAAAAGTATTGGCATTCTTCACCATACTAGAATGGCTAGAGTTTACAGTAATCTTATAAATTTCATATTTTGTAAAAAAAAAAAAACTAGGAGATAGATGTTTAAGAGTCCCAAGGCAATGAAATGATAGATGTTTAGGAACACATAAATGCTAATTTCCCTGACTCAATCCCTATAGATTATAAACATGTACCATGTATGTATACAGGTGTATAGACATCTATCATGTATCTAATAAATATATGTAATTTTTAAAGGACACTAGTAAAAAGTGAAAAATGAAACATATCTGGCCTCTATGTGGCAATTATATATATTATCATGTTAAATAGTTTCTAAATATTCAAAATAGCTTGAGTTTCTACCTTTTTTCCCCAAAACCCTCTTTAACCAATTTTACCATAGTCATCACTCATTCCTCATGACCCCAGTCCTTTGAGGCCCCTGGGTAATAAACTTAAACAACAACAAATAAATTCAATAGTTTCTAAACTTCTTCCTTTGAAGGAAATTCATTTCTACACCTATGGAACCCTACATTCCCAGATTTTGTTTACTAAGGATGTAATTACGTCATCATTTCTTCCTTAAATTTCCACTATATTTATACTCTTAATCCACAGTCAACAATACTGCCTTTGACTTGCCAAATTTGGTGAGCGAAGGCAGGTCTAGGATTTGGAATAAGTGTGGGCAGATGTGAACAGGTACTTGGAAGCCTCACAGACTAAGCTCCTGGGAGTCCCTGAGTGATGCAAGGCAGAATGGATTAGCACTTGGATCCAGTAGGAGCATGGAAGCCTGGAAAGGAGTGACTGCCAGCTTAGGTGAATGCCACAGTAATCCAGAAATGGGTTAAGAGGCCTAGATAACCCTATGTCGGCAGTGAACGCCTGTTATCTGAAGTCCAAGTTCAAAGTGGGCCAGCTTTTCCTGTTTCTATATGTACAGGTATTCTTTTCTCTATACATAATCATACTTAGGTAGGTTAAAAAATATATCATCGCCTACTGGTAGGGTTGCCTGATGAACTATATGAAGAATTGAACTCTTGAAGATATCCTTGATTTGGGGTTTGAAGGGAAGACAAATAGTTGCTTTAATATACTGTTTCTGGAAGTCTAGGATGAGAAGGAAAAATGTTAAATTGACAATATACTGACATTAAACCAGGTTCTGGGTTTTATTCATGTGACTTTAGTGAAATCACTGAATTTTTTATGTCTTAATCTTGTCTTATGGAAAATGGAAGTTATAACAAAATTGACAATGATGAAAATCACTGATGAAATATTGAGGAACTATCTTAAACACTGATTTCCTTTAACCTCTTGGCTTTCATGCTACTCATTGCTCTTGATGAAGCTTCATTTCATTACCGCAAGAATCATCTAAACATTCTCATCTAGTTTTAGCCATCCATTATCTTTCAGAAATGAATTAAAAATCTCTTGTGTATCCTTGGCTCCATTTACCTTCTTTTCTTCTCCTTCTGGGTAGGAGGTTTTGAATCTGTATATATTTTTTTCAGAATGCATAATAAGATTGGTGTGATAGAAGAATGACTTTACAGACTTTGTCCTGCTTGGAGCCCTTTATGTTGATATTTGTTTTCTATTTTAGTGGATATAATGTAACTCCTTTGGGTTTTCCTTCAAATTCTACAAGGGTTATTCACCTCCTCCACACCAGTTATAAGAAATATGTCCCCATGTACCAAATGGAAATTTGTCCTTATGGAGAAAAGAATATTTGTCACAGTCAAAATTAAAATAAATAGGATTGGATGAGCAAGATTTCCACCCAACAGAATTTAGTAGCTGTTTTTTATTTTTATTTTCCTCTAAGGAACATGGCAAACTATGTTAAGCAAATAAAGAGACTTGTTTTCTTTTAGTGGCATGATGATGATTCCTTATTATGGGGTATTTTCATTACTTGCACATGTGTGTTGATTTTTGATTTGGTAAATATATGATTCAACATCATTTTCTCTCATACAAATGACGAGAAAACCCTCAAACCACAATGGTTTTTGTTGGGATATCCTTCCAAGCTATCTGCATTTGTCAACCAAATGTAGCACATAAAAAAGGTGGAAGGGGAGGAAGAGAGGTTTTTTTGACTCAAGAAAAATAAAAACAATACATAAATATCTCCAAAAAAGTGCCAGAATTCATCTTTCCATTGAAATGCTTTAAATAAAATTAAATATTTTTTCCATTTTGTGAATGTAGAAATATCACCCTACTCTTAAATTTATAGTTAGAAAGTTAGATTTAATACACATCATTCTGAAATTATGATATATGATTTGTTGTACGTACAGGTTATTTTTCTAGTTTAAGCTTTAATAATCTCCATATTCTCATCACTGGGTGATGCCAATATTTTAGATATTTAATTATCCGTGTTGTAGAAAAACTCATAGTTAAAGATAAAATACATGTCCTGTCTATAAAGGAATTGATTGGTGGTCCAGGGATATTAAGTTATAATAAATGAACTTATGTGTTTTAATTTAACATACTTGGAGTATATCGTATGTATACAAGGTGAGTTTCAATGCTGTCTGAGATAAAGAAGGCTCCCCAAAGTCCTGAATTATGCACAAAAAGTAAGCACAGAGTGTAGCCTAGTGCAGTTTTGTTTCTGCTTTGAGTAGTTTTCTATTTCATAACATCTCTGATTCCATTGAAACTAACCAATCTGGAGGCCTAGGGTATTTAAACCTTTTGTTCATGGAACTCATTAAGAAAATATTTGCATATATAAATGAAGATATTAGCTTTTGCCATTTAGAGGGATAGTCACCAGGTAGTTGAAAATCAAATAAACCATTTCGTGTAGGATGTAGGGTTTCAATGCCATCATGTATTTCTTTTTTCAAGATATATTCAAGTCTCAGAGTCTTTCTCATGAAGAAATGACAGAAGTGGTATCAAATGAAGGTGGGGAGAAATGCACTGAGGAATTCATCATATATACCACAAAATTAAGAAAAAGAAGGGGAGGGGTGGGTTGAAGGGGAGTGAGAACATTGAAGGGGTGATGCTGATTAAGATGTATTTATAAACTGCTTTATTAAAATGGCCTCTTTGTACAACTACTTAAAGATAATATAGCATTAAAAAAACTCTGAAGCTGGAATGATTCCAAAATAATTCCAAAATAATTGACATATCATTGTACATTTTCTGTGGGAGAGGTACAATGTGATAAACTGGTATATAAAGAATAGATGTAATGAACATTTTCTGTTTTTTTAAATTTTTTTATTGTAATTAATAAAAGGGTTGCAGGATATTTGCCACATAGAAGGTGCATTAATTCACATACATTGATACCCTTTCATATGTCTTGGTCCCCATTACCCTCACTCCCACCTCCCCATCTTGTTTTCCCCCTTCCCTATCCAATTTCAAATAACCAAATACAAATATATATCCGATATATCAGATAACAAAGTGAGATACTGTAACTATATGGGGACTGCAAAAGAGCTGAGAGATAACATAGTACCTTAAAGACAACAATCATTCATTATATGGCTTTTGTTTCTATATCCCAGAGGTCCTTTCAATTAGTGTCATACTATATGGCCTTATGTATCAAGGTTTTGCTCTATTGCAAATCTCTGCTAGGAGAGCCCAAGGTTTCTACTGATTACGACAAATGAGGGAAACCATTGAGCCTAAGTTCCTTTGAGTCTGGCTTACTTCACTTAATATGATTTTTTTAAGTCTGTCCATTTCCTAACAAATGGGTCGATGTCATTTTTTCTGACAGCAGCATAGAATTCCATTGTGTACAAATACCACATCTTGTTGATCCAGTCATCAACTGAGGGACATCTAGGTTGGTTCCATATCTTTGCTATGGTAAATAGTGCCAAGTAGCGGACTTGCTGGGTCATAGGGGAGCTGTATGTTTAGTCTTTTGAGGAACTGCCATACTGCTTTCCATAGTGGTTGAACGAGTTTGCACTCCCACCAACAGTGTAGTAGTGATCCCTCCTGGCCACCTCCCCTCCAGCATCTATTGTTATTCGTTTTCCTGATCCTGGCCATTCTAACTGGAGTGAGGTGGAATCTTAGAGTTGTTTTGATTTGCATTTCTTTTATGACCAGAGACATTGAGCATTTCTTCATGTGTCTATAGGCCATTTTTGTTTCTTCTTTACAAGAAGGAGTTTATGCTCTATAGACATAATAGGATTCTAACATAGAGATTACTTTATAGTGATTACTACTTAATATTTATGGAGTCTGAGGGGTGTCTTTTACAGATTGTAAAGAATTTTAAATAGCTTTCCTTCCAAAAATCTTCATTTTTAGAGTTGAATTGCTGAGAGAGAGGTGAGAGCTTTGGACAAGTGTACAGAGGTGTTCTTAGCATGGACTAAAGTTCTGAGAGAGAGGTTTTTGTTTTTCTCCCAATGAGATCAGTGTGCTGGTTGTTCAAAGTGAGCAAAAATATTAAACAATATCATCTGAAAAAATATTCCAAACTATAAATGTTTGTGCTTATGTTAGTTGCATTCAGAGGATGCCTCTTGTAGAGTTTTTAATATAATCCCTGACAGATTTTTTTTTCTTAATCATTCACTGAGAAGAGAGTAGGAGTGAAACACAAAGATGAGAGAAAATAAAGAAATGCAAGCTTATTTATAGTTTGCAGAAACTTGGAACCATTTAAACAGTCTGAAGCAGAGTGTTGTGTTTTCTGAATCTCTAGTGCAAAGGCGAGGTTTTGAGGATATTTAAGCTTCAGAGTCTCTAAAACAGAATGGGATTTGGATAGGACAGAGCCAAGGTACTGTGGTGAAAAGAAATGAAGATGCACTTGTGGCTACACACTAATTCTGAAGACTGATGATCCATTTAAACATTGCAGAAAGAAATCCCCAAAGTCATTTAAGAAGATGGAAACAAAATCAGTTATGGCATTTCTTAAATACTTGAGATGTAGCCGAACTGTGACCGTTAGGTCATTGACTGGAATCCCTTAATCTGTCATTTCTTTGAGGTAAGACCCTTCTTCAAGGGCATATATTTTTTTGAGGGGGTGGGAATTGGTCATGGGGCTCGTCAGGGCCTGGGCTTTGTTCTTGAACTCTTCAGCTTAATGCTAGCACTCTACCATCTTGAGCCACAGCACTGCTTCCGGTTTTTTGGTAATTAATTGGAGATAAAAGTCTTATGGACTTTGGTGACTGGGCTGGCTTGAAACATGACCCTCGGATCTCAGCCTCCTGAGTATCTAGGGTTACAAGCATGAGACACTGTCCTGGCTCAAGGGCTTTTATATGTCACCATCTAGGGTCGGTTATAATTAGGGATGGGTTGATATTTTTACTTCTTTACTGTCTTTTTCTCCCATTAACTTAGAATGATTGTTATAATTACAAATATCAAGAGATAAACCTCTTATATGTAAAAGACACTGGAGCACATGTAATCCCAAATATCTGTTCATAATTGTTCTGGATAGAATGGATTAACAAAATATGACATAAGGATATGTCATGGAAATATGTCTTTTTTTAATTTTTTTTATTGTAATTAGTAAAAGGGTTACATGATATTTGCCAGATAGAAGGTGCATTAATTCACATACATTGATACCCTTTCACATGTCTTGGATATGTCTTATGTCACTTGGCAATAAAAAGGCCTCAGAACTGAAATGTGCTACAGTATTATTAAACCTTGAGTGTGTTATGTTAAGCAAATGAGTCCAGTCACTAAAGAACCCATATAGGGTGATTTTAGTTTGCTAGGAGTACCATGCAAAATATAGTCTGGTGTCTTCGTAATAGAAATTTATTTTCTCATATTTCCAGAAGCTTGAAGTTAAAGGTCCAGGTGTGGTCTGTTTTGTTGCTATTGAGGCCTCTGTCCTTGGCAACCTTCTTGTTGAGTCTTTACTCTCTGCACTCTTCCTCTTCTATGCACACAAGTCTGATTGGATCAAGACCTCAAGTTATGACCTCATTCAAAGTTTCAATTATCTTGAAAAACCCTTATCTCTAAAACTAATTTCCAAATACAAGGGAGGTTAGAGCATCAACATATACATTATGGGAGAATACAATTCAACAAATAGCATGTTGGTCATAGAAATGATACACGGAATGTCAATGACATACACGGATATAAAGAAGCCTGTAGACACAGCCAAGTATCTTCATAGGCTGAAGAGCAGGGTTAATGTGGGACTGCTAATGGATTCCTTTGGGGATATTTGAAATGTTATGGAACTAGAGGTGATGGCTGCAAAACTCTAAATATATCAAATATCCTAGCATGCTGTACTTTAAATGAAAAGACTTTATGATCACAAATTATTTTTTAATTTAACTTAATTTTTTATTATAGAGGTGGTATATAGAGGGGTTAGAGTTACATTCGCCAGATAGTGGGTGCATTACTTCTCACGTATTGATACCTCTTCTTATGTTTTTGTTCCCATTTTCCTCCCCTCCCAATTATCTTGTTTTCCCTCCTTCCCTTTCCTATTCCAAATAAACAAATATATATACAATATTCCAGGTAACAAAGTCAGATACAGTAACAATATGAGATTAACCAAAGGGCAACAAAGGATAAGAGAAATAACATAGTACATTAAGGACAACAATCACTTCAAGATAAAGCTCTTGTTTCCATATCCTAGAGATCCTTTCTTTTAGTCTCATCCTATATGACCTTATGTATCACAAAAGATTTTATGCTCAAAAAGAAGCTAAAACTGCAATCTCTATTCTGATACAGTCTCATCTGGAGACAAAGTTACTTTTAACAAAGTGAAATCTAGTAGATACTGAAAAAATAAGGGAGTAGGGGGGAGGAATAGGGAGGATAGTAATAGAATGAGTAAAATATGTCAGAGGCATGTGTGAAACGTCATGGTGAAATCCTTTTGATCAATTAACAAAAAATAGAAGGAAAAAGATAAGAAGAAAAGAAGCAAGGAAGGAAGGAAGGAAGGAAGGAAGGAAGGAAGGAAGGAAGGAAGGAAGGAAGGAAGGGGAAAAGGAAATGATAAGAAAAGAAAAAAAAGCAGCTTGGAAGACCTTGAAAAGTTGGCGGTTACACCTCTGAGAAGCTTAAAACGTGACAATGGCCTTTTCCAACTCCAGTGGCTGTTTCATCATAAAACAATCCTGGCCAAGGAGGGATCACTACTACACTGTTGGTGGGAGTGCAAACTCATTCAACCACTATGGAAAGCAGTATGGCAGTTCCTCAAAAGACTAAACATAGAGCTCCCCTATGACCCAGCAATTCCACTACTTGGCATTTACCCAACCATCCAGAAACAAGGGCATACTAAATCCACAAACACAACGATGTTCATTGCAGCACTATTTACCATAGCAAAGGTATGGAACCAACCTAGATGTCCCTCAGTTGATGAGTGGATCAACAAGATGTGGTATTTATACACAATGAAATTCTCGGCTGCTGTCAGGAAGAACCACATCGCCCATTTATAAGGAAATGGAAAGACTTAGAAAAAATCAGATTAAGTGAAGTAAGCCAGACTCAAAGGAACATAGGCCCAATAGTCTCCCTCATTTTTCATAATCAGTAGAAACCTTGGACTCTCCTAGCAGAGATTTACAATAGAACAAAATCTAGAGACTTTAGGCCAAATAGTATGACACTAAATTTAAGGACCTCCAGGAGAAGGAAACAAAGGCCATATAATGAATGACTGTTGTTCTTAATGTACTATGTTATCTCTCATCTCTTTTGCCATCTCTTGGTTATCTCATATTGTTACAATTTTTCACATTGTTATCTGATATATTTTATATGTACTTAATTGATTATTTGAAATTGGATAGGGAAAGGGGGAATTCAAGATGAGTGGGGGGAGGGTGGGAGGGAAATGGGGACCATGTCATAAGAAAGGGTATCAAGGTTTGTGAAGTTATGCACCTTCTATCTGGTGAATATAATGTAACCCTTCTATTAATCACAATAAAAAAAGGGAAAAAAACAATCCTGGCCAAACACAAGCCCATCTGCAACTCAGAATATTTGGTAGTTTTATTTCCACGTGTTCTAAAGCATTGTTTTCTTCAGGTGCACTCTTGAATGATCTTTTCTGGGAATCTGGGAAATACTGATTGTGCATAAGAAGCAAGGTTAAAAATTCAGAAAATTCATTTAAAAATGTTTATGTGTGGAAGTGTATGTGTGTGTGTGTTGTGCACCCATGTGCGTGTGTTTTAGTGGACTGTGATGTGAGGACTTCAAGCTTCTCCACTTTCACTCTTAGTCCGACATTTGTCTCAACTTAACTTGAGTTGCATTTCTAGATCATCTTTTTGCTGGTTATTTGGTCAATGGAATCTCAAGGACTCTTCTGTTTTAGCTGGCTTCAAACCATGATTCTTAATCTTCCGAGTTGCTAGGATTGACCCTACTGGTTAATTCTGTATTTTAATATATAACTATAACTATTTATATATAACTATATTTTATACATTGATACAACAGATCAGGAACAACTGAATTTGTGAACGTCACTCTGCATTACATCCTAGCAAGAAGATATCATGAGACCAATTGTTCATACCAATTACATGGAATGAGTACTGTTATATGTATTAAATGCTTAGCTGGGCATTGGTGGCTCATGTCTGTAATCCTAACCACTTAGGAGGCTGAAATTTGAAGATTGTAGTTCAAAGTCAGCTCATGCACGAAAGTCTGTGAGACTCATCTCCAAATTAACTACCAGTGGTGCCATGGCACAAAGTGGTAGAGAGCGAGCATTGAGCTGAAGAGCTCAGGGAGAGGGCCCAGGCTCAGAATTCAAGCCCATAACCACCAACACTACCAACAACAAAGACTTATAATGCCTATTCATTCATAGGTTGCAATTTATTTTTTACAGTCATACTCTGAAGGCATTATTTTGAAAGTATAGGGGAAATAAATCTATCTACATGGAGGACAGAGCGTTATTCTAATGTTCTTAACTAGAACATGGACATATACTTATATCAGTGGGAAGGATGATGAAAGTGGATGATAGTTTTTATTTTTGTTTATTGTAGTACTATCATATGACAACCCTTAAATGGTAACTCCTTGTCTGGCAATCATTCTATGGTTTTACTGTCATTTGTACATCTGGTGGCCAATTCCAAGAGACTTGGAGCATTCTGAGAATTCCTGCCTTAGCTAAATTTCTCTCCTACAGGCTAAAACAAGCATTAAACAGTCCTTTTCAGCTCTTGTGTCCTTTTGTGGTTTAGAACTTGCACATCATTTTGGATGGTCTTATTGTCTATTTTAGGTAAGTAACCTGGAGATTTGAGAAGCAAGTTGTATAGCATTAGTTTTCAGGTTTTTTTGTTTGTTTTTTCATTACAGTCTTCTCTTTCCCCTACTCCACCTCTCCATGTCTACTTGAACTTTCTTTCTTTCCTACTGTTTTCTTTCTCCTTTCCTCTAGGGGCACCAGAGTATCAGGAAACTATTTTCCTTCTTTCGTAGTGGCGGAGTCCTCCTATCCAGTTTTCTTTCTTTCCTTTTTCTTTTTTGAAATTATTATTATCTTTAAGTATTTTACAAAGGAGTTGCCATTTAACAAAGCAGTTTATGAATACACTATATTTTGATCACTGTCACCCCTTTCAACATTCTCACCCATTCCTCCCCTACCTCCTTCTCTCACTTTTAATTTTTCTTCTCCTCATTGGTCTACCCCTTTAACTTTGACCCCTACAAGTAACTGCTTCATAGGGTGTTATTTTGGTGAACTTTGATTTTGAAAGAAAGGAAACTCTCTATTTGAGAACTCTCTTGAATCTACCATACTTCAGCTAATATATTTGTATACATTTGCATTTCATTTGTAGTTGTATTAGAATTCTAGAAATCCAAGTAAATTACTGTAAACATAAAATACAAGCCAAAAAAGTTTACCTTTATTTTGAATTACTATTAGTAACATAAAACATAGCATGTTTTGCATTAAAAGTCAACATTATCAAAACAGGACATAGGTATAGCTTACAAAATTATTCCATTTCATAGCTTCTGACAATTAGTACCCATTGACAGGTCATTGGATAAAAGTTCCCTTTGATCTATAGCTCAAATTCAACTGCTGTGAAAACTCTTGTGCAACTAGATCTGCTCTAGTCTTTGCCTATGAAAACCTGGGCATGACATGCTCTTCTAGCTCCAACCCTTACATGATTGCACCTATGGAAGGTTCTAGGTGATCAGCCAAAGGAGATTCAGACAAAATTGGTGAAGTCATGGAAGTTGTAAAGACATGGATAACTGAGGTGAAGCTCCATAGAAAAGATACAAAAAATATTAGTACCCATTGAAGTCATCTGACAATTGAGCGGCTATAGTGATGGAAACATATACCCATTCTGAAAATTTCACAGAGGATGGAAAATCCTAGTCCTCAGGACACTGGAACTGCCATTCCTGCTGTTGTCTGTCCAGGTGTCGTTGGCCATCCCTCGTGTTAAAAACTGACGAGAGCATTCCTCTATGCCAACAGTGAGAGGAATGAGGCAACAATCAGGAAAGCAACTCCTTTTGCAATAGCCTCAAAGAAAATAAAGTACCTAGGA
Source organism: Megascapheus bottae (assembly GCF_031878675.1). Lineage (NCBI taxonomy): Eukaryota > Metazoa > Chordata > Mammalia > Rodentia > Geomyidae > Megascapheus > Megascapheus bottae. The sequence continues at coordinate 9,005,530 of NC_143531.1, read as the reverse complement.
ATTACCTTAACTAAGAATGTAAAGGAACTTTTTGATGAAAACTTTAAAACCCTGAAAAAGGAAAATAAAGCAGAACTGAGGAAATGGAAAAACCTCCCATGCTCCTGGACTGGAAGAATTAACATCATGAAAATGGCAACCTTGCCAAAGGCTATCTAAAAATTCAATGCAATACCCATCAATATCCCAATGTCATTCTTTAAAGAAATAGAAGAGGCAATCCAAAATTTCATATGAAATAATAAAAGACCTCATATAGCAAAAATACTTCTTAGCAGAAAGAACAGTGCAGGAGGAATTTCAATACCAAACTTTAGACTCTATTACAGAGCTATAATTATCAAAACAGCTTGGTACCGGCACAAGAACAGGCCTAAAGACCAATGGAATAGAACTGAGGACCCAGATATTAAACCACAGACTTATGGCCACCTAATCTTTCACAAGGGAGCCAAAAAAATAGAATGGAAGAAAGACAGCCTCTTCAACAAGTTATGCTGGCAGAACTGGTTAAGCACCTTCAGAAAACTAAAGTTGGATCCTTCTTTGTCACCCTGCACTAGAATTAACTCCAAATGGATCAAAGACCTGGAGGTAAAAGCTGACACACTGAAAACTTTACAAGAAGGAATAGGAGATACACTAGGCCTCCTTGGCACAGGTCAAAACTTTCTTAATAAGGACCAAGAATCACAACAAATCAGAGAAAGGCTGGATAAGTGGGACTACATTAAATTGCAGATCTTTTGTATGGCAAAGGACATAGCTAGTAAATTAATTAGGAAGCCTACAGAGTGGGAGAAGATCTTCACCAACGATACAATGGACAAAGGCCTCATATCTAAAATACATCAACAGCTCAAAAAATTGAATCACTCCAAAACTAATCTCCAAAGTAACAAGCATCCCATTAAAAGATAGGCCAAAGACTTAAAGAGAGTCTTCTCTGAAGAAGAAATTAGAATGGCCTATAGTCACATGAAGAAATGCTCAACATCTCTGACCATAAAAGAAATGCAAATCAAAACAACTGTAAGATTCCACCTCACTCCAGTTAGAATGGCCAGGATCAAGACATATAATAGCAACAGATGTTGGAGGGGATATGGCCAGGAGGGATCACTACTACACTGTTGGTGGGCGTGCAAACCACTATAGAAAGCAGTATGGCAGTTCCTCAAAAGACTAAACATAGAGCTCCCCTATGACCCAGCAAGTCCACTACTAGGCATTTACCTAATTATCCAGAAACAAGGACATATTAAATCCACTAGCACAACGATCTTCATTGCAGCACTATTTACCATAGCAAAGATATGGAACCAACCCAGATGTCCCTCAGTTGATGAGTGGATCAACAAGTTGTGGTATTTGTACACAATGGAATTCTATGCTGCTGTCAGAAAGAATGACATCACCCCATTTGTTAGGAAATGGAAAGACTTAGAAAAAATCATATTAAGTGAAGTAAGCCAGACTCAAAGGAACTTAGGCTCAATGGTTTCCCTCATTTGTCATAATTAGTAGAAACCTTGGGCTCTACTAGCAGAGATCTGCAGTAGAGCAAAACCTAGATACATAAGGCCATACAGTATGACACTAAATGAAAGGACCTCTAGGATATAGAAACAAAAGCCATATAATGAATGATTGTTGTCCTTAATGTACTATGTTATCTCTCATCTCTTTTGCTGTCCCTTGGTTATCTCATATTGTTACAGTATCTCATTTTGTTAACTGATATATAGGATATATTTGTATTTGGTTATTTGAAATTGGATAGGGAAGGGGTGAAAATAAGATGAGGGATGGGGATGGGGGGGGAGGGAAATGGGGACCAAGACATGAGAAAGGGTATCAATGTATGTGAATTAATGCACCTTCTGTCTTGCTAATATAACCCTTCTATTAATTACAATAAAAATATATTAAAAAAACTGACAAGATTTCTGTCTAGAGGATTTACATCATTACCATTTTCCACATTCTCTACAAAATCAGCAGAAAATACATGATCAGATCAGATATATAGTTTATCCATTTGATGTTTCTGTTTCATACCAATTATAGGAGTGGGTAAAATCACTGTAGAAGCAAAGGGAGTGCTTGCCTTAATGATTTGCTAGTGTTTTAGAAAATTGTGTTATTCTTTTCAAACAAGTGAGAAACAACTGAGCTAGATATTAGGTTTACACATGTGATGCTACTATATATTTAACAGCCTGCTATATATTTGGCAACCTTATGGAGAATAGCTGGCAAAACCCAGGATGTGGTTTATAGAGTTTCAGCCTCAGCCTGGGCCATGGAAAGCTAGTAGCTCTCTCCTCCTCCCCACCTCTCTCAAGTAAATGTGTTTTATTAAGTTAGATACCAAAAGAAGTGATAATTTTATCTTCTTAAGAGAAGTGCCAACAGAGCATGTGACTTAAAAATTAGCCACCAAGACAACACTTTCTTCATTATAATTATCTCTGCTTTTTAAGTGAGTTGCATAATCAAAATATAGAGATGGGATTTGAGTATGTGAAATTATATCATTCATATTATCAAAGATTGAAATCATAAGTGCCTTTTGGTATTAGTATTTAAAATAATTAATAGGCCTGGCAAAAAATCAACTGTGGACTAGATAACTTTTCAGGCTGCCAACCTTATGTACTGATATGGCATTATTAATATGGATCACCATAGATTGCTGATGTGAAATTATCTATTTAAGCAATGACTACTTTAAAAAGGATGTAATTACCCTTGAGAGGTTCATAACTGGTTTTTAAAAAATAAACTCAACAGTCACCAAAATTTACATTTGATGAGTAAATTTTCCAAGAAGACAATTTCACTGTTAACTGCATGTCATATCTTGTCCCTACTTATTCCAGGCTTATTACAAAATGTAATTTGGAGTCATTTGTATGTGGTGTCAGAAACAGTGGGATATTGTTGTGTAAGAGCCTAATTCTTCTAACCCTCTCCTTTCAGACTTTGGAAATCAATGCTCATTTCACACCACCCCCTCAGTGCTCACCAAATATCAATGCCAGGAGAGATGACCCCTTTTAATTCCCTAAGATAGCCCACACTTCCCTTTGATTTATAGAAGACTAGGAGTCTATTTATAAAATATGTATCTGCAAGATGCAGTTTATGAGAAACTTGGCTTTGGGGACACATTAATTCTAACTGCAGATACAACTTTCATGTTTTATAATATAACCCTGACAGCTGTAATTTCAGATTAAAGATTTTTTCATTCACATTCCCATCCTGATTGCTCTGCATGGTCCTTATATTACCTTATTGTCAATAGCAAGTGTTCACTCTATTGGGAGTCATGTAATAACCAGCTGCCATTTAAGGTGTGGACAGAACATTTGTCTCCGCCAGGCCATCTCAAGTCCTCACCACACAGCACTGGGCTCCTCTGAAGAAAAACAACAGCTGGCCCTTACTGTTGTCCTGGCTTCTCCTTTCTTTCTTTCGTTTCTTTTTTTTCCCCCTGCGGTGGCTAGTTAAAATAAACATGGGCACTCTTGGTGAATTTTCTGAATGCATTTGTGAGTTTGTTATTTTAGTAAGCAACTCAATTCCCCTTGTCAGTCTCTCTTCCTCAAGTACCTTATTCCATCTGGACCACAACTACTTTATATCTCAGGCTTTTATTCTATTCTGTGTCTTTTTTTTTAAAGTATAGTTCTCTTTGAGTCACTTGTTTTGTTTAGGAAGAATTGAACAATTTGAAAATTGTAGGCTTAGTGGCTACATCCTGAGATATTTGCTTTTATTTGAAGGCTAATATATATGTTTTTTTCGTATTTTACCAATTTCTTTATGTTTGAACATGAACAAATTATTATTAAGAGTAATATTCATGATAATAGCAAGGTTACCTTCCAGAAATAATCTTACAGTCTTGAATCCTGGTGTGTATGTAAAAATCTTTTGAGATCTACAGTTGATATATGAAAATGCATTCATGATTGGTAATGTTTTTATTTAGTATCTGCTTTAAATTTCTTTAACTTGACAGCTGGGGATTAGCTTCTACTGCAAGCAGTGGTAAAAGGAAATAAAAATGAAAAGTAAGAGAAAGCTTAAAAATGGACTCTTTCATGGCTAATTAAACCAGAATACAAATCAATCATTGGAAATAAGTGATGAATTTATTATGCTTGGAAGCTTACTGTAACCCATAGTGTTTGCTATATAGTGGAATTACAATTCCCATCAGCTTATAGGATAATCGGTTACCTGAAGCTTTGTCTTTATCTGTCATATTGATCAGAGATTCCTTGGCAAGAATGGAAGGCTGGTGTTTCAACTAACTACACGGAGTTAAAATGCCTCCACTGAGAAGAATAGATACCTGGTTAATGGATTAAGACCATATTTTTATTCGCACTTTATTTCACCTGCTAATGAAGTACCACAAGCCCAAATCAATAAGCAAAATTAATTCTGATATGGAAGAGAAATGGTTCTTGGACAACCCAGGCTGTCAATTTCCATATGATTGGGTTACATGTCCCTTTTCCCTTCATTACAACTTAGTTTTTGAGTGGGTTACATATTTAAAGTTTTCAACTATAATTTTAAAACATTGGAATTTTATTCTGATTACCTCCTAAAATTTTATTTCCAATGAGCTACTTCTCTATATAAATTTTTCTCAGCATAAACTACAATGACAAACTTCTTCTTCTTCTTCTTCTTCTTCTTCTTCTTCTTCTTCTTCTTCTTCTTCTTCTTCTTCTTTTTGCCAATCCTGGGGTGTGAATTAAGCGGCCTGAGTGCTGTCATTGGGCTTTTTCAAGACTAAAGCTCTACCACTTGAGTCATAGCTCCATTTCCAGTTTTTTCTATGTATGTGGTACCAAGGAATCGAACCTGGGTCTTCGTGCATGCTAGGCAAGCACTCTACCATTAGTCCAAACTCCCAGCCTCACAAATTTCTTCTTTTAACTGTCATATAATGACAGGATTTTTTTTAATTCTATAAATGTCAAAAGAATATCTTAGGGTCATTTACACCACTGAGTTTATTCTTGAATTTTGAACAGAAAGACCATGATAGCAAAGCAATATTTCCAAAATAAAAATAGATTGAGATTATAAATGAAAAGGTCTACAATCTTACACCGGGTACCCTTTCATAGGTATCCAATAGGACTGAGGAAAGTGGCCAGGTATCAGTGTTCACTCCTATAATCCTATCTACTTAGGAGGCCGAGCTCCAAGGAACAAAGTCAATGAGATTTTTATCTCTTAGTAACCAGTAAAACAGAAGAAGTAGAGTTTCAACTCAACTTTCAGGCCTTGGTTGACAAAGCTAAAGGATAGCATCTAGGCCCTGAGTTCAAGGCCCCATGTACACACACACACACACACACACACACACACACACACACACACACACACACACACGCACACACACACTTGACTAAAAGTCTAATGAAAAGCAATACAGTCCAGAATTTGATCATGTCCATTTTGTAAAATGACTTTTGCTGGCTTTGTATTTGCCCTCTTGCCCATGTGTATTTTGCAGACTGACTTCTAGGAAATATATTTTCTTCTGCTCTAGGGAGAAACATCATAATGGAGCAGTTGAACTCTCAACCTTTGGGGGATACATATCGCCTGCCTATCCCCATCCAGCTTGGTGACCTTATCCCAGGGGCCACAGGGGCTCCTCTGGCTGTCTCAACACACCTCATATATTAGCCCCTTCCAGAACAGAAGAGAATCATCCAAAACTTGGCCCAGCTCTCCTGTGTGTCATCATCGGAGAGCAGCAATAAAGAATTAGGCCAGCTGCATCCATTAGAACAGCTCAAGGCCCTGAACATCTGCATTTCCAGCACAGCTCGAGATGAATAATAAATCGTGATGTCTCTGCTTTAGATTGGAAAAGAGGTCCCATGACTAATTATGCCTATAAGAGATCTGACAAAAAAAGAGATCTGGGGGAAAAATGCAAGCGTCTTTATTTTCTTTTTCTGCACTTCAGTGCTTACCTGCAGATGCTGAGAAAAGTTGTTCTATGAAAGACCATGGTTATTTTCCCTCCCTATTCCTCCCTCTTGTTTTAGCAAAAAAGAGAAGTAAAAGCAAGTCTCTTCAAAAACACAAACAGCCTGAGCCTCACACCTTTGTGATCTTTGTGACTCAGGAGGATGAGATCTGGAGAATGAAGTTTGAAGCCAGCCTGGAGAGAAAGCTCCAGGAGATTCTTTTTTTTTCTCAACCAGAAAAGAAGACAAGTGAAGATATGTCTCTATGATTGAAAAGGGAGAGTGCTAACTTTGAGCTGAAAAGCTAAGCAATAGGCCTTGAGTTCAAGCCCCAGTACCAGCACACACACACACACACACACACACACACACACACACACACACACACACACACACACACACAGGAGAAGAGGACATCAAAAAATTCCATTTAGAAGGCAGGCTGTTGATATCAAAATGACATAAAATATTTGGAAGGATCAGCCCTTCGGGGTTCTGGTGTCTCACTATTTACTATAAACAAAGCAGAAGGCCTCTGGAGGCTAATGGGGCTGTTGATTGGTGTTTACCCATCCCAGCAGGATCTGGTTTCTGATAATCCAGAAGTCCTGTGTATTGACAAGTGCAGGCTGGTGGTGAAGCCCTGAAGCCCACTTAAGGACAGGAGAGTGTGGGGCCTTACCTTGTGTGTTTCTAGGTTGAGCTGAAAGTCCTTGTTTATTTAGAATTCCTCCCTAGTCCTCTAGGAACCCCACAAAGGCTGCAGAAGTCAAATTCCCCGATGTCCTGTGTTTCTTTGTCAGAGTATCTGGTTAGAAAAAGACTAAATAAGAAATTGACAACATTCTTCAGAGAGCCCAGCATGTTTAGTCTGATATTTATTGTTTCCGTTCAGGCAATTTTATTAGAACGTAAGGTATTTCAATCTGAACATGCAAATGTAAATGTATTCAGAACCTTACATATGTAACTGTAACTCCTTTGTACATCACCCTGAGAGTAAAATTAAATAAAAAATATTTTTTTTAATTGCTGGGAGTTTGGCTTAGTGGTAGAGTGCTTGCCTAGCATGCGCAAAGACCCAGGTTCGATTCCTTGGTACCACATACATAGAAAAAGGCAGAAGTGGTGCTGTGGCTCAAGTGTTAAAGTGCTAGCCTTGAGAAAGACCAAGGACCGTGCTCAGGCCTTGAGTTCAAGCCCCAGGACTGACCAAAAAAATAAAGAAAAAGTAGAGATTTCTTCTGATAGTAATTATTTTTTAAATGGGGAGAAAATAACCCAAAAGATTGCACAGTTTTCAGACATTATAATTGTTTTAGCTTTCATGCTACTCTGAGTAGTTCAGCCACAACCCCTAGAGGTAAGGCATATACAAACTCCCATGAGGATATTTAGCCACTATGGCCGTTGGTTGTTCTGGATAAAAATGTAACTTCTGGACCTTTAGTCCACTGGTGATTGCAACTCTGTAGACTCACAATGAATGATTGTGTGCTTTCTGACTGAGAAACTTAGAGATCTTCAATGCAGTGATGGCTCTGTATAAACTCCCTGGCCCCACATTTAAACCATAGTGACTGACAGTGCCGAGTAGCTATTTGATCTTGTCAGAACCATTTTGTTTCACCTCCCACTCAATTCTTTACCAAAAGAAATAATACACTATTTTCCAGTTATTAAATTAGGCTTTGCTGAAGGTTACATTTTGAAAACATACTGCTTTTTAAAAAAATCATTTCAGACTTTCTTAATAAGGACCAAGAATCACAACAAATCAGAGAAAGGCTGGATAAGTGGGACTGCATTAAACTGCGGAGCTTTTGTATGGCAAAGGACATAGCTAGTAAATTAATTAGGAAGCCTACAGAGTGGGAGAAGATCTTCACCAAACAAACAACGGACAAAGGCCTCATATCTAAAATATATCAACAACTCAAAAAATTGAATCACTCCAAAACTAATCTCCAAAGTAACAAGCATCCCATTAAAAGATGGGCCAAAGACTTAAAGAGAGTCTTCTCTGAAGAAGAAACAAAAATGGCCTATAGACACATGAAGAAATGCTCAACATCTCTGGTCATGAAAGAAATGCAAATCAAAACAACTCTAAGATTCCACCTCTCTCCAGTTAGAATGGCCAGGATCAGGAAAATGAATAATAACAGATGCTGGAGGGGATGTGGCCAGGAGGGATCACTACTACACTGTTGGTGGGAGTGCAAACTCGTTCAACAACTATGGAAAGCAGTGTGGCAGTGCCTCAAAAGGCTAAACATAGAACTCCCCTATGACCCAGCAATTCCACTACTTGGCATTTACCCAATCATTCAGAAACAAGGGCATACTAAATCCACTAGCACAACAATGTTCATTGCAGCACTATTCACCATAGCAAAGATATGGAACCAACCTAGATGTCCCTCAGTTGATGAGTGGATCAACAAGTTGTGGTATTTGTACACAATGGAATTCTATGCTGCTGTCAGAAAGAATGACATCGCCCCATTTGTTAGGAAATGGAAAGACTTAGAAAAAATCATATTAAGTGAAGTAAGCCAGACTCAAAGGAACTTAGGCTCAATGGTTTCCCTCATTTGTCATAATCAGTAGAAACCTTGGGCTCTACTAGCAGAGATCTGCAATAGAGCAAAATCTTGATACATAAGGCCATATAGTATGAAGCTAATTGAAAGGACCTCCAGGATATTGAAACAAAAGCCATATAATGAATGATTGTTGTCCTTAATGTACTATGTTGTCTCTCATCTCCTTTGCTGTCCCTTGGGTATCTCATATTGTTACAGTATCTCACTTTGTTATCTGATATATTGAATTTATTTGTATTTGGTTATTTGAAATTTGATAGGGAAGGGGGGAAAACCAAGACGGGTGGGGGGTGGGGGGGAGGGTAATGGGTACCAAGACATGTGAAAGGGTATCAATATATGTGAATTAATGCACCTTCTATCTGGCAAATATCATGTAACCCTTTTATTAATTACAATAAAAAATTTAAAAAAATCATTTCAGTAGTTTCAATGCATAGAGTTTAGGAAAAGATGATTACCTTGTCATTTTATTTCTAAATCTATAACATTTGTCATGAAGACTGTTAGTAAAATTTCTAATGTTTTTTCTCTTCCATAATCTCTGTTTATAAAGCATTATAGCCTAAAAGCAGTAAGAGAATAGAGAATAAAGAAATTAAGAATTAATCTTAATCTGTTCCTACTTTCTTTTGTCTTTGGATTATGATTTACATATTTCACTGACTTGAATCAGTGTCTTTTCTATCTCAATATGTTTTTTGAAAATCTTTTTATAGAAATGGATAAAAGCAAACCAATATTGTAGAATACTAATTTGCTAATGCTCAATCAACTTATTTGATTAGTGTATGTTATACATGTGTATTAAATCGCCATGTGTCTCATAAAGGTGTAAAAATAGTGTCTCAAAAAATAAGAACTTGCTAATGGTGTAAAAAAATGAAAATCTCATGGCCAACAATCTATCAAAAAGTATTTTTTTCATAGGTGTCTTTTACTGAAGGTCCCTAAAATCATGAAACTGTTTAAAATGTATACATTGCCGTGTTCTGAGATCCCATAAAGAAAAAGAGACCATAATCACACAAGGTGAGGCAAACATGGACATAAGAAACACCTGCATAATACACACAAGAATTCCTTTGAAACTTAGCACAGAAAAATAAGACTCCAGTTTCTCTACCTATATACTACTGTCACTTAAAGCCAGCTAATTCACCCCTGGTGGGGAGGAGAAAATGCTAACCACTGAATTGGAGGATTTTTAACAACATCTCCAGTCTGAAATAGATGTCAGTAGCACTCAAAAGTATCTCTAGGCATTCCTGTTGTCCTTTGAGGATGAATGACTTTGATTAAATAATAAATGATAATAATTAATGAAAACTTGGAGCTATTTCTGTTGGACTTAGATATGAAAATATGATAACTATTTCTGTTAGAAATTTCTTCACAAAAATAAATGTCATAATATTATAGATTCACTAATAAAAAATAAGACTGCCTGAGCATATTCTTTATAAGATGTTTGAACTGTCTCTATTCACATAGAAATTGGAAGGGGAAAGTTAAAACAAGAAAGAATTAAAGAATAAATTGTTGCATTAGTAAGGCTCCAAAATAATTCATTTTAATATAATTTACATATTCTTTCTTTGCATACTGTTTTAATCAACACATTTATTCAACATCAAGCATTTACACTGGCTTTTTTCCAGTAGCCTAACAGTCAACTTACACTAAACAATAATGTTTTATTTTAATATTTTTTTCTGTATACTGTTATGATTATGTTTAGTCAAATAACACATACTATTTTCTGCCATGTTCTTACTTTAGGAAATAAAGTCAATAATTATTCTTATTTTTTAAATAAAGTCAATTATATTGGGTATTTATTATAGGGGTAAATCATTTTCAGCAGGCATTATCTTATTGACAATGCAAGGAAGAAGTTTTGAGATGGATGCCATGATTAGTAGAGTTTGAAAATAGTTTAGAAATTAAAAGTGGGCAATATCTTAATGAAATTACAAAACCTTAAGGGGACATATATTATTACCTTCAATAATTATTATAATAGAGCACTGTTGGCTCACACTTGAAATCCTAGCTACTCACGAGATTGAGATCTGAGAACTGCAGTTCAAATCAAACTGAGGCAGAAAAGTCTTTGAGACTCCTTATCTCCAATAAAACACCAAAGAGCTAGAAGCAGAACTGTGTCTCAAGTGGTAGAGTGCTAACTTCAAGTAAAAATGTTCAGGAACAGCATCCAGGACCTGAGTTCAAGCCCTAGGACTGGAACAAAATAGTTATAGTAATATACTGTGATTCTTTTGATCTGTCATTTATTTGGCTCGAAGAGGCAAGGTTTGACCAGAACTCAAATAAATGCCTTTGTGTTGAGCAATGAGAAGATGAGTCTGTCTTCTGCTTTCTTTGGGCAGTTTTTTTTTTCCCCCAGGGAAGTGTTTCTTCTCCCCCGCAGAAAATTTGGCTGTAAAAGATGTGCATGCACATGCCCACAGGTGGGGAGCCCATAGCATAATGTCAAGCATGCAAATGAACGACACAGGAGCTTAGAGACAACAACTGCATCTGCAAATAATCGCTCATGGTTACTGAGACCAGGCCAGCAGGTTCCCTAAGCCCTGTGTTTATGCTACTTCTAACTTGCTCCAGATTTAGCTTCTCCACTGTTCATTTTTTCTAAAGGGTCAGAGAAGAAGAAGGCCACCTATAGATTATTTCATATGCTACAGCTCGTCCCCCTCCCAAAAGAGACACAAAAGCTCTGCCTTTTTGTCTATGCTTTTGGTTTAACGTATAGGAAAATGATTTAAAAGAGGAATGCTTGTGTCTTTTGCAGAATATGTTTTGAAGACATTCTTCATTCTGGGTTCAATTCCCTCTGGATAAAGACCAATGTGATGAATTTCTTTGATAGTTTAGCAGCAATAGGAAAACAAAGTTTGTCATGAAAAATTAACAGCTGTGTTTCATCTCATTGACCAATGAGAACCACACAATTTTGGGTTTATCAATGAACTCAGCATAATATACACAGGTTATATATGATACACTTGGTTTCAAGCCTTCAAATTGAGTTCATACAAGACATACAGTTGCATAATGGGGAAACATGTTCCTTAAGAAGACAGATGACACATCCTGTCACAGGAAATGATGCACTAATATTTCTACCCAGGAGTTAATTTCCCTATATGAAACATCATATAGTCAGTATCCTCATACCTCTCACACTTGCTTTCACATTTCAGGTATCCATTTTATTGTTATTATAAAGGGGATGTACAGAGGGGTCACAGTTACATAAGTCAGGTGGGAAGTATATTTCTTTTTGGACAGTGTCACCCTTTCCCTTGCTCTCTCTCAGTTTTCCTCTCCTGTCGCTTTCTACACGTTGTATAGTTCCTTTTCAACAAAGTGTCCAGTGAGTACCACTGCTCTATTTATCCATTTATGTCCCTCCATTTCAGAGGCCACCCTTGCCCTCCTAAAGACAGATAAACTAACCAACAAGACAAAAAGAAAACAAAAACATCAACAAAGGAAAAAATAAAAAAACAACAACCTCTTGTCTCCATTTCCTAGAGTTAATTTTTAAAGGGAACTCTGGCATCTTTAAAACATCCTTTAAAATTCTACATGTAATTTTGGAATCTGCCTTTTTATTCTTATCAAAAAGGCTATAAGGTCATTGATTGGGAATGTAATAAATTTACAAATTTCTTTGTGTACAATTCCTGGCTTAATAATTTAAAATTTTTCAATTAATGACTACAGTCTGCTTTTTCATTTATTTATGCCTTCTTTAATTATCTTTATTAGTGATTTGTAGTTCCCAGTGTAAAATGTCAGGCCTACTCTTAGCTTGCTGTCCTAACACAAAACTAGCCATTGGTTAGATTTGGTTTATGGGCCACTAGATTGAAAAACCCATTAGTTACCAAAAAAGGCCATGCCCCTTAACCTTCTATGACAGAATGGAACTATGTGAGGAGAGAATGCCTCACAGCACAGATCGAGGCAAAGATCGTCTGGGTAAGATCTCAAAAGTACAAGCAACAAAAGCAAATATAGACAAATGAGGTCACATGTGTTCAGTAAAGGAAACAGTGCCTACAGTGAACAAACGATGGATCGGGGAAAATATTTGCAAAGTATACATTAATATCCATAATGTATGAGAAGTTCAAACAATTCCATAGCAGGAAATATAAAAATAATCCTGATTTGAAAACAGGCAAAAGATCTAAATAAGTATTTCTTAACAAGATATACAAATGGGAAACAGGTCATAAACAAATGAAAAAAAGTCAAACATCAGTCATCATCTTCATCATCATCAGGGAAATGTATCTCAAAAGCACAGTGTGGAAATTAGACCTAAAATGTACTGAGGGATATGAGAAATTACACAGGATTTTTAGATACTCACACAGTGAGACCAAAAGAGGATACTCTTAGGAGAGAATTACAAAGGTGTAATGCATAAGTACCTCTTCATATTTACATAAAATAATATACACTTTGAAGTGAACTCCAAGATATAAAAAACAAGAGATCTCCTTTTCCCTTTTTTTTTTTAGTTTTTAGTTTTGGATGATTCTGTCTTCTTTACCTTATGTATGATGTATTCAAGTGTACATATTGGGAAGGGCTGGGAGAAGGGCACAGAATTCAAGTGAAAATGTGCACTAGTGGAGTTCACTAGACACTGATGAAAATGAATTATCTAACTCATGATGGAGATGAGGGAAGAACTTGGAGACAGTGAGGGAACAAAAGACACTGTAGAAAAGGCAAGGTCCTCATTACCTCACTCATGTAATTCTTCTGTACATCTCTTTTACAGTAATAATTAAGAGAAATGAAAAAAAGAAAGCATAATAACATGTGACTGCCAACTCTGATTCTGTATTGGGATAACACTTTTATCGGCCTTCTGAAGAGGTATATATAACTGGCAAATGGGAAGAATGTAAACATAGGATCCATGGGCAAGAGAAATAAGAAATAAGTAGTTTGTTTCATCCCTCATCACCTATGAAACTATTTAACCAATATTAGGATGTTACCCTAGTCTTGACGATATACTGAAGAAGACTGAGCAACTTCATGCTTTGCATTATTAGGGACTAGTGACCATGTAAGAAGGGCTAGCACAAAGTGGAGAGGAACAAGAGATAAACTCAGTCAGAATAATAGGTAGCATAAAAATACAGCATGTTCAGTAACTCCAGACAAGCTGAGTGCTAGTGGCACTTTCCTAGTTACGTAGGAGGCTGAGATCTGTGGATCATAGTAAACTAGCCTGGGGAGAAAGTCCAAACACTTCCAATTAACCAGAAAATATTACCAGACTAGGCATGACTTAAGTGGTAGAGCACCAGCTGTGAGAGAAAAACCCAAGGTCCTGACTTCAAGCTCTAGTATCAGCACACACAAAAATATAACTTTATTTGTTCATCTTTTGTCCCACCAGAAGTGTTACTCACTACATACTACCTTGCAAATGAACAATATAACTTGTAGATAGGAAGCGAAGGGAAAAACTGGGAGAAAGGGAGGGAAGAGGTGACATGGTTCAAAACAAATATGCTCTTTACCTGACTTCTGTAACCATAGCACTCTGTACAGCACTTTTATAAATAATAAAAAAAAAAACTCTATGCTGGGCGCTGGTGGCATATGCCTGTAATTCTAGCAACTCAAGGGGCTGTGATCTGAGGATCAAGGTTCAAAGCCAGTAAGGACAGGTAAGTCCATGAGACTCTTATCTCCAGATGTGCACCAGAAAACCAGAATAGGTGCTATGATTCAAAGTGGTCCAGTGATAGCCTTTAGTAAAAAAGCTCAGAGACAGAGTTTAGGCTCTGATTTCCATCCCGATGACTTAAACAACAAAAAAAGAGCACATAAAGAAAATACTTGAGGTGTGTGTGTGTGTGTGTGTGTGTGTGTGTGTGTGTGTGTGTGTGTGTGTATCCAAACAAGCTGGTGTCTGAAGGAAATTACATGCCAGCATCAAGCCTACACAATCCTGAGAGATTATAAAATGATTATTTTGCTTTCAGCTAATGTATCTGAAGGAAAATTGTCATTTAGCAGTAAATGATGAAAATAATTAGGAAAACTTGTAGTCTCAAGTACTATAATGGCAGCTACGTGGATAATAAGACGAATGCCTGATGTGGACAACATGTTTCCGCACAGAAATGGTAATGTCCTACACATCTGTATCTGGCAAACATGGAGCAGAGGTCTCAGGGTGGGCCATAAAACTTCATGTAGGGTGACTGATGAGCTGACTTATTTTCTGAGGAACTGAATACGGAATATAAGCTATTAGTTCATGTAGTTTGGGGATTGAAAATTTGTAGGTGATTGATAATTAATTAATCATGAAGTAAGTACTTCAAAATTAATTTATTAAACATACCAAGTGGGTAGAAAAAGAACACACAGGGCAAGAAATAAGCTTTAAATCATGGAAGTGAAATGGTCAAATAGATCAGTTTGATTTTACTCAAAGATCTGCTCTGAATCAGGCCAGTGAAAATGATAGAGTCACCTGATTGTCTGTGATTTTGATTTCTTAAAAGCAGCAGAGAGTTTTTTGGCACTGAGAAAAGAAGGAAGGAGTTAGTTTTATAATACCAGATAATAGTTTGAAATCCCAGAGTTACTAAACAGATGCTAGGAACTAAGCTATCTTACTTCACTGTGGGATTCAATGCATCTTTAAGTCTTTGGCAGAAAAAATAACTCTTGGCGTTTCTTTATATATTTTATCCTCTTTTTGTTTGCTGGGTGAATTATTGTATTATCTTTTCATGGTTTTGTTTCTCATGCCAATACTAGAGTTCATATTTACTGGTAATTTTCTCACATTCTCTCTCTCCTCCAGGTAAGACAGGATGCCAACAAAGGCTTATATTTGTGTGAGGATTACAGCTAGGTGCTGCAATAAAGGACAGCAGTCTTGCTTATCCACTGGCTTCTAGCTGGGTACCTAACAACTTCTGGTGCTCCTTTGTGAGTTTCGTGGAACATGGATTCTTTGGTCCTGAGTTCATTTCAAACTTTCAGAATCTGTGATTTGTTCCTGAAGCAGGTGTGTCATTATCTAAGCTGAGAGTGGAGGAGGAGGAGGAGAAGGAAGAGGAGGAGGAGGAGTAAAAAGGAGGAAAAAAGGAACAATTTTTTTCTACCCGTTGAACTCATAGTGTGAACATGTAAAGTTTTTTTTTTTTAAATCCTATTTCAGGTCTAGTAAAACTCCTTAATTTAGATACATAAGCATGAAAAAGGTACCATGAGAGAGGCTATCCATGAGGAAAAAAACTATAATTATTATAATGTGCTTATCATAATTGATTATTACTATCGATTAGTATCATTCTTATTATCATAATTTCCCCATAGTTGCACATACAGTATAGCATTGCCTAAGTTCTGATATATAGTTGTTGAGTGAACTAAGAATTAGAGACCAAAATCAGATAGCAGTTTGTGATTCATGTTATTTTTATTTGGTTCATTTTTATAAATTTTTGAGGTCTTAGTCTATAGGAAAGATAATTATAATTATTTATAAACTATAACTCACAAAAGAATAACTCATACAAGAAAAGAATAACTCACAAAATGGATAACTGGGAATTTCAAGAACTAAATATGTTTTTCAATGCTCTTAAACTGCATTTTGAAGTGTTATTAATTCTTTTAAACACTATTTGTCATTCTCAAAATTTTGTATATACAAACCAGATTTTTTTATTGCTATTGATTTGCTTTTAGCTTTTTGTGTTTAATGCTTGGAACAGAATCTAGGAGCTGGTATATGCTAGAAAATCCTCCTATCATGTGAGCCATCTCTACAGTCTTTTCATTGTTACTTTTAGAGACAGCATCTCATAGCTAACTTTGCTGGGGCTTGTTTCAAACCCATTATCCTCTAGCCCCTGCCTTCTTGAGTAACTGTGATTATACCACTAAGCCTGGCTTCACTTTCAAACTTTGTTTTAAAAAAAGTTATATTTGATATTTTCATTTCTGTGAAAAGGGAATGAAAGTATTAGAATACAAGGAAGAGGAGCCCTTGCAGAAGATGATGGCAGGACTGTTTTCTCTGCAGTTGATTGCCCACTCACCTTCTCTACTAGATTTGTGGTGCACCGAAAAGTCTCTACTTTTATGATCTGTGAGCAGCTGTGAAGTGTGAATGTAAATTACATTTAAGCCTGACTCTCTTCCTCATTATATGATACCTTATGAGAAGTAAAATACCTTCCAATATATACCATAAAAAGAAGCCATATTCAATGATCATAAACTCCTGAGAGTATAATATTATTCTTGCTGTTTCTCTTTTTGCTCTATGGTTGTTAGTTAGTTCTTATAATTCCTTAAGAAAATAAATATCTGTAGCCTTTGATAAATGATATTCCAAAATTGTTGTGTGTACATGTGCATGCACACACACGCACACACACACACACACACATACACACACGTGGGTGCATGCGTGCATTCTAGGGCTTGAACTCAGGATGTGGGTCTTGTCCCTTAGTGCTTTTCCTAAGGGCTGGCACTCTACCATTTGAGCCATACCTTCACACTGGACATTTTGGTGGCTAATTGGAGATAAGAGTCTCATGGATTTTCTTGACCAGACTGGTTTCAAATTATGATCCTCTGATCTTAGCCTCTTGTATAGATAAGATTACAGACATGAGCCCTTGGAACATGGCTCAAAAAGTGTGTGTGTGTGTGTGTGTGTGTGTGTGTGTGTGTGTGTGTGTGAGAGAGAGGGGGGGGGGGCTTGAAC
Source organism: Megascapheus bottae (assembly GCF_031878675.1). Classification (NCBI taxonomy): domain Eukaryota; kingdom Metazoa; phylum Chordata; class Mammalia; order Rodentia; family Geomyidae; genus Megascapheus; species Megascapheus bottae. Next base: position 8,988,101 of record NC_143531.1, on the reverse strand, counting down.
TCGGCTTAGGCACTATCCCTGAGCTCTTCAGCTTAAGGCTAACACCCTACCCTTGAGTCAAGCCCCATATCCCATTTTCTAGAGGTTAATTGGAGATAAGAGTCTCAGGTCCGTTTGTGCCTGGTCTGGCTTTGAACCTTGATCCTCAGATCTCAGCCTCTTGAGTAGCTATGGTTACAGGCGTAAGCCACCGAGCCCAGCTTCAAAAAGTTTTAAATCAGAAAGTTTTCTGTACTCCTATTGGATGTATGGGATTATATCTTTTTCTCTTTCTAAGTCACATAATAAGTTACTCATATGTCGAAAGTAATCTCTATGTACATAACTAGCTTGTGCCTGGCCTATCTCATTGCTTTTAAGAATGGACACTTCTTCCATAGACACATATTATTTAGTATTTGTTATTCCAAGGAACAGAATCACCTCTTGCAGAAATGGAAAGAGTTCAGAGGAGAGGTCACAGAGAAATGCTCTCTGCATCAATGATAGTTCTTTCCCATCTTCATTTAGACTATGAAATTATTTGGGGAGGGCAGTGTAATGGATTTTCTACTTAATTAATAGAATGATCTAACCTAATCTTGGTGGCTAGGATAATAAGTGGGGGCAAAAGGAATTTACTAATCAAAGTATGGTCAAGTTTTCAGATTCTGGAGTAAATATTTCTAAAACCTGAAATTCAAGGTTTTTTTGGTATTAGTTTGATTATTTTATGATACCTCACTGTTCATTAGGGTATAGTTTCTTGGTCAAATATGAACTATGAGGATAATCTGATTCATATAATTTTTAATTTGAAGTTATATTAATCCAAGCGGCAAAATAATCACTTCAAACTTTGTTTTCCTAATAGTCTAAATAGGCTGAACTAATTACTACATAGTTCTGTTTTATCAGCTTTCTCTCTAAAAGGCTCTGGCTCGGTCTACCTCATTTCTCTATTTTTATTTTTTGTGCCAGTCCTGGGGCTTGAACTCAGGACCTGAGCACTGTCCTTGGGCATCCTCAAGGGTAGGGCTCTACCACTTGAGCCACAGCACCATTTCTGCCTTTGTTTCTATGTATTTGAACCGGGTTTTTGTGCATGATAGGCAAGCACTCTACCACTAGGTCAAACTCCAGCTACTGTCTTCCTCATTTCTGTGATTACTGTTCACTTGGTTGGATGTTAGTGTTCATTGCTGTGTTGATTGCCACAGGCAGGAAAAATGATAGAAATGGAAAACAACGAAAAATAATATCAACCAGAAGTTGGCTAAAAATTGGAGAACAAGTTAAAAATTCTGTTGTTTTCTCCAAATGTCATCGCTATCAGGAAAAAAGAATGTGGTGTGTGTGTATGTGTGTGTGTGTGTGTGTGTGTGTGTGTGTGTGTATGATTTTTATTTGCTTACAGTTGGTTGAAGATAGATTGGCAGTAACAGCTGCCCTCAAGTGTCAACAATCAAGGACAATGAAGTGTGGTTACCCGCCCCAACTGTTTTCCATTCAAATGAGTTATGAGTTCTCACTGGTCAGAATCATTCTCATTTGGGGGGAAAAATCATAAGCTGAGTTGTGAGAATTAGGGAATCTCCAGCTGGCAGGGAAGTTGTCATGCTTTGATAAGAAAAGAGGGGGAAAATAGATTATGTTAGATTAATCAAAGTCACTAGTGTGTGTGGTGTGTGTGTGTGTGTGTGTGTGTGTGTGTGTGTGTGTGTGTGTGTGCAGTGAGAAATAACGAAAAAGCAATCCAGGCGAAGCTATTAATGAGAGCAAGTGTCATTTTTTTCTTGGTTCAAGGACCCTGCTACAATGGATTAGAACAGGGAACACAGTATCAGAATGCACAGAGGAAACTGCAGAGAGGCAAGAGGCCCCAACATCAAAGCCTCCTTGGAGAAGAAAAAAAAAAAAGGCCTGGTTACTTGTAACTTTAATCCAACATTACACACTTCTTTCAAACATCAAAAATGCTGCTCAGCCTTGGATGGCTGGGCATTCTTACTACTAATCCAACCTTAATTATAAAAATTTTATACTCCCTCAGTTTCCTGCCCTCTGCACCATTAAATGTCTGTGGGGGGAGAGAGACATAGAAAGAAGGCAAAAAGAAATACAACAACACTATGGGGTAAAAGAGAGCTATTGCTTACTTAGTGGTCATAGCTAGTCAGCATGTTTAAGCAACGTCCGAATTAGAAGATTTTTAAAAATAGAAATACCAACCCAACTTCAAATTGTCTCCAAGTTTTAAAAAATCTTTCTTAATTCCTCCTATTGCTCCCCCATCCTCGAAACCTGGGTTTTCTAGAATCACTTCAGGCTACATGTCTCTAAACTTAAAGGCCACATATTTCTTTTCAACCAGCTTTTACCCACAAACATTGATTTGTGGAGTTTGTGCCCCTGGGTTTAGAAGTGCATGCCATTGGAATCTATGTTCGTGAACTTGAATGATGTCAAAGTTACAAAGTTACATAAATTACCTGGAGAACAAAAATAAATAAATTATCCCAGGCAATTCTCAGGAATATTAGATGTGGATGGCTTCTGTTTTCCTAATGATTAACACAGCTTATGCTCTGTCTTCCCTTAACTTCTCTCTAAATGCTTGTAGACAATTAACATTTCTCTCCAATTGTCCCTTCTCTAGCCTGAACATGTCCCTTTCCCACAAGTCTTTTTTTCCCCAAACCTTTTAGTTCAGTTGCATCCTTTGAACTTCCGCCTGTGTTTCTTTCTTTCCAGACATATACGATCCAGAACAGGACTCAGCACTCAATGAACAACTTAAATCAGTAAAACGTTCAACTCTGTCTTTTCTGGCATTCTGTGTGCTACCTAGGGGCATTGAAATCTTTGTCTTTATTGGAAAAATAGACTTTAAAAAATTCTATTATGTTCATGTCTCACAAACTATAACACCAGAGTCCTTGATATGATAGAAAGCTGTCTCTTGTGCTGATGTGACCAGAATTTAAAAAAGAAACTATTTTAAATGTCATTTCAAGCAATTTTCCCAGTGCATTAAAATGATTACTGAATAGTATCTACCTTCAATGGTAATGTTAATTATAATCATTCCTGCTTTCTGGTTGTGTTTTTTTTTAATTAATAGTTTTGGGGTTAGACTTTGGATTAAGTTTTCCAATGTGTAACCCATCATTGAATGATAAGGTGAAGAAGACAGATGCATATATGTGCATTTAGAAAAGCAAACAAACATGACATTGCCTATTAGCAATTATTCTGTTGCCCTTAAGATCAGAAAGAGACTCTCCATCTTTTAGCAATTTCCTCTAATCCATATTTCTCTGGTTTCTCTATAAGAATGCCACCCCCTGCTTCTGAAATAAAGGACAGGTGGAAGACAACAGCTGCTGCTCTTCTCCTCTGCCAACTTTCCAGCTGTGCAGTCTCCCCCACACCCCCTCTCTAGCCAGGTCCCCAGTTCTTGCCTCCACTGGCTGTCACACAGGGAAGGGAAAAGATAAAGAAATTTGGGCATTTATAATTGTCATAACTTACACTTGCCAATTAGGAGCTTCATTTCAAAATTTAATTTGGAAGTTTGCTAGAGGATAGCTTTCACCTGTAGATTCTTCCCAGTGGGCGGGAAATGCCATCCTCAAATGTGTCCTTATCATCAGATATGAATCTCTCTATAGATGATACCATTTTTAATGTGCTGGTTACCTTTTGAAAAAATAAAACTTGAATTGATTCCAAGTTGGGTTTGACTTTGGAAAGTCGGTAGTACTGTGATGCTAATTACTTTTGCATCATATTAGTATCAAAAATGGTACTAGTGTACTGTGACTGGAATTTCATGGAGGAAAAACATAACATAATTCTAATGTAAGATATCTAATGATATCTGTTGTTATTATAAGATATCTAAGATATCTGATGTAATTATATGCAATTATATTTAAGAGGCATCTATTCTAGGTATATATATATCAACATACATACACACATATATGCATTTGTAAGTAGTATGTATTTCCTGCTTGTTCTTTGATATTTGAATTATATCCCATTTTGAGCATTTTGCTATTTATTGGGGATGAGAGTCTCAGATATATCTGTCTAGGCTGTCTTCAAACCATGATCTTTAGATCTCAGCCTCTTGAGTAGCTGGGGTATGGGTGTAAGAACGAGACCAAGTTTAAATATACTAATTCTCATTATCTTTTTCCAATTCCATATCCCAAACAGTGGAAAGAGAAAATTTAACCAGCATAGTTCTGAAATACCTAGTCATAAAGATGAAATTATTTTGAAATCTTGTACCTTTTCTATTTCAGACAATGCAATTTTTATTATTTATTAACATTGAAATCTTGTATTTTATCCAAACATTTATATAGATTTTGAATTCCATTCTAAAGCATGACAAATGGTTGTTTTCAACTATAAGAAATATGTTTTTATTCAGTGCCAGTGAATTCTTACTTTGTTTTTCTTTCCTTCTGAGAAGAATAACTGTTATGATTTCTCATCTTAGTCTTTCCCCATTATCTAACTACTTCTTGAGAAGGACCTGTAGACCCCAGAGCAGAGATTGACACAGAGTGGGTCTAAACAGGTATTTGCAGAAAGGACAAATGAGACTTAACCTTGGAAAGCTACCTATATGTGTGGAAAAGAAATTCCCAGACATTTGCCTTCCCAAGTGAGAGAATGGTATACAGAACACTCTTGCAATGGCCATGTTATCTAATAAATGCAAGTGAGCCGCACTGCATAATCTCATAGGCTTCTTACATTGTCATACACACACACTGGGCAACTTGGTATTTGTGTGCTTGCTTGTGTTCCTTTTTCAGCTGCATGAAAAAGGAGGAAAGGGAAGTCTGAAAGCAGAAACAACTTATCCTTCGTCTTTGTCTTCTCTTTAAGTATATGAATTCGCTGGTGGATGAATGCATATTTCTCACTCTCATGCCAGTGAGAGACAGCAATTTGCATGTGTATGTGTGTGGGTGTGTGTGCGCGCAAGTGTGTGTGTATGACTCATGATGGGTTCAATGTTTATTTTATGACCCTCAGGTTCTGACTATTCTCATCCCTACTTGTCATCTTATTATACATTGACCAATGGAGCGTGGAAAGAACATAATAAATACTAGGTTGTATCTATAAGTGTATGTATATAGCAGCTAGTTATGTTCAGTAAAATATCTCTTTCCATCTTATTGCCTGATTCTGTATCTTAAACATCCATCTTAAGCATCCATCTCTGTTACTTCCATCCCCATTCAACCGCACAGATATATGGAGCAAATTCACAGTAACTTTAGCTATTCCTCTATGACTTTTATGCACATAAAAGGCCATGTTTTTGTTTCTCTACTAGTTTATAATTCAGTAAAAACCCAATCTCTATCTTTGTTGCTTCCAACACTCCAGTTTCTTTCATCCTTGCCACTCAAGAGTAGCTAATTGATATTCAAAAAAAGAGCCCATTTAGCTACGTTATTTTTCATCATTCATGAATCACAACAGAGATGAAGAATCCTCTCTCTAGTTTGTTGTATTCTCCAGGAAGAATTTATGTGAATTCAAAAAGATGTTGATAGGTATATAGACACCAATCTCGCATGGTTGTTTTTGTTCTTTTGTCCAACTGTATTATTAATCCACAGAAGTTACATATTTAAAAAATACAATGTAGTATCTTCATGCTTGTATAGTCTGTGAAATCATTTCTATGATCAAGCTAATTAACATACCTAACATATTCCTCACCTCATACAATTTGCTATATATTGGATGAGAATGTTTAAGATCTGCTCTCAGCAAATTTCAACTCTTCAATACATGGTTCTTAAATTTCATTTTTCCTAGATTATGGTAGTTTGAAAACTAATGAAAACATAGTAGACAATACTTTAAAAAATTTTCTCCAGTGAAAAATTATTTATAATGCCTCTTGCTTGTAAATATCCATTTGGCTGCTTATTGGAATGAAAAGCCAACGTGGTTTAGTTAAAGACTGAAGTGTTCTCATATTTATTTGATCTGTGGGATCAGTTGTGTTGTTCTGGATGACTTTAAACTTCATGGAAGTCATTTTGCAGGAAATTGCAAATTATTCTGCATCATCTCCCTTTGTTTCTTAGTGTATGCTGCTTTAACTTAAAAGGCAACAAGACTCTTTTCTTGTCCCCAGGACTGTTGTAAATTGATTTGGCTGGGGAGGGCTATGCATTCACTTTACATTCCTCTTCTCCCTTTTGAATTCTATTCCACTAATAAATGTTTTGAGAAAGAGAGAGAAGGAGAGAGGGGGGGAATGTACTTTATTTTCAAGTACATTTTCTTTATTTAGAATGTATTTAGACACATTCAAAATTTTCAACATACTCTTTTAAATAAAAATCATCCTACATCATTTATGTGTTCATTATACTCCACAAGTAGTTTCCAGAACTTTCAGCAATATCTTTCACTGTTTATTTAGTACTTGTTTCAAAAGAAGATTGAATTAATCTTCTAAAAGGAACCTCAAGTACCTGTGTTTCTTGTCTGTTATTCTACTCGTAGCAGATTACCAATGTCCTAGAAAGACCAAAAAAAAATCCAAACTCAAAGGGAAAATAAAAGACTACAATGTGGTCTTTCTCCATTTGGTGGACAATAGTGGAGTGGTAGAGGAGCCTGTGAAGGTACAATTTTATTTTTCCCAAAGCTTTGTTGGAGGTTCAGAAGAAATAGTCTAGACATGATACTGGCTTAAGAACTAACAACAAGAAGTTAGTGGATTAGAATAGCAGGAAAGAATAATCTTCTGCATACTTTGTTGGGCTTACCTTGTATGTCAAATGTCAGCTCTTTTTCCCCCTGCACATTTTTCTAGAGACAATAGCATTGTTGATGGTTTTGCCTGTACATTTGAAGGCCTGCTTTAACCAGTCTGCCTTTGGCACATGGAAGCAAGACTGTAGTTGAAAAGCTGAAAGGAAATGCCAGGGAAGTTTCTCCAAAACTATAATATCTGTTTACATTTTGTGTGTGGGGGGGGAGAGGTGAGAGAAAGACACAGCACTATTGTTGAGTTAAAAGCCACGGTACTGAAAACATATGTCATAAGATGTCACAATCGTTAATGTGAAGATTCCCCTATTTTTGTGGCATGAGGCACAAGGTGTTGATTCAAATAGACCCTTTCACCTTGAGTTATTTGTTACATGACAAAGGCTTATTAACATACAGGATGATACAAAGTATGTTGCGGTGTTTTACAAAAACTTTAAACAAGTTGCCAGGACCTTTTTAGGGATAAGCCATTCTCCAGTGCTCTTGGGGTTTTTTGTTTGTTTTGTGCCAGTCAAGGGGCTTGCACTCAGGGCCTGGATACTGTTCTTGGACACTGTTTTGCTCAAGGATAGTGCTCTGCCACTTGAGCCGCAACACCACTTCCGGCAGGTTTTTTGTTTTTTGTTTTTCCTAGTGTGGTACTTGGACTTGACCTCAGGGCCTTAGCCATTAAGCATTTTTTGCTCAAGACTAATGCACCATTTCTGGAGTTTTGGTGGTTAGTTGGAGATGAGAATCACATTGAATTTCCTGTATGGACATGCTTCAGACCATGATCAAATCTCACTAACTAGGATTACAGGGGTGAGCCACTGGCATTGTGTATTTCCCCCACCTTTATTTTATTTAAAATGATCTCCTTTCTCTATTTCCATCATCATTTCAGGGAAGACAAAAAGTACAGGTTTTCTTTGAGAGCTTTCTGAGACAGGACAAGATGCTGCCTGGAGAGATTTGTACATGGGACACGAGTACCCGATGTGTAGACCTTGCAAATAAACTCTTGTGTCTTGACTAACAGTAGTGTGGAAGAAACAAATTGGCTCATTAGTACACTTTGTTCCAGTTTTCATTTTTGTTGTCTTGTCTAGGATGAAATGCTGTGTTTTAAGACAGCGTTTTCAGAAATTCTTAGTCTTTGGATGTTACATAACCTTTTTTAAAGGTTATGTATAATAAAGAGCCAAGGTAACTTCTCCAGCTAATTACTTGGTTCAATGGTCTCTTACCCACCCCATGCAAATTTCCGTAAGGGACAAGTAAATTTAATGTGCGAGTGTACTTTCCCCGACCTGTACTTTTCTCTGATCACAATCAGTTTACATGCCTATCTACTTATGGAATTTTACTGTTTAAAGACTATTCTTTCTGTCCAAATGATGTATGTTACTCTTTATAAAGCAGTTAGCAGTTTCACTACAAAGTTGCTTGCATTCCTCCAGTAGTTTAAATGATAAGGATACCCTTATTATTTATAGCATATAGCTAATACTGTAAATAAAAGACAGGCTGATTATGGGTTGGCACTTTCATACTTAAATTGGTCATAATTTCATCAAACTTTATTCTCTTAGGCAAAAATTCATAAGAGGTTTTTTTAACCTTCTCCTTTGGCATAATTGAGTTAATTTACTTTAACTATTTGAAATTACCCAAATATAAAATGAATACTGTCATTGTCTTAAAATTATTTTGAACTCTATATTATTACTCTTATAACTTTAAGCCAATCAAAGCTATGGGCTTCAATTTTTGTGTAATTATAGTCCTTATCAAAGAGGGAAGACAGAGACAAATCTAAAAAATAACATTTTTATGCAATAAAAAGACTTCAAAATTCTGAAAATTATAGTTTTATGTCTTTGAATATTTTAGCTGTACTGTTAGACTATCTTAATGATTTCATATGTTATTTCATGTATTTAAGAACCTAAGCTGGTAGAAGATTTGCCCAAGTAAAGATATCCTAAATGAAGAAAAGCATTTGATTAACTTTCTGATTTAAAAATAACACTGGACAAGCTATTGATGCTTCAGAAAGTGAAGTGACATGCATGTGTTTTATGTTAATAATACTACCCATAATATTTAGAAGAATCTGGAGAGAAAAAATAGAGCCATCATCAAATCTAACTTGTAATAGTCCATATAAATGGATTACCAGGATGGTACTAGGAATAAAATAACTGGTGAAACATTTTTCATAATCTAAATACTAGATTTTGGCAACTAAAGTTTAAAGAGGAGTTGAATAACCAATGTGACAGCGATAATCACAAGAAAGTATATTGGAAATGAACTTTACAACATGGGGGTAAGTGGGAGAAGGAAAGTAGGAGAAACATGTGGGAGGAGGTAACAAGGTTCGAGAAGAAATGTACTCATACCTTATGTATGTAATTATGAAACCTGTGTACATCACCTTAAAAATTAAATTAAAAACAAAAATAATGTCTGAAATGTGGCAAGAGACACCCATAGGTCTGGACCCAAAGCGGGAATACATTGGATAGGAAGATGGGTCATCTTGGCCCATGGTGAACTTGAGATACAGGTCACTGTGGCCATGTTATGGACTGCTAGAAATGTAGACCACACACAAGTTGGAAATCTGCTTACCACTCCCTCTCTCTCATTTTCTACTCCTGGCTTCCCAAAGAAATTAGAAATGAAGTAGACAAGCAACAGGTTTCATAGAGAGGAGCAATCTAAATCAGCATGAAATCTGGGAGCAGGATTCCACCTGCCTCTTAGTTACACTCTTCCATGTTGCCTTGTTTCATCACCATTTTTTACTGGCGTCATCACATTCTACTGTTCATTTGTCCTCATTGGGCACATAACTCACAGCATTCAAAATCTGTGTAATCCTCTCACAAATGGATTTTGAGTTGTCAACAACAATGGTGAACAAATTTCCTATATGACACAGTTTTTGAGACATTTTAGTTATAAGCTATAGACATAGGAAAAAGGGGAAAGATGCTTTAAAAAGTCTAGATAGTTAAAAAAAAATCAAGGGGACAGATAACAAACACCAGAAATGGTAAATCACAGGGAGGTCAGAATGAAATAAGCAGAAAATTTTCACAGTGACAGAGAAGTGTGATACTTGGCAAAAGACACAGGAAATCAGGAATCTCACTGATCATTATAATTGATCAGATAATTTTAAAAGGACATTATAGTGTATAATTTTTGAGGAGTTGCTGAAGACGGTTGGCCAGTATTTTGTTGAGAAGTTTTGCATCAATATTCATCAAAGAAATGGGTCTATAGTTTTCTTTCTTTGATGAGTCTGTGTCTGGTTTTGGGATGAGGGATATATTGGCTTTGTAGAATGAGTTTGGCAAAGAGCCTTCATTTTCAATTTTGTTGAAGAGCTTGAGGAGTATTGGTGTGAGCTCTGCTTTGAAGACTTTGTAAAATTCAGCTGTGAATCCATCTGGCCCTGGGCTTTTCTTAGGTGGAAGGTCTCTTTTTGCCATTTCTATTTCAGTGCTTGAAATAGGTCTGTTTAGTTGCATTAGGTCTTCTTGGTTCAGTGTGGGTATGTTAATATTGGCTAGAAATTCATCCACTTCTACTAGATTCTCAAATTTGTTGGCATAAAGATTTGAAAAGTATTCCCTCATGATGCTCTGGATCTTGGTAATTTCTGTCATGGTATTACCATTCTCATTTGTGATTTTGTTTATTTGGGTGTGCTCCCTTCTTTGTTTGGTAAGATTTGCTAAGGGTCTGTCAATTCTGTTAATTTTTTCAAAGAGCCAACTGCTTGTTTTGTTGATTCTTTCTATAGTTTTTTGGACTCCAATTCATTTAATTCTGCTTTGATTTTAATAATTCGCTTCCTTCTACTGGGATTAGAGTTGGTTTGTTGCTCTTTTTCCAAGAGCTCAAAGTGCGACATTTCATTGTTTTTTTTTTGTGATTTTTACAATTTGTTAATGTAAGTACTCAGAGCTATAAACTTTCCTCTGAGTACTGCCTTGGCTGTGTCCCATAGGAACTGGAATTTTGTGTGCCCCTTTTTGTTAAATTTCATAAACTGCTGAATTTCTGTTCTGATCTCATAGATGACCCACTGGTGATTCAACAATGTGTTGTTCAATCTCCATGAGTTACAGGGTTTTTGTTGGTGGAGATTGGTGTTCAGTTCCAATTTGATGCCCTTGTGTCTGAGAGAATGCAGGGAATAATTTCAGTGTTTCAGGTTTTTTCATGCCCTAAAATGTGGTCTATTTTGGAAAATGTCCCATGTGCTGCTGAAAAAAATGCATATTGTGATGTTGCTGGATGAAATAATCTGCAGATGTCTCTTAGATATAGTTGGTCTATACAGTTGTTCAATTCTGAGGTTTCTCTGTTGAGAGTTTGCCTGATTGATCTGTCCATAGGTGAGAGTTGTGTGTTAAAGTCACCAACAATCACTGTGTTTCAATCTATGTATGGTTTCAGTGAAAGTAAGGGTTGCTTGATGAAGTTTGGTGCTCCAGGATTAGGTGTGTAGATATTTAGAATTGTTATGTCCTCCTGGAGGAGAGATCCCTTTATTAGTATGCAATAACCTTCTTTGTCTTTTCTCACTAATTTTAGTTTGAAGTCTATTTTATCTGATATGAGGATGGCAACTCCAGCTTGTTTATGGGGGCCATTAGCTTGATAAAGTTCATTCCAACCTCTCACTTTCAAAAAATGTTTGTTTTTTGGGGGGCAAGATATGTCTCTTGAAAACAGCAGAATAATGGATCTTGCTTTTTGATCCAACTAGACAGTCTATGCCGTTTAATTGGAGAGTTAAGTCCATTGATAAGACAGCCTCTCCAACAAGTGGTGCTGGCAGAACTGGATAAACACCTGAAGAAAATTAAAGTTGGATCCTTTTTTGTCACACTGCACTAGAATTAACTCTAAATGGATCAAAAGGGTCTCCTAGTCACAGGCTGAAACTTTCTTAATAAGGACCAAGAAACACAACAAATCAGGGAAAGTCTAGATAAGTGGGACTGCATTAGACTTCAGAGCTTCTGTATGACAAAGGACATAGCTAGCAAATTAACTAGAAAGCCTATAGAGTGGGAGAAAATCTTCACTAACCATAGAACAGACAAAGGCCTCATATCTAAAATATATCAACAGCTCAAAAAATTGAATCACTCCAAAACTAATGTCCAAAGAAACAACCATCCCATTAAAAGATGGGCCAAAGACTTAAAGAGAGTCTTCTCTGAAGAAAAAATTAGAATGGCCTTTAGTCACAGGAAGAAATGTTTGACATCTCTGACCATAAAAGAAATGCAAATCAAAACAATTCAAAGATTCCACCTCACTCCATTTAGAATGCCCAAGATCAAGACATCTAATAACAACAGATGCTGGAGGGGATGTGGCCAGGAGGGATCACTACTACACTATTGGTGGGAGTGCAAACTTGTTCAACCACTATGGAAAGCAGTATGGCAGTTCCTCAAAAGACTAACTGTAGAGCTCCCCTATGATCCAGCAATTCCACTACTTGGCAGTTACCCAATTGTCCAGAACCAAGGACATACTAGCTACTAGCTACTAGCACAACGATGTTCATTGCAGCACTATTTACCATAGCAAAGATATGGAACCAACCCAGATGCCACTCAGTTGATGAGTGGATCAACAAGATATGGTATTTGTAAACAATGGAATTCTATATTACTGTCAGAAAGAATGACATCACCCCATTTGTTAGGAAATGGAAAGGCTTAGAAAAGATCATATTAAGTAAAGTAAGCCAGACTCAAAGGAACATAGGCTCAATGGTTTCCCTCATTTGTCATAATCTATAGAAACCTTGGGCTCTCCTAGCTGAGATTTACAATAGAATGAAGCCTAGATACATAAGGCCATATAGTATGATGACTTCCAGGGTATAGAAACAAAAGCCATATAATGAGTGATTGTTGTCCTTAATGTACTATGTTATCGCTCATCTCTTTTGCTGTCCCTTGGTTATCTCATATTGTTACAGTATTTCACCTTATTATGTATATATATATATATGCTTATTTGGTTATTTGAAATAGGTTAGGGAAGTGGGGAAGAGGTGGCAGTAAAAGGGAAGGAAGAGGGAAAGAAGGAAAGGAGGAGGGGAAGGGAAGAAAAGAGGTAAGAGAGGAGGAGGGTGAATGGGCGGAATAGCGGGAAGGTGAGGAGGAGGGTAATGAAGAAAAGGAGAGAGAGAAGAGGAAGAGAGAGAAAGGGAAGGGAAAAGGGGAGAGAGAGGGGGGGGAGGGAGAGAGTCAGGAAATGAAAATATACATATAATTTTATAAAAGAAAAATTACCTTCTGCAGAAAAAGCTAAATCATCCAACAACAACAAAACAGAAAAAAATTCAAAGAAGACCTGAGGTAGAACAGAAACACTGTTTAAATAAAGAATAAAATAACTCTTCTCAAGACAAGTCTGTCTACAGAAAAAAATTATGGAAATGTTACTTTGCTGTTCATCTGAAAGAAAAGTAGAAATTCTGCTGATATAATCCATTAGCCATTAGTGGCTTGGAAAACTGTTCAAAGACCTACTGTAATTGCTTGTTTTAGTGCTAAAATAAAAAGATAAATATGGGGCTAGATATTAATTCACTATACAAGCACCAGTTAAATCATTAAGACAACTGAATTTTTTCCCTTTTTTAATATTGTTCCTGTAAATGTGAGGTAGAGAGGGGTTACAGTTACTTAAGTCACATAATGAATAGAGTTTTTTATGAACAGTGCAGTCCTTTCCCTAATTTTTTCCCAGTTTTTTCCTCTGAATCTCCCTCCATCCACAAATTGTATAATTCATTTTCAATGTAGAAGACATGTGAAGCTTTTTTAAAAAATACTGTGAGGATATGAATGCTTCAGGAGTCAAAATAATTATTAGAAGCAAAATATTAAAGTTCAAAATCAATTTTGTAAGAAGCAAAATAAAAAAAATCTAAATTATTCAGATGCTATTGAGCAATGTGCAAAGAGAAGGTCAGGTGGGCACAGAAAAACAAGCTAGATTTTTACTCCCCCACCCAGAAGTTTCATAGTTGTTGTTTTCTTTTCAAACAACCATCTTAAAGAGAAGTATGTTTTATAACCTAAAGAACCTTCCTTGTACGATAAAAATGAACTAACTTTTAACTCTTTAGAGAAAAAAAGAAATAAGTTGGATACTGAGTGAAGGAAGGGTTGTTTTAAAAGGATAGAAAAATTTGGCCACAAAGGGAACAGAAATAAAAGCATGGAGACTGGCTAATATGTAACCAAGGATGTTTCAGAGCTGTGGAGGCGATGGGGATCACAAACCCTGTAGAGTGGCTTTAGTCAACCATAAACTCAGGGCACGTTTTCTCTGACCCACGGCCCATTGAAGGGGCCGGTCACCTTGAGGAAGACAGTGCAATGCCATAGCTTACACACAGAATTTGCTCCTTATCTGTGGTTTCGCTCATGCCAGTTTCAATTACCTGTGATCAACAATAGTCCAAAAATATATGAAATGTAAACTTGCAGAAAGAAACATTTTGTAAGTCTTCAGTGGCTTTTTATTATAAAGTTTCTTTTTGGTTACTTTTTTGTTCATTTCTTATCATGTCTAAGTTAAACTTTATTATCCACATGTCTGTATAGGAAAAAACTAGCATGTGCTTTGTGTAGTAGTGTAAAAACAAGACCTTCTAATATAAGACTTATGAAAGCAAGGATTCAAATTTGTGTCTTGGTTGTTCTTCCTTATATCTTCCAGGTTGAAAGCAATGTCAGAGTTAGAATAGCACATGCCTTCAAATAGTCCAGTAAAGTGTTTTGCAAACCTATATTTAGCTGTTAGTGTCATTGTACCTCATTAATAACTGGGAAACCCAGCAATGCTTTTTTCTTCCCCTTTCCTATGGTAGCACTGGATATGAACTGAGAACCTTGTGATTTTCAGTCAAATCATTTACTACTTGAGCTATACTTTTAGCCCCTGGATATGTTCCAAAATTCATGATATACTCCTGATTCACATAGAACTATTCATGAAACTATTGAACATTTTCAAAATTAAGAAAAAAAAGGAAAGTTAATTGTATTCCAAAGTCCTGCTCTTGTATAACTTTTATTATTCACACTGTCATAACCTAACTGTGTGTGTCCTGACCATCTCTCTCAAACTACGAACACTTACATAAAACGCACATTGTTATCATCATTGTACACAGAATTGTTCACACTCAGCTCCGCGGCAGTTATTCCTCTAGCCAATAAATATCAGTTGACTTCTTGTGTATGCTAGTAATAGACGGAGAAACAGAGATATGTGCTTAAGGAGTTCCCAGTTTCAGAAAGACCACTGCGATGTATTATGCTAATCTGTCTGACAGGAGGTTCCGTCACACATATGGAAGCACACAGAAGAAATGCCTCCTGCTCCACTTGAGAGGTCAGAATAGGGATCTGCAGGGAGGATGTGACATTTAAGCTGAGAGGAAAAGGTCAAATGAGAGACAGGTTAGGGGAAGGTCAAGTGTGATTCAGGAAACAGGGTTGCTGACTACAAAAAGCCTGAGGCTAGGGTGAAGAGAATGTAGTGTATTGAGAAAGCTGGAAGCGGTCCCTGTGATGGTGACCCAAGTAAGAGAGTTTTCAGTTTTTAAGTATTTGAAGGGATAATACACATGATATGAGTGATGAGTGATTTTTTTTTTCAGTCATGGGACTTGAACTCAGGGTTTAGGCACTGTCCTTGAGCTCAAGGCTAGCACTCTACCACTTAGAGCCACAACTCCACTTCCGGTTTCCTGATGATTAATTGGAGATAAGAATGTGGAGGGGTCTTTTCTGCCCTGGGTGGCCATTGAACCACAATGATTGGATTTCAGTCTCCTGAGTAGGTTGGATTACAGGCCTGAGTCACCACTGCTTGGCAACCTGAGTAAACTTTTAAAGTCCAAGTTTTCTGCCTTCAGTTTCAAAGACCCTTTTTCTCATAAGCTGTGAGATCATGGATTAGCCATCCTAACTACAAGCCTTCCAGATCAGCCATCATCACACTATAATTAACTCCCATTGATTTTGGTGAATCACAATAGCCAGCTTTTGGGGTATAGTTGAAGCTCAGTGGTAGAGTGTGTGCTGGGTATGTATAAGGATGTGGGTTTGATTCCCCAGTACCACAGGAAAGAAAAGAAAAAATGTAGTTGGCTTTCCTCTTTCTATGTAGGCACACAACACTTAGCTAAGGCATTGTCAGGGATTTAAGGCAACTTCTCTATGCGAACTGAAATCCTGTTATGCAACTATTTAAACAATATAGTTTTAAAATATTGGAACAATATTCCAAAGGAAAAGAGAACTACTGAGGACTGTCCATGAGTAAATCTACTTTCTGCAAAAGCATACCCTCTCCCCCCAAGAAAATCTTAATCATGTCTGCCAAAGATTAATTCAGTTATTACCACTTTTAAAGGGACTCATCAATTAACTAGTTCCTTTATTTTAATCTAATACCTTGAACTTTCCAGTTTCTTTCTCTAGTCTCTTTCTCACTTCCCTTGCTTCTTCTAGGTGACAAGTTGAAGCTTCAGAAAAATCTCTGTACTGGGGATGGGTCATCTCTGTTTACTGCATGAAGGACCCCAGCTTTCAGGATGTCATGGTTGCTTTACCTTACCAATGTCCCCATCTCATCTTCTAGGATTGTCTTTAACTCCTTACTACTTTGATACAAGCTTTTCCCATGCATCCACATAGAAAAGTTAAATGGAATAAAAGGGATGCTGTAATGTTTTCAAGGATGCTTTATGCTTCAAGAGTATTTTTTGGGGAAAATAAGACATGGTGTGACTCCTGAATTTGAAGCTAGGCTAAGGTTTTAGTTCATACCTATTGTGAGCTGCATATGGCAGTTGATTCAGTCACTTTGGGCATGGTCTTTTTGTCATCCTGTTTATTCTTTCTCCAGGTTCCAGATGACAGAGGCAACCGTGAGTTGAGTGGTTTATGACTGAAGTTTAGTGCTTTATGGGGTAGTAGTCTGGAATTCTAAATCTAAAAGCCATCTTGACATTTTCCTGATGTCTTTATTGTCTTCTAACTTGAATTCTACTTTCATTTTACCCCTTCTTCCTCTCTCCCTTTCTCACCACTGGGAAAACAGAAGCAATAATTCAATAAAAGAAACACTTAGCCAACAAGAGACCTTTGCAAGTAGATGTCATCTTCTAATGGAGAATTATTACCCTCTATATATTATCATAGCAAGAGCAGAACCAGTATGAAAAAAATAAATGACTTGAAGTTCCTATTTTTTTCTTCTACATCTATGTTTCTCCAGAAATAGTAAATTATCAAGACAGAAATAACTATGGCACCTATCCTATAGTTAGTGAGGACAAAATGAGGAGGATAGGCAATTTAATACAATTGATTGTGTTAAGATAATATTGCACATGTCATTACTGAACTACTAGTCAGATAAGGAGATCACACTGAAAAGATGACAAATCGGACAAAAGATGTTCTCAAGTTTGTTTCCTGTTTTGAGGGACTTTCAAATCCCTTACCTTGTGGATACTTTCATGCTTTGTCCCTGAGATATTATGTGTCTGAATATTTATTTTTTATTAACAAAGTATTATTTTCTTCTTAGGGAAATTTAAAAACTATCATCCATCTATAAATCTTACAGTGGACACTCAATTACAGCAAGCTGAAGTTAAATGCTTTAAGTACCAAATATGTTTAGTTGTGGATTTATTCAAAATGTTTTCTCTTTATTAAAGGAGATATGTAGACAATGCTCTGATTTATTTTATTTATTTAGCTTTATTTAGAATATTTATTCCAGTGACAAGCCATTTACAAAAATCTCTGTATAATAGGTGTTTTACAGACTGCTAGAGTCTCAAAGTTATAGACAGTGAACCAGATCTTTTCCTAATCTTTTCCTAGATTAAGTATATGCTATACAATATGCCTAATTTTCTTTTTAACCACGACTTTTAAAGAGTAATATATAAACACCAAAAGAGGCTACCTGTATGTGAATTCCTAACTTTCCTTGAAAGTCTTTGAGAGAGGGCAAATAAAAATACTCTCTTCTGTTGCTTCTCTTCCAATTTGTGAATAAATTGCCTACATGAAGGCTTGAGTCCTGTTGCTTTCAGTTTAACAATTGAAAAGAAAGGGGAGCTTTCTAATTCTTTTTATTTATTTAGTAGCTCATCATACTTCTCTGACACATAAGACTTGAATTAACTTCAAAAGAAATGACAATGACCTCCAAAGTGATGAGCCATATTTTCAGAACATAATGGAGTCTGCTGCAGTAATAATGTAGATGCCCCCCTAGGAGGGGAATCCAGAGCTGCCTATTCTGTGACTGAGCTGCCAGAAGCGGAACTGGGTCAGTCCCTTGCCCTTATTGAGACCATGCTAACAGCTAATTAGAAAGGCAGAGCTAGGAGAAATAAAGACACTGGAGGCACCCGAACCTCTATTTTTTTTTCAGTCAAGACAAGCCATATCGTTCATGGCCTTGATGGAGATTGCTAGTCATTCACAAACCTTCCTTATTTCAAAGAAATGTAGCCAGAACTAAGAAAGGAGTAGGTAACCGCAGAAGAGAGGCCAGTGCCACCCCTTCTAGCTGGCTTGGGTATCTGTCTCTCCTTCAGGTTAGACACATGTCATTCTCAGTTTCTATTTATCTGAATATACAGGAGGTTAGAACCACAGACTCTTGTTTGAGTTGAGCATGCTGAAGACTTCAGAGAATGCTTTGGCAATGGTCAGATGCTACTCTAATTCCTTCCTCCTTGAAGATCCTAAGATTTCTCTGTATCTTAGGAGTTGAGGTAAGGTAGGCAGAGAAGGTCCTTTGCTAAGGAGTGCTGAGTGTCTGGCTTCCTAAATATGACCTAATGGAAATATCTTCAGTTACAAAGGTATTTCTATGCTGGATTTTGCCAGTTGAGCTGACTGGAATGGGAAGAGTAGTGGTTTTTCAGACAGAGGGGCATGAGAAAAGGAAAAGAAAAAATTAAAATTAAAAAGAAAGAGAAAAAAAGTTAACACTCCTTATTTCTAAATCTCTCATGATCTCTTTTGTGGCTGAATTCTTTAAGTAGAGTAAAGGTGGCCCAGGATAATACATCTTCACAGAGAAAGCAGCAGGCTCTATCACTGCACAGTGGTCTCTAGAGTTGTTGATACAGAAGTTGGCCCTTAGAATTCGTCACTACCACTGCCTTTGCTGATGAGTTGTTAAGGAATCTGATTAATGGAGCAAATATGGTTTTGGCATAACAATCAAGATGGGCTCTTAAGACAAAGCAGGATTTGTCTACCCTATGCAATGCCCATTCAAGATGGACAAGTCGACATTTTAAGAATAAAAAACAGATGTTTCATAGAAAGCTTTAAAACTGTCAGGTACAGATGAAGGATCCTGGCCACTCAGATGGATAGGATCCAAGAAAGGAATGTGCTGAAATCTGACATTTCATCCGGAAGGCATAGAGTGTTCTAAAATGATTATCGTTTACCACTGACTAAAGAGGAGTTGTCTAGAAGTAGCAACTTAGGAGACAATGATTTCCAAATGCCTTAACAGTCATCAAAATAACTATTAACTGTTACTTACATGATTATTCACATTGATGACTATTAATATATGTAACTGATTTGTCAGACCATTCTCTCTATCTTCCATTTAATAGATACATTTTTAATAAATCTATACCTATATACTTAAAAGCATTTACTTTTGATTCCCTGTAATCACTAAGCATAAAGTCATCTGAAATAATATCTTTGAACTGACCATGGTAGTGCTCAATTGTAAATCCCAAAACTCAGGAGGAGGAAGGAACATAAAAAGATGGAGTTGGTTCTTAGGATTGATTGGCCAGAACTAGTTATGTGGTTCTTATATATTTAGTCTAGGAATTAGAGTCCAGTCATTTGCTCAAAAGGAGAGCCAGATATACTTAACACTAGTAGCTGTCACAGGTGCACTAACACTAAGTAGATTTATTCAGGATTATTTTGAAGTTTCTGAAGGAAATGTATGGTATTACTGCTTAATCTTGTAGTGTGTGTGTGTGTGTGTGTGTGTGTGTGTGTGTGTGTGTGTGTGTGTGTGTGTGTGTGTGTTGTGCATATGTGTTTTTGTTTGCTTGTCCTGGCGCTTGAACTCTGGGCCTGAGCACCACTTCTGTTTTGTTTTGTTTTTGTGATTAATTGGAAATAAGAGACTCACAGACTTTCCTACCCAGGCTGGTTTCAAAACACTATCCTTAGATTCCAACCTCCTGAGTAGCTGAGATTAGAAGAGTGAGCCACCACCACCTTGCTATGAGTATATTTAAAAATACTTTGTAGAGGAAGAGAAAGGAAATTCATGAATAAAATAGTTCTTTTAAACACTGGGCCATAGGAAGCCAACTTTTATATTTATGATTTGTAGAAAGCAAGTCAATAATTTCAATGCTATTTCC
This sequence comes from Megascapheus bottae, assembly GCF_031878675.1. NCBI lineage: Eukaryota > Metazoa > Chordata > Mammalia > Rodentia > Geomyidae > Megascapheus > Megascapheus bottae. The sequence continues at coordinate 8,967,793 of NC_143531.1, read as the reverse complement.
TTCACAAAGTTCCATGTTGTGGAATTCATGCTGAAACCAAAAGGAACAATGTGGACATCAGAAACTAATGAAAACCAATATCCTAATTATTTAGAGTCTCATTTCTAGGTCAGTTATATGTGAGCGTTTTATTCCTTTGTTCTTAATCTACTTCAAGTTTCTAATAATTGGCATATATTTTTACAGTAGGAAAATTAGATGAAGCAAAGTAGGAAACAAACAGGTTTTAGGGAAGAGGAGACTGAGGGGCATTTTTTAAAAGTAAATATAAAGTATTAATATATTTATATATAATATTTATAATATAAGATATTAAGCAGGTAAGTTAACTGAAATAAGTCTTCTATCTTGGGAATTGAAGAGTAATATTTCATAAATTAATAAAAGAGATGTAAAAAAGGGAACATAAATGTCTGGATGAGTTCTATGGTTTACCCAATCACAGCATTAGACTATTTTTCTTCTTGCACACAGCATATGAGATATATGCACAACTGCTTGTTTGTTTGAGTTTCAGTTTTAACATTTTGTTTGAGTGTGTGTGCGTGTGTGCGTGTGCATGTGTGCGTGTGTATGTGTGTGTTTTGAGGCCTGAAACCTATCAATGAGCTCTTTTGCTTAAGTTTAGTGCTCAACCACTTTGCCATAGCTGCACTTCCGTTTGGTTTTTTAAGGTGGATAGCTGGAGAGGTAAGAGTCTCATGGACTTTTTTGCCTAGGCTGGCTTTAAACTTCAATTCTTAGATCTCAGCCTCCTGAGCAGCTAAGAGTACAGGCTGAGCCAAAGCACCCAGCTTTTAATTGTTCAATTTTGATAATTTCTGGAATGTTACTTAAGAGCTTCACATTATATCTTCCTAGGCTTTATACTGATAGAACTTTTTAAAAGGTATCTTTTTTCCCTATAATTTTAAGAACTTATTCAATGCGTTTTATGATGAGCCATTGATATGTGATGGACTTTGGAAGGGTTAGGGAGGTAGGGAAGGATTCATAGCTAAGATGAGCATGGCAATTTTAAATATTAATGATCCATCATCTTGTATAGAGAGAAATGATTTAAAATGTGAAATAGCTCCTCAAAGTGTGTCTTTTTTCTTTTTATAAGAAGCTGTCCCTCAGCTTCTTTTGCTGTTGAAAGAATCTCAGCCTTTCTTGACCAGGCTTTGTACGAACGGTGATCTTTAGGTCACAGACTTTGAGTAGCAAGGATTACAGATGAGAGCCACCTGCAATCTGAATGTGTCTAATGAATAGTTTGTGCAAACTCACACTGAATTGTTGACTCTGAGTACAGTATTGGGTATGTGTCTAAGCAGATAACACTAAATGTGCATTAATAAGCATGATTTAAAACTCCAAGGTAAACATCAACGTGTGAATGCTACAAACAGATTCACTAGTGGGAAGTTTCTTGGTTGCATATTTTCGATGTTTAATTGCTAGGAATTCAATCTAATAACAAAAATGATGCTCTAATTATAACTGCTTCTATAAGAGGAAATGCAGAATGGAGTTGAAAATATTCTTTTGATCCAGTGAATCAGCTGTGGTTATTATGTTCAACAAAGACAGAGACATTTGAGTCACTTTGATCTGCTTACCATTTATAATAATCGGCCACAGCTGATTGGATTAAGACACACATAGTCTTCAAGATGTCCTATCATTGAATATGTAGAAATGATGTAAGTCTAAAGAAATATTGCCAAATTCTAACTATTTCATTGACAATGAAACTTGATCCAGTAGCAAAACAAGTATTCCTTCATATTTGCATATTAAATTATTCATGTTCTAAGATCTTCGATTAACTTTATCTTGAAATATTCAATATCTTGGGGCAATTCTACATTAATTGAAAAAAATTGTTATAGTCTTTTGAATATTCCATCCAACAATAGTTATCTCTTCTTTTATTTCTCTTTAGTTTGAGAGCCAGACTTGAACTTGGTATCCGATGGTTGATGGACACTCTACTATCTGAGCCATGCTTCCAATCCCCCCTCCCCTAGAGTAGTTATGTCAGCTCACATGTACTGTCTCTAAGTCATGAAGGTGAAGAACATACTGACATTAAAGAAAGACCAAAAAGATTTTATTACTAATAAAATATTTAATACTTAAGTTCTGGTTATGCTAACAGGGTCTTAACAGTAGCAAGACTTACTATACTGTAATACTCCTTCCTCAGAGGATTTAAGATTTTAGTGAAGAACAATAGGTACTTCACTAATTAAAGCTCAGCTGTGTAAACCAACCCTGTAGTGCTAAAAAGAATCTCTGGCTCCTTAATATACCGTGCTTGTACTGAGTCCATGAAAGTTAAATTGCAGAAGTGGCTTCATTAAGCAGGCCCTCTTAGAGTCCGATGTTACATGAAATTGAGCTATAGGTAATTTACAACTAAAGCATTTCATAGACCTCTGTCATCTGCATTTTCAACAGGTAATATTTGTATATTTTTTTCTTACTAGTTACATCAGCACAGTCAGGAGATAGAAGCAGGAAGATCATGATTTCTATATCTTGCATACATGAAGATACATTTCCTCAGAAGATAAATAATGAAACGAAACAACCACTGGAATATAAGCAAATTCTGATTAGAAAATAAAAAGAAAAGAGAGAGGAAAGAAATGTAGGATTGGGGCTTTCAATAATTCTCTTTAGAAATGGACAGATCCTGCAGGCAGAAAATCAGTAGGATTCTAGTTAGGCACCATAATTCTACTGGATAGAATCAATATGTACATGTGAAAGTACATGGGACTGTAAGCCAGCATGCATTGACATGTGTACCTGTGGGATATTTACCAGACAGAACATATTCTGGATAGTTCAGAATATCTTCACACAATTAAAACATTAAACATTATAGAATGAAATATCTTGGAAACTAGAAATAAAAAAAACAAGATGGCGGCCATAAGAGAAACATTATTGTTATCATTATTATAAAGTAATGTTAAAAGGGGTTAAAATTCTAGAATTGTGAGGAGTGCAGTGCTTCCTAGGGGATCACAATAGCTCAAAAGCTATGTACATAGGACCATATAGGATGATGCTAAGTGAAATGAACTCCAGGATTAGGAAACAAGAGGTTTATCTTTGTGGTTGCTATTTTCAATGTACTATGTGAAGTTATTTCTTTCTTCTTTTTTTCTCTCTTATGTTTTATCCCCTGTTGTTACTGTATCCGACTTTGGTAGCTAGTGTACTATATGTATGTTTGTTTATTTGAATTAGGGAAGGGAAGGTGAAAAACAAGATGACAAGACAAAGGATAAAGGGGAACCAATGTAACACTGATATTCACAAGATAATATGGTGGAAATGAACTCTACCGCTTGGGAGGGGGTGAGAGAAGGGAAAGTGAGAGAAAAACATGGGAAGGCGTAACAATGTTCTAGAAATAATATACTCACTACCTTACAAATGTAACTGTAACCCCTCTGTAGATCACCCTGACAATAAAATAAAATTAAAAGAGTGCAAGCTTTCTTGGTCAACATCACCTCTGTAAGAGAAATTGTAATAATACTTTGAGCTAATTTGAAATGAAAATACAACATATTTGCACTACAGCAAAAGCAATAGTAGGGGGAAGCTCCGATGTTACATCTCTCATGAATCTCAACTCTTCCAACCACACCCACCCCTTCATTGACCTCATTTTATTTTTACATTTTATTTTTACTGTACTGCCCTATTATTCATTGCACTCCACATTTCCAACCCTCATTCTCCTTAATTTCTGGCAACAACTGATTGTTTCACTCAATGTTTTGACTTTTCCAATATGTCATATATTGAAACCACATAGAATAGTCTTTCAATCGCATTTTTACTTAGTTATATATAAATATATGCACATTTATGTAATACATGTGTAAATATTCATGTAAGCCTGTATATGTTTACATATATTGACATTTTAGATCCTACATATATATACATATATGTATACATACACGTACATACATACATACATATGTATGTATCTATATACACTTATATGTCTATATACATATATATAAACATGGACATGGGATACTTTAGGAATGAGGAACTTAGAAGAAAATCACACAGTCCAATATAAAAAAGGGTTTCCAGGATTCCCTAAGGTTAAGATGATGAAGGTTGGTATGCAGAAAGCAAGGCACCATGACTGATAGGCTTTCAAGCATTCTGTGCTTACCTTTGTGATGTGTGATTGAAAAATGGAGCTGCTTTCCTTTTGATTTTCTGTTCCATCTGTTTTTTACATTTAACAATCCAAGAGCTAGATCATTTATCCCTCAAAATGCGCTCCTTTTCATTTGATAAAAATATTCTATAGGACTTAGTACAATTCTATATAAAAGTAACCACTCGATTCACCTTAAAAAGGTAAAAGATTTTTACTTTTGATATCTCCAAATTAAAATGGGTCAACAAAATATTCTATCACTAAGTTTCCACCAATGACAGTAGTGGTTAAGACTTCTCGATTGGCAGATAATAATTTTTGTGTGTGGATTTTAATAAAGATTCTATTTTATAAACAAAGAATGATGTTTCATTTGCTCCAGAATAAGTGAATCATTACACATTAATCACCATTAGTTACTAAAGGGCTATGAAATATATTTGAAAAATAAAGTACTCAAAACAATACATCCTCTGTTTCAAGAAACATTTCATCGAAGAAAAATTGATTTTGTAATTCAAACCAGAAATTGCCCTAAATTTTCAGCCTATATGGCCTCCTATATATAATTTTTTGGTGCCAATTTCTCAAGATGACTTGTTGACATTTTTCGTGTTTGTAACTTCATAGGCTCTGGTCATTTGTTTCTCTGACATGAACCATCTGGGCATGCATTTGTCATTCTTCTGCTGAATCTGGCTTCAGTTGGGCAATGGAAACTTAGAACTAGTAGAATAATGCTGTTATGAGAAGGATATCATTAAGGGGAAAAACTGTACTTCAAAGACCAAGCACATATGGTTTTGACTTTTATAAAAATGGCAGGTGGGCATAAAGGAAAGGTTGATTTCAAATTTATTTCCACCATTGGAGAACCTTCTTTAAAGTCAGAAGATTAATTTTCAATTTGGAATTCTGAATAACCGAAACATGATCCTGGTTTTACAACTTCCTGAGGTAAATTTTCTAGATGACCATACTATCTTCCAGGAAACCAATAGAACAATTTAATACAAGTCCCAGAATGATAGAACGTGGACAGATGTTAGGTAAGACAAAGCTAACACATACAGAGAGCAACCCATTAAAATATTAACCAGAGGGCTGATGATATTCGAGTAGGTTACTTATACTAGCTGAAAAGCAAATTATTGATTTTAAAAGTGATGAAAATAAAATGCAATAGAATTTCAAGTATCAGCATTTTGCTTAATTAGCCAATGTATTACACATCTCATTCACTTTTAATACTCTTCAGAATGTGATTGTCCTAAAATAATGAAATATCTTTAATGGTGATATAACTTGTATCTTTCTAAAGATATAGTTTATCTCTGTGCTAATAATTCCTCCAACCAAAGATGAGATAAATTCTGGATGAATATAAGTGAAAACTTAACTGGCCATAGTTACTCTCTGCATATTTACATATACTTCATCAATACTTGAAAGAGCGAAAATACAAGAAATTACCTGATGTCCATTTTTAAGGTCTGCATTAAGTCAGTATTGTTATATACAGTGAATATTATATGGCAGTGCATACTGGTAATATAGTTCCTTATAAAATATTATGGAATATTTTCTAAGAGACAATAATAAAAAGCAAGGTTGATAGTAGTTTGGAGGATATAGAAGTATTTATACATGAGAGAGACATCATAGATATATAGAGAGACACTTTAGAAGTGAAAACACTGACTCATAATTTTTAAAATAAGATATTATTGATATATTCTGGAAGAAGAAAGAAGAAATTGAATTTACTACCTTCAGAGAGAAAGATTCATCTCTTATTTGCAAATGTCCATTTTGTACCCTTGTTTAGAAGAAATTTTGCATCTCTTTTGAGCAATCGGGGATCTTTGGATGATATATATTTATTCAGAGTAAAGGCCTTTTTTCTGAGACCTAATTTTCCTTTTTGTGAAGTAGTAAAGATACTTCTTCACAGAAAGAGGGTTTTTGTGGAAGGGGGAAAAGATTCTCAAGGAAAAAGTAATTTGGACAACATTGGAGTGTGGGAGCAAGGCTGATGGGGAGAGGCAAAGGATGGACCATCTTTGTCTGTGACAAGAGGCAGCTATGGGGAATGGGAAATGAGAAGGAACAGTTTCCCAGCAGGATCTTTCATCCTCCTGCTGTATCAGCAGCGATCAGGTAGGCATCCCTCTGAGATGGAGAGGTCACAGCCTGAGTAGGAACAAGCTGGCACTATGCCTAAGCTCAGTATCTCCCATCTCCACCACAGATAATTATGATGTCACTGGAAGAGAGTTGAAATTGACAGTGGACTTACTAAATTCTTCACAGGAAAAGAATCCATATATCACATGTCTAAAAGACTTGTTCTGTAAGGTGGCACAATTGGTTGGGTCACTGGAGATTATTTTCTGGGGATCGAACTAAGGGTCTCAAACTTACTATCATTTAATTCACTCTTCCGATCCATTCTTTTTTAACATGAGTTATTGTTGTGAGTGAGCACTGGTACTAAGGCTTGAAATCAGGACCAGGGCACTGTTCTTTAGCACTTTGGTTCAAGGTTGGAACTCTACCACTTGAGCCACAGCTCTGTTTTTTGCCTTTTGGTAATGAATTGGAGAGGGAAGTCTCAGCAATTTTCCTACACTGGCTCACTTTGATCTGTGATCCTCAGATCTTAGCATCTAGGATTATAGAAATGAGGTACCAGTGCCCATCTGACATTGTTTATTTTTAAGTTATGTGTCACAATTTGTGCTCTTAATGCCTAGGCTAGGCTGGACTTCAGTCCTTTTATTTGTGTTACTTTTCTTGCTGGGATGAGTGGTGGCAATCACTGCTCCCAGCTATTGGTGGAGATGAAGCTTTCTGATTGAGACTGGCCTGAAATTAAAATCCTTGCTTCTACTTCCTGAATAGTTAGAACTGTAGGCTTAACCACCACACCCTGCCAAGATACCAATTCCTACAAGGGACATGCATTGACCATTAATCCTTTCTTCCTCTCAGTGAACTATAGGGCTGCTTCAGTTGGAAGGGACCTGAAGAAGTGTGAATTCCTTGTATTTTTATTGTCCCATGGAGTCCAGTAGATCCTTAAAAAACTCTCATTATTTGTATTCAGAAATGAACTCTCTCTTGGCATCTTTAGCTTTCTTCTCAATCCCAACATTCAAACCAAACCCAGCCAAGCCAAGCACAGCTGTCAGAAAGAAACTACATGAAACCCTAGCACAATTAGCACCACAGTTCTGCTCTCCACATTTACATTTCAGTAACTGTTTCTTAATATTATGGGACTCCCACATTTCTCAATGTATCTGCTTTGCCCTATAAAATTAGGGGTTCAACTACTGAAATCCATTGCAGGCTATGAAGTGGAGAACTGGGGATTAGGAAAAGAATCATGACAAAGAACTCTAGACATTAAAAACATATATCAAATCTTTTTTTTCAATTTAACAGTTTTTTTTAAAAAAAAACCTATGCAGGGGTCATTTTCCCAGAGAAATTTGTGAGAAATTTTCAGAATATTAGACACATAGTCTCAATCCTTCGATCCCTTTGAGATTTCTTTTTTTTTATTTCTTTAAACAAAAAAGGTAGACACGAAAAAGGTAGAATCGATGGATTAGAGAAAAGGTAAAAGTGAACATTCATAGCATCTCAATGAGTACCAAATCAATTACATTCCTTTTTTTTTGCTACTCCTCACTTAAAAAAAAAAAACCCATCTGTGGCTGTCATGTAACCTTTCCTGTCTCTTTAAGTACTGTCAAAGAAGAATTGTTCAGATGGTGAGCAAAGCATGCCTTATACCACTTGTAAAACATTGTATGATGAATGTAGTCTATATAACAATGAGTAAAATTAAATAGTACTCAGAAAGACTGTAAGCCTGAGCCACCCAAGAATAATGTAGTGTTTATGCAACATAGCCAGCAGTGAGAGAGTTCACACATTCTCCTTACCAAACACCTAATTCATTTTTTCCCCTCAAATATTTTTCTCTTATATTACATTCTCCATGACAGCATGGTTTCAGACACTAAAATATACTTTGCATTGTTTCAGACTTCCAACATTGCACGTATATCTCCACATCCTTTCTCTATTACTTTTAGGAATCTTTAGAAATGTAACATTGTCAAAAAGTTGTCTTTGCTCTTATGTTTATGTCCTGAAGAGCTACTAAGAAGATGTGTAATGATTTTTAAATTGTAGAAATGGTGTTTGAAATATTACGAGACTAATTCTACTGTATAGTACTTTCAATTTGTATATTTGGAGTACTCTCAAAGTTTCATTCTTTTAATTGGGTGCTCCAAATCAGTTTACAAAACATAAACAACAAAGCTCATGGATCAGTCAGCAAACTAAACATTGTGAATGAATAAGTACTTGGTGTACTAATGATAAGGAAAGAACTCTGAAATGGAAGTGATATTAATATGTGTTAGAAAAGGGAAGAAGATAATTTCTAATTTCTTTTCTTCTTTCTTTACTTTTTTTTTCTGGTCCTAGGGCCTGGGCTCTGTCCTTTAGTTCTTTTAGGTTTTTTTTTAATTGTATTTTATCATCAGGAGTACTCTACCAGAACACTACGCTTGCGCCAACAAGCTCAGGGACAGCGTCTAGGCTCAGAGTTGAAGCCACATAACTGATCAAAAAAAAAATTCTCAGTGGTTTGTTTTTGCTGGATTGCCACTCTGAAGCTACATACAGAATTAAGCATGAAATAGTCCTGACTTAGGGAGTCTATTTTGCTCACATCTTGCCTGCAAAAAGCTAGATATTATTTGAGAGAATGTTGACTGTCAAAGATTCCCTTTGGGAATGTGGTGCTGTGGCTCAAGGGATAGGGTGGTAACTTTGAGCTGAAGAGCTCAGGGACAGTGCCCAGGCTCAGAGTTCAAACCCCACAACTGACAAAAAAATATTTCCCTTTGGCATAGCAAACAAGTACCATTCTCTAATTATGAACATGTTCTACAGAAAGTGCTATGACCTCATGGTTGTGACTGAATAGGTGGAGAAACTTAAGAACAGAAATCACTCCAGTTAAGCTGCAATAGCTCCAAGGCTGAAGAAGAGTCGACATACTGTGTGTTGTTATCACATTTTGAATTAGACGATGACCTACTTGCCTCTGTGTTTGTATTTACCCAGAGGCAATCCAAAAATAACTGCTCTGTATTTTCCTCTGTGGTGGTTTCTTCAGAAAATGTGGTGGAGAGCTGATATGAAATTAGTCTTTCACTGTTCAGTAGAGAAACATACTAGATGATTATGATGTTTTAAAGTCAAACTAACAAACACATAATCATAGACTTATGGGATATTCTGCCATATGAGCCAGCTCAGTTCTTTCAATTCTTCTTCCTATGATAGATGCTTAGATGAAATTTGTTGGAAAATCTTTCTCTCTTTTGTGGACAGTGCTTTTTTTTTATACATTGGATTAAAATAATTAGTGACCTTTATTTGGAAGCTATACAATGTTCCTGTATATGGGTCCTTCCACTATTAAAATGAAAGCAAGTTTATTTAATGAAACAAAAATCTCCCCATTAAAGCATCTAAATTTAAAGCAAGAAAGAACAATGAACCTGAAATATTAAAAGTCCAAGAATAAAATATTAGTAATACTTGATTTACCACCAAATACCTGGTACCCTTCAGAAGTCCGGTGGGTCTTTTTGGCCATTCAGAGTTTGAGCTCCTCACATGTTAAAAACAATCTAGCATTGCTGCTATAGATTGGAAAAAGAGCTTGAGGTCAGAGGTCGACACAGTGAGGGAGTTTGCTCTTTAAGGGGTTATCTCTGGATCTGCAAAGCCAAAATGTAATTGGGTTTGTGATGTGATTTTAGTGTGTAATTGTATATGATCTTAGGGAGTTTCAAAGACAAGGTTGGAAGATTTTTTTTCTAGCCTGTTTGTGATAGCAATTTAAAAAAAATTGGTGCAGTCTTAGACAGTTCAACATGGTCAACAATAGCCTTCTGAAGCACTACGGCAAGCATTTCATGTCTTTTGTTTCTGATTTCAGGATATTGATTCTATTACAGTGTGCTCCTTCTCTTTTCAGGACATTAAATTAGTAAAATAAAGATACTTAATTTTCTTGGCTAGTGTCAATATAGCCAGTTTGATATGGTTACCTGTGTTTCAGAGTTTGAACTTCACAAGAGGTTTATAATAGTTATAAAGAAAGAAAAAGTGAAAGTATAGCAATTGGTTGTCAAGTTTGGGGGGCTTCCCCCCATTACTGAATTAGTTAAGTTTTCAATTCCCAAATATTCTAAACAACAAGAAATCAACATTTCCTCATTGTTTTACTTGTTTAGGGTTGCCTTGATTAAGTTGTCACTGCTGTCAGTTATGTTCTTATAAGCCTGGATGGATCTATTTCATGTTAGGAAAAAGCTCAGATAAATCCAGGAAAGCTTAATGTTTATCCAATGTGAAAATAATTACTCAAAAGTGTTATTCTTAATCCAGATAATTAGAGTGAGGAAGGAAAGATCAGTGTCATTGTGAATTATGCCCCGGCAATTGACTCTTGGTCCTTGTAAGTTTCAGGTGAAGATGTGAATGGATAAAGGTTAGATTAAACATAATCCAAAGTAGCTGCAACCTTAATCTGTTATGATACAAGGATGATCACTTAAAAAGAGCTGGATTGTGGGATTGTTTCTGGTTGGATAAGATGCTGCTCGACTGGGACTAGTCTTAAAACATACTTAGCACCATGTCACTGCAGCTGTAAGCACTTGTGCACGACTGTAGCCTGCCACACTAACCAGCACTCTGGGGCTCAGGCTGTATAGGGAGGGAATCATAGTGTCATAATATCTGGGCTTTGCATTAACATGCCTTCCAATAACGTGCATGGAAAAACATTTCCTGTGACGCTGGCTATCTCTTCTGGGTTTCAGTAAGCTTGGATTTGCAATCTGCCAAGATTTGGGTATAAAATAAGCAGCCGTATACTGACACAGATAATTACAAGGTATGTTTGCAATCGAGCTTGTGCTTGCTCTGATTCAGCATAGAAACTATATTATAGATGTGGGTCTTTTAGATAATGTACAAAATTGGTAAAAATATAAAAAGATCTGCCAGGTACTTCAAAATAAAATTAGATCTCCATAAATTACTGTATGAAATAAAACAGAATGGGGAAGGAGGATAGTCTGAATAATGAGCTCCAAAAATGGCAAAAATGCAAAATTTGGTCACTTAAAAAATGAAGAATTAGCGGTTTCATTTGTTTCTTTAAATGAGATTCAGATATGTAATATTCTTAATTTCTGAATGACGGGGTTGCTTTGTACTGATTGTTGAAAATGCAGTCAGGAATATTTTAGCAATTATTATGCCTAAATTATTACCTAAATTAAAATGCACTGCTATGTTATAACAAATGTAGTTTAGAGTTTGAACGTTTTTTCATTTGTTATGGTTGTTTCTTTTTTCTGGTAAAATTGCATCACACCATATTTATTACTGCTATTTTAGAAACTAAAAAATGGAAGGTAGAAGCTAATAATGCTGATGCTCTTTAACATATATTTAGCTTTCTTAGGAAAAATCATGAGTCTAAAAATGTCAGATTATTTAAAAATAACATACATTTTAACTATGAATCATTTAAATACATAAATGTATTTAAACCTTTACTAAAACCTAAATTACTTTGTCTACTACTTGCTTCCCTTGGATAAATTTGTAATATAACATGCTGCAATATGAGACATGTTTCTAGTTACATTAATGGCTTCCATATGTATTTGCATAAAATTTGCTTTTCAAAAGCTATAAACATTTGTTGAGCATTTGCCACCCATATTTAGGCACTTGTTCTATATTTTCACAAATTATTTAATGCTGTTTATTTATGAAACTGATGTGTTATGAAGGGTCTTTGTTATGCCAGACAGTGGTACAGAGGTCATGACTATAGCAGTTAACAAAACGAAATCCCTGCCCTTACGAAGCTCACATTCCTATGGGCAGAGAGAATGTGCAAAATATGAATGTTGGTGGATCATGCCTATGATCCTAGCTGCTCAGAAAGCTGAGATCTGAGGATGGAAATACGAAGCCAGTCCTATCTGCTAAATCCAATGGACTCTGATCTCCAGTTAAATAACAAGAAGACAGAAGTAGAAGTATGACTCAAATAGTATATTGCCAGCCTTGAACAAAAATGCCACTAAAGCATGAGGACCTGAGTTCAAGCCCGTGTACTAGCACATACGTAGAGATACAGATACGGACACAGACACAAGTAGACACAGACAGAGACACAGAAACGCACAGACACACACACACACACACACACACACACACACACACACCTACAAAATAAACCAGACTGAAGTTTTTCTCTGAAGAGGTAGAGCACCCACCTAGCAAGTACAAAGACCTGTGTTCAAACCCCAGTGCTATTAAAAGAAAAAGTCTTGTCCAAGTGGTTTTTTTTCACAATAGCAGTTGAAGGGTTTTGTTTTTGTTTTTGTTTTTTTCCATAATAGCAGTTAAACTCAGAGTTCAAGAAAGAGGAGAGAAGTGGAGACAGAGGGAGGGAGGGGAGGGTGATGCTGGTGGCTCATGCCTGCAACCCTAGCTACTCAGCAGGCTAAGATTTGAGGATGGTGGTTCAAAGCCAGTCTAGGCAGGAAAATCCATGAGACTCTTATCTCTAATGATCCACCAGAAAACCAAAACGTGGTGCTGTGGCTCATAGCAACAGAGTGCTAGCCTTCACCACAAAAGTCAGACTCTTGATTTCAAGCCTCATTATTAACAATACGAGAATAAAAGAAAAATAAATAAAATATAAAGGAGGAAGAGGAAATGGGGAGGATACAAAGAGGGGGAATCTAGGATACAATACATGTCACTTTTAGTAAGTATATTTGGAAGTGACATCCCACTGTAATATGTTATTCAGTAGAAGCAAGTCAAGAATTTCTTAGTTTAAATATCTTTCTCCTTTTAAAACTCACATTAAAGCATAGCAGCCAGTGTGATGTTTGGGAGGAGAGGTGGGCTAGAGGACACTCGTAGATTAATGCCACTTCCAAAAGGGCTTGTTCAAGTGGATTTGCTCCTTTCCACTCTTCTACTATGGAAGTTACTTAGTACCATGTTGGGTGTAAATCTGGGCTAGTACCAGATACCCAAACTTCTGGTGCTTTTATCTCGAAGGTTCAGCCCTCCAGAACTATGAAAAAATAGCTATCCTATATAAATTAGTCTTGTGGCCTTTTGTTATAGCATCACACATTAATAGAACATGAATATGAGAGATCAGGATGCATTCTCACTGCCCACTAAACAACCAAGAGTAGTGTTAAACAAAGTGACTGGTGACACTTTTTCCAATAAACAGTATCATGTTGTTCAAGTTGGTACGAAGATGTATTGAAAGACTATTTTTGCAGAATATTCTGTATGAAGACCAACACAATGTTCATATTTTTGAACCATAATTACACTTCTCAAAATCCATCAGAAGCAAATACACAGAGATTTATAGTAAGGAGCACTCATTTCAGCCTTAATAATAACAAAACATACTAAGTAATGTCTATAAGCAGGAAGTTGCAATAGTTCACAATTAAAACTGGAGGCTAGAAACTATAGAGTCAATTAGTTGGCTTTCCAAAGTAAACACCATAGCATCAGAAAAGACTGGGCATTTTTTTTTCTTTTTTTGAACAAAAGGAGATGAAAATCATTGCACAGTATATATTTGATTATCTATTTAAAAGAAAGAGAGAAAGAAAGGGAAGAAAGATAAAAAGGTATTAATAAGATCATAGTAGCAAATACATAGTTTGGATCCAGAGGATTGGTAAAATTCTGGGGAAAAGTTCTTTAGACATTGTTTTGACTTGCAGAAATATATATATATACACAAACACAAAGGAAATTTCCCAATTTTTCTTTTTTTCACTTCTTCTTTCCAACCCAGAGTAGTGGATTAGAATTTAATGTAAAGATGTGACTAGATATGTTGGCAACAGTATCTTTGATCATTCGAATTGGTGGTAGGGCCACTAGATAGACAGGACAAAAACTATGGCAAAACCACAAAACTGAGAGCAGTTTCCATACCACAAGGCCCAGTAATAGTTTGGCGAAACTACTCCTTGATGATAACAAATATTATACTTACAAGTCATTTCATATTGGCATACATTTCACATAACTTGATGCCTTTGAGCTCAAGTTACTGAGTTTTAGTTGTGCCGCTAATAAGAACCTGTTATTAATTGGCTTTCAAAATGTCAAGTTTCTTCACCATCATTTACTAATATTTTCTAAATCATGGATTTTTTTTAAAAAATAGATTAATTAATCATATAACACAAATGGATCAGTTAGGAACATTTTTATTCATTATTTCCATGGCTTTAGTTGTTCACTTAAATTTCACTCATACTTGAATCTGGTTCACCGACATTAAAACACATTTTATTTACCTTTATGACCTCGGCTACACTGAAAAATATAATGCGTGCCATGCTCTTTCCAATACTTTACTATAAGGCCTGACACCTAGGAATAAATAAAGCTGTGTGTATTTGAATCTGTTTGCAGTAGATGTGTTGGACCTTTTATCTTGTTTATGCCCTATATCTATCTGCCTCAAAACTAAACAATTCAGCATCCATTATATTAGTCTTTTGATGTCGACAAGGTTCTTTTCCTCATCCTCTCCACCATCCCCTTCCCACACAAAAGCAACACAATTTTGTAAATAACCAGCTAAAGAATAGCAGCTCTCTTGAGCAAGACTTGCTTGTTTTAAGATAACTAGTATACCTGTCTACCCTTTCCAGTAATTTGGCTAAATTTCTTGGGATTATTTTTCCTTTTCTTTTTGTTATTCCATTTTTCTAAGACGAGTCTCTCTTGGAGTGTAATTTTCAGGGCTTATTTTCTTCCTGAGTACCTGTTTATATGGCAGGTAGAATAGTGACTTCTAAAGATATGCACTCTTTAATCTTTGGAACTTTAAATGCATTGCTTTACATGGGTGAAAGAGTTTAGCAGAAGTGGTTGAGGGTAAGTGGGTTTTTGTTTGTTTGTTTTTGTTTTATGCAGGCCAGTCCTGGGTTTGAACTTAGGGCCTGGGCACTTTCCTTGAGCTTTCTCAAGGCTTTTTCTGTGTATGTCATAGCAAGGAATCAAACCCAAGCTTCGAGCACACAAGCGTAGCACTCTACCATTAGGCCAAGCTCCCGCGCCCCGTCCCCCCCCCCACCTCCCGGATAGATGCTTTTAGTTGGGGAATTTTTCAGTGGTTCTAAAGTAATCACATGGTTTCTTCAAGTGTAGAGCCTTTCCAAGCTTTCAGTAGAAAGAAATTTGACAATGGAAAAGGGTTAAGGAGGTGGAAATGATGGAAAAGAGGGCCTTTTTTATTTTGTATTTATTGTTTTTGCATAGTTGATAAACACAGGGTTACAGTTTTAGGAATCAGGTACAATGAGTATAATCCTTTTGGATCCCTGTCTCCCTTTCTCTCCCAGGCATTCCTCCCTGTCTCCATATGTACAGTATCCAGTTCATTTTCCACATAGTGTCTAGTGAATGTCACTGTTACATCTATTCATCCTTGTTCCTCCTGAAAAAATGGCTGGGAGCTTTGGAGCTAGAATACAGAGTCAATGAACTGAAGAACACAAGAATCTGCTGTAAATTGGTGCAATAATCCAGATTGTCTTCTAGAGATTCCAGAAAGAACAGACTCTGTCACATTTTAATCTATCTCACGGAGATCCATTTTGGACTTTTACCTACCAGATTGTAAGGAAACACTATTCTTTTAAGTCATTCCATAGTAATTTGTTACCATAGAAAATGAATGCCTTGATTTTTTTAAGTTAAGTTCATCTAAATCTACAATGGAGACTATTATAATAAAAATATGTCTTTAACAGTTTACTCTTTGAATGAATAAATTTAAATACATGTAGATTTTGTATAAATTGGTGAGATAATATGTTAATTGGCTCTGCTCTGTCATGCTACGTTTCTTATGGGGATTATTACGCATCATTACATTAGGAGTGTATGTTTAGGATATGTTTTTTTTGACCGAGGAGATTGGGGGATGTTAGAAGGACTATGGAGGATGGGAAGTAACTGTGTACTTGTGGTCTAGTTGGTGAAATATTTGGTGGCTTAGTTTAATATATGACTCTTTTAGTCATAATCTTTTGGCAGGGGCATAATGCTGTTCATGTGGAATTTTCTAATATTTAACTTAATATCAACATGGCAATAGAGAAATGAAAACATGAATCTCAAAAGATTAAATATGATACTGATCACTAGCAAAATTGCATTAGAGGTTAATCTTTGGCTTCTTTTATTTCTACTACTGTTACTATGTGAGGGGAGAAAAGTAAAATCTTGAAAAGTAGAATGCAATCAATTTTTAATTCAATTTCTGCCAAGTCCATATAAGCAATTTTGTCAGGCTTCAGTTGTTTAAAGTAATGCAATTATCTTCAAGTTCAGAAGTCATTTAGTCTTCCATTTGACATATATATTACTTTCCTGTTTTGGTAATAATGAATCCTCATAAATTTAGTAATTTAAAACAACCTAAACTGACTCTCTTAAAAATTCTGGTGGTTAGAAGCCTGAAACATATACTAAGAACAAAAACAAAATCAAGGTGTCTGCATTGATGGTTCTTTCTGTAGACTCTGGGAAAGAATATATACTTAATTCTTCAACTTCCATGTCTCATGAGCACAGAACTTCAGTCTCTTGCTCTGATCATCACATCTCTGATCTGAGTCTTCTGGAATTCCTTTGATAAGGAAGAAGCTTTGTGGATTGCAACAATGTCTTCTTGGTAATCCAGCATTAGTATCCCTTTATCTCAAAATTCTTAATCAGCTGCAAAAGTCTCTCTTCTTCCCCCCATATCAATTTACTTTTGGAAGTTCTAAGGATCAAAGATAGAGGCATATTTGGTGGGATGGAAAGTCTTTATTTAATTTATCATAGTATGAATGACAAATCATCTGTGCTCTGAAGCCTTTTAACATTGCTGTCCCTACCTTTAGAATCCATTCTGCTCTTTTGAAGTACAATTTACTTCATGGTTATTTTGAACCAAGTATGGCATACAATTAATGCCTGCACAGAAGAGGAAAATTGAGTTGTTAGAGATAAGATTAATGCTGTATTACATTTTAATGCATGTAATTATATAACTATATTACATAATTTTCTGTTTACTAATAGCCCTCCCTGCTACATAATATGCTTTAATTCATGAGACGTGTTGGTCTGGGCTGTATTTCTCAGAGCATTTGCTTTGCTTTGTCATAGTCTTTTTTCCCCCTGTTTTCCCTGACCACTGACAAACGTTTACAAACAAGTAAGTAAGCTCCTTGAACCCTGGTCCCAAAGTGAGATGAAACTGGAGACATGTATGCAGTCGAATTTCAGTGAATGCCACTGAGGTTTGGTCACTGTTATCCCTGCATCATCAAATTTCTCAATTGGAAGCTGTGGTTAAGTGTCACAGCCCAACCTGAGCACATAGGCCAGTCTGATTTCACAGCCATTGTCCTACAGTCTGACCACCTGAAAAAGTGGAGATTCAGTGATGATGGCAGCCTTGAGGAATGAGATCAGTGCTTTGTTAAACGTCTCCAAGGGCCAGAATGGCATATTGGTGCTTCCCATCATGTAAGTACAGGAGTTCATGCCTTCTTCCTGTATTCTTTATACACGTTCTGCCTCTGAGGACAAAACAACAAAGCACCATATTGAGACTGGACAATGATCTTTCAACTGACACAGAATCTAACATCACCTTGATCTTGGACTTTCCAGTCTCCAAATCTGTGATGGGTATAACTTCCTCTGTGGAAGTTTCTTGTACTTGAAGTATGGATTGAAACAACTTTGTATCAAATTCTAGTCAACTACTATTGTTAATTTAGATTCTACATTACACTGAAGTTATACCTATATAGAAAATAAGATCTATATGTATCATATACATTGGATATGTATCTTGCATATAAGTATTAAACAGTCTACAGTTGGTAGACTGTAATGTTCACAAAGAAATGGATCATTACTTCCTTAATCTTTTTTTAACCACTTCTTAGAACATATTTTATATCAAAGAGACTGTCTCAGCTTAATGCACAAGTAACACTAGTGCAGTGATGGTTCGGGAGCAGATGTCTACCTATTTGCGCTATAGAAGTTAATTTACTAATCCTGCCAAAATCCAGATGACTATTTCAAATCACTTCCTGTTTTTTAGATAAGAAAAACTGAGGTAGGATTGACAATGTAACTCAGAGATAATTTGTTCAGCATATACTAGGTCCTAATTTCAACCCTAGTATCATAGAAGAAAGAAGAGGAAGAGCAGGATGAGGAAGAGGAGGAGATAAAAGAGAAGAAAGCAGTGGAGGAAGAGCAGGAGCAGGAGTTGGTGGAGGAGAAGAAAAAACAATGAAATAAACCAAAGACAAGAGCGGGCAGATAAGTAGATCACCAGAGCTGTAAGACGAAACTGTTCAATCCTCAGTGTACACACACACACACACACACACACACACACACACACAGAGTCTCACACAAATGCAATTCAAAGCAATATGCTAATCATCTGTCCCATCCAGTTAGTTATAGTTTAATTGTGACTTCTGCAGGGAAGCAGAACAAATTCTCTTTGCTCTGTGAAGTGCCTGGTATGTGAACCATTTCTACACAGCAGCAGGGGTATGCGCACGCATGAGTGTGCAGATGTTCACATATGTACACAAGCCTCAAGCTACTTGGGCAGACAATAAATGAGTCACCAGGGCATTAGATATTATTAACACTACAACTAAAATTATGGAAGAATGCGGAGCCCCAGTTGATTTGTAAGAGTGTCTAAGTTGGCCAGTATCAGTGGCTCCTGCCTTCCTTCATGTGTGTCACTGTAGCTACTCAGGAGGCTGAGATCTGACCATCATCCTTCAAAGCCAGCCCAGGCAGAAAAGGCCATGTGACAATTAGCCACAATTAACCATCAGAAAACCATAAGTGGCACTATGACTCAAAGTGGTAGAGCACTAGCCTTGAGTGAAAAAAGCTCAGGGACAACACCCAGGCCCTGAGTTTATCTCATGACCACCTACAGAAAAGAAAAGTGTGTTTAAGCTAATGTACTACTTCCAAGAATCAAAACTGAAAATGGGAGTGCATGTACCAGGGGAGTGGTTTATACTGCCAAAACAACACAAAACTCCAATCAAGGGACTAATTCAAAGAAACACTGGCCAACAGGAAGGAGAGCAGGTGCAAATCTTATTGCTTTGCATTAGAAGAACACATTTATGGTTTATTTATTCCTTTCAAAAAGTATTTTTCACTATCAAAGTCTTTTGTGTTGTTGTGGTGGTAGCTGTTGTTGTGATTAACTGACCAACAATTGGCCTGGACTGGGTTTGATAAGAGGGCGCCTGCAGTAATCATAAAGAGCTAGAAGAGCTCTTGAGACAGAAGTAACCTAACAGCCCTCATCTGGGCTTTGGATAGCTGTTTTCCTGCTTTCCATTCACCTTCCCACAAAAGAAAACAGCTATTTCCCACTGCAACCTCGTTCTTAATTTAGAGTCTGAGAGGAGCAGGAAAAGGTAGCCATTCCTCTTTCGGTGGAACACTCTTCCATCAAATCAGACTGCCTGTGCATCTAGAAGTTTCTATCTCAGCTTCCCTTGATAACAAGAAGGCTGAATCCCTCTCTTAAATGAAGCTCAGCTCTATGTACAAAGGATGAGGTGAGCTAAACACTCACTAACTTTCTTTTCTGAAGCAGCCTCTCAGCCCTTTGTGAGTGAGATTTCCTACAGGGCACATTTGTTTTCCTGTCTAAATCACACTGTCTTCAAAGAGCAGACACTGGTTAGTATCATATTTTCTATCTTTCCTCTTTTTTTCAAAATAAAAACTTACTTCTCCATTTGGGCAACCATAAAGCTAAATATTTACTACAAGATCAATACATTTTATCCAGAAAAAGATTTTCTAATCATTTTGGCTACAAATTGCAATGTCATTTTGTTTTAATTTCACGTACAAATTTAGAAATTTAAACCAATGAGTTTTCTCAGTCCCATTGGGCCAGGGAAGTAGCAATCTGAAGAAATGCATAAACTCTGAGAGTTTCCTCCAAGATCTGCTTACCTGCAGAAGAAACCAGCCGACCCAGGAAGCACAGAGATCAATGATGAGTTTGATCAATTGGGAAGAGTAATCTCATGGACTGGCATGAGCAATATTCGTGTAGGGTAACAATAAATCTCAGGGAGTCCTTCAAAGCATGTTCAGCAGGCATTGGATATACAGCTACTTGAGACCAGTGAGTCACAATATACTTGCACACAAGTTGTGTTAAGTGGAATATTTTTTTTTAATGAAAATCGGCACCCAGGGGCAAGAGAGTGGAGGCATGAGAGAACCCAAGATGAAAGGAAGCTGCTCTACATGGGGTACATGGGGGTGGTACCTTTACTTTCTGTGCTCCACTTCTATCCAAGCTGCCAGACTCTGAAAGGCAGCTTGCCCTAGGAGAAAGATAGATCATGTAACATACTGGAAAAAAAACTTCTCTGTCCATTCTGTGAGAGAGAGAGAGAGAGAGAGAGAGAGAGAGAGAGAGAGAGAGAGAGAGAGAGAGAGAGAGAGAGAGACAGAGACAGAGACAGAGACAGAGAGACAGAGAGAGAGAGACAGAGAGAGAGAGACAGAGAGAGAGAGACAGAGAGAGAGACAGAGAGAGAGACAGAGAGAGAGACAGAGAGAGAGAGACAGAGAGAGAGAAAAAGAGAAGCTAATTTCTTTTGAATATGAATTCTTTCATTCTTCAGGTGAATCAGAATTTAAGGTTTGGCAAGTTTTAAGCAGTTTTCTTCTGTCTCAAAATCTTTCTTTCCCTGCGTATCACGTAATTATTCTTAAGAACTACAACCCAAGGAAGGAGAGGAGACTTAGGCAGGTGCCGAAGCTAACTAAACATTCCTGAAGGTTCTTAGACTCTCAGGAGTTTTGCTTGTAGGAACTCCATTCAGTTTTCATGTTGAAGAGTCTGGGAGGAGAGGGCTGCTCATTGGGAAATGTGGATAGGGTGATCTCTGTGAAGGAAGAAGACCATTCTCTGCCGAGGAGGTGGGGAGGAGAGAACTCTCTACCCACCTTATAATAGCATTGTCTTCCTTCCCTCATTTTCTAGCCTTCCTGTCTCATCTAAGGAGGGATGGGGTAGAAAAAAATGGCTGGGAAACACTAGCCCAGAAATAAGGACATACTAAATCCACTAGCACAACGATGTTCATTGCAGCACTATTTACCATAGCAAAGATATAGAACCAACCTAGATGTCCCTCAGTTGATGAGTAGATTAACCAGATGTGGTATTTATACACAATGAAATTCTATGCTGCTGTCAGAAAGAACGACATCGCCCCATATGTCAGGAAATGGAAAGACTTAGAAAAAATCATATTAAGTGAAGTAAGCCAGACTCAAAGAAACATAGGCACAATGGTTTCCCTCATTTGTCATAATCTATAGAAACCTTGGGCTCTCCTAGCAGAGAGTTACAATAGAGCAAACCTAGATACATAAGGCCATATAGGATGATGGTAAATGAAAGAACCTCCAGGATACAGAAACAAAAGCCATACAATGAGTGATTGTTGCCCTTAATGTACTATGTTATCTCTCATCTCTTTTGCTGTTCCTTGGTTATCTCATATTGTTACAGTATTTTACCTTGTTATCTGATATATTGTATATACGCTTATTTGGTTATTTGAAATAGGATAGGGAAGAGGGGAAAACAAGATGAGGGGCAGGGGTGGAGGGAAGGAAATAGAGACCAAGACAGGAGAAAGGGTATCAATGTTTGTGAAGTAATACACCATCTATCTGGTGAATATGATATAATCCTTCTATTAATTACAATAAAAATATATGAAAAAAATGACTGGGAAAGGTATGCCAAGGGGCACAGCTCCACTAATTCACTCTCTCTCTCTCTCTTTATATATATATATATATATATGTATATGTATATATATACATAATGCATAATATGTATAGCCCCACTAATTTTAACTTACTATATAATTTTATATATACTATATGTAATGTATATATTCCCACTAAATATATATGCCATATAACACATACTAAATATAATGCATCTATAATATGTACTATATAATATGTAATACATAGTATATAATATATAAATGCCAAACACATATAATGGAGGGAGAGACAATACACAACCTCTGCTATTTCTTTTCAACACACCACATCCCCAGCAAATATCGGTGACTTCCTGCTGAAAGAACTGTAAGACATAGACTCTCACAAAGGAAAGCTTTGTTTTATTTTTTTTGCTTTTGTATCAGTAATGGGGCTTGAACTCAGGGCGTAGGTGTAGTGTCTGAGCATTACTTAAGCTTAGTGTTCTACCATTTGAGCCACAGCTCTGCTTCTGGCTTTTTGGTGGTTCGTTAGAGATTAGAGCCCACAGTGGTTTTAAACCGTGATCCTCAGATCTCTGCCTCCTGAGTTGCTAGGTTTACAGTGTGAGCCACCGGTGCCCAGTGTGAAGGACTTTTAAGGAAGCTAAGCAACAATAGAAGAGAAAGAAGAAGAAGGGTACTATAGAAGTATATAAAATGTCTGGCACACTAAACATTAAACACAATGTCTGGCTCTCATTATAAAGTTAGAACCTATACCAAAAATAAATTTAATAGAATTTGAAGAAATTAAGAAGGCACTAGAGCCAAACTCAGGTATGATGTTGCTTTGGATTTATAACCAAAAAATACACAGTAACTGTAATGACTCTTCTTTATATTCTAACAGGTAAATCGCCAACATTCTAGAATAGATGGGCAAGCGAAATTCCTGTGGCTTACTGCTACAAGCCTATTTACTCAGGAGGCTGAGATTGAGGATGACAGTTCAAAGCCAGTCTGTACAGAGAAGTTAATTTGATCAGCTGGAAATGGGGTTGTGGCTCAAGTAGGTGTACTAGCGTTGAGCAAGAAAGACTCAGGAACAGTACCCATGCCCTGCTTTTAAGCCTCAAACAAACAAACCTCAAATTCAAAATATAAACAAACAAACAAATGAAAACTTGGTGATACAAACAGAATTGGAAATGAGAAGAAAAGAATCATCATGACTTGAGATTTGCAATGGATTCTTAGATTTCAAGAAAAGAAAACCTAGACCAGTGGTAGTTTCTTAAAATTAAAAAAAATATGTTCATAATTTTTATATGTAAAAGTGTACATTAGATATCATCAAATACTTCCAACAATAAATTTCTGTAGATGATTGATAATGGGGTACATTAGTTAATTCTTCACATCTTTCCTAAGCCTGAAACATTTTGCTTGAATTTTGGTGAGACTTGGATTGAATTTAATCTTCTTTTAAATAAAAATATTGCCAGCCTCAATAGTACTGCCTTCAGTATTGTGATTCTCAGAAAACTCTATGCTCTGTCACATTTCTGACATATATATATATATATATATATATATATATTTTAAAGCACACTGCTGCTTGTTTTGTATGACATAGTATTTTCAGATTATGGAAGGAGGACAGGAACAGCAAACTGACTTTCAGGAGTGGCATCTTAGAAGTTGAGCTTCCATTCTGAAAGGTGAAAAGTGGGAAAAGTGGAATGTAGAAAAGCATTTAAGTAAGTGTCTGCTTATAGAATTTTCCT
This sequence comes from Megascapheus bottae, assembly GCF_031878675.1. NCBI lineage: Eukaryota > Metazoa > Chordata > Mammalia > Rodentia > Geomyidae > Megascapheus > Megascapheus bottae. Next base: position 8,943,800 of record NC_143531.1, on the reverse strand, counting down.
GTCTTCCTATTGCTCATTTTTTGAGGGAATTTTTTGGGGGAGGATGTGAAATGAGCAGGTGAAATCCCCTGCTCTGCTGGTTTCCAACACATCATAATCTATGCCATCTGTATTAAATGACTTGATCTACCCTAAGGAGCAGTAGAGATTGTTATATTAGTTTTTGTGAAATAAATGACTAGTTCAAACTCTCCAGTTTAACTAACATGAAATTCCCACCGCTCTGCCATTCCATTTTGGATTTAAGTGTTGATAGACTATGCACTAAAGCCACTGCTGGGACTGAGACAGAACTCACATCAATTGTTCTCCTTTCCTCTCAACTTTTCTTCATTTTGAAATATATTCTTTTTTTGAAATATATTTTTTCACTTTTGAATATTGTTGAATAAATATGTTGTTTGATATTTTGTATTCTTTTCTCTGTCATTTTGGAAAAGCAATAGAAATATTTACAGAGGATTTTGACACTGTGATATTTGACACCGTTGGTTTATATTACTCATCTGCTGCACAGAAAGAAGTATGTCTCAGATTGAAAGGTCCCTGAGTCCAAGTCCTGGGACTGGCAAAGAAAAAGAAAAATTAAAACAGAAAGAATGAAAAGTAAAGAAAAAGAAAACCCATTAGGAGGTTCTAAAATATTTATCATAATGCTCCCACAATCTCAGTTATAATCCTTGCACATTTCTTATAAAAATATCCATTAAAAAGTAAGAGAGTAGATATTAGGAAACTATATTCCCATGAAAGTACTACAAATATGAGATATCAAGTTGAAACCAACTCATTTTAGGGGCTATTAATCAATAAAAAAAAGCTTAGTGGGTTTTAAAGAATTTCATATTCAACTTTCAAACATTTCCTTTTACAAAATAAGGAATCTTGATAAATATCCTGCAGAACAAAAATATTCAGAAAGACAGATTTGAAATATGAATTCTTATCGAGATTAATGGAGAAGAATGTCTTTCAACCTTTCTAGGTAAAAATATTCTTCATTCTAATTTTCTATTTTGAAAGTGGTAAGTTAAAAATATGACATTTCCAAATGTGCTTAGTGTTTACTTTTTCAGGCCTGCAAAGTTAGAAATTGAAAAATATCTGTGGAAGAAGGTAAAGTTCCATAATGTTTGTTGTGACTTTCTCTTCATAAAAATGAACTGCCTAGTGAGATGTCTGATGTGTTAGAGTGCATAAAAATTAAATATTGAGATGAAATAAAATCAATAATTAAATTCAGAAAATGTATAACAATTTCAAATTAAATTGAGATTCCTAAAATATTTTATACAGCTTATAGTTTTTAAAATATTTCTGGGACCAGGAGCATAGTCTAATGGTAGAGTGCTCGCCTAGCATGCATGAAACCCTGGATTCAATTCCTAAGTACTACATAATTAGAAAGAGCCAGAAGTGGTGTTGTGATTCAACTGGCAGAGCACTAGCCTTCAGCAAAAAATGTCCAAGGATAGTGCCCACGCCCTGAGTTCAAGTCCCAGGACTGGCAAAATAATTAATATAATATAATACAGATACTAATATATTTCAACTTACTGACTAGGGAAACTAAATTATCTTGATTCTGATTATATTTCAAAATAGTCTTTAGTATGTATGTTCTCATGCTAATGGGAATGATTTCCAGACTTTCTTTTTTCATATACAGTGTTTACTTTAACTTTGTCCTATGTATTGCTTTGAGTGATATTACTAGAGAATTTTCTTTAATAAAGACCAGTTTGAGCCAGGGGCTAGTGGCTCACAACTGTAATGCTAGCTACTAAGGAGGCTAAGTTCTATAAGACTATTGAAAGACTACAGAAAGACTAAGAAAAGTCTGAAGAATCTTATCTCTAATGAACTACCAGAAAGCCAGAAGTGCAAGTATGATTTAAGTGGTAGAATACTAGCAGAAAAAAGCAAATGGACAATGCACAGGCCCTGGGTTCGAGTCCCAGCTACAAGTGAGAGAGAGAGAGAGAGAGAGAGAGAGAGACAGAGAGAGAGAGAGAGAGAGAGAGAGAGAGAGAGAGAGAGAGAGAGAGCGCACGCGCGCGTGCACACACACACACACACACACACACACACACAAACACTTACCTTAGAATGAAACATAACTTAGAACCAACTCACAATTCAGCTGAGTATTTTTTAAAAATTGTGTTTAGGTAGCTGTACACACTTTTGTGGGAGTAGGGTATGTATAAAAGTTGGCCTCTGTACATCTGTACATCACCTTTATCACAACAACAAAATTAAAAAAAAAACTCAAAAAAATTGGCCTTCTATATATAAAGTGAAAACAAAAATATAAGAAAGGATAACACTCAAATAAATCATACATTGCTCCACAGATTCTAGGAAGTCCTAGATTCTAAGATACCAATGAAAAAGATCCAGCTCACCCAGAACCTGAAACAATCTGAATCCTGAATTAGTTTCCTTGGAAGTTAGTTCTAAAAATCCTTGAATGTAACAAATGGAAAGCACGGGTATTTGTTAATGTACAGTATTCTAAAATAGAAACTAAAGAACTTTCACAACTCCTCTCTAATAATGATTGTGCTCTTTATGAATTGCAACTCTTACTTTCTTTTTTTAGGATTGCCTTATCTCAACTGACTCCTATAGCAGCTCTACCAGAAAATAGCTGATAACATTCAGCAAAATCACTTAAAGGATTTTCTTCTGTCTCTTGATATATAAAATATAGACATAAATTTGAAGAATGATCCTTAGAAAAATGACTTATAAATTTTAGCAGAATCAATCTGAGATTAAACAACATAATGTAAAACCTGCTTTGTTTTTTCTTTGAAAATATTTTTGGAGAGAAGAGCTTACAAAAATAATTTTAAGTGTATTTACATACTGGGACTAATAATAAAATTAAAATTGATTTTGTAATATTCTTAATTAACTAATTCAATAAGTAATACTCCCAATGAAATTAAATAGGTGTGATCTTTGTCATTAGACTTTCCAAGAGCAAATTCATTAGTAATTAAACCATGGCATGAAATTAATTTTAAATACTCCATGTCTTGTCTAGAAAAGCCACCTCACCAGTAGTAATTTAAATAAAATCCTTTTGTTTACTATAATTCCTTTCAGCAGTAGAGGAATCTTGACTTCTTAACCAGTTTGGTTATGGACAATTTAATTTGGCTAGTAATCAGGAGATTGATGAAAAGACCCTTTTTGGACATGTTCCATGGTTCACATAATATTATTTAGTCCAATTTGTAAGTTGCCATTCATAGTATTTGTAATCATTATAAAATAGTATTTTAAATTTCTTTGCATACACTCACATTACTCATTTCTATCCCCCTCCTCCTCTTCTTTTTTTCTTGGTTGGTCATGAGACTTGAACTCTGGGCTGGGGTGCTGTTCCTGAGCTCTTCAGCTTAAGGCTACCGCCCTATCCCATCAGCCACAGCGCCACTTCTGGTTTTCTATTGGTTAATTAGAGATAAGAGTCTCACACTTAAGTGGCCGGCTGGCTTTGAACCTTGATCCGCAGATCTCAGCCTCCTGAGTAGCTAGGATTACAGGCATGAGGCACGGTGCCCAGATTTGTTTTGTTTCTCTTTTTTTTTTTTTTTTTTTGCCAGTTCTGGGGCTTGAACTCAGGGCCTGGGCACTGTCCTTGGGCTTTCTCAAGACTAGGGAGCCTCAGAACCACTTCTGTCATTTTTCTATGTATGTGGTACTGAGGACCAAACCCGGGTCTTCGTGCATGCTAGGCAAACACTCTATCACTAGGCCAAACTCCCGGCCCCAGTTTCTATTCTTGATATATAAAATAACAATAATAATCTCTTTGAGTAATTAAGAATTCAATGAATGCGGTAAAGCTCTTAAGATAGAATTGTCCTACAACAAATATCAGTGGAATGCTAGCCTTTGGCAACTTGACATTTAGCCTTTTGTGTCTATGTTTTACTTACTATGTGCAAAATAGCACCTTAGTTTGCAGAATGGTGATTAATTACCATAATTAATAACCTAAAACTTTCAGGACAAGGTATTAATTTCTCCAGTGAAATTATAGTATGTAGGTTTTTCCATAGAGTAAGACTTAGACACCCCAAATAATGTGTAGGGTATTTGGTAAATAAACTAAAAATAATTATTTTCAAGCCTTCATTATGTACAAAATAATTTACTTTTAAGTAGTTAGATAGTAACTCCATTGTTAACCTTGATTGGATATATAAGTTGCAAAAGGTATGTTTAAAAGTAGTGTGAATGAGAAAGTATTTAAATGGGGGTGTGTGTGTGTGTGTGTGTGTGTGTGTGTGTGTATTTGAGAGGAGTTGCGAAGCAAAGTATTGCCAACTACTTTCTGTAACTTCTGTTCAGGAGAAGAAATCCAGTTGGAGACACAATATTGTTGTCTTTAGATGAAATCTGCAGTATCAAGATAGCTTGAAATGTAGAATGCTAAAAATAATAAAACCTACTCATTAAAAGACCTGACATTTTAACAAATTAATTCACTAGTCAACACATATATTGGTTTTATTTTTTTCTTCGTATGTGTTTATACTCTCTGAATTCAAAATAGACATTAGGGTCAGCTCATATAAGCTCTATTGGCTTTGATCTTCAGTTTCTCCATCTCTCTCTCTCTCTCTCTCTCTCTCTCTCTCTCTCTCTCTCTCTCTCTCTCTCTCTCTCTCTCTCTCTCTCTCTCTCTCTCTCTCTCTCTCTCTCTCTTTTTTGCCAACCATTGGACTTGAACTCTGGGGCTGGGTGCTGTCTCTGAGCTTTTCAGCTAAAGACTACTACCCTACCCATTGAGCCACAACACTACTTCCAGTTTTCTGGTGGTTAATTGGAAATAAGAGTCTCATGGACTTTGGTGACCAGACTGGATTTGAACCATAATCTTCAGATCTCAACCTCCTGAGTAGCTAGGATTACAGGTGTGAGCCACCTGTAAAACTCCTTAAGAGTTTTATAGCACAAAGCAGTTGATACAGATTGCAGATCAACATGCCTGCCAGTCTCTTTGAAGGTATTTTTTTTTATTCTGGGGTAAGTCTTATCATTTTCAAGTCAAAGCTACTTCATTGTAAAATGCAATTAGGAGAAATATTAAACGTAATGGATGTTATGCAAAAATTTTAGTATTGTTCACATGAAATAGTTTTTACACAATTACTTTGCATGGATCCAGACAGGAAAGACGGGCACATGCAATTCACAGAATGAGCAGCAAATGACATAATCAGAGCAAAAGGTCATCCCTCGTTGTCAGGATTAAAAATTGAGTCTTGGATTTTGTATTACCCCCAATTGTCTACCATGAGCAAATGTATCTTCTGTTCAGCCTCCAAAAAAGTAAGAGAATCATCTATTTTAATGAGAGAACAAACGTCTTAAATAAGTAAGAGTATGTCTGTTGTCACGTTTTGTGGTGCCCAGAACCTACTTTTCCTTTTCTATTTAAATCAAAGGGCCTGAGTCTCCCTTTTACTTGGTATTGGGAAATTAAGGTTCTTGGGGTATTTCTAAAGATTCCTAGAATATTCTCACATGGCTGGTTTTTGTTCTTTACCATTTTATTCTTGAGACCGACTTTCTTCCAATAATCATCCTTACATTGTAACTGCTCATCCATGCTCTGTTTCAGTCGTCTCTGCAAAGACTAAAACAGAAACAGAAGGAGAAAGGAAAGTCAGGGGCCAGCATTGAAATCATTAGTCCTACATGAAATATACATTATGCAACAATACACAAATTTCATGCTTTAAAATATTTCATGGAAAGGTGTTTATCATCAATTTAATTTATTGATACGAATCGGAGGCACATTTTAGGGGTAGATGTTAAAGGAAGACATAATGAGATTAGTTTACAATAATCCAGACTACTATTTCAAATAGATCATTATCTCTTATTTGTCTGTGATTCTGCCTTTTTGTTGTTTTTAGATTGCTGTCTTCCTGTGACCTTTCACTGGGAGGCATATATAAAGAATTCCTGCTTATGTTTTAACTGATTCCTTTCATTGTTATTGGTAGGTTATATACACACACACACACACACACACACACACACACACACACACACACACACACACACATAAGGTTCTTATTGTCTCAGTAGAAGGGAGAGGTAAAATCAATTTCCTCTTTAACATATTGATAAACAACTCCAGATATAAGAGGTAGGGAGGAGAAACTAGATTTACCTTTGTGTGACCTAGATGAGGAATGCTGGGAAAAATTAATTCCAGAATATTATGTCCACATTCCTTGAAGCTGAGGATATGATTTACATAGAAGGGTTTTCCCGATCCAGCCAGCTACTTTCATCTCGATACTGTAAATTGCTTTCCTTTTGCCCCTCCAATCTGTGTGCATGAGATATTGTTGTGATAAATTATGGAGGTACAGAACTGAAAATGCTGTGTAGATTGTCTAAGAAATTGAGTGCACTCAGCCTTAAAAGTGGTGGATGAGGTGCTAAAACAACTCCTGCACCCTGGTCATGTCCCATCTGTCGTCAAAGAACAGCTGCTTTTAACTTTGCCTTTTGCCCAGAGCCCAAGGGCTGCTGGATTTATTGAATTAATAACCACTCCATTATGTGTGTTTTGTTTTCCTGAGACCGTGAAATCTGGCTATAATGTTAGGAAAGTGTAAGACAGGTCTCCTTAACAAACAAGGCGATATCTATTTTGGAGGGTCATTATAGAATACTTAATCTTTTGGAGGTAGAAAGGAATAGGGAAATCCTTTCAAATCTGGAATAGAATGTTTCTAACAATATTGAGTTAAAAAAGGAATTTTATGGGTTACATAGATAGATAGAAGCTGGCTTTCACTGTGATTTGTGGTCTGGAACATGGCTACTGACTGCAATATGTTTGTGATATAAGCTTTTTTTTTTCTTTTTCCTTTCTTGTTATTTTTCTGCCTTATATTTTCTTTTTCAAAGCAGAATATTATAGGCATGCATACATGCACGTAACATTTTATATGTAGTATAAATTTTGTACATATGCATGCACGTATTTCTGTAACAATTTAAAAGTATGCATGTATTCCTGTAACATTTTCTATGTATGTATATTTCTTTTTTAGACAATCTAAAATATTTTCTATGGGAAATAAAGAGGAAAAAAGAAGATAATTTTCCTTTTATACCCTGGGTTATTTCCTGAAGAATTCTGAACTCATCTCAAAAGGCAGAATGTTAGCAAAGGTGAGTTTCAGTACATGAGAAAAGGTTACTCAGGTCCTTTAATTCTCCAGACTAAGGAGGCATAAGATAAGTCTTCTATCAAGAAGTCTCAAGTCAAGGCCATTTTGATTCATGGTGTTTTCCTTTTCCCCTTTTCTTTCTAATGACCCTGTCCTTCATTTGGGCCAACTCTGATTGTTCTTGCTTCTTCCCTAACTTCTATCCCTCCCACCATGATTCTATAGATCAAATACAGAAAGCAAGTGAAGGCTACTTGGCCAGCTGAGTTTCAACTCCTGGGTACTGTCCTATAGCTAACTTGAACCCGGCAGAAATTTTTACAAAAATTTCTGAAAGATTTACAAAATAATCATTTGGGAATGTTATATTGATCTGTTGGTTCTTTGAAAATGAAAGGGATGGAAATACTCAAGTTTACCCTTATATATATTATAGTTTTATATATACTATAGTTTATGGATATAATTCAGTGGGCAAGATCCTCGGTTCAGTCTCCAGCACTACAAAAATGAAGGGTTGATAAAAAGACTACTTATCTCAACCTTTTACTTTAAATATCAGGAAACTAAGGCTCTAGGGTCATTTTCTATTTACTTAAGACTATGCAAGTGATTGTACCAAACTTCTCCTGACTATTCATTTTTAGACAATTTTTAATGTTTCATCATTCTACTTTAGTAACTAAATTCATGGATTATATTCATCTTCCTTTCATTCTCTCTGTTCATACTTTTCCTGCTAGTTCCCACCATCAAACAGTCCCCTTTTACACTAGAATCATTCTGTGTGTGTGTGTGTGTGTGTGTGTGTGTGTGTGTGTGTGTGTGTGTATGTGGTGTATTGTTTTGTTGTTTTAAATCTCGGGTTTCCAGTTGAGAAAAATGAATGTAATATTTGTATTTTAAGTCTGGCTTATTTTGATTAGCTTGGTGATTTCATGTTCTATCCATTATTTTTGCAAATGACATAATTTTCATTCTTCTTTATGGTTCAATAATACTTCATTGAGTATATATGCCACCTTTTCTTTACACACTCACTAGTTGCCGAGTGCTTATGCAGATATGATAATTTGACTTTTATGTGACTCATTACCTAGGATATATGTCCAGCAATGAAATCTACCAACAGTGTAACTACTTCCTACCTACCTGGGTCCTTGCCTGCCAACATTTCTTGCTATTTATTTTCTTAATGATAGCCATCACTGTTTTGGGGTGAGACAAAAACTCACTGCCCTTTAATTTACTTTATGGATAAGGATGTTGAACTTACATTCATGCATTTATTGGCATTTGTGCTCCTTCTTTTACAAACTTTCTGTTTGACCATTTGTTGATTTGAGTATCTAGATGCTTTTTTTGGAATTCTTTTTGTATTCTGGATATTAATCCTTTATCTGAAGAATAGTTGGCAAAGATTTTTCTCTCATTCTATAGGTTCTAGTCTCTTGATTCTGGTCATTATTTGCAGTGGAGGATTTTTTTTTTAATTTAGTTTGATGCAGTCTCAGTCAATTATCGCTCTTATTTGCTATCCTTGGTGTTCTGGCCTGAGAGGCATTACCTATACTTACATCTTTAAGACTGCTTTCCATGTTTTCTCTATTGGTTTCAAAGTCTCGGTCTTATATTAAGATCTTTGATAGATTCTAAATTAATTTTAGTAAAAAGGTACAGGGATAAGAATCTACTTTCAGTCTTCTACACGTCAATACTTAGTTTCTTCAGAACCCTGTGCTAAAGAGGCAATGTGTGTTTTTGGTGAAAAGCCAGTATTTTAAAGAAATTCAATCTTCTCTTATTTCTTTATGATGTAAAATTTTTCAATCTATTAAGCTATCCATAGGACCTTGGGTATTTTTTTTGTTTTCTTTTACTGTCCTCTTCTAAAAAATCATCTTTTAATTTTTTTAATCTAGGATTTAAAGCTAAAGTATATCAAAAGGAAATGCTTATTAGCAAGAGATTTGACCAAATGTATTTTATTTTCTGTCTACAACTGCATAGTAATTCCATAATAAATGCCTACTGTAAACTTGGTACTACTGAACAGCTGTCTTCTAAACAAATATCTATAAAATATATTGCTGTTATTTATGCACTAGAACATGAGAGAATCTTAGCAATTTTCTGAAACTCATACAAGTATGTCAATATGCTTGGACTCAAATGTGGTTTCTTTTGTGCAAAGCTCAGGCTTATTCTATTCTATCAAGATACTTATATCTGTATAAAAGTATGTTAAATAAATTAGTGCCCATATACCACATAAACAACAAAAACACCACAGTGAGATAGCACTACAGCACTGCATGACTTAATGAAAGATTATGCTATATGATGTTTGTGTATTTCAAATAAACTCAGAAAGACCTAGCTACTCAGATGGCTGAAATCTAAGGAGAGTAGTTTGATGTTTGCAGAAAAGTCTTGTGAGACTTTGACTTCCAATTAACCACCAAAAAGCTGGAGGTAGTAAAGCACCAACAAAGCTAAGAGACAGTACTCCAGTTCTGAGTTCAAGACCCAGAATGGGCAGGGGAGAAAATGTCTACATTCTTTCCCTTGTGTATATTTCGTATATTACGAATCTTAAGATTCATTATATAATTACCTCCTTAAATACCAAAGAGCTTTGTAATAATTGTTGTTTGAAACAATTGTACTCTAATGTATTTAAGTTGTTTCAAAGTAGGATAATAACTAGGATACTGTTATCAACAGAAAGAACTGTCTTTACCTTCAACTTTACTTACAACAAAATTAATACTCTAACTTCTGGACCACGTGTCAAAGCCTTATTTTCTCTCCAGTCAAATACAGCAAAGCAAAATCTAACTCTCCAAAACAAAACTACAACTAAAATATGATATTCCTTTCTTATTAGAAATATCTCAGGTGACTGATGCATTTTAAAATGGACACATTCTAGGAAAAGAATCTATGTATGTATGTATGTATGTATGTATGTATGTATGTATATATCTATCTATCTATCTATCTATCTATCTATCTATCTATCATCTATCTATATTCTCATCTTCTGTTTATTGGCCATGTTGGGGATGGAACCCAGAGGCCATGTACTTGGTATAGTCTCAGCTCTATGAAGGCCCAGCTTTTAAACCCTTTAAAAAAATCTAAACCTCACTCCTTGGAAATGGGGAATATTGACAGCATACTTCCTCATTGTAGGCCAGCACTGCAGTTGAATATATATGACCTCAAAGACCCAAGGGCAGAACTTGAGGATGCATTACTTGTAGGCACAACCATTGTTAGTGAGAGATGGATCTCTGGCACCTGTATCCTATTCAAGAACCTCATCTCTATTATAATTGTACAGAAGGAGCAATTTCTTGGAAAGCAGAACCAGCCATTTATTTCTACTCAAATGCAATAACTTTTGACCTTATCTTAGCAGCATACTTTAAAAAAATTTTTAATTAAAGAATTTATTAACATTGATTTTACATCATATTTCAAATGATGTATTTAAAAAACAGGTATTCAAGAAGGGAATCTCTATATACAATCACTGGCACTTAGATTTTAGAACATAATCAAAAGTATGCTGAGGGTTTACTTTTTATAATTCATGAAGATGTTAGAATTTTTATTGTATATCTTATTAATGTATCATTTATCAACTTGCATTTATTTACTTACTTATCTCTATATATTTCATTTATCTACTTACATATATGTAAGATGGATATTTTCATATATGTATATATAATTACATATATATTTCACTTATCTACTTACATTTATATGCATATGTATATAAATTCAATCTGCTTATTTCCATTGAACTTTGGGGATTTTTAGTTGGATGCAGTAAGACTGTCACAGAAGCTGTTGTGTTACTTGCGTGTAAGTCCACAAGCTGGACCCCCCTGGGCTTTGTAGGCAGAAAGTCAACATCAAAGGAGGGGAAAAACCTCTTTCCCCAGGAGCCACTCTTCTAGAGAAACCAAATATTCAGATGTGACTTTGGGATTTTTAAAACTTGTGTTCTACAACGAGGTTGCTGTTCCAGGCAGGCTTGTCAGGTTGTCCATTCTTAAATCAACAGATTTCAGGCCCCATGTAGCAGGGGCTGCTTTCCTGGGTGGTCTCTAAGAACTGGCCCAGGAGGCAGGCAATGTCTAGTCTAATCCTGATGTTACAAAGGTATGTAAAATGGCTTGTCTTGCAAGTTTACTTTATGTGTTGTCTGGTCCTTCATGTAGAAATAGACATTCTTGCAAACTGGTTTTTTTGTTTTTTTTTTGGAACCTTTATGGAATGAATGAGCTTGAAAAGCTATTAATGTTGATTCTTCTTAATAAAAAGAGATGGAATGAGACCCACAGCTTATGTTGAAATGAGAAATAAGTAAGAGGCAATGAACGCGCATTTCGAATGTAAGTCCAGACTTGAAGTTTGTGTGTTGAATTTCGATGTGACTTTTAGTCTCTCCTGACATTTTACTTTTCCTTGGCCACACAAAACTGTTTGATGAAATTGTTTCTCTCTCTCTCTCTCTCTCTCTGTCTCTCTCTCTGTCTCTCTCTCTGTCTCTCTCTCTGTCTCTCTCTCTCTCTCTCTCTCTCTCTCTCTCTCTCTCTCTCTCTCTCTCTCTCTCTCTCTCTCCCTCTCCCTCTCTTTCTGTGTGTGTGTGTGTGTGTGTGTGTGTGTGTGTGTGTGTGTGTGTAGTGTGTGTGTTTAGGTCACACTCTCCTTTAGATTTTTTTGCTCAAGAATGATGTTCTATCATGTGAGTCACACCTCAACATCTTGGCTTTTTGGGGGGTTGGTTAGCTGGAGTTGAGTCTCACAAACTTTCTTGATGGGGCTTCCCTCAAACTATGACCCTAAGATCATCACCTCTTTGAGCAGTTAGGATTAAAGTTATGAACCAACTGTGGCTGGCAATAGAATTTATTATTACTACTACCACTACTATTAATATTATTATTAGTGCCAGTCCTGAGGCTTGAATTGAGGACCTGAGCATTATCCTTGAGCTTTTTTGCTCAAGGCAAACACTCTACTACTTGAGCTACAGTTCCACTTCTGGCTTTTTGGTGGTTATTTGGAGAAAAGAGTCGCACAGGCTTTCCTGCCCTGTCTAGTTTTGAACAAATATCTTCAGTTGTCAACCTCCTGCATAGCTGAGATGACAGGCATGAGTCACCAGAACCTAGCTAAGAGAATTATTGCATTATTATTATTAATTATTATTATTATTTTTCTACTCTTGGGGCTTGAACTCAGGTCATGCATGCTGTCTCTAAACTTTTCTACTTTAGCCATAGCTCCACTTGCTCCACTTCCGGCTTTTTGTGTAGTTTTAGGTGGTGATAAGACTCTCACAGACTTTCCTATCTGGTCTCTCTTTGATCCTCAGATCTCAGCCTCCAGAGCAGGAAGTCTGACAGGTTTGAGTCACCAGAAGCTTCACTCACATGATTAAATTTCATGCGCATTTTTCAAAATGTAGGAAGCTATGCTATTGTCTCTGGTGTCCCCTCTGGTACTACTAACCCTCTCCATTTGGTTACACGAGACAGTGGCTTAGTATTATTTAACTGCCGTGATATCTGGCAATGATACTGTGAGAACTGGAGATTGGGAGCCAGAGTGGATCTCCAGATGACACTCCCCTTGAGGAAAGGACTGAACCTGGAGATGTACCCACTGACTTGACAGCCCATCACCTGCCCTGCCTACAGCCCAGGCAGACCCGGTTTCAGTGACTGCAGTAAATCACAGTGGCATCCCCTTTAAGAAGAAACGGAAAGAGCAGTAGCCAGATGAAGCATTCCAGGCCTTCAGTAGACCACCTGCAATCTCAAGCCAAAACACTGGATTTTCCTTTTTAAAAAATGCATACGAAGGAGCCTTCCTCTCTGACATGACCTTTTGCTCATTTTAAAGAATTAAGCAGAGCTTACCAAAGGGTAACCTTTCTGTCTCTCATGCACCTGCACAAATGCCCAAACCAAGAGGGCCAAGCCTAAATGATCCTTGAAAGCAGAAAAACATCAATGACCTTTTGTGAGAAAGTACATCTTCCTGAGCAACATCTGGGAGGAAAGGTCTTGAGATGAGAGTCTGTGTCAAAAAAAAAAAAAAGATTTCTTGATTGGAGAAAACACTTAAAGATTTAGTATATTTCCAATGGAGTCCCAAAGATCCAGGAAAAGTAAAAACAAAAACTTGTTGAAATAATATGAAATATTCATTTCAGGGTTTCTGAGATGAATATTCTAATAATTTCATGATACGTAGTTATCTCCCACAGAGGTCTCTTGCTTTTTAGAATTACTCAAGTAAGAAATCCAGTGAAAATGTCTTTAATCTCTTCTAGTCAAATTAATATGATGTGGACGTGATCTGTTACCTTTCTTGTGGACACATAGAAGAAAATTCTAGCTGGGCACTCGTGATTTATTCTTTATAGCTGGAACCCAGTTGTAATCATTCACCCTTTTCTCAAGTCTACGTTGTCAACTTTATCTCACTGGCAGTTTGCATTTCTTTTTTTGAAAGTGGAAATATATTCTGCAGCTTTTGATGTGTTGATTGGGAGGAAGATAAAGACAGCTGCACACAAAGTCCCTGGAGACAGGGCTCAGTGGCTAAATGAAGACCTCTCGTGCTTTCCTTGTTAGCCAAGATAGATCCACGTTCTGACGAACCACAACTAGTCAATAGCAGGGGCTCTGAGCGTATGTGATCAGAAGAGCCACAAATCAGTTTTCCCTGGGACTTAGTTATTGGCATATTGTGCCGTAGGCCATGCCCCACTGCTGCTGGCTGGACTGTAATTTTTCCCCCTGTGAAGTTTTTAAAGTCACAGGCTGAGACAATAGCAGTACTCTCTTGGCAACAAGCCTGTCACTAGGCCTGCCAGATATCAATTGCCCATCAAATAAATTGCTCCTTTAATGTACTCAGCCTGTCGTATTAAGGAGGTTCAGGCAACGAGGATTCCCCTGTGTTGTTTTCTTCATTGACATACGTCTCGGAATGTCTCCTGCGTATGCCCCCGTCATGTATGTTATATGGGGGACCCATTGGGTCCTGCTGAACGTTGTAGTCACTATAGGGTTTCCATGCCTTCTCTCTTTAGATAGAAGACCCATAGACACTTTGTGGCTTTCACTGTCTTCTTCCTGCCCTGTTCTCTTTCCTTCCCCCAAATACACATTTAATCCTCTTTATGGAATTGCATGATGCCTTTTTGACTATCTCTGTCTCATTGAAAATATCCCTCTGTTAATGCCAAAGAATAATATTTTCTTTAAAAAACATTTTTAGAGAGAGAATTGCTTCCTTTGGTCCCTGTCCACTGAGCAACAGGTGTGTGTGTGTGTGTGTGTGTGTGTGTGTGTGTGTGTGTGTCTTTTTGCAAAGTTGCAGTTTACATTTAAGTACTCATGCCGTGTTTGAACGACTGGTGTCACTGATTTGTAGTGTTGTGTTTAGAAGGATTAGTGGCTATTTTTTGTGTCGGGAACTCAGCTCTCCAGTGTGCTCTGGGCTGACCAACTCTGAAATGAAGATCTCCGTTTCAGTGAACAGGACACTGTCTCATGTGCGCTGGTCCTTTTCTGATAAGATTACATTTATATGTGAAGCTCCCAACAAGATTCTCCTGGAATTGTATCTCCCAGGTCCTGATGGGAGTCAATACTCATCCCCCTTCCCAAAACTTATGGACTGTGTGCTCTAGTGTAAAAACCCAAATACTACTATATCTGGGTAGAGTGTGCTACTTGGAATGTGCTAGGTTGGACACACACTGTCTACTTTCCTCTTTCCTTCCTCCCAGAACTGACCAGCACGATGTATCCCAATGACTCACAGTTCTGTGAATGCTGGTCTTCTTCTGGCTTGGGCGATCACTCTCTGCTTGCCTTTCCAGGTTTCCTTTTTTTATTTCCTCTCTGTGCTTGTTCACTGATTCCTCATTCTTTAAGAGTCAGCCAAACAACATCACCTCCTCCTTACATTTAGGAAAAAAAAAGTGTGTGTGTGTGTGTGTGTGTGTGTGTGTGTGTGTGTGTGTGTGTGTTTTAATGAGAGGTTGAGCCTATGTGGAAGGTAGTGGAGTGGGTGAGATTAATAGGATCTCTGGGATTATACAGGAAGCCCAGTCCAGAAGGAGATAGGGAAAGGCAATGCTTTCCTTCCATGCCTTTGACCTTGCCTGCTCTTACACAGCCCACCAGAGGTCACAACCAGGTGTTCATCAGTATCTCTCCCCACTCCATGGGTGGCTTCAACCACTGTGGCCCTTTGCTGAGACTCCTGTGGGCCTCACACTTGCTAGACAGGTGTTCTACCACTTAAACCACAGCCCCAGCTTTGCTTTTTGCCTTAATCATTTTTCATGTTTTGCCCATGGCTGGCCTCAGACAGAGAATCCTCTTAACAGTGCCTCTCATATAACAGGGACAGAAGGCAGATGCTATCATAGCAAGTTTGTTTTCTGGATAAGGGGGTGTCACATTCATTTTTTGCCAGCCTAACCTTGAAATGAATCCTTCCCCTCTCCTATTTCCACATAGATGGAGTTATTATAATCATGAGCCAATGTGCCCAGCTAATTTACCACTTTCTAATTTGGAGTTCCATTTATTTATTCATACTGTTTATTTAATTCCCTCATGCCAACCATAGCTCCATGAAGGAATTTTTATGTGTTTCCTTTCCTCCCTGTAGCCCCTATCACCAAAATACCTAGTAAGTCCTCAATGAAGGTTTATTGAATGAAGGACTGAATTTTCCATTGCTTC
Source organism: Megascapheus bottae (assembly GCF_031878675.1). Taxonomy (NCBI): domain Eukaryota; kingdom Metazoa; phylum Chordata; class Mammalia; order Rodentia; family Geomyidae; genus Megascapheus; species Megascapheus bottae. The sequence goes on along the minus strand of NC_143531.1, from coordinate 8,927,782 downwards.
TCATATATAAAAACTCTTACAAAAAAAAGTAAAAAAGAAACTCAAAGAATGGGAAATCCAAACCATGTCTGTCATCCATGACTGTGGCAAATTCATGAATATTTCTGATAAAGATCCCTTGCAGTAAAATATCTTGACAACTAATTAAGCTCAGTTCAGTTTGGCTATCTGCTTCAGATGGCACTACAGCTTCTACAACAATGGTTTGATTACTTTTTAGTTTTTGGTTTTGACTCATGACCTTTCAGTTTGCCAGTTCTCCTAAAGACATTAACAGATTATTCTTAAAGCAATGGCTTTTTAATACAGCTTCTCCAAAATAAAAATGGCAGCTACTAAGATGAATACTTAAAATTAGAATGACTTATACCCAGTGTTTGAATAACTGAAATAAATGGAAATAATTTTATATTTCATTGCATGTTTATGTTTTTACTACTTCTGTGTAATTTATTGTGTTTTTATTTAAAAATTGCAATTATGATTTTTATTTAAAACTTGTCTCTTAATTGTTCTTTCTTAGGAACTGCTTTACAGAAGCATGCAATCATAAAATAAATATTTGTTTAGTTTAAATAATAAAAAGTTTCTTTGCCACCTGATAATCATTAATGGATCTCTCTCTCTCTTTCTCTCTCTCTCTCTCTCTCTCTCTCTCTCTCTCTCTCTCTCTCTCTCTCTGTTTTTCTCTCTCTCTCTCTCTTTCTCTCTCTCCCTCTCCCTCTCTCTGTATGTGTGTTTATACTGGGGCTTGGACTCAGGACCATAAGCTCTTGCCTGACTTTTTCTCTCAAGGCTAACAGTTCACTACTTGAGTCACAGCTCCACAAAAGCTTTCTTAATTGGATATAGGAGTCTCGTGGATTTTCCTGCCTACGCTGGATTTGAATTGCAATAAGATCCTCAGATTTCAGGCTCCTGGGTTGCTGGGATTACAGACATGAGCTGCCAATGCCTGACTCCAGTATTTTGTTATATTTTATTTTATTTTTCTATTTTAGTGTATGTGAGCCAAAAGGACATTCTCAGGCCAAATGATGGTTTATGCCTCTGTGTTATGCAGAAAGCAGTAAGAAGAGTGCATTTGTGAAGTCAAGTCAAACAGTTCATGCCATTATGCAAACAGCAGAAAAATGAAAGCTGGGGTTGGTAATTGTTGGAAGGCTTTGTGGAGTGTGTAAAATGTGCTCTATAATTTTCAGCCTCCTACCGTGCAAGTGATTAGCTAAAGAAACATTTTGAATCTGTTAGTTGTACATCTTTTAAACCATTTTCCATTTCATTATGGAAAAGATAGTCCTCAAGAAATTAATTAAAGTTTCAGACAATAATGCAATCAAGGATAGCTGTTATTTGCTGTCTTTCCTCTCTGCTTGCATTCATCTTTCACTGTCAAGTATATCAAACAGCTAATTAGCCCCGTTTGAAGAGTTGTACTGTTCACATCACTTAAAAGGATCTCCACCCTGCCTTCGTAGAGGGCCCAGTGTTTCTGAGCTATGGCTGGCTGTGCTTCTTAGTCTTGGAAGGAATCTATTTCCTCTGTGAGGGAGGAACTTTAAAAGTGGATGGATTTGCTTCCCACAAAATCGATTTTCTTTGTTTTCTCACTCATGATCAGCATTTTATAAATCATCTTGTAAAGGTCACTTAAACTATTTCACCTAGTATTTGCTTATTTTAGCTAAGCCCTTGGGTTTGTTGTCAGACATCTGAAAGACATTAGAATGACTGCTTCTTATTAAGACATGTGGAACTGGGAGGAGGGGAAAAATAGGGTAGACTAAAGTGTTGCTTTCATTAAGCATAAAGTGTTACTATCATGACAAAAGTTCCGTATTTCAACTACCCATTTTCTAAAGACGTCCAGGTCACATGATCTGCACATATCGCATGTTAGCACATGTTAAAAGTTATAGCCATAACTAGAGACAGAATGCCTGACTCACAGCTTCCATGAATCTCAACTATCACATGTCATCTCAAATTGACTATAAAAATAACTCAAGACGCCAGAGTGCTTCAATTAACAGCTGAAATATGGTGATATTTTAGCACAGGTGATCTAACCAGAGCCACAAACAGATAAACGGCTGCATGTTACACTTATTTCCTTGAAGATTCACTATTAAAGGCAGACGTTGAGAACACTTCCTTTCCTTGTAAACCAGTGCACCAGGACAGAGAGGGTGTGAGAAGAGGAGGCATGGGTGAAGTCATACTAATAGATTTCTTCACCAGATCAATAAATATATAACTATAAACTGGGAAAGAGAGGTGGGCTAAGACTGAAAAGTGCTTGCAAGATTGAAGTACTTTGAGCAAAATAGGTATTCAGAGGTTCTAAGTGAATGATTGAGAAACAATATTACATGTTTATTGCAAAAGTTAAGTATAATTTTAAATGTTCTCATCCTCTTAACCCTTTCATTGTCATAATACTTTTTCAGATGGGTGTGCTTGTGAGCATAAGAATTGCTGGGCAGAGGGGGTAGATAACTTGCTCAAGGTCACGTATCCTTCTTCAGGGTGGACTTGGGACTTGAACTCAGGTAATCAGGCTCATGTCTCTGCAATCTTAAAAATTCTGAAGGAAGAAATGAGGATAATTAGGATGGAAAAGTTGGGTATGATATAGGAATGATGGAAGAAATAGGAGGAAGTGGAGGACTAAGCAGAGGCTGGCCAAAAACAAAGCTATTAAATGACACCATATGCCACAATTTTAATAGGTCAAAATATTAATGAAATAGAGGAAAAATGGGAAAGAAAAAGATTTTCCAGAGGACTATGATATTTGATCTATGCTTTTGAAGTAAACTATACCAGATTTAAGAGATTTTTTTTGCCTTATAAATTCATTAAAACTGACCCTCTAACTTGTATTAATGCTTACTAATGTATATTCTTATACTGAGTTGAAAATAGTTTCAACAAAAGTAAATATTATAGTTTCAATGAGGAGAGAATGAAAGATAGGTGAACTACTAAAATGTACTGAAGAAAAATAAAAAACACAGGAATGCTTTATTTGCTTTTGCATCTGTCTTACTGGAAGTATGTGTGTTCTATATTTCAGCACTATGCAATTGAAGCATTGTGGCTGTCCTCATGCAGGTACAGTTACAAAGAATCATAGGGTGATAGAAGAGGCTTCAGCTCTTGGCAAAGATACACACCTATCTAAGGTGGCAATTCCTGACCCTGGGCTTATTTATTTATTTATTTATTTTTATTTTTGGAAAATAACTTTGGGAAGAATGAGTTCCTACCAATCTTGATGAGGACAAAATGATGGCATCTAGGCCTTAGGAAGCCATTTAAACGATTATTGAGGATTGGCACGTGGGGTTACATTACAAACTTGCTCTACAGATGAGGAAATGGCTTCTCTAGAAGTTAGAAGTACTCACATATTCTACCAGTTGATGTCTAGCAAGTGCCAGCCACGTGTTGGGATATCTTTGCAACATTGACTTATTCGGGATAACATAGCCAGTGAATGACAGTTAGTGTTCTCCCTGAGGCACTTAAATCATGCAGCTACCCATTTTTTTTAGGGTGATTCTTTCTATTCAACTTCCAAAATTTGTCCAATCAAATTGGCTTTCTAAGGTCATTGGTCCAGTTTCTAGGTGGTGGCATCTTGCTATTTATTTTCTGTATGGATCCAGACTTCAATGCATTTGCTGTAAGAAGCATAATTCACTGGGGAGGAGCTGCCATTTTCCTTCGATTCTGAAATTCATGTTCTATCACAACGTACTAGCAATTCTAGCTAAAGAGAAGCATGAAGTGGTGCTCACTGGATACTGATGAAAGTGAAATATTCAACTTGAGGGTGAAGATGGGAGGTAGGGCCTGGGAACGAGGGAACAGAAGACACTGCATGAAAAGAAATGTACTCATTACCTGACTCATGTCATTTTAATCCCTCTGTATATCACCTTCATAAAAACAATAAAGTGAATTAATTATAAAACAAACAAAAAACATAGGAATACTAGGGGGAAAAAGAGCAGGATGAAGTAAATTGGAGATATATTCTAAGTTACACTCATTAGAAATTAGGAGACACGCATCTCTCAGGTCTTTTAAAATTAAATTTTTTCCCATTTTTGCTCCAATAAGTTATTTCCTAGTGTTACTTATAATTTGTCAAATAAAATTTCTCTATTTCTAAAGTGTCAATATTTCCTACCTTTTTTCTTATTTAGCACCTTTATTTTTAATTTTTATTCTGTATATAGTCACATGATAAATGTATACTTATAAAGACTTATTGCTAGAAACAGCTTTAGTATATTTAGATAAAGCTACTTTTATTGACTTTTTCTTTTTAAGGAAATTCTACACAAACTCCCCCCAAAAACTTTTCAAAATCATAAGTAATTATAATTTTGTACAGCAATAGAAAAATAAAGAAATAAAATTTAAAAATCACAATTACTGTTGTTATGTGAAAAGTCTATTGTGGACATTCCATCAGTTAACTTTTGCTGAATAGCTACTCTAAAGACAAATGATAGAAGAAGATGATGATTTAAGTATCTGAAAATGTAGCTCAGTGCTGGAATGCTTGTGGAACAAGTTTAAGGACCTGGGGACCAGTCCTGGCACCACACACAAAAATATATACGTAAGTGAAACAAATAATGTTTTATTGCTTCACACAATTTTATAGGCTCTCTGTGTCAGCTGGGCAGGTCCTTTGTGAGTCATGACTGAAAGTCATATGCAGCAATTATTTAGTGGTTTCACTTCGGTTCAAATGTCTCAAGTGACTTTACTACACCTAGGGCCTTGATGCTGCCTCTTAGCAGGGTATCCTCCAGGTAGTCTCCTAAGTGAGTCAAGACCTCTGAAGGCCAGAGTCTAGAATTCTCAATTCTACTATATTCTAATGGCCAAAGCAAGTCCGAAGCCTAAACAAATTAAGAGACTTGGAAATAGATTCTGTCTCTTGATGCCAAGGAGCTAGAAAAAAATATGGCTATGTTTTTCAAAAACCACAAATTATTTTAACAAAAATAGTTTTAGGGATTCTACCAAATAGACTAGAAGCTAAAGAACTATTCATTGATCCACTGATTGATTATTTGACTTTTAATTGACTTTTTCTCATTACTAAAGATTGAATCCAAGGTTTTGCACTTTCTAGGCAAATGCTTTACCACTTGAACTTTGTCCCTACCTGGATGAAATAACTATTTAAAGTACATATCATAAATGCAACTGGAGTAAAAACCATCTATCCATTTTTGATGTTGAAGTAGATTTGACTTACGAAATTTATAATATGGAATAAAATGTTGGTATTCTGTGCTAGGAATTACTCTTAAGTAATCCTTTCTGTTTGAAAAGTTTCAAAAGGCTGGGCTTATATGGATCACACTTGTAATCAAAGATACTCAGGAGGTTGAGATCTGAGGACCTCAGTTCAAAGCCAGCCTAGGTAGGAAAGTCCAAGAGACTCATCCAAAAATAAGACCAAAAGTGAAGTTGAAAATCATATTGTAGAGTGCTAGCCTTGAACATGGAGGCTCAGAGTCAGCACCCAGGCTCAGAGTTCAAGTTCCAGGTTTCACACACACATACAAAAGAAGTTTTACAAGATCTAGGATTAAAACCATATCTTTAAATTGAAGTAATTTATGGCAGCATACCATCTCCTAGGTCAATATGAACAAGCCAACTAGGCTACCCTTCTTTGTCATGTATTACAATGTCTCAGAAAATATTTCTGAGGGGGTATAGGGAGGGATAATGGGCAGAAAATGACGGAGTGGGTAATAGTGTTTCCAAAAAATGTGCTCATTGTCTTACTTCCTCCATAACTGGAAGCCCCTGCTCATCGCCTTTACAATAAATTTTTAAAAAGATAAAAATGAAGTACTAGTCTATCTAACAATTACTAGGGTTTCTAAAAAGACATTTTATTCCAGGAAGGCAAAGAAGATAATGTGGCTAAATATACATTTTTTAAAAAATGGATATGATTAAATACTGCATCCTTATTTCCTGGTACAAGCTAAAACACAATATGGCTTCATCTTAGAAAATAGAGAAATAGAATAAAAATTACAATTCCTGAGTGCCTGTGTTATATGAAAAGTCCTATTCCTTCCTCAGCTTAGTTTTGAATCTTGGCTGTCAAATGCATATGTTTGCATTATACATTATATTTATGTCAATAATGCTGATGCTCTTTTTGCCAAACTTGTTTGTGATTCTTGTCGTTGGTTTTCATTTTGGGGCATCTCTTTTGCAATCTATCTGTATGCATCCATCCTGTCCAGGAATATTGAGAGTCCTACATTCCATGACTTTGCCATGGTATGATGAAATGCTCTATTTATATTAAAATGAAGTGCTCCTACGGGAGACATAGAGCAGAATGAAACAACAAACAGAGCTTTAGGGACAGAATATGTGAAGTGGCAGTGATGGCAAAATGGTAGGTCTTGTTACTGAATGGCCCCGAGGATAAGCAGAAAGGCTTACAGCTCAGGGCAGTGACTTAGATATGGCAGCTCTCCTAGGTTTTAGTCCTCAAAGTACAGCAGCTGATCAAATAATTGCCAGACCTGCACAGCTTGATTTGATATGTCATTGTAATAAAATGTTGCTGGCTGAGATTCAAGTAATTTCCCCATTCTTTTAAACAAATAAGACCTTTTTCATTTTTATCAGTTAATCTTATTTCTCCCTCATAATATTCTGACTTCAGTGATCAGTTTACTGTAGGTTGCGAAAGGAAAAGTCATAAAAAAATCAAGTTAACTTTAATGGAATATAACATTACACCAGCCTTGAAGACAAATAAAAGAGAGAGAGAGAGAAAAAAAAAAACCCTAAGATACCAAAGTTCTCTTCTTGAAGTCCAATTTTTCATAAGGAAGGGAAGAGACTGAGAGAAATTGGAGCATAAGATTTTCTTAGTATTGTTGAAGCCATTTTTCTTTTCTTTTTTTCTCCCAAACTGAGGAGCAAGCAGTGAATAAAAGATATGAAAAACATTTTGTTTTCCTCAATCTATTTCCTTGGGTTACTTTTCTTATATATATTCTTTTTTTTTTTTTTGCCAGTCCTGGGCTTGAGCTCAGGGCCTGAGCACTGTCCTTGGACTTTCTCAAGGCGAGAGCTCTACCACTTGAGCCTCAGCACCACTTCCAGCTTTTTTGTATGTATGTGGTACCAAGGAATTGAACCCGGGTCTTCGTGCATGTTAGGCAAGCACTTTAACCACTAGGCCAAATTCCCGGCCCCATATTCTTGAAAATGATTTTATCCCTTTGGGTTGAAAGTTATCTATGAAATTCATATTAGAGATGATAAAGTTTTAAAGCTTCATCCAGAACTAAAACCCAATATTCATAAAGGAATTTGGCTCAAACAAAAATTCAAAAATTGACTTATTGGAAGTCATAAGTTTTAGGGTTTCAGAAATTTGTTATTCCTAAAAGTTAAACATAATAACATGAGCTACAATATATTTTCAAGTTATAAGTTCATAGCTTTAGTGGTCTATGTATTATGCAGAATTTCTGAGAAATAATAAAAACTCCGTAGGTTAGTCTTTGATTGGAAATGGACTTTTACTTAGGTGTGGTATCTTCTCTGGTCTCTCATTTATTATGTAAGAGATGGGAAACGATTCCCAGGTCAACTGTCTATTAAAATATGCAACCATAGTTTACCAAATTAGCCATAATCTACATTATGAATGCTTACAAAAGCAAAATATAATCTCAAACTAATTTCTTCCCAATTTCTATAAAAAATCTGCAGATTGGGATCAAATATAGAAAAATTATTTAAAAGGTGAACTATATAATTGCAGATTCTTTAAAATCTTCTCCTGAATTTGATGAAATCAGGAGATAGCTGATGCCAAGATGCTATTGTACTGACCCCTATAGAATTGCCTTTAGTGAAATGTTGCTTGAGTGGTGCCAAGAACACAGTGAAACTTGTCGCTATGTCTACTCTTGTCACTGTGGTTGAGGATATAAGCCACTGTATTACATGGTGCTGGTTTTATGAGGGCCATGGGGAGAAATTTCTGTCGGATATTAGTAACAGCAATAATTTTGCTTCTACTAACAACTGTTCTGATTTTATCTTAGATGCCTTGTAAATTGTGGAACTGACTAGAATCCTATTTTCCCACCAACTGTTAAGAGCTAATTTGCAGCCTTCTAGTAGCAAGCCTTATAGCAAGAATTTTTTTAGGAGGGCCTGGAGTTTGGCCTAGTGGTTAAAGTGCTTGCCTAGCATGCATGAAGACCCGGGTTTGATTCCTTGGTACCACATACATACAAAAAAACCAGAAGTGGTGCTGAGGCTCAAGTGGTAGAGCTCTAGCCTTGAGAAAGTCCAAGGACAGTGCTCAGGCCCTGAGCTCAAGCCCGGGATTGGCAAAAAAAAAAATAGGATAAAATTGGGGTGCATCTGTTTGATCTATGTCCTAATTTGTTCAGGCTGAGGCAACAAAATATAGCTTGGATAATTTATGAACAATGGAAACATTCACAGTTTTGGAAACTGAGAAGTTCAAGCTCACGGCCCCAGCACATTTGGTGTCTGAGACTCTAAATGATGGGGAAACGCTTTTTCCTTTTTAATACTGATATTGGGGTCTCATACTCTCAACCTTTTCCTTTGAGCCTGCTACTATACCCCTTGAGCAACAGATTGACTTCTTTTGCTGGTTAATTGGAGTTAAAAGTCTCATGGATTTTCCTGTCTGGGCTGGCTTCTGCTCATGATCCTCAGGTATCAGCTTCCTGAGTGGTTAGGGTTACCAAGCGTGAGCAACTGGGCATCTGGGCAGAGAACTGTTCATAAGGACACCAATTCCATTCATGAAGACAGAGTTCTTGTGATGGAATCATATCACCTTTAAATACCAGCACCTTCATAGGTTTCATATTATGATTTGTGAAGGTCACAAACATTCAGATCACAAGGAAGGCCAAGATTACATCAGAATATTTCACTCATTGGATTTTTATAGAGTATTCTCAAAGGAAGTAATTTTCTCACACAGGGATGTAGGTTCACTTTTTACACATCTTCCTCAGTGCTTCCTTCAGCAGTGGTCAGCAAGAGACCACCACCAGCATCTACTGTCCCTTTCCTACTCTCCAATTTGTCTTGCTGACATTCCATCCTTCTGCGCTCTTTACCATTAATATGGCCTGCCAAAAGCCTTACCAGTTCTCTTTGGAAAGATTTCCTTTATTTTCTCTAAGATGACTTACTAAATAGTTTGTACTTTCTGGAAGGTTTTTGTTTCCCTATATTTAGAGTGACTTCTTCTGAAAGGAAAAGTACTATTACCAAAGTGGGGGTTTGGAGGGGATTATCGTATAGAAAGTAACAGAAGAAGCTCTTGACCATTCTTTTTTGTATGTGATTTTTTTTTAAAGCAGCTTCAAAGTTGCTCACTACCCAATTTCATCTGTAAACTACAGATAAATATAATCACCACTGGTAAATTTGGTGTAAGAATTAAATAAGTTAATAGATGCTCGGATGTGACAACTGTCACCCGTAAAATCGCCTCGATATTAGGTTTTAAAAAAAAAAGCTGAGCAAGTAGAAAAAAAGCACAGCTTCACAAATCAAAGAAAGGAAAGTTTCAAAAGAGCCATTTGTTTGAGCAAGAACAACCTGTGTTTAAATCTCAGCTTCACCCTTTACGACCCACAGAATTTATTATCTTAATTTCTCTGTTGCCTTGTGTGTAAAATAAAGATAGTAATGCCTACTTCTCAAGTTTATTTTATGGATAAGAAAATATTTGTAAATGGCTTAAGAGGGTCTCAGGGTAGTAAAGGAAGTGTGGAAAGCAACAGCTCAGGTCTGGACTCCGGGATTCACCCATCCTCCTATTACCCTAGCCTATGGGCCAGAAATAGGCTTTGACAGACATACTTTGTGTTTCTGGGAGCAGATTGTGACTCCACGCTCTGCTAAGGCTTACTTTTCCTATAAGAAACCTTTTGTGTTAACAGCTGGAATCCACAGGTTTATCATTTTTACTGTTCTTTCACTCCGTTCACACTCAGGGTACTTTTCCTCAGTACTCCTCGAGTAAAATTTTATGGGTAGTCTGGGGATCTGATAAGGCTTTTTGCCCCCTCTCTGTTTGCAAAGGTCACATCTATAATTCTTTTGGAGACAAACCTTTTTCATGTTTTGTTCTAGATACCCGACATTACAATCCCGCTGGGAGCAATGGCAAGTTTTGCTTCGAGTGTATCCAGTTGCTTCGCTGCCAGAGAGCACACCTGTAATCTTAGCTATGCAGGAAGCTGAGATCCAGAGGATCACAGTTCAGAGTCTAGGCAAAACAAGTTTATTAGGCATAGCTCCAAAAAAGCTAGCAAAAAGCAATGCTTGAGCGGCAGCTCTGGTGGTAGGATATTGGCCTACCACTCTGGAAATCATGATTTCAAACACTAACACTGTCCAGAAAAAAAAAAAGAAATGAAGGGAGGAAGGGAGGAAGAAAGTGATGGAGAAACAAAGAGAGGGACAGAGGGAGGGTTGGGAGTTTGGCCTAGTGGGTAACGTGCTTGCCTAGCATGCATGAAGACCCAGGTTCGATTCCTCAGTACCACATACATACAAAAAAGCCGGAAGTGGTGCTGAGGCTCAAGTGGTAGAGCTCTAGCCTTGAGAAAGTCCAAGGACAGTGCTCAGGCCCTGAGTCCAAGCCCAGGACTGGCAAAAAAAAAAAAAAAAAAAAAAAAGAGAGAGAGAGAGAGAGAGGGAGGGAACGCTGACTCTGACGCCTCATTTTTCTCATTCTGGCTTTGTTTTGTGTTGCTATTTGGTCCCAAGAATGGCTTTCACTTTAAGAATGTTTACTAAGTGGAGAAATCAAGATTAAAAATGTTTTTTCCCCTGGCTCAGTAGTTTCCTCTAAATTTTGTACACAAAACAACTTTTTGAGCACCGTTTTATATTCTTATTCTTTTTATCTGCCTAAGAGAAGATAATCAACACTTCCAACATAATGTAAGAATAGTCTAGCTACCCTATAAGGCATAAAGCCACCAATGTGCCGGGTACATTTCCTATCTTACAAATTACCACCGGTGACATTTTAAAAAAATTACTCTGTATTACAATGATACAAGTCATCTTTTCTCTGCCCTTCCCCCAAAAAGGTCCCCTTTTCTTTTTCCACCTCCCACAAATACATTGCTTTCCATCTTGCCAATTACTTCTAGCTTCCTGGGTTCTGTAAGAGAGCACCCCACTTTGAGAACAAGTTTAGCAAAGAGTAATTGCTGTACAATTATATCAGTGTTAGGGGCTTCAGTGATTAGAATCATTGTCTTGTTGTGTCTTGGAATACTGTGGATGGCTGAGTGGTTTCTCTGGTGTACACTTGTGCTATGGCATTTAACCATACTTTAGTTTCCCAGGAAAATTCAAAATGGTCTCATTGGGTAGAGCCTTGGCTCTTGATTCTTTCTCCTGGGATGTTGCTTCTCTTTGGGGCAGCAACTCAGGAACGGGGAGGGACATACAGGGCCAGCCTGCCTGTAGTCCCCCGGGAGCCGAGCAAGATGGTAAGTATCGATGACCCAGCCCTCCCCCAATTACCGGGGAAGAAAAAACCAGGCTGAGTCAGAAGCAGTGTTAACCATGAAAGCGCATCAGATCTCTCTGCTGATCTCTGCTGATCTGATCTGCTGTTCTCCTCTCTTTATTGCATCAGACAATTAGTTATATACTGTTAGGGTAGGAGAAGGTGGGAACTGGGAAGCTAGCCAATAGGAAGAGGGCCACTGTGCTACCACTAAGGGTCTGGGTGGGGCTTTCAGGTACTGGGTGGGACAGGTGCAGGAAAGCGCGGGAGACCCGCAAAGCTGCGGGGGCTCAACTGAGTCACGTACGCAGAGATGCCTTAAGAGAGGTATGCAAGGAGTGAATGCCTGGCCAAAGCCCTTTAATTGCCGCTGAGCCGGAATCAGTCCTCAGAGATGGAGGTCAGGCCCCAACACTGGGCTGCCTCAGTTTCTCTCCATAAGACCTCTCTCCTTCCAGCACAGAAAGCAGGTAAAGAAGATATTTCTCTGTTAAGGATATAGAACTCACACAAGTCTTATTTCAGCTGTAGCTTCTTGAAAGCAATACACAAGGACAAGGTCAACTCACTCTCAAGTCGGTGTGAAATGGATTGTCACATCATTGACCCAAGTGGCAATGATGTAGCCATCTTTCATGTGCCCTCACTATGTCCTGAGCAGGCAACTGCTTCTTCTGAATGACAGTGACTCTCCTGGCTCAACACAAGGCATCTCCGCTCTAGCACAGTCAACCCTTCCCACAGTTATCGTTCTATGGCTCTTACCTCCTTACTGATGGCTTACTGTCTCAGCTCTCTCTCCCAGAGAGGTTCTTTATGGAATACTAAAACCTCAACATGCAGACACTGATGGCCACTAGAAAGTTCTCCTAGTCCAGTCCCCAGAAAGTTCCCACTGAATACCTGCAGTCCTCAGATTTGTGAATCATCGTTGACTGGTGCTTCCTAAATGCTCATGAGCCTACATATGACGATGGTCTAAGTTCTTTGTTCAGAAGTCTTGGAAGAAAATAAGATGTTTATTTGAACAGCCATCTTAAACTGTAGTAATGTCACTGAGAAAAGAGTTTTTATGAAAGACTTGAGATAGAAAAGTGATCTGGCCTTGCCAACTCTTATCCATTGGTAACCAGGTCCCTGTGCCTCTTTCCCAAAGCTGTTTCCTCTGAGGGTGGCCATTCCATGGAGGATTGATGAGTAGCCTTTATGCTGACTTGTTGGATCCACTGAACAGCATAGAGTATTCCTACAATTAGCTGGGTGCCTACGGTTCATGACTGTAATATAGCTACTCAGGAGGCTAGGATCTAAGAATTGCAGTTCAAAGCCAGTCCCGGCAGAAACTGATGAAACATATCTCCAATTAACCATAAAAAATTTGGGAATCCGACCTGGGACTCAAGCAGTGGAGCATTAGCCTTGAGCACAAAGACTCAAGAACAGTGCCTAAGACTTAAATTCAAGTCCCAGGAATTAGGACCCAAAACAAAACAAGACAAAAACCATACTTAATATACAATAATACTAAAGTAGATCCCAAGTAAAAAGGTTGCATGGACTTTTGTTTAAAGAGACACCCCGAAAAATGTAGGGAAATTATGAAACATGTAGTCTAAGAAATAAATATTGTAAAAGACTCATATAGCCCCCACGGATACTCATTTCTTCCTTTTCCTTGCATAATACTTGAACTTTATTATAATCTTATCAGGTACATGTTAAAAGGAAACAAACTATTGGTATTAATTCATAGCATATTTCATACCTGCACAAAAATTAGAATGAAGAGGCTGGAAGGATTCATAGAGGTAAGTGCCTACAGGTAAAATTAATCAAGTCCATCATAGTACAAATAGAGAAAGACTCCATAGGAACAGAAGACTTCTGAGTGAGGAAAAACTCATTTTCTTGGAGTTGAAAATACAGGAAGAAAGAGTTAGCACAGCTTAACTTGGCCTAGATTAAGCCCAAAGCAAACCTTCCAACTATTGTTGGATTACAAGTTACAAATCTCCAGAGAGTCTCCTCTATGAAAAGCTGACAAAATTTGAGTTTTCATGAACAAGTTACAACTTAATAAAATATTTTTCATAATGTAATTTTGACAGCAAACAAATTTGATAATTTAATATTTTAAGAGAGGTGATATGGTTGAAATTAAAATAACTTGAAGAAACCTAATTTTCTTTACATTTTTATGTAATTCATGTACATCTATTACTATATATTGTCCCCAGGCTTATTATTGTATGCTTGCAAAATTTCCTTATATTAGTTATTTAAATTCATTTCCAGAAAAATTTAAAAAAGTAATTAATTTATTGTTAATCATTAGTATTCTTATGTTCCAGACCAAGGAAATTCACTATAAATTTTATTTCTTGAAGATATAACCTTTATAACTGTAATATTGACTTAAAACGTATTTAACCAAGTTTGCTTTGATAAATATACATATCTTCTTCATTTTCATATTTCCATACACCATAACACAAATACCTTCTTATTTTAATTTATATTTTATTTTTATTTTAATTACATAACCTATCATTACATATTGTATCATATAGTATTTTATAGATTATTATGTTGTTATCTTGTACTCACTGAATGCATTTGGAGCATAACAAAATATTTTAAAATACCTATATTTTTGGTTATTTCAGACTATTTCATTAAAGATATTGGATTACCTTTTTCCCCTGTATTTATCATCTTCAAACCTATAAAGTCTAAAATGTACCTTCTACTAATATCCTACCTTCCTTCTTTTTCTCCTTTTTTCCATTTTTTTTATTTCTTCTTTTTTTTTTTAAATCCAAGAGCTGGAATTCAGGACCTCATACTCATTTGGCTTCCTTGCATGACTGGTGTTTTACTAATTGAGCCACATACCTCCCACCCAGATTTTTTCCGCATTTGTTGGGTTTTGCATTCACAAGTAGCTGAATAACTTTAAATAGATATACCAAAATAAAATATATAATTATTAGTTTTAAAGATTCCATCAAGAAGCTGAGAAATGCATACGAATATGCAGCACTTCTTCTGGATCGATAGCTAGGGCAGAATCTGTGCATCTTAAAGTAAGTGAATGTTCAAAATTAATTGCAGTTTTCCAAGGTGACTACACCTATTTGTGTCTCCATCTGCAATGCCAGAGAGCTTCAATTTCTCCATATCACACCAAAATTAAGTATTTTTTCCATCCTTTTTATGTTGGTTTCCCTGTGTGTTGTTGCTGTGGTTTTCTGTTTCTCTCATTTCTATTTCTTTTCATCTCAGTCTCTGTCATCTCTATTTTTATTTCATTTCTGTCTCTGACTCCATTAATCCTAGCTACTCAGGAGGCTGAGATCTGAGGATTACAGTTCAAAGCCAGCCCAGATATGAAATTCTGCAGTTTCCTATCACCAATAAACTACTCAGAAAAAGCTGGAAGTGGCTCTATGGCTCAAGTGGTAGAGTGCTAGCCTTGAGCATAGAGAAGCTAAGGAACAGAAGCCAGACCCTAAGCACAGAGAGAGGGAAGAGGAAGGGAAGGGAAGGACAGAGACAGTGAATGACAGAAAGACAAATAGAAATTCAATATTGTGAAATTACCACGATGGCAAAATATATCCAGGAAAAGACTCACACTCAGTTTAGCTTATAGATTTTTCTAATTCCCCACCATCTATCAGTGAAAGAGGGTCTTCTTTTAGCCCTGGACCATGGGGACATAAAGCCATGGTTCTCAGAAAATGTCAACTGCTAACTCTCTCCCCACTAACTCATCTGTAAAATGGGGCTAATAACATTGACCTGGCTTATTAGCTGCTGGAGAGTTTGGCAGTGAATGTTTGAAAAGCACTTTATAAATACAAATGGAAAAAGAAGAAGTAAAGGTCATTTAGGTGGCAGCAGAAATGCACACAATAGTTGAGGTGAGCCAGGTTAAACAAATATACAGCTGAGACCCGGGAGAAAGCAGCATGTGGCCTGAGATTTAGGCTCTTTCTCTTCAAGACAGCAGCAGCTTGTTTCTGAAGCATTAGCTAAGACATCAATATAGGAAAAAGGGCATTTGACTCCATTGGGCATGTAATTTTATTAATAGTGATTATGTGCAAAAAATATATACTACATAATATATGCTAATTTAATATATGCTAATACAATAATTTATAACATAATATGTGTTAATTCTGTATATATCATATGGCAAAAACATTGTGAATATTTTTGAAAATCCAAATGCCATGATCACTAAAATGGGAAGGAAAAGATCTCAAAGACAAAAATGTTTGGCTTTTCTATGTATGCAGGAAGATATATAAGGTATTCAGAACCCCTAAGATGTGGGCTGCCAGCCTGGTTATTCGAGGAAATCATACAAGATTTTTTAAAAATCACATGAGCCATAAAACACTTCTCATAGCCAGGGATATCTAGGGATGGCTTGGCATTATTGAAGCTACTAGTTTACATATGGAAAGAATTTCCTATTGCTTTAGGGAATTTGGTGAGTCTATTAAGTAAATACTAGATAACTTAAAAGTAATTTGAAATATGGAAAAGAGAAAGAATGGTAACTTAGACTCGTGATAAATAGATCAGGAGGTATTAGGAAATATAAATTTACCAGGGTGGAGAATGGAGGGTAAATAGAAATATTCCTTTGAACACACCTCAAAATATATATACTTTTGAGCTCCTTTTATATATCAAATATAAACTAAGGTTGTTGGTATTTGTTTTCTCATACTGGTATTTGAACTCACAGCCTCATGCTTGTCAGAAAGGAACTCTACTGCTTCAGTCTCACTTCCAACCTTTTTGTTTTAGATTTTTTTTTTTTTAGATAGGGCTGGGAGCTTCCTTCCTATGTTTCTCAAGTAGCTGAGATTACAGGCATGAATCACTGTGCCTGGTTTCAGACCTATACTAAATATTTCAACTATTTAGATTAGTTTGCCCGTCCTGGGGCTTGAATTCATGGCCTGCGCACTGTCTTTGAACACTTTTTGCTCAAGGGCAGTAGTCTGCCACTTGAGCTACAGCACCACTTCTGGCTTTTTTCTGAGTAAGTGGAATCGAACCCAGGGCTTCGTGCATGCATGAAGGAGAGCCCTCTACTACTAGGTTACGCTCCCAGCCTGTCTTTACCTTTTTCAAACATGAAAATATTGAGGTTTCTATAAGGGATTTATCTTTGTCAGGATCACACATTTTAGAAGAGTTCAAGCAGTAATTTTCCTAGAGTCTAAAATACATTTGTGTTTTTAAAACCCACAAGCTCACAAAAAGAATATACATAGCCAAGACTTAACTGAAGAACAAGACATTGTCAGTTTCTAGGCATTGCCTTTGTGCCTTGCAGTGGTAAGTCAATCACTACCATTATGTGAAATATTGTTAGAGTTAACTGTTCATAAAAGTAATGTAACTAGAATCAGAAGGCATGTTTTCTTTTATGTCAAGCTTTTGGTGGTCACATTTTGTATATTTCAGCCAATTCATTATACATAGTTGTAGTTCTTTTTATTATTATTATTATTAAAATTAACATCCCTCAGGATGTTTATGCCACATATTATTTACCTTTTTTATTATTGATGGATAATCCAATACCTTCCTGTTAGGGCTATCAGTAATGCTATTATGAATATTTATGCAGCTATTTCAATAAACACATATGCATTTCTACTGGGTATATGGCTAGTGCAAAATTTGTACATCATAAAGTAAGCATAACTTCAAAACTAACTGCAAGCCAGAAGCCAGTAGCTACTGCCTGTAATCATAGTTACATAGGAAGCTGAGACTTTACCACTCAAATCACAGCCCCACTTCTGGCTTTTGTTTGTTAACTGGAGACCCAGTCTCAAGAACTTTCCTGCTTGCACTGTCTTCAAAAGACAGTCCTCAGATCTCAGTCTTCTGAGGAGGTAGGATTACAGGAATGAGCTGCTATTGCTTAGCTTAGCATTTCCTTGGGATTCTTTCTGAGTTTCTCTCTCTCAACTTACATTAATTATTTATGTTTGTATGCTGTCTGGTTTTATTTACCTTGATATTTTTTAACATATTAATCATGGTTATTTAAAATTCTTTATTTGAATTGTTCCAAATCTTTGCCATGCCTAATTCTAGTTCTGATGCTTTCTCTTTGTTTCTCCAGATTAAATATTTTCTAGCATCTCTCATCTCGCTAATATTTTTTGTTTGATGTTTGAATCTGGTGTCTCACATTTGTTAGGCAGGCACTCTGCCACTCTAGTTATGACTATATTATTTTTCAAATAGGGTCTCAAAATTTTATGAAGTTAGTGTGGTTCAGAATGCTTCTATTTAACTTTCTCATGTAGCTGGACTAATAAGCATGTGCCACTATATCTATGTTTTTATTGGTTGAGATTGGTGGCTCAGGCTTGGCTCATGAACTTCTTTCCCAGGCTGTCCTTAAACTGAGAAACTCTTAAACTCTACAACTCCAACCTGAAGGATTACAGATGTGAGCCAATGAGCCAGGAAATAATAGTAATAATAATAATAATAATAATTTATTGGAATTTGGACATAGCAGCAGGACAAAGAATTGGGTGATATCAGCTATCAGTATGAGACTTTCAGTCATCTAGCTAGAAGCCAAATCACAACTCATATTGTTTTATTTGGATTTTCACAGGCTAAAATTCCTCTAATAATCTTGTCTTTATCTCTTCTGCTGTAACTTTGGGTTTCCTAGAAATTGCTGAGTTTTGTTAGAGAGTCCTTAATGAGGGGCTAGGTCTTGCAGATATTCTAGCTTTAATCCTTTATGATTTACTAGAATTATTGATGTGGTGATGAGGTTGGGGATGGAAAATTGTTTTTAGCACCAATAATTAGCTCCCACTCTTTTAGTTTTCTAGCTGCTTCATAAGTTGGGCATTTCACTTGAGCCACATTGTTGGTTAAAAGAAGCGACAGTTGGAGTTAGATACCAGTAGCTTAAACCTATAATTCTAGCTGCTCTGGAAGTTTAGGCATGAGGATTATGGTTCAAAGCCAGCCTAGGCAGGAAAATCCATGAGATTCTTGTCTTCAATTTGTCATCCAAAAGCTGCAACTAGATCTGTAGCTCAAGTAATTGAGCACAAGCCTTGAGGCAAAAAGCTCAGGTACAGTGTCCAGGTCCTGCTTGAGTTAATCCTCAAGACACACACACACACACACACACACACACACACACACACACACACACACACAAACTCACAAACTTTGGGCATCTCTTTTTCTCCAGGTGTGGTAGTTTAATTAAGTGATCCACCTAACTGGGTTATGGAATATGTAGATAGCTGGTGTACACTTTTTCTGGGTGTTTCCTGAATGGACTAGCATTTGAATTAATAGACTAAGTGAAGAAGACACACCGTGGCCAACATGGTGTATGGCATCCAGATGTTGGAATGGCATCAGAGTGCCCTGAGATAGGAAAAAAAGGGGTAGAGAATGTATTTTGAGACAGTAGCAGTACTGGGGCTTGAACTCCAGTTGGCACCGTACCACGTACATCATGCCTCCAACCTTTTGGCTATTTTGGAGAAGGTTTCTTCCATCCTGCTGAGAAATACAGCCACTTTTTGCTCTGCCTCCTTCAGCAAATATTCCTTCAGCTTCCTTCAGTGAAGGTAGGAGTCTCTCTGCTTGGTCTAGCTTGGAACTTCAAATCTCAGCCCCCTATTTAGTTAGAATGATAGGGATATGCCGCTGGATCCAGTTATGGCTTGGGAAAGGGTGTTCTGATCTTTTCTTCCTGAGCTACCTTTGAACCATATCCTAAATAGCTAAGGTTGCAGACATGAGCCTTTTAAGTGGTGTTCGTGTTTTAGCTATGAAGGACAAGACAATTTTAAGTAGTTTTCTTCTGAGTGAAGGTGAACCATTTTGAGATGATGTAGATTAATATTTTAGTTTCAGAAATTTGAAGTATTACTCTTCCTACTTTCTATCTATAAAATAGAGATCAACTTTAATTAAGCTCTTGTCTATATAATTCCCTTACAGATAAAAAATCATAGGAGTTTTTAGTTGTTGGTTGTTGAATATATTATGTAAAGTAGAGGCCTTTGCTTTTTTTAATTAGATCATTTTATGATGTTACACAATTTGGAATTAGTGTAGACCAAGAGTTATTTAAACTATAACTTAGGGAAATCAGTTCTCTGTGTAAGCATTGAAAAAAAAAAGAAAGTAATAATAAGATAGAAATCTGTTCAAAGATAAATGTTAAAGGAAACACATTTGCTTTAAGGCAATAGTGAATCCAATTATAATCTGACGGCTCTTTCTCAGGGACACAAATGCATTAAGCTATTTGGATGTCCAAATATAAAATGTACAATACAGTGAAACTCATTATGAGTAGGTAATAAAAGATATGCAGCTGTTTAAGTTATATTATTCTTACAGTCTAGATATATATTCATAGTATTTAAAATATTAACTTTTCAGTAAATTACTATCACAAATACATCATTAGTTTAATTTCTTATTCTTTTCTCCAACAAAATAGTTGTATCAGACACAGAGAAAATTGCGTCTTATAAAATACCAGTGTAAGCACAAATTTTTTCCAATGACATATCAAGGCATATTGAATAACAAGCCATATCAAGGTGATATGCGTTCAACACTTCAGATAATAAATTAATAAAGGTGACCAAGACATGTGATTAAGAGAATGGCAGCATGATGGCAGGTAGAGGAGGGAAAGATGAATTTCTACTGATGAGTTTTGCCCTGCCTTGAGTCATTTTGATTGGGAGCAATGTCTGCCACTGCAGAATTATGTTTGACTAGGAACAATTTAAGCTGTGCCTTTCCACTCAGCTCATTTACATTTCTCACCAAAGCTTTTCTTACTACTTCACATTAATTTTTACTACTTTGCATGAGATGCGATGGAATTGTGCAAGAAGGGCATGTATTCTTTCTTCATCTGTTTTCCTTGTAGTTCACTGTGATCTGCGTTTTATTTTTAATTAACTTTAATAAAAAAAAGGTTATAGTTATATAAAGAGGTTTCAGTTCAACATGTCAGTCTATCAGTACGAAGCACCTTGATCAAGTTCATGTCTTTCACGCTCTTTCACTCTCCCAAATTCCCCCATCCACTCCGTTTTCCTAGATTCATTATCACATATATAAATTAAATAGTATGGCTACACTCTCCCCCCTTTACTCTATTCATTTATCTGTCCCCACCCTTAAAATAACCTCTCTCCCTGACATCTCAAGTTCTTTAAAGGCCTCACAGTTAAGAAAATATTCACATCTTATTCTTATAAACCTGACATTCCCCCCCACCCTTGTTTTTACCATGCTACTGAACACAGGTCTGTCAGACTTCAGCATTTTTGTCTGTTCATTTACAGAAGTTAATTAAAAGAAGCAGAGGAACGGGATGGAGTGTCTATAACAAGCCAAATTCATTTGATCATTCAAAAACTAATTGCCGGCAGAAATTAAGGTGCAAGTCCATGTCTGCTGTAATTAGGGTGTACTTATGAGCAGTTTCTCATTTTACAACCCCTCTCTGTATCTGGCGCCCTTGATGCACTAACATAAGGGAAAGGTGTGATGAGGACTGGAAGGCTCATTCAGTAAACATCTCTTCCTGTTTGATGTGACTGAACTGAGCATCACATATAATTTTACACTTTCATCGTTTCATGCAACTGACAGGCCTCTAATCTCTATCTCAGAATCTTCACTCAGCTTGAACTCTGGCTCATAAAGGTCATTTCTGAACCACTTGGGATCAAGAGTCACGTCTATGAATTCCCACAGAGTCGATAGATGCTGTAATAGCTTTAGGCACGTTTTCTTAAGACCCAAAGAGAAAGACTATTTCAATAAATGTAAAATGATACAATCTACGCAATCTCTCAGAGGAATAAATCTCTTCCTTCAGGCAATACAATACATGACACAATTAAGAGTGGGAGATAAAACTAGGCCCAAAAATGAATAAATAAAAGGGAGAGAAAAAAGCCTTGTACATGAAATACACACAGATCTATGAGACCAAAATTCTCAGACATGAAAAGCACATTCATACATCCTTGCTTCACAATTGCTTGAGAAAGCAGAATATTTTGACCAGAAATTAACAGAAAGATTGCACACAGATAATAAAGAAGCAAGGTAACTATGAGAAAATGACTTAGGTACAACATGCAATTATAGAATGATTTAAATACATTTCCTTTTTCTTTCCTCTTTGTACCTCTCAGTTGCTAGCTCCTTTTTTTAAGAAAGAAAAGAAAGGAAAGGGCTCCAGGTTGTCAGGATAATTAACAGAAGCTTTCTTAGCAGATGTCTGAGGTAAGCAGAAAAGGGCATTTCCTTCCCCTGACATGCCATCAAAGGCAAAACACGAATTCTTAAATGGCAGAAGTAAAAGCTATGTGGAAGCATGTTTAAATATTTGCATAATTAATAAAGATGTTTCTGAAAAAATATCCAAGAGTTAATGACTAAAGGCCAGTGAAGAGAGTTCACAATATTATTCTATTGCACTTGCCACAAATTCTAGCAAACTCTTTGATTTTCTTTTCCCTTGTTATAGTTCATGATGCAAAGGAATGCTTCTTGAAAGTAAAGTATCCCCTCCAGCGAAATAGTTTACTCCACTTACCTCAGAGACTTCTGCTCTTCTGCTGGCAGATTTAACACACACACACACACACACACACACACACACACACACCTACAACTTAAAAGTACTTTAAAACATCTTGGAATGGCCATGTGCCAATCAGACACCAGTGGCTCGCTCAAACCTGTAAATCCTAACTACTCAGGAGGCTGAGAACTGAGGATCACTATTTGAAGCAGGGAAGTCCTTGGAAAATCCTGATTAACCATCAAAAAGTCAAAAGTGGAGCTGTGCCTCAAATGGTGAACCATCACCTGGGTCCTGAGTTTAAGCCCTAGTACACTCACTTTCTCTCCTTCTCCCTCTCCCTCCTTCCCTCCCTCCCTCTCTCTGTCTCTATCTTTCTCTGTCTCTGTCTCTCTCTCTGTCTCTCTGTCTCTGTCTCTCTGTCTCTGTCTCTCTCTGTCTCTGTCTCCCTCTCCCTCTCTGTCTCTGTTTCTCTCTGTCTCTGTCTCTGTCTCTGTCTCTGTCTCTGTCTCCCTCTCTCTCTCTCTCTCTCTCTCTCACACGCGCGCACACACACACACACACACACACACACACACACACACACAAGTGCTTATAGTGTAATCTTAGCTACTCAAGATGTTGGAATCTGAGGTAGCATGGACAAGAAAGTCCATGAGACTCTTATCTCAATTAACACTCCTCCCCCTCAGAAAATGAGGGCTGTGGCTCAAGTGGATAGCACTAGATTTGCTCACAAGAGCTCAGGGACATCCCTGAGTTCAAGCCCTAGGAATGGTACAGCCATCATCATCATCATCATCATCATCATCATCATCATCATCTCCCAAATGAAATTATTAAATAGGTAAAAAAATCCCAAACTCAAAATTTCATTTTACTATCTTTAAAATCTTCATATTTTAATTTTGTGCCATTATCTCTATTACATTTACTTTACATTATTGTGTGAATATAATCTGCCACATATTTTATATTTCAAAATACATAATATTAGGAAGAAAATTTTCTGTTTATTTTCCAAATGTCTCTCAAATACAACCTCTACCAGAAGAGACATTCCTCTACAGGTAATATAGGGATTTTTAGTTTGCCCTTAACCAGATAGTGACAGAGGTCAAATGCAAATAGTACACATCTGATGCTGCAAAACACGAGAAAGGGTATCAATGTTTGTGAAGTAATGTACCTTCTATCTGGTGAATATAATGTAACCCTTCTATTTATTACAGTAAAATATATGGAAAAATATATGGAAAAAAATTCAGGAAATTATTTAAAATGACTATTTTGACTAAAGAATGCAGTGGTATAGAACTGGCTAGAATAAATGTTAGGATTAGATGTGCAGATTTTTAAAAAAAATTAAACTCAGGCCATATGATTTTAATTTACATTATAGGGATATGGACAAAAATGAGGTTTATACAATAGAAGTTCCCTGAATATTCACTTTTTGGTGGTTGTCTTTATTTAGGAAAGCAATAATGTTACTGGATGCTGGAAAAAGCAAACTTAAATGTGATACACCGTCACTGATTTTCTGTTACTTAGTTTAGCTTTCTAGTGTTAAAATGAATATCCTGATAACTTTAGAATTTTAAAATCATTGCCTACTTTAGGGTTTAAATATGTAAATGTTTTAGTTTAATACTCATAGGCTCATTAAACAAAAGTTCTAAGCTTTAAGTAATTGCTAGTTGTCAGTTTTTATACATACTCATAAAATCTGAAGAAACCAGTTGTAGAGGTTGTCAGTCACATCCAATTTATACAATATTATGCAAAAGAATGGTCATTTGACAATTTTGATATTAGTATATACTGGTTGATACTTAAGCACTTTAAAAAGAAAATATCTTGGTGGATAGAAAACTTGCTATTTATAAACTCTAAATTTTGAAAACTGTATTAATATGTAGAAATAATGCTATAGTGGGTTTTCTCCTTAAATGTTTAAGACTATCTTAATAACACTACTCAAAATATAACCTGGAGGGTTTTAAATTATAACATGGCAATAATCACCCTATATTAATAGATTTTAGTCATGGAATGGTACAGCTAAGAGATATTTTATTATTTATAAATTATACCTCAGTAAAGCTCTTAATGAAAACAGCAGAAAAAAGAAAACTTAGATAATATAATGAGAAATCATGAAATGATAATGATTTTTCCTCTCTCTCTTGTTTTTCTTGGTCATGGGACTTGAACTCTGAGCCTGGCCACTATCCCTGAGCTCTTCAGCTCAAGTCTAGTGCTTTACCACTTTAAGCCATAGTCCCACTTCCAGTTTTTGAGTAGTTATTTGGAGATAAGAGTTTCATGGACTTTTATGCCTGGAGTTGGCTTTGAACACAACCCTTAGATCTCAGCCTCTTGAGGAGCTAGGAATACAGATATGAGTCACCTCCTCTCTTTTCTTATAACTATTAAATAAATATATAGCTTTTATTTGATTTTGACAAGTGTTCATCCACCACCATTCCATCTTTTAACTAGTTCACAGTAGACTGGAAGTCTAAGTATTGTACAATTTTATAACCCGTAGAACCTGGAAGCATAAATTATAGACCTTATAGATGACCAGTGACTGCAAAAGATTTGGGGCTCATAAAGGAAGACCGAGACACTAAGTATATCACAATAGATGATATTTGAAGTATGTTTCAGTAAGTGAAAGTGAAACACAATTCAGTATCAATGTTTTTACTATCAAAATAGCAATGAATTAGAGCATTTATAAAACACTGCTCAATAAATATGTGCTGTATAAATAAAGCATAATATCTTAGAGAAAAATTCATTGTAGGATGAATTTCCTAGATTTCTGAAATTTACTTTTGACTGGATAGCCATTGCAGAACTTTCTGTTATTTGTAGAAAACTTCCCCTTGAAACCTCAATTCTCATCCTTCAGCAGCTAAAAAGCAAGAAGCAGATGTTGGCAGATTATGACAAAAGTGGAGGCAAGAAAAAGTAAGAAGAGAAGAAATAAGAGCCTTTGTTTGTAGAAGAAATGAGGACAGAACTTTAAAAGTTCTTGATGGGCCTTGTCAGGAAATAACACATAAGGTATTAGGAAACATTTCTAGTTATTTTATTTTAAACTCAAATAATTCATCAGTGAAAGAAATACAGCGCTGTAGATACCTTAGCTAAATTCTTGGTTTTATGGAATATATAGTGTTTTGATATGTCTAAAGAGGGATGTATGCAAATTCAACAGATTCAGAAGAGTATGAAAGACAAAACTCCTAGACGTAAACCTTAGAATCAAATTAGATTTTTATAATGATGTTTTGTTTGCAGTATCACAGATAAAATTCAATAAAAGAAACAATGGAACTCTTCTATTAATTACAATAAAAATATATGGAAAAAAGATATAAAACCAGAAAAAATTGTCAACAGAGAACAAAAAAACCCAAAAAACCAAAAAATAGAAACAATGGAAATATTGGACTTTATTAAAATGAAAAGTTGCTATTTTGTGAAAGACACTGTCAAGATGAACATAATCGTATAAACTTCAGACTTGCAGAAAATATTTGTACACTATACACATGTGATAGAAAATTTACACATATAAAAATTTCGGAAGTCAACAACAGAACCAACCCATTTGAAAAAAAAGCAATCAAAGACTTAACAGAATTTTCATCAAAGAAAATAGAATATGGAGAATAGTATATAAAAAGATGTTACATGTCATAAATCTTGGGAACTGAAGGCTAATACAATGAGATATGACTATACATTCATTAGAAGGGCCTAAACCCAACACAAATACAACACTAACACCACCCAACACTGCTGAAATATGAATTAGCAGGAACTTCCTTCATGGTGGGTGTGGATACAAAAACATGCAGTATCTTACAAATTAAAATACTAGTGTCTAAGGATGCAGCCATCATTCTCCTGGAGTTTTACTCACAGAAATATAAAACCTTACATGTACAGAAAAACTTGCAGCTTCTCCATAATTTTTTTTTTTTTTGTAGATCATGGGACTTGGACTTGGCCTGGATGCTGTCCCTGAGCTCTTCAGCTCAAGGCTATTGCCCCACGTCCCATTTTCTAGAGGTTAATTGGAGACAAGAGTCTCAAGTCCTTTTGTGCTGGGCTAGCTTTGAACTTTGATCTTCAGGTCTCAGCCTCCCGAGTAGCTAGGATTACAGGCATGAGCCACTGTGCCCCGCCTTACCGATAATTTTTAAAGTTGGCAGAAACTGAGTTATCCTTCACTAAGTGAGCAAAGAAATAAACAACAGTGCAGCTGAACAAGGGAATATTGCTCAGCACTAAAAAGAAAAAGAAAAAAAAACGCACTATTAAGCCATGGGGGGGGGGAAGACATACAGAAGACCGAAGAACATATTTCTAAGTGGTAGAAGCCAAAATGAAAATGCTCTGTATGGGTGGGGGGGGTGAACTTGGGGACAAAAACATGAGATGGGCTATCAGTGTTCAAGAAGCAATGTACCTACTACCTGATGGATGTAACTGTAACCCCTCTACTTTGATAATAAAATACAGTCTAAAAAGAAAATGCTCTGTATGATATAATCCCAATTCTATGATATTTTGGAAGCAAGCATGTCTGGTTACAGTGGAAAAGTCATCGGTTTCAGCAGGTAGGGCGAAAAGAGAACAGAAATGAAATGACCTTTTAGGGCAATGAAAGCATTCTGTATGAAAAATGAATGGTGGATAGGTCCTTAATACACAATTTCCAAAACTCGTGGAATGTATAACCCTATGGAGCTGATGTGGTGGTAATATATGTCAAATTCATCAGTGATAACCAATGCCCTCTTGTGTTGCAGAATACTACAGGGGGGAGGCGGTAAAATTGCGTGAAACATCAGAAGCCATCTGGGTTATTTCTCGCCTCCGTCTTTAATTTTGCTGTGGATTTAGACTATGCCCCAAATTAAAGTTTATTAAGAAAGTGTAAACAATGAACTCAAGGACTGGACACTGTCCTGTGCCTCTCCTTGCTCAAGGCTACTGGTCTACCACTTGAGCTACAGCACCACTTCCAGAGTTTTCTGAGTAATTTATTGGAGTTTCACAAAGTGCTCTGCCCAGGATGGCTTTGAACCATGACTCTAAGCTCTCAGTCTCCTGAATAGCTAGGATTATAGGCATAAGCCACCAGCACCTCTATTATTATTATTATGATTATTATTATTGTTGTTGTTATTTAATTCGTGAGAGAATTGTTGTTAAGTTTTACAACACAGGTTGTTCTCAAGAGGTTCCTGGGAAATACAAAGGAGGGATGGAAAGAGAAGCAATGACAACCAAGTTCCACCATGTTCACAATGACTGTGATTTAAATCTCAGAAATAAACCTCTTCGAGGCAGTTTGGAGCTAGTATCCACACATGAGACAACATGTACCATTTGTCTCTCTGATCCTGGTTTACTTCACTTAACATGCTTTCTTCTAGGCCTATCCATTGTCCTGCAAATCACCATTTGCTAATTAGTCATGGATACTTGCTACTCTCTGTCTAAATGTCTGTCATGCAAAATATCCTTAAAGGACTAACTGAATGTCAGTGCCATGATTAGAAAGAAAGCAGCTTTTTTTTTGGCAGGGGGGAGTTGTGAATGGAGTCTATTTAAATATTCTTTTTCTACTCTGTATCATTAAAACACAAACCCTATTTAATCTCTGGGAAGATGATACCTTTGATTAGACTGCAAGAGAAAATTCTTGGGTTTATATCTCTGAGTGCTCAGGATGGCATGACTGGAAGAAGGATGAACTGTAAGCATCATGAGGGCAGGGATGCTGGAATGGATGGTGAAGAGTCAGCCAGGTGTCTTGAATGGGAAAAGGAAGAATGCATTGCAGGAACTAATTAAGAGCCTGGTATATAATGAAATATACTATATTATATAATATATAATGCTCATTGCTGAGTAATGGTTGCTAGTTCCAACATCCATACTTACATCAATTTTTAACTATAAAATAAACATGAGAGAGTTAAGCAAAACAAAACTCGGACCCCAAATACACTGATTTCAACGGGTGCCATTTTTATTTTACACTCATGAGAGAGTGCAGTTGAAGGCACCCGAAAAGGGAAGTAGTCCTGAAAAACTTGCTGTTCCAGTGGACATGCACAACGAGCAGGCATCCAGGATGGGATGGGAGTGGTATGGGAAAGAGTTTTGGATTTATGGAACTCTGATTTTTCGAAACAGATGTCCTCATCATGGAAGTTATTGTAGTCTCCACCTCACCAGATGGGATACCAAACTCCCTGTTGTGTTCAGAACCGGCAGGGCTCATTAAGTTGGCTTTAAATTGGGTATTAAGAGAGGATCTTTTGCTTAGCCCAAATAATCTCAACATGCGCAATGAAGGGAAGAGGGAGTTCAACAAGCAAAGATAAACTACAAGTGATAAGCGATATTAACACACTGGACTTAATTGTCTATAAGTAACTACAAAGTAAATGGGAAATTAAAAAGATTAACTGGAAATGTTTCTAAATGATGGAGAGAAGGACCTAATGAGCACCATAGAAATAGAATAATGCTACTCTGTGTCAAGACTGAGAGTTTAAAAATATACTTTACAGAGAAGGCTGAAAGGCATTTATTCTCGATGACACTGTACAGTACATCCAAAATTTGGGAGGACTTGCCATTTGATAATGTGATATCAGGAATGACGCTTTGATTAGAGGTACAGTAGTTTATATGTCCTGAAGTATAAATGGTAGGAAGTTTAATTCTTCAATGAATAGAATTCCCAAGCCAGGGGATATTCTGACTCTTTAAAATAATGCTGTTTAATAAAATTTCAACTACACTATGATAAATATCAAATTTATAACATATCAAATGCTGTATAAAATACTAAGTAAGCAACACTTGTGTGATCTGAATGACAATATATCAGTATATATGTGTATCACTAAATTGATCCAAATGATAATCACAGTTATGAAGCAACGAAATATTGATTACCTGGTATTCTATAATGGGGCTTATTTTATTCTTTATAACCAATAGAAACATAAAGAAATTGTGCTTATTTGTGCTTATCTTCCTTAAGTTATTTCATTAGGGAAAATAGGGCATATTCTCACACAGTTAACAGTACAGTAATGGTGGATTGGATGCTGCCTACATGATATCTTGTTATGAGGAGCAAACTATTAGGCTCACTTGAATTTCTACAGGTGATAGACCTAGCAGACCCAAAAACATTTGGGATATATTTAATTTATAAAATACCAAATGTTAGTAATGGTCATTTTAACATAAGAATCATAAGCACTGGTTTGAAATCTCTTTATGACTATATAACTTTAAACACATAATTAATATCCCTAGAATTCAGTTTCCTCACCTATGCACTGTGCCTAAAATTACTCATCTGGTAATTTTAGTAGATCAAATATAATGATTTTGATCTCATTAATCTAGTATGTGAAATCCATTTGGAATGAGTGTCTATGTTCCACAAAACACAGCTTGTTAAAACAATTCCTCAAATTTTATCCAAATTCTGTTTCACCAGATGTTATCTGGAAATGTGAAATTGGGAAGAGAAAAATGTTAAAGTAATCTTCATTCACAGATCCTGTTAAACTGTTCTCATATTAATTCACCCATGGAGCCCATCTAGAAAAGGCTAATGATTTGAACTTCATGGAAGAAATGGGAGACATGAAATTAAGAGAGGTTAAATTGTTGATCCCAAATTACAGAATAAGAATAAATAATTATCTTTGTTATAATATTGGCTGATTTTTTTTACTGATTACTAGATAGTCTCTAGATGATAGATGAGAAGTTTCTAGATCTCCAGCATTTAATATCACCAGATCTTATAGTTCTTTCACATCTAGAACTCCATTAATGATTGTTGAGTAGGTAAGTGAATGGATGGATGAGTTCAATAAATATAAAGATTCATAAAGAGAGCATTATTGCATGTAGAGTGAGAAGGCTAGATTGTTTTTTCTTCATTAATTTATACATATTTTGAATAGCATGAACTCAGAATACTATATGTTCTCCTATAGGTAGTACAAACACAATTTAAAGTGGGATTTCAATAGGGTAACATCTGTTTTCTTGTTCCAGGAAAACAGTAGCTCATCAAAAGCAAGAGGACAAAGAAGGAAGATGGTTACATTATCAGACCAAAGTTGCCTCTTAGCATTTTCTCTGATGCTGCTGGTGTGAAAGAATACTTCAAGTGAAGCAGAAATCTTATTTCCCCACATGTTGTTTCAAAGCACTGAGAATAATAGTCCTAATATGTTTTTTCTGTCAGATTTCTTCTGTCAATTTCACTTCTGAGATTTTAAAGCAGCATTAGATCTCATGTGTATTTAGTTCCTGCAACCACACCATGAAGTAGAGATTGTTTGATTACTTTATGACATTTAATGTATGCATATTAGTATCAAAGCCATTGTGAAAATTCCCCATTTTTGACATTCTCTCCATTCCAATCATTTATGAAAGCTTTGGTCAGGTACAACACAAAGATCATAATTATTGGCATTTTAGCAATAATGCTTTTCAAGTTCAAGCTGATAACAGATGCAACATTTTCTGTCTCCTTGAAACAACAAGGTGTGTTGCATATAGAGTTATTGCCATAAGTAAAAGCATGGATCAAAAAACCAAACAGCAGCGTCTATAGCCATATGTAAACATGCATGCAATTTTAGAAGATGGGGCAGCCATCTTAACCTCAGAGCACTGGAAAGAGCTATTAAACACAGAGGAATACCATAAAAGAAAAAATAGAAAATTGGAGAACTCAAACTGCATTAGTATTTGGAGAAATGAAAATAAGAGTATTACTAACTCATCCTTTTTATTTTGAATTAAAAGGAACATATCCATAAGAAAATAAACATTAGTCCTCAAAGAAATTTCCATACATAGGAAGTAGAAACATTTTATATTTTCTTATAAAAGAATCTACTGCTTCAACATGATTGATTAAAAAAGAAACAAAAATGAAATTAGATGCCTTGCCTTTGCATAATGGTTCCATATGCATTGGTGTGTATTTTTATCTTTGTTCTATTTTGTTGGTTTGTCTGCCTATTTTCATACCAACATCATTCTTCCAAATGTATTATACAGTTAGAGTAGCTCTAAAAATTTATAGTTTTTTCTCTTTAAATATAATTTTTCAAATTCTTTAAAAATTCAAAATCAGTTTGCTATTCAGATTTTTATTTTTTAGATTCAAAGTCAAAGCAGAATCTATTTTGGAAAGTCATAAACCTTTGGGCTCTGAAAGAAGAATAATTCTTCATGTTTTCAGTCTATCTTCATTTATTCACATTTCCTAAGTTTTAGTTTGAAAGCTACCCTATGTTTCCTCAGTTTCATATCTGTATTTGTTCATTGTGAGTTGTTCATAAGTGGTATTGTCTTTTTAATATTAATTTTGGATTCATTGTCAGTATGCAGACATTCTATTTTTTCCATATTACTAACAAACCTAGATTACTAGCCAAAACCTTACTCTATTTTCTAAGTCTTTACATGACTACATATACTCTTGCTATGACTGTATACTTTTCATAAAAATGAACAATTTTTATAATAAAAGACAGCAATAAATAAATAGGGCATTCTTAGTTACTTTGGATGCCGAGACTGGGGAAGATCTCAACTCAAGGGAGCCCTGTCAACCGTCTACTGAAAAGACATAGGGGGAATCATGGTCCAAGATGCCCCAAGAGATACTATGGAAAAAAGAACTTAAGAATGAAAGGTTTGGCATGTGGCTCAAGAAGCAGAGTGTGTGTTTAGCAAGAGCAAGGCTCTTGAGTCCAAACCTAGTAAAACACACACACACTCACAAAGTAGTGAAAAGGTGTTCAAATCAACAAATAAGACACCCCAACTAAAAGTGGATAAAATTCTGGATCATATAATTCAAAGGATGCCTATATTTTCATGCTGTAATACCATTTTTAATCATATAAACGCAAATACAAAATACAACAAAATGGTTGAGTCAAATAAAAATGGACTATGCCTACCAACTGTAGAGGAAGTTGTGAAGATGCTAGAGTTCTTAAATCTTGATAATATATTTATAAAATTTTATATATAGGGGCTGGGAGTTGGGCCTAGTGGTAGAGTGCTTGCCTAGCATGCACAATGACCCGGGGTCAATTTCTTCGGTACCACATACATAGAAAAAAGCCAGAAGTGGTGCTGAGGCTTAAGTGGTAGAGCTCTGTCCTTCAGAAAGTCCAAGGACAGTGCGCAGGCCCTGAGCTCAAGCCCAGGACTGGCAAAAAAATTATATATAATATGTCATATATATCACATAAACCATACACATATTAAAAAATCTCTGAGTATAGTTAATTAACGTACTCCTTATTTGTCGGGAGCAAGAGTGGAAACAAACTGTACTTTGATTTGCATCAGATAATTGCTTGATTGTCTTATTGTTTTTTGGCCTTCTCCTGTTCAATTGATCTGAGATTTACCATATGAATGTAACCCTCAACAGCTCCCTGATTAACGATCTGGATGTAACACCTGGGAGGGCCCTGGTCTCGGGAGGGGATAAAAACTTTGTGTTAAGAATAAACGAGGCGGCGGCAGTTTTTGCTTGGGCTGCAGACCTCCTGGACCCGATGTGTTTGTCTCTCTTCTAATTTTTCCAGTCCCTGCCCCTTATTTCAGGAACCCCAATTTGCTGCCGGGAGGCCCCGGCACTTATTCCATTGTTCAAAGAACTAGGTAAGGGCTGGGAATTTAGCCTAGTGGTAGAGTGCTTGCCTAGCATGCACGAAGACAGGGTTCGATTCCTCAATACCACATATATAGCAAAAAACAACAAAAAAGCTAGAAGTGGTGCTATTGCTCAAGTGGTAGAGGTCTAGCCTTGAGAAAGCCCAAGGACAGTGCCCAGGCCCTGACTTCAAGACCCAGGACTGGCAAAAAGAGAGAGGGGGGGGAGGGATACGGGCATTCACATTTGTTCCACAATGAAATCTATTCATATTTTATAGGATTCATCACTCTGGGTCCATTGACAGTGCAGGACAGGGTTTTACTGTACATGTTATGGGCAACAGACAAATCTACTTGGAACAGCCTATGGAAACTGCCAATGCTCCTTTTGGTTTGGGGAATGTGGTTGATTTCAACATGGAGATACATTTGGCTAATTGAAAGTTCATATGGATATGTGAAGAATGAGAGAGAGAGAGACATACAGACAGACACACACAGACACAGACACAGACACAGACACAGAGAGAGACAGAGAGACTTAGGGGGGAAAGGAGAGGGAGAGGGAGAGGTGATGATGAGTTTTAATAAAAGAGTAGTCTGGCTTTGATTTCATGTTCTGACATCACTCCACAGTTAACGATAAATGGGGATTTTTATTAAAAGCATAACTTACAAGAACTTTTCAATGTCTTTTATGAAGAGATTTCACCCATTAAGGATTTCAAAAACCCTGTGAATTGAGGATTGTTAATACCTCACATTACCTGAGGGGAAACAGAAGTCTGGAAAGTTTAAGTGAGCTATTACTTGGTTGTAGATCCCTTGTAAAATTAACACCAGGGGTCTCATTCCCAAAACTGTAAAATATTGGACGCACACAAGCCATGGCAAAAGTACCTACACATTTTCATATTCTGGGATTTCTAATCCTATGGAAATTGTTTATCAAAATTTATGTGCAATATAATCAGTGAATCAGCATTTTCAGTACTTACCACGTGCCAAACACAGTAGGATCTCTATTACATTCTTTGGTTCAATATCAGTTTCATTAAACACAAGGCATGGAATGTTCAGGCTGGGAACGGATCCCACACAAAGCATTAGATTATGTAATAAAGCCTAACTTGAAAAAGAGGAACTGATAGTTTCTTCCAACCTTTTCTAACACCGATTTTTAGGTCAGTGATTTAATAGAATTTTTCTTTGGCTGTTAGTTTGATTCAGCATAAACTTCAAGCATAAAAATCACACAAAGCTTTTGTTTTGCAAAGCTCTTTCACAAATTGCCCTGGTTTCATGCCCTAATTAATCAGCATTCATTGGGGAATGGTAGGTTATTTGCTTTTCAGTTTCTGCAGATATACTAATAGCATAGCAGGAGAATTCTGAAATAACATGCTTCATATGTGAAGCAGTTTCCCATGGATTCTTATATAATTATGTAGAAAATGTGAACCATTGTTCCTACTAGAATTGTCTCTCATGCTGACAGGAATTCCCAAGATTGTAAAAAAAGAATCTCCAATTATAAGGTCTTTGGGGCATAATATTATTCCAATATGTTAAATTGAACATATCATTATATTTAGAGACCCGTACCAGAGTCCTTGACCCTTATAATCTGAAGAAAAGTGTAAGTATTTCTTTTTCTCAATTAAATCAGCTTTTAAAACATGTAATAAAGCATTTTTCATTGACTGAAATAAAAATAGTATACGATTTTCCAATTTAGTAGAATAGGCTGACAGGATATTGGGATCTAGAAAGATTTGGCTAACAATCAAGTCTAAAGAACAGCATTACTTGATTTTCTTATATGTTATCATTAGCCCCGTAAAATTGGTTTATTGAGCAGAGCCTTAAATCAAAATTTTATAACATCATTCTCACACATTGCACACTGGGGCCTTTGCGTAAAGGGTACATTCATTCATTACCTGGAATTGTGGAGGAAAAGCAAACAAAAAACGTAGAAGTTGTTGAATTGAGGTAGTTGTTGTTTCTTCTGACAAGCAATTTTGATTGCAAAAAGTTCCCTGGGTCACACACACTCACAAAAAATAACAGATTACTCTGAAAATGCCCGTAGAACAGAAAACTCAAGGATAGATATGACAAAACCAATATACAAGCCCTCTCATTTTTAAAGTTTAGGAATTCTGTCTCCTTTTGCTTCCAGTTTGGGGAGCAATACCATATCTGCCCATTAATGTAAAACTATTTACATAATTACAGATCAAACCAATCCGTTACTACCTGGGAAAGCTAAAGGTCACATCCAGCATAAGTAAGTAGCTCAGATGCTGCTCTGTGGTTAATACCTGTCCACTCTCAGGCTGCTGTCCCATTCCCAGGACTGATTGCCCTCTGTCCTGTAGTTTCAAGTAATGTAAATTGTATCTTGTCCCCTGGTAATGGAGATGGGTGTTGTCTTGTCTGTCCACTCCCTGCCCTTACCCTCTCTGAGCTGCGATAATGGTTTTGGTGGGCAATCTAGGAGGATGCCTTCTTGACTCATCTCTCATAATAGATTGTCCTCCTCAGGCAAAATTGAATAACCGCTGACATGGCCTGGAGGCAAAGCAATGAGAATTCAATAAGTCTGCAGGGTCAATGTCCTGTCATTTTTGGCAAGCAAGTAATTATTCTGCACTAACATTCAGTAATAGAAGGAGGAAGCTGCTGCAAATACCTTTCCTCTGGATTCCTATAAAAATCACCTTAACCGGTTCCTTTCTCTCTCTTTTTCCCCTCTAATCAGCCATAATTCCTTTCTCCTCTTCTGATGTGATTTGGTCCACTTTTCTGTGCTGAATGTGTGCATTTTTTAGATGCAATTTTTTTTTGTATTCTATTTTTCCCAACCTCACTTGTCTGTGGGAAAGTTTAACAACTTCACTGCCTGTTGTTTAGTATTTTCCACTTTTATGGGTTACAGTTGTGCTGTCTATTTGCCTTTACTGATTTGTGAAAGATTTATTATAAACCAAATACAGCTGTTCTCTCTCTTCCATATAGTTGAATTATTTTGACAAACCTGTCGTTCAAAAAAATCATTTGCCTCACTCACTTGCCTACCAAAAACATATAGTTCTGGGGGGTAAATGCCAAAAGGGTTGTGAAAGAAAAAGAGATATGTTAGCTTCAAAACTTAACAGTCAAGAGGAAAATAACCTTTTTTTTCTTTTGGAATTTCTGTGGGGTTCAAGGTTCCTATACACACAGACCAAGAGGACAGAATTGTTATTTTTAAAACCTCTATACATTCAAGGCACTGAAATGTTCTACTTTTACATTTTTATGGATGAATCAGACAGATTTAACTATGTATTACTTGCCTGAAACTACTAATGCAGTTAATCAATCTTTTTGCTATTCTTAAGATACTGTCTCTCCATCCCTTACTTAATCACGTTGAGGAAATTTTTATTTTGATGCCATATTTACTCTATTTTTGTCCATTCATTCCATTTAGGTCTCTTAACTTTCTCCCCTTTGTTTTTCAAGGAAAAAAGAAAGTCGAATATCAGATCTTATGAAAGGAAAAAATTTAGAATTGTTTTAATTATTTCTAATGTCCTTAAAAAAAGTAGCTTTCAAAGCCAATCTAAGTTGCTTCTCTCTCTATTTCTTACTGTAGAAACTATTGCTTTATTCATTGAAAGGAACCTTTATCTTTTCTCTCCTGAGATCAGTGCACAGCAAGTAATGAAGAGCCTCTGGTAAGAGCAGAATAAGCACTTTCCATGACTGATTGACGATTGATTATTGCTGGGATTCTCCCAATGGCCATCCATCACTATGCTTTTTTGACAACCCAGCTCTATTTTCGGACATGAAAAAAATGTTTTGATCTGCATCAATTTGGCTTGTTAACTGTGACAAAACTCAAACGGATACAGATCATGTTCTGTTGCCAATGTCAATTTGGATCCTGCTTGCAAAAAAGACTCATAATAACATTAATTAATAATGAATTGTATTCTTTATTTATTATACCATAATATTGGGAAATTCATGATTACTTTTGAAATCTTTTCCATTAGGCTTATGCATTTAGGCATTTGTTCCCTATGAAAAGACCCTAACAGTATTTTATTTTATTAAGTCTCCTTTTTAAATTTTTGCAAATCTGCCTTAAGAGTTTCTGACATTATTTTTAGTATTACCATAGTCCAACATTTCATCATGTGACCCTAGTAAAGCGTAACTCTTTTGTCTAAATTACTAAAGGGTAGCATTCATTTAGAATTATTTTGGGTTAAGTAAAGTACATATGTCCTCTAAATAAGGTGTGAGTCAAGAATGCATTTTAAAAGTGATATTATGGAAGGAAAAATTGGGGGGAATTTGTGGGGTTTTCGTATTTTCCCAGTTCTTTAATTTTTAAAAATCAAATTGTCAAATTAATTTGATAATTAATGAGTATTCTTTGAACCTTAAGCCTTAATTTATTTTACAAACACATTTGTCAAAATACTTATTGAAAATTATACTCTCACTTAAGAAATGGTCATTATCATTTGTTGTACTCTACTGATGAATTATGATTAGAGCAGTGAAATAGATTTCTAAACTGAATTTTCTTCACATATGAAATTAAAGTAAGCTTTATTTTTTTGCATTTTCTCTTTTCTTTCCTCCATTAGCTTTTAAACACTATATTTACCTTGCACATTAAACAAGCATAATAAATTCAGTGAACATTTTTAATTGTATTTTTATGCATTCCTGCAGATCCACCAGGAGTCCCTAGCTGTCAGTCTTCTTATTTTAAGTTAGAATAAGGTCATTGAGTCAAAACTATTGAATATAATTTTAGGCTCAAATCATTAATTCTCTTCTCTCCTAGTTAAAAGTGACTTGATTCAAATGATCAAGCATTGCATTGCATTTTACCTTGTTCTAAGAATTCATTTCAGAAAATTACTATATAAATCTCAAAGATCATACTGAACTTTCTGGTATCTGGGCTGTTTTATCATTATTTTGAGTTATTAAGATGTGTAGACAGAGACATATATCTAAATATCCCCCTGAAAAAGTCATTGGAGGTAGGTAGATTTGGGGGAAATTTTCTGATTTGGAGATTTCCCCTTCTCACCTTGCTACAGCTGTAATCCTGTTATTGAAATCGTTGAGCTCAGTACTGCTCTCAATCCCTCACCAGGGCAGCTCTCTGGAAAGCACTGAACTTGAATGTTTCCAAGTTTTTAGATGATCTTCTTTTTGATGAACTATTGCCTGGATTTCTTTTTTTCTCTTCAGGCCTATGCAATAGCACACGTACATCCATTGGCTGCATGCAGGGCTTGCTGGAACTTCTGGTCACTGGTGGTCCAGGCCCTGTCTGCATCTATCTCATAACTCCAGCCTCAGACTTCACCCTTGTCTACAATGTCTTTGTGATGTATACATGGGAAGAAGCAGAGATTTGAAATAGGGAATGGGTGAAGAAGAAAGGAAACGGGAGAATATACAACTGAGAAGAATGGTAGCTATAGATGTATAGTACTCCATCCACGTGACCCAGCCTGAAAGTATTTCCCAATGACCACAAACAATCCTATGCCTGGGAAACCATGAGGGGTAAGTTCTGTTCACGCATCAGGCTTGTGTTGTCTTTTCTTCCTTTGAGGTCTTTGCTTGCTTGCTTTATGTGATTTGTTTGTTTTCTCTACTCCTTCACTCACTTTTCAAACTTACCTAAATTACAGCTCAGTAAGAATGGCAGAACTTTAATTAAGACACAAAACCCTATGAGAAAAGCAAAGAAAATATCCATTAGCAGACCCTGGTAGAGAAGCAGAGATAAAATAAAAGCAAATAAATTTAAGAAAAATCTGGTGCCAGTTTACCTGCTCTCAAACCCTGACTTGGACACTTATTTCTTTTCTTGTGAACTTTGGATAGCATCTCCTTACCTTCATCTGCCCATCTTTGATGTAGATATTAGTAAAATCACCTAACAAAGCTATTGTGATGA
The DNA here is from genome assembly GCF_031878675.1 of Megascapheus bottae. Lineage (NCBI taxonomy): Eukaryota > Metazoa > Chordata > Mammalia > Rodentia > Geomyidae > Megascapheus > Megascapheus bottae. Next base: position 8,888,758 of record NC_143531.1, on the reverse strand, counting down.
CATAAGTTAAACGCTGTTGGAAGAAACGTGCCTGCAGACACTAATGTTTTACTGCCTGTGGAGAAGTCGACACTTTACAAAGTGTTTACTCAAATACTATCCACCCATAAAAAGCCCACAAATGATTATCAGATGGAGAAACTAAGAAAGTAAATGACTTTACTAAAGGCAAGCAATGAGAAAATCCTGAAGGATTCCATCCAGTTCTGGTTGGAAGCCCAAGTTTATTTGTTTACTTATTTATTTTCTCCTGGGCAATTATTTGTCTTTCAGGGCACTGATTATTATTTGCTCTGGTAACATTAAATGTGACAGTAAAATGAAAAGGTAAATGAGACTCAAGGACACTGAGAATTTCAAAGAACACCTCAGAAATGTTGATAAGAGAAAAAAAAGTGAGCTCAGCAGTTTTCACAATATTCCAGCTCATTTATTTGTTCAAGAAATGTCTATCAAGTGCCAATAATAGTAAGCTCCATGAGCATTAAAAATAGATAATAGTATCTAAAATAAATCCAGGGACTTCTATGGAGGAGAGAGACAAGTAAATTTATTGCAGAATGCTATAAAAGACTGAAAATGTGAATACGTAAGGGAAGATTATCTGAAAATTTGCAGCAGAGTAGTTAAGAACTTGGTGGACAGTTGAAAGATGTTATTATGGCTTGCGTGCTAATGGAATTGAGTATCCTGGAATTTTAGTTACTCAAGAGGCTAGGATCTGAGGGTCATAGTTCAAAGGCATCCCAGGCAGGCTAGCACAGGCTAGCCCACGAGACACTTATATCCAATTAACCAGAAAAAAAGGAAGTGGAGCGGTGGCTCACAAGGTATAGCAACAGTTTTGAGGGGACGATGGGGCTAAGGAAAGCACACGGACTGTGAATTCAAGTCTCAATACTCAAAACAAGTTATTATGATTGCTGTATTAAAACCATTTATACAAAGTGCTCTTGGAAACAGAGAGAAAGGTGAAAGCTATTGTGATCATTCAGACAAGACATGGTATGGGCATTTGCTGACAACAGAACTTTCTTTCCTAAATTGGCAGGTTTTGACTATGCTTACAGAAGAAGTAGACCTCATAAAAGGGATTGATTGGAGATTTTTTAAAAAAAGAGAATTAATGGGCAAGCATGTTATCAACTGTATACATTAGCAAGTTGGCATGGAAACAGATTCTCTGAGATGAGGGGTATAGGCTATCTTCTCTTGTTTTGAGTAAAGGAAAATTTTGTAAGATTATTTCATATATATGATCTTTACATTATTGTATGAAGGAGTTACCACTCAACAATGCATCTTGAACAATGTCATTCCTTTCAACATTCCCACCCATCCATCCCACCCCACTTCCCTCACCCTTCTTAATTGTGTAGGACGTACATTGAATTATTGAAATCATTCTCTCTGGAAAAACATTTCTACTCAAAGTCCTAAACATCCTTTTAATGATCCCTCAAATCTTGCACCTGAATATTTTTGTCTGGTTTTTGTTTAATGCTGTATGTACTTGACTAGTCCAAGATCTAACTGCTTTCTACCAACTTCCTTAAATAGAAGAGAAAAATTTAAAGGGATATATGGCAGATTATTTGCTTGGAGTAGAGTCACAATGTGAGCACTAAAGCATTTACGGATCTAATATGAGGGAGATATGAGTTATCAGTATGATAATAGAATTATCAGCACACATACATAATACATTGTAGGTAGATTTTATTTTCTACCTAGTTCCTTAAATAGAAGATAAATTTTTAGCTGGACAGATGGATTACTTGCTTTGGAAAAGAGTCATAGATATGAGAACTAAAAGCTACACATATATGGGTACAGTATAAGGACGATGTGAATTATCAGCTGATAACAGAATTATGAGCATGCAGATGTAATGGATTTTTGGTAAGTGGATTGCTGGACAGGTAGGAAAACACATTTTTTGCCATTCTGTGCTTAAGATGTAGAAGTCTGATATAGATTAATTACAATTTGTGGTGGCTGTGGCAGCACACAACCGAGTATGCTGAAAATTTTTCCAGTTGTTTTTTTTTCTGAATCTCCAGCAATGATCATAGGTTTTCTATGCATGTTACATGGCTAATTAAGATACTGCCCCCACCACAGTAAAATGGATCTCCTGAAGATGCATGCTCAATTTTAAAACCATACCAAGATAAATATGTTGATATACTTATCTCAACAATAATGACACTAATGTTTTGGGGTTTTTTATATCAAACAGTTTATCAGTTTTCTAAGACACATTTCATTCACATTTCGAGAAGGAGCTGGCATCTTCCAACGGATTGTTTAGGAGAGAGAGGAAGGAAGAGATGTAAGAGGTCACATTACATTCTACTCTCTTGGGCTCTATTCCTTATGTACATTTGTTGGAATTATACACTGACCTTAGAGATCAGTGGCTGGTTCCTTATGGGATAATATGATTAAAGTATACATAACAAGTATGCTAAATTATTTTTAATAGGATTCTAGTGAAGAAGATCTGTGTAATTGCTAATTCCATTTCATTCTTATGGCATCTGAGATAAAGTCCCTAGGGTTCAAGTCTAGAAACTAGATGAAGGTTCCATGCACACAGAGGCCCGTGTGAATTCTGTTGGTTTTGCTTTCCCGATGTCTTTTATGCCAGGGTATTTGTTACCTGATCCAGGAATAATAAAACATTTTTAAAGGCTGTGCTCTAGAAAAAGAAAACTTCTAGGGAGTTCAGAAAGAATGCAGACCACCGATGCCACAACAACTGAGCTTCTTCCAAATGTTTGCTTCTTTGGGGGAGAAATGGAGAAAGGAAAGCTCATGACTTTCTGAAACAAGTAGAAATATTAACTCAGCCAGGATTCTGGTCACAAATCAACTTTATTACATTCTATTGGAAGCCAAAATAATTGGTTGTATCACATTGTGAAAGAGTTAAGTGTTTTTTAATGAGCAAAGTAATGAGTAAGAGCTATGGCACTCTTGAAATTAGCTCAATCCATTTGGGTGAGAATTTACAAGAAAGAGGGATGGCATGGATAACGAACTTCTCTGTTCCATTGCTGCCATCCCATTTCAGCTGTGTCTCTTCTATCTCTTCTGTATCCAGCACTAACGTGGAGTCTGAACTAAATCAATGTAACTAGCAAAGTGTAAAATGCTGGGCCATTACAGTGATGATCTTTGTTCTGCTATTGCTGACATCTAAATTTACTGATATTGATATAATAAGCCATTGTGTGTTTTCATTTGTATAAACCAAATGTGTGGCTTAGCTTATTGATTTTATAATCAAGATATAGTTTACTGAAGTGTTTATAAAATGAACTCGTAAACACACATCCTTTACTCATTCATTAATCCAACGAAGCATCGCCTATGTACCCTGACTTTTGCTGGGCTCTATGGACGATTTAATTCGATGAAGAGGCAGATGGGGAAAGAGTACATGTGAACAAGGGCTACTGAGGCTCTTAGAAGAGGATGATGTGGAATAAGCTTCCATCCAAAAACAAGCAAAAAAAACAGAACTGAAAGTATAACGTTAGGTTTATTATTTGGTTTTGTTTTAAAGAGAGAAAATAAATAAGTGAAGACTGGAGGATAAAAAATCCTGAAGGTATTTCTGGGCGCTGATGGGTCACACCTGGGATCCTAGCAACTCAGGAAGTTAAGATCTGAGGATCACAGTTCAAATCCAGCCTCAAAACTTTCTCCAATGAATCATCAGAAAAGAGCTGGAAGTAAAGCTGTGGCTCAAGTGATAGAGCACTAGTATTGAATAACAACAACAAAAAAACTGAAAGGACTGTGCTGGAACCCTAACTTCAAGCTCCAACACCAGTGTGCATGTGTGCACATGTACACGCACGCGCGCACACACACACACACACACACACACACACACACACACACACACAGAGAGATTCTGAAGAAGCTAGTTATGTGGCTCAGGGTGAGAGGTGAGAGTACTTGCTTAGCATGCTCAAGGACCTAGGTTTGATTGTCAACACAGAAAGTACACTCACAAAAGAACAAAGAAACATAGCTTGAGGATTGTAAGACAGAAAATAAGATCCTATGATTAATGATAATCATTTCACAAATTAGGAAATCCAAATTCAACTCAGTAACATTCTGTGCTTAAATGTGCAACAGTAAGAGCACGACGCTGTTTCATTAGTTTATCACTTATTCTGCATCCTCCAGGATATGGCTGGACACTCATGGAAAAGTTAAGTCACTCTCTCTTCTGCTATGAAATAATTGAAAGGCACTTCTGTGTCTGACAGAAGACCTGGAGATATGGAGATTCAATGTCCTGTGGAAGCGTTCAGCGTGTACTCCCCAAAACAAGAACCATCTGAGATGTCAGCAATGGGGTTAGTTTCAACAAAGAGGAGCATAAAGTTTTGGGGAAACTCTAAACAGGTTATCCAGACACCATAACTGGGTAGTGGGTGGGTCTTGTGTATACATTTTCTGCCTCTGTGTGTGAAGAGGTTCTGAAGAATTCCCACATGAACTCCAGCCAACCGCTGTTTAAGCCCTGAGTGACTATGCAATGAGACTTAAATTCTGAACATGCCTTATTCTACTTTTCCTCATAAAATCAAAATTTGTAGAGAAATGACTATCACATGCTTTTTAAAAGAAGAAACAATGGGAGCTTCTAGGTATTCAGCGATTTTAATCACAAGACTCTTAATCCTTCTATCTTAGAAGATGTGATTTCATTTCTTCTACATTGGTCTCTATTAATATAATAGGCCGTGTAATCTTTGACCTGCCATTATAATCTGTTTATAATCTTTCTTTTCCTTCCTTCCTTCCTTCCTTGCTTCTTCCCTTCCTTCCTTCCTTCCTTCAATACTACTGTCTCTTTTTATTACTACATAATCTTGACCAGTCTCATCTTTCATATGTCAAAAAAAGACATCAATGTTTAATTTACTAGATTTCTAAATCTCTATATCTTAATCTTCCTGTTCACGGGCATCAAATAGTGGTTAGACTATTAAGTAATGGACTTATTATAACAAGTGGTTATCCAATTCATTAAATTGTGGGAGCTGGGGCACCTAGGTTAGTCTTTAGACATCCCTGGTTTATATTTGTAAAGTGAGGACAATGATACTTACCTTATAGATGTTTAATTCACTCTGATGGCTTTATTCAATATACTTGGCATAGACCAGGCACATGGAAGCAACCAATTGTGTTTCAATAACTGTTATACACTAATTCACATGTAAGTTTCTTGGCAATGCAAGCTGTGCTTGCTGGCCTGGTTCTTCATTTCCTATTTGATCTTTTATTGTCCTTACCGAAAGACCACACTAAAAGTCATCCTTGTAGGATCACCAGTGACTTTATAATTAAAATAATTCATTGGACACTTTTATGTTCTTTTACTTAACCTTTTACAGCATTGAGGTCAGTGACTGCCTCTTTTAAATAACCTCCTTCCCTCTTGGCTTCCATAAGTTTTGTCTTTATGTCTAACCCTGTCTCTCTAATCACTCCATAATGTTGGGGCCCTTTGCTCTCTTTCACTCTAAGCTTATAGGTGGCCTAACATCGCTACTTAAACTTTTCTTTCTTAATATTATGTATTTTCTTTATACATGTATCATCTCAACTCTTCCTGACCACTGAGACTGTTTTCGGTATTAAAAATATACATGAAATTGGTGGCTAAGAATTTCTACTACTGCTAGCTACAATACAATTGATAGAAGAATTTCCTTTTTTTCCTGTGAAACTTTTTAAAATTCAGTTTCATGTTGTTGTTTTTTTTGTCAGACATGAGACTTGAACTCAGGGCCTGGGTGTTATCCCTGAGCTTTTTCAATCAAGGCTAGTGCTTGCTCTACCACTGAGCTACAGTGCCACTTCCAGTTTTCTGGTGGTTAATTGGAGGTATATGTCTCAGACTTTCTTGTCCGGGCTGACTTTGAACCTTCATCCTCAGATCCCAGCCTCTTGAGTAGCTAGGATTATAGGCATGAACCACTGGCACTTGGCTGTAGGCTTCTTTTACTAGCCTTCGAGAGTTTGCTCTACATCTAGTACATTGCTCTTCAGTCTGTCCTCCATGCTTTTTACAATGAGAAAGGAAGCATAGTTTTTATATTGAGTTTAGAGAAAAACATTCTGAAAGTTCAGAGCCTAACTTATGTCCCCTTCCACTCCCAGTCACCCGGCCTAGTACCAGTTTTCCAGGTTCTGGATTTGTTCTTTTCAGTTGTATCTTATTGGAATACTCTCTGCCCCATTGGTCACTATCCTCTGACTTCCAAACTCACTTCAAAAGTTCCCTTTTCTAAGAAGTGTTCCAAGAACCTTTCCAACATACCATCCCGATCATCCTCACCTGGGCACCGGTAACAAAACTCAGCAGCTATTTCCCAGTGGAAATACCTATCTGCCTTCTCCCATTGGAGTCTAACATTCCTGAGGAGATGTACCATTTGTAAAGCACCAGCAATTATTCACAGTGTAGTACATTATTTGCCATGGTAATCATTCAGAGACATTGACTCAAGACTCTTTTCCCCTCATTAATGGAGAAAACAATATTAATTATTATAGCATCTTATCTACTTTATTTATACACCATTTTCTATATCTATCAAATGATGATGTTAAGCTAACTACTTCGAAGTGACTCTCTATGTTCTACATTTTAATTTTCATTCATCATTTTATTTTATCATTTGAGGAACACTCTGGGAGACAGTAATTCTAAATAATATAAATATGTATAAAATAATAGGAGGCTGTAGATTTCTTTTGGTAACTACTTGACTCTCCTATTTCTTGTGCATACCTTTTCTCTTTCATTTGCAGCCATGTTAATGTCATTTTTCCAATCTAAGACTACAGCACCTGATTTCTGTGTGATGGTAACATCATAAAGAGTTTGATCTATTGAAAACAATCAACTAAACATACTACAGAAGAAACTGGTGAATCTCACTGTATTATCTCCTCCAAAATGACAGGCAATCTCAAGGGGAAACAGAGAATTCTTAGTTGTATGAGTTTGTGACTAATAGGTGTTTTGATGTGACAAGAGCTAGTGTCTTGGGAAATTGAACCATCTTTATGCTCGATACCCTTTGTGACTCATTCTTTGTAGGTTATTGTCGAAGGCCTGTGGGGACCTCTTTTACAGTTTGCATTCACAGACAATATGAGATCAGCAAGAACTCTGTAGTTTTACTGTCATTATTGATCTGTTGCCAATCCTCTCAGTAGCTAATTTGCTTGTTAGCAGTTATTTTTTTAAAAAGCCTACTTGTACATTTTGTGTGACTCCCACTGCATACCAAACCTTACATTTTCTTTTTTTTTTTCCACCTGGGATGAGAGCAAAAGTACTACAACTTAACCTCAAAAGACTTTGTTTGTTTGTTTGCTTTGAATGCTAACATTTTCTGATTTGTGGTTGGCAATAGTTTTGAAATCACAACTATAATATTGTGAATTTAACCCTGAGAAGTTTGCATGAATTTATGGGAAAATCACAAACATGCTCATGGAGAAATACCATATTGTAAGCAGTGTTTTCGCTTATGAGTTTAAATACAAATTGTAGGAAAGGTGATATATTAGGAAATCATGAACACCCTTTCTATTTGAAGCCAAACACTCAACAAACATGTGACTTGATTGACTGATGTGATGCTCTGAAAGTGATCAGATTATACCCTTCTTATTCAAGCCAAATGTTGAAGGAAAGAAAAGAAAAGAGAAAAGAAAGAAAAAAAACAAACAAAACAACCCTGATGCTGCTAAAGGAGAAACTGAAAGGTGAAGTATAAGCACTTGAGCTGATGTTAATGCTGCCCCCTGGTGGTGGGGTAGGGATGGTTTGCGTTGCCCAAATTCACATCAATTCCAAACTCAGCAATGTAGGGTAAAAATCAAGGCACGTTTAAGTAGAAATTGTCCTGCGAGAGTTTCCCCTCATATGTTTTTCTTTGGTAAGGCTTTTTGGCATCAGTTGATTTTTATCATTTTCATAAATAATAGAGTGAAGTACGTAGTATTAAAGTCAGTTGATAAAGAAATTGACTCAGATTTTATAAATTGCAGTAACATAATTAATATGTACTCTTAATTGGGAAATTGAGGTCCAGAGAAGACCCTAAATGGATTTCTATTGACTTCTGCTGTGTTCTTTTGTCCAGAGCTATAGCGCAGAGTGAAGAAGTTCGCAAAAATTCAAAGCATGAGTCTAATCCATCCTAATTACATTTTTAAGCCTTTTAGGCAACATTCATGTTTGAACTCAGGTACACCTGCTTGCTAGGCAGGTGTTCTTCCATTTGAACCATACCTCCAGAACCTATGCTTTAGTTGATTTTCAGATACAGTCTCATGTTTTTGCCTGAGTCCAGTCTTGGAATTCAGTCTTCCTAAGGTCTGCATCCTGAAGAACTGAGATTACAAGCTTGAGTTACTCAACCAAGCCTATTACTGAAAATTATTTTTGTTGATTTTGCCATGCTTACATTTAACTTGTACAACTAAATTGCTTATATACAGTTGATTGCCTTTAACTTATTTAACTGGAACAGTAATGCTTGTAATTAGAAACCTTACAGTACTTCAAATATCTTCTTGGAAAAGAAACTGCACTAAATAAACATGAAGACTGTTCTTCAACATTTGTTATTCCTTTTGGATAGTGTATTTGTTAACTTTGTTTCTCTTCACTGAATGCTCATCAAGGGGATACCATGTAAATATCAGGAAAGTAGCAGAAAGCAGTCTTTTGAAAGATGAAGAATATAAAATGAAATAAATTGAATGTAGTCTTCAAGATGTAACAATCTATGCATTAGATTCAGTGGAGTTCAGGGAAGATAGCTTTCAATTATGAAGAATATTTCATATTCTTTCTATTTGAGTTATTGTAGATGACTCATTGATGAGGTGAAGTGGTGAAGAATATTAAAATCATGTGCAAAACTTATCCGAGCGAATGTTTTACAGGTTTAATAGAAAATATTAATCTCATCACATAGAAGCAATCACTGTTGATAACTAACCCGTAAAGCTGTAAAATGTCTGTAAAATGATTTTTATTTTATAATACTACATGTTCTGTCATTATGGCCAAGATTAATTATATACCCAGATAAAGATCTGTTGCTCCTACTGTACAGACAGAAACCTTCTGGTAATAACAGATGACTTACTAGAAATAAAGGGGCAGAGAGAGGGCGCTTCTGAGTAATTATCAGTAATAGAAAGACAAATGGTTTGAACAAGGAGCATTAGAATCTCATTATGATAGATGACAGAAAGGGTTAAGTCCTCAGCAAGTTAGAGGCCTTAAATTTGGAATAATTTATTTCAGTTTAGCTGACTGATTATCTAGAGATTGTCTGAGCTGAGAAATTTTCCTCTGGTGTTCTGTACAAGTAGGATACTCTGTGTTCGTGATGCAATGAGCCAGTGAGTAGTACCAGTGCATTACTCAGAAGTTGAATTTTTTGTTTGTTTTATAAGATTTGAGCCTTCACTGTCAGTTTTTTATTAACTGAAGAGCTGTTATGTGGATGGTAATTTGGACACAGTTATGCCAAAGTAATTGATACATTGCGGATAGTGTGTGTGTGTATGTGTGTGTGTATGTGTGTGTGTGTCCCTGAGAATTTTTTGCTAAAGGCTAACACTCTACCACTTGACCCACAACTCCATGTCCAACCCTGTCAAAGTTAATTGAAGGTAAGAGTTTTACACACTTTCAAACCAGGACTGGCTTTGAACGTCAGTCATCACATTTCAGTTTCCCAAGTAGCTAGGATTCAAGACTAAAGCATTGTGTTTTTAAAAACAATAGCTATGCTTAATAGGGTAAGCTGGTAATATTAGTTTCATTTGTGTTTCCTGATGATTAGTGACATGAAACCATTTTTTAAATTTAATTTTTTGTTATTGTGAAGGTGATGTACAGAGGAGTTACAGTTAACTAAGTCTGATAAAGAGTACATTTTTTAACCATGCCACCCCTTTCCTCACTTCCTACCCCTCATGTTTCCCTCCCATCCCCACCTACAAATTGTATAGTTCATTTCCAACATAATATTATAGTACCACCGTCATATTTGTTCACCCTATGCCTCTCCTTTTCTGTGCTCCCCCATTCTTCCCCAAACAGATGAATGAGCAAGCAAGTCAAAAGGAAAAGGAAACAAAACAACAAAGTAAAAAAAAAAACAACCCTTGTTTCTATTTCTTGCAGTTCATTTCCATTATTTTTTATTATCAGATGCACATAACTATTGAGCCTTTGCGATCCCCTCCTAAGAACATCCTGCTTTGGTCTCACTGTGTTAATGTCTAAAGTTCTCTTTAATTTATCATGTCCAAGTATATTTTTTTTGCTATAATTTGACTTCTTCAGAATTTCCCAGATTTGTTGGACAAGCTTTACTCATGGTTACTGTCATTACACAATAAATAGAGAAGATAATTTTCAGGTCAAAAAGCCTCTACATTTTGCAGCTGGTAATACACATTTTTTTAAAAAGCAATCTCATCATGAAACCTAATTAATCTTTTCTTTCTTTCATCACTGTGATATGCTGACAAGAGAAATCTTATTTGCTGCTTAAGGAGGTTTTGATGATGAACATTTGTAGAGTTTTCATTGGAATAGGGCAATATGACGATGCTCTGTCTGAAGTCCATGAGTTAAACAGAAAAGAGGAGCTCTCAAATGAAAATTATTCTGAGTCAGTTAACTCCCATCATAGTTATCAGCTTAATCATACATTCCTCTTTGTTTTGAGTTAGGGGAGGGCTGTTACTGATTTAAACTTGTGATGGTTGTGCTCATGGTTCAGAATCAGTTCCATTTTGGATACGAGTGAGTTCTAAGTCTCATTTTTTTTTAGACAGAGGCCAGACATCACTTTCAATTTGGTGAAGACACCCAGCTTTGACTAGCATGATGGAAAATTTTAAATTATTACACACTTTTTTTAACCTCACAGCTCTGTATCCTTCTCATCTCCTGTCGCAGCACCATATTAAAAGGCTCATAGCAAAGATGAACAGGAAGCTCTGAGATGCAAGGCTTTGGTAGTAATTAGATGGCAGCACATTTCAAAGCTGTGGATATTTAATGTCACCGAAGTATCCGTTTCACATTTGGTTCCGTACTGTGTGTGGGAATTAAACTCAGAACAGTGTTATCGCTCCTTAATCATGTAAATGGTATTCACATGTGAGGCCTCTGTTCCTAATTGAATTTTTGCTGCTTTATTTAGAAACAAAGATTTCTTGATAAGGTTAAATTGGTTTTAAGCAGAAGCATATTCTTAAGAAATTAATTTTTGTATTTTCTCGCTGGTTCTCTGTTTAAGTGAATGTCACAGTGTGTGGCTATAATAGTTCTGTACATTTTTATCTCTATTCTGGGAACATGGCACAATCAAACGTTGGGCAAAGAAATAGAAAGTGAATCCTCATGCTGTAAAGTATCTATGGCAATACTTCCAACAACAGTGTATTTTCATGGTGATTTTTTTGAACACAATGTTACCTATAACTTCAGAAATTATTGCAAAATGGACATCTAAAAGTTTCAGTTATGGTGATCATTTCTTTATCATATTATCTTCTATGTAATTATCAAGAAACACTGGGATATTTATCTTTTGAATGGTGGTGGTTTTAATGTAGTAGCAGCTAAGGAATATTTCTTATAACTTTTTAGCACTAGCTTTTTCGCCCAACCCCTTGAGCCACAGTGCCACTTCCGGTTTTCTGGTGATTAATTGGAGATAGGAGTCTCACTGATGTTAGTGCTCAGGCTGGCTCAGAACCTCGGCCATGGCCATCAGATCTCAGCCTCCTGAAGAGCTAGGATTACAGGCATGAGCCACCGTGCCAGGCCGCACTAGCTTTTTTAAAAATTCCTGAATAACTTCGCATCTTGAGCAATGCATACTTGGTATCAGTATATTCTGAAGTTCATCAATTGGGCTTCTGGAACGTTTTGTTATTATAATTTTCCTTAAGTACTTGTGTACAAAGGGGTGTCCATTCAATATACCAGTTTGTAGGTACAAGGGGTAGTTGACTAGCATCGTCTCTGTCATCATTCTCCCTGTATATCTCAAGCACACCCACACACTCAAATTTCCTAGTTCCATTTTCATATATATATGTATATATGCAAGATAGATATGCATATATCCATATGTGTATATATGTATACATGAATATGTATGATCACACGTTGAATATTTTGATTGCAATCTCCTGCACTTCCTTTCCTCAATGTATATATGTCATCCTTTGAGAGTATAGGGAGTTTTAGCAAAGCAGGTAAGCCATTGCTAAATTAAAGATGGTGGTCTAAATAGTAATAGAATCCATATAAAACATTTACTTTGCATTTCAGCCGAGTTTATTTCTAATGGAGATAGAATATTTGAAATGCTGGAAGAATTTACTTCCTAAATTATTCTTTTCACGGAAGTGAACTTGATAGTAGTGTTTGTTTAAACTCGGGAGATGAGGAATTAAATTTAAAAAGTTGTTTGTCACTTTCAGTTCATTAAATATGCAATCAGAATAAATTTATTGTCTGCCAAATTTCCTCTTGAGATAAAGATGGTCACCATTCTATCTTAAGATGCTAGAGAAAATATTGAGAATGACTAACTTATTACAGAAGCCCAGAATATGAAATATTTCTGAGTTTGTGTCTTAAGCCATGTAAATGATGATGCAGCATCTGTTAAACATTGTCTCAGTGAAAATTGAAAATAAATTACTAAGAATAAAATTACATGTATTTTATCATACTCATTTTATTTTATTTTATTTTTCATTGTCGTGGTAATGTACAGTGGGGTTACAGTTACATTCACCAGATAGTAGGTGCATTACTTCTCACATATTGATACCCCTTATCATGTTTTTGTCCCCATTTCCCTCCTCCCACCCCCTCATTGGATCTACCAATAGGTGTTCAAAAAACTCAAAGCCTCTTAAAATTTGCTTCTCTTAATATATTTGTGCAAGTAAACTCATTCATTACCCATGATTCCTAATTCAGACACATATTTTGTTCATTTTACTTCACTATTGTCAGAGTAATTTCTTGTTTATAGCTTTGCCACATTAGCTCTACTGAGGAACTTGTAGGCAATAAATTTCTCTATTATCTTTTCATTTATTTAATTGGATTTATAATTGTCAATAACTGCTTCTTGATGTCAGTGCAAAAGGCCTTGACTAGAATTTATAGATGCTCTAGATTTCAAATTTCAGAACCTTTCTGTGAAACAACCACAAGAATAACAGCAATCAAACTGTAGCAAATGAAATCACAACACTGGTGTTCTTTTGGGACTTTATAATTTGTGCAAGACTAAACAAAAGGCTGTTTCTGGCTGTATCATGGGGGAATTACATGTCTTTTTTTCTAAGGGTCCTGTTAGTAAGTAGATGATGAGTTTACCTTTAGAATGTAGTAAATATAAAGTAATGTGAAGATTTTTCGAAAGTAGTTAATGATGCCTGCCTGGTGTTCATGCTTGTAATTCTAGCTACTGTCCAGGAACAAGTGTCTTTGATTAAAGGCATCTCTATACTCCTAAAAGGAGTGTAGAAAAGGACAGCACATGTAAAGGCTATGTACCCAAAGTAGAAAGGCTTTCTCTAGGTGAACATGGCACCCAAACAGCTTTTCAAACTTTCACAAAGTAAGATAGGGTAAGCAAATTTTGAACACAGCAGCACAGGCATTAGAAATGTGGCACAAATAATACCACATTGGGACTGCCACACCCACCGAGGATTAAGATTCTGGCATCTGGCATCATTATGACTATCTGAAAAGGGGAAGAAGTTCCAAATAAACCCATAAAACAAAGATGTCTGAAACGATCACAAGGAGACAAACAAGAGGTAAGCTTATTTCCAACAAACCAGTGAAAACCAAGGAGGAGGAGTGGATCAAGGAGAAGAAGAGTATGAACTTTGAGCCAAAAAAAATCTATGTGACAGCACCCAGGGCCTGAATTAAGCCCCAGTAACAGAAAAAAAAATGTTTATGAATATATCTCTGAATTGTAGAGGCAAGAGTTGGGCAGGCTTTTAATATTTATACTCTTGAAAAATATTGATGTAAGGGGCTGGGAGTTTGGCTTAGTGGGAGAGTGCTTCTCTAGCATGCACCAACACCTGAATTGGATTCTTTGTACCAGATACACGGAAAAAGCCAGAAGTGTTGTTATGGCTCAAGTGGTAGAGCTTTAGCCTTGAGAAATCCCAAAGACAACGCTCAGGCCCTGAGTTCAACCCCCAGGACTGGCAAAAAATGTTGATGTATTCTGATAAGTGGATCATGCTTATAATATACAACCATGGTGAAAACCATGCTTATCGAGTTAATGAAGGACACACTCATAGCAATAGCATAGCTATGTCATCAAGGATAAACATAATGATTAAGAAACACATGGCTTATAAATTCCTATTTCTTGATATGATGAGCACAAGTTTTCTTGAATGAATTACCATAGGTGGTTTCAACTCCCAAAAGTACAAGGGCATGGGACCAGGAGTTTGACCTAGAGTTAGAGTGCTTGCCTAGCATACATGAAGACACATGAAGGTTTGATTCCTTGATACCACATATATAGAAAAAGCCAGAAAATGGCTCAAGTGGTAGAGCTCTAGCCTTGAGAAAGCCCAGAGACAGCGCACAGGCCCTGAGTTCAAGGCCCAGAACTGGCAATAAATTAATTAAATATAATACAAGGGCATAATTGTCCACCCACCAAAGAACGTATGACCAGAACAAGTCCATTTGTCCATTTAGATTTCAATACACAGAAGTTCTCACCTGTACACAAAGAAATGTGGAGCTTAAAAAGTAGCCCAACAGAATACTACCAAAATGAGCAAAAAAGAGAGCAAGGAACAAAGAAGTTGTTTTCTCATGCTTTTGCATTCCTATGACTTGAATTTAAGGGCATAACACCAGCACATTCTTCTTAAGTGCCTGATTAATTTTCCAGATATTTTCATATCCGCTCAGGTAAAAGAAGGGTCAAATATTCATACTTTTCCTTCCAAGAGACAGAAGAAATAGAGTTATGACTTCCAACTGCATGGCCGTTGCAAGAAAAAGTATCTACACACACAAATACGGGCTTTTGAGAAAATGGTTTATCTAACATTTAAGAAAGAGTTTGACAATCTAGTGGCTCAGGAAAAAAGAGTATTATCTGAATGTTTTGGTGTTTACTTTATTTTGCCAGTTGTGGGGCTTGAACTCAGGGCCTGAGCACTGTCCTTGGACTTTTCTCAAAGCTAGAGCTCTACTACCCTTGAGCTACAGCACCACTTTCAGCTTTTTTCTTTCTTTTTTTTTTTTTTTTATGTATGTGGTGCTAAGGAATTGAATCTAGGTCTTTGTGCATGCTAGGCAAGCTCTCTACCACTAGGCCAAACTCCTGGCTTGGTACTTTTTTAAAGGTTTAAATTAAAAGAAAGAAAGAAAGAAAGAGAGAGAGAGAGAGAGAGAGAGAGAGAGAGAGAGAGAGAGAGAGAGAGAGAGAGAGAGAGAGAGAGAAAGAAAGAAAGAAAGAAAGAAAGAAAGAAAGAAAGAAAGAAAGAAAGAAAACAATACCTTGACTCTTGACTCCAAGAGGTTCTCCCTGAAGGTGAGAATGAATCTTAAAGTCAGAAAGCCCATCCCCTTTATCATAAGGATTAAAGATATGGGGTTTTGTTGAAAGATTCGGAGTTACAACAGTGTCTTCTCATTAAAGTATTAGAGTACAAGTACACAGTGAAATATGGATAGTTATTTTAATAAGTGTGCACAGTGTTAATGGTTCATTTATTTATGGTTTATTCCTTCTAAAAATAAGTTGGGGCAGGAGACTTGGCCTGTACAAACTCTCCGTTGAGGACGTTTTTATCTATCATTGGAAGCATTACAATACTTTCATTCCTATGGGTAATAATACTTCATCGGTTTAAGATAATGAATAAAATATAAGCAGCATAGACTCTGGGATATAATGTGCTAAAACTGGTAGGTATTATATAGAGAAAGACAATAATTACTTTCATTAAGAAATTACTATATCCAGCTTTCATTAAGGCCTATTTTTTCTCTTGCTGAGTCTTTAAGCACATATGTCTCTATTGAAATAATCCCTACACAAACTACAGAAAGTTAGTATTTCACCTTGTAGCAAATAGATAATTATACAATTGTGTTTGAAGAGTCAAGAACTGTTAGAATAAGAATCGGAGTATTGAAAGAGATTTTTGTCATGCTGAGGTTGAAAATTAGAGTAGTAAAATAAATATGAACATTTTACCCGGAAGAAATTTCTTGTATTTTAACAGGGAATAAAAATAAAAACAAAACCGTAGTATACCATTTCTTATGACATTTACACAAGAAACAAGGACAGGCCCTGGTCACAAGTCCAGAAATAGGCTATCTGTTCTGTCCTCTGGAACTGAACAAATACTCCTTTCCTATTGCTCTCAGAACAAGAAAAAGGTCCCTGCTAGGGAACTAACTCTATTCTTGACCAAGTGGATTCTGTCTTTCTAAACAAAAGTCATTAGCGAATCTTGCAGTTCAGTGAGGGCAGTGAGGGTGTATGTTTAAATGGATTTCTGACCTATCTGGGAGTCTAAATGGCATATAAACAGCCTTGAGGGGAAATAATTTCAAAATGTTTGCATCCCGAAGCCCACTCCAATTACTAAAGGACTCCATTCAATCATTTATAGCAAAACAACAATAACAAAAATGATAAGGTCACTACCTTCAAATCAAGAACTTATTTCAATCTTTCCGAAAAGCATTCTCTGTTCATTGTGAATCCACAAAGGCTCCTATTCTCCAAGAGTTCAGAGCCGATGGAACACTGGACCTGACCTCTCACTTCTAAAAGAGAAACTTGATAGTCGCAGGGCACATGAACTGCGCAGTACCACCCAAGTAATTAATGACAGACGTTGGTTTAAATCTTCACGAACACCAAGAATATCCCGAAATATTCTCAGTTCTATATATGTGATTGCATTCAAGGTCAAAAGGTTTGGGCAGGGTTCTGTTGGCTCAATTTTATATGTAAAAATGTAGGTGTATAATGCGCATACACACACACACACACACACACACACACTTCCCTAGAAATGTAATGAACGGCATCATAGAAGACATGGACTCTCAGAACTGCAGATTGGTTATATTCACAGGGCAATAATTCCATGGAGTATATAGATTCCTGAACCATTCCTATCTGCTGATATGTTACTCTCCCTTTTCCTTAATGAACCTGGATGTATTCACTTGCTGCAGTTTTGCAATTACTATTTTGTTTCTCCTAAATAGTTAGCATGCACCAATTATGATAATAATGCCTGTCTGTATGTCATGAAAGATAATGTTTAACTGCTGTAGTAATAGGTAACAAACTTCTCTTCAAATAATTGTGGAAGTGGAAGTGGTATTAATGTAACATGTCCATTTACATATATATGCATTGTGTAATGCATATGGATCAGCCACCCCTCTATCATATGTCCCCACTTCTACCTACCCATTTCCCTGAGTCCTATTTTCATGTATGTTCACTGAGTATCATGACTCTGTGTACCTACCTTTCCCCTTTCCATTTGTCTATTCCTTTCCATTAGTCCCTCTCTATAATCTCTAATTATTATTTTTTCCTTTTAGTCAGTTGTGGGCCTTGTCACTGCTCTTTTCTGCTCAGGGCAAGCATTCTACCTTGAGCCACAGCACCACTTCCAGTCTTCTGATGGTTAATTGGACATAAGAGTTTCACAAACTGTCCTGCCTAGATTGGCTTTGCACTGCATTTCTCAGCTCTCAGCTTCTCGAGTATCAAGGATCACAAGAGTGAGCCACCAGCACCCAGCTTCCATAATATTTCTTTTTGCTAAGCTGCTTGCCCCATGTTCATTGAGGGTTACGTCATGGATTCTCACTTGAACATCACCATACTTTAATCATTTGATCATATAGATAGCATATGACTATGCATGTGTTTCCTCACATGCATAGACTTTAGATCTAATATCTTCCTATGAGGGAAAATGTTCTCTGTCTGTCCTGCAGAGTTTGCCTGCTGCACCTAATGTGCTGTTTCCAAGATCCGTCCATCCATGCTCAGGCAAATAACCTAATTTTATTCTTTTCTGATCATTGAATAAGGTTCTATTGTGTGTGGATGTACCTGTGAACATGTTTATGTGTTTGTGTGCATGTGTATCTATTTTTTGTTTGTTTGTTTTTACCTGTTCTTGAATTGTAGGGCATCTGAGCTGGTTCCGTAGCCTGGTTATTGTGAATAGGACTCTAATGATCATGGTTGAGCCTCATGCCTCTGTTATAGCCTGATATGTTCCTTTGGATAAATACCCAAGAGTACTACCATAGATCACACAGTATTTCTATTTTTAATATTGTGGAGGAACCTCCACTTTCTTGAGGATGGCCATTCTGCTTGGAGGGAGATGCCATTTCATTTTGATTAGCATTTCCTTCCTTTTCCTGCAGGATTGCTGTCCTGGGAGCATAACCTACAATCCGTCCTCTTTTGCCCTTTTACGCAGGTGAGGATGTGCTAATAAGCACATGTCCTGTATGAGGACTGGGCAAGCCTTCACAAGTCTCTGAATCAGCTATACTTTAAGCCTCCAGCGCTATGAACAATAAGGTCCTATTCTTCCTAATTACCTGTGGTAATTAGGTAATAGTCTGTGATATCTTGTCATTGCAGCACACATGGATGAAAACGAGGTTTGAATTAGCAAAGACCTACAGCTACTGTTTTAATTCTCTCTTCTTCCCACTGGAATGCACATGTGATTTATGGAGCTAGTGTCCACGAGATATCCAGAGGTTAAAACTTCATGGCAGAACAGTCTGGGGTCCTGGTGTTGTAGCTTACTGTGGACTTTGAAGTTGGTTCTTTATGTGAAAACAGTAACTGTTTAATTGATATAATCCAGTGTTGTGTGTGTGTGTGTGTGTGTGTGTGTTATATTACAAACAAACAAGCCCAATCCTAATGTATGCAAAAATTGGTAACACAGTTAGATGCTGAAAGGAATAGAACTCAGACTAAGAAATAGATTCCATGTCATCATTCAGCCATGTGGACTGAAAACAAGCCTGAGAAACTTTGCTATGTAGTTAACACTTGCAACATAAGATCATGGGCTGGAGTTTAAGGGAAACTATTAATACTTTTTGGGAAAAGTCCATAAAGGCACAGTGCAGTCAGATTGGAGCAATCTACTTAGAAAGAAAAAAAAACTGGTTTGTCTAAGGAATATAAAAGTACTAATTTTGAGATGTACCAATGGGTGATCAGAGGATGGGAGGGAGGACACAGCACAGTTCCAGGGAATATGAGAATCCAATCTGTGCCAAACGTGGGTTTCCAGGTTCTGCTTGGATAGATTCCAATATATTCAGCTATAAAATTTCTGATCATATCGTTTGCAATAACTAGTTTTCCCAATGTTTCATATTTTACATGCTCTTCCAGTTCTCCTAATATTTTGTCATACAATTCCTCCAATTTGTTACATTTCTGTTTGGAATAGCTAGCATCATTTTGAATCTCATTTTTATTTTTAACTGTAGTATATGTCTTCTGTGAGATGATGAGTTTCAACTTCTTTGATCATTTGAAACCTCCCTGCTTTCCACATGCAATCTCTTTCCTTCCCTATTCTGGTCTGTCCCTTTCTTCTCTCCAATCTCTTCCAGTGTGCTTTCATGACTTAATCACATAGAATTGTGTTTCAAAGAACTCTCCCAGATTTAACCTGGTGATTGAGATTTGAGGTAATTTGATTGAATCTTGATATTCCATTATGAATGGAGACTGGTATCCTAGGCATGTAATGGTGAAATGTTATTTATATTGCTACCTGCGCTTTTCAGAGAGGTAGTACCAAAGCTTTGGTAGATCCACTGACTCTGGTTCTTGCACTGACTAAAAGGAATTCCTTAAATATTCTAGCAGTACAGTTACTTCTGTGTGCACTAGAGAATTTCTGAAAGGAAAGAATCAAATTCAGACTTGATTCTATCGGTTCACAGAGAGTCTCTGTGCTGGTTTAAAGCAAGAATCTACCAGCTTTTTCTGTAAAGGTCAAAATGGCAAATATTTAAAACTGTATAGGGATTATGGTATTCTCTATTACAGTTACTATTAAGATGTGAAAGTGCCTGTAATCTAGCTACTCAGCAGGCTGAGATCTGAGGATAGAGGTTCAAAGCCAGCCCGGGTACTAAAAAGTCCATGAGACCCTTATCTCCAGTTAACCACAAGAAAATGGGAAGTGGCACTGTAGCTCAAGAGGTAGGGAGGTAGTCTTGAGCTGAAGAGCTCAAGGACAATGCCCAGGCCAAGAGGTCAAGCCCCAGGCTGACCAAAAAAAATGTAAAGCATTGTAAAGGATATAAAAAGGATCAAGGCAATGTTCCAACAAAGCTTTTATTTACAAAAATCAGGTGGCAAGACTAATTATATACTGTTTCTACTATAAAGTTCAGACATAAGATTTGATCTCATGTTTTATAGACACAGTACACTGCCATCTTTAGTATAATTCAGTCTCAGTATGCGCTGATCATGTGAAATTTTATAACCATGTATGTTGTGAAATATTCCAAACTTCCATTACCTCCAGAGAGAGGCTTTCTAGAAGCCTAGAAGGCTCATGTTTGAAATATTGTGCTTTGAAGTTTGGCAAAGAAACAAATATTTTTCATTCTTGGAAATCTCACTGGTTTCTATCCAACAAGAAGTAATGGCTGTGAGACTAGATGTGGTGATAAAAATAAAACGCAGTTTACAATTTTTCAATTACTTGTTTGTATTTCTTTCTACCTTAAAAATAACTATAATTAGTTGTTCAAGGTAGTTTCATGTTGATATGTTCATACATGCATACAATGTACCCTGATCTGTTTCAATCTGCCCACTGTTCTTAAAATTTTCAGTCTGTACTAAATCCACTAGCACAATCAATGATGTTCATTGCAGCACTATTTACCATAGCAAAGATATGGAACCAGCCCAGATGTCCCTCAGTTGATGAGTGGATCAACAAGATGTGGTATTTATACACAATGGAATTCTATGCTGCTGTCAGAAAGAATGACATCGCCCCATTTGTAAGGAAATGGAAAGACTTAGAAAAAAATCATATTAAGTGAAGTAAGCCAGACTCAAAGGAACATAGGCCCAATAGTCTCCCTCATTTGTCATAATCAGTAGAAACCTTGAGCTCTCCTAGCAGATACTTACAAGAGAACAAAATCTAGAGACATAAGGCCAAATATTATGACACTAAATGTAAGGACCTCCAGGACATAGAAACAAAAGCCATATAATGAGTGATTATTTTCCTTAATGTACTATGTTATCTCTCATCTCTTTTGTTATCCCTTGGTTATCTCATACTGTTACAATATTTTACCTTGTTATCTGACATTTTATACATGCTTAATTGGTTATTTGAAATTGGATAGGGAAGGGGGGAAATCAAGATGAGCGGGGAGGGGGAGGCGGGGGGGGGGGGGGAGGAAGGGAAATGGGGACCATGACATGAGAAAGGGTATCAATGTATCAATGTTTGTGAAGTCATGCACCTTCTATCTGGTGAATATAATGTAACCCTTCTATTAATTAAAATAAAAATACTGAAAAAAATTCAGTCTGTAAAATCATATCATAAAGTTATACAGCACTATGCTAGTGTGAATGTACGTGGATGTGTGCATATTAATACTTCACTCAAATTTGGTCCAAAATGGCTATGGATTCCTAGAAAAAAAAGATTGGAGGGAGGTTGGGAGATACAATGAAATTATGACCAGTATTGGTAATGATTTGTTGAGCATGTGCCATTTATAAGTGGATACTTGTAAAATCTAAATAATTTGTAATGCTACCAAAATGATTGTATGAACAGTTTTGAATGCAGGTTTAAGTATAGATGTGTTTGAAGTTTCTGGTACTGTTGTTAACTTTGAATTTATTTTTTTTTTAGAACTTGAACTCAGAGTCTAGGTTTGCAATATTCTAATGTACTTTACACTGTAAGCTGACTGAGTTTAAAATCTGAGATGAAGGTTTCTAAGATGGGGGAATCACAGAAATGAAGGGGACAAAGCATGAACCAATTCAACAGTGACACTATGCTGGAAATGAAATATACAACTTACGGGGAGGAGGCGCCAGAAAGGGAAAATATGGAAGAAAATGGGTAAGAAGTGGTATTGTTTAAAAAGAAATGTATTTATTTCCTTACTTACCTAACTGTAATCCCTCTGTATATCACCTTTACAATAAAATTTAAATTTAAAAAAGATAGCAATCTCTCTGCCTTCTTTCTTCCCAAAACAATTTCAACAGGTTTATTGTTCTACTTTCACAGTTACAAAAGTTCAATTTCCACTGTATTCTTTCTTTCTTTCTTTCTTTCTTTCTTTCTTTCTCTCTTTCTTTCTTTCTTTCTTTCTTTCTTTCTTTCTTTTTTTGTCCTTGGGCTTTCTCAAGCCTAACTTTCTACCACTTGAGCCACAGCACCTCTTCCAGCTTTTTCTCCATATGTGGCATCAAGGAATCAAACCCAGGTCTTTGGTTTGCTAGCTCTCTACCACTAGGCCAAACTCCCTGCCCTGGACTGTATTGTTAATCATCTGATCCTTAGTTTTTCTAACTATTTAGGAAAGAAGTTAGAACAATAGACTATTAAGTCTTTTGGTTGACTCCCTGGATTATGCATGACAAGCATTGCTTGCTATTCTGGGATCTAAGATCTTTAGAACCCAGGAATTTGTATTGTAAACAATTTGTATTGTATTTCTAAACAGAGTAGAATTCATCCTCTCCTCACTCTCCTTCCTATCATACCTTACATGTTAATGGTTCTTTTACCACTTTTATAACCAATGTAAGATGTTGCCTTTAGCCATTGTACTCTCTAACATGTTGCACTGAAACCCCTTTGTACAACTTTTGATAGGTAATCATATTTAGATAAATTTGGAGAAATGTTTCCATTTTAAATGTATACATATTATGAAGAAGAAAGGGTAAACTTGCATTTGATTTTTATTATTTATTTATTTAGTTATTGTGGCTCATGGGGCTTGATCTCTCATGGGGACTGCCCTGAGCTCTTCAGATCAAGGCTACCTCCCTACCCCTGGGCCCGAGTGTTACCCCTGAGCTCTTCAGCTCAAGGCTACCATCCTAGCCTTGTGCCAAGCCCCACTTCCTGTTTTCTAGAGGTTAATTGGAGATAAGAGTCTCAGGTCCTTTTGTACATGGGCTGGCTTTGAACCTTGATCTTCAGATCTCAGCCTCCTAAGTAGCTAGGATTACAGGCGTGAGCCACTGCGCCAGGATACATTTGATATTTTATATGAATATAATATGGTAGTGAGTGTTGATATTTTTACTCAAGCTAGGGTCTTTTGATTCATATATTCAATGGTTTCCCATTAATATTAAAATACTTGCATTTATATTTGATGTCATCTTGCAATTTCTGTTTTTATGACTTCTCTGTATTTCTTTATCATAGTTTACATTTTGCTACATAGATTCTGTTTATTCGATTTAATCTGATTCTATTTCATGGCAGATATTTGGAAGAAGATTTTACTTGCTCTGTTTATTTTTTATTTGTTTATTTTTATCTTGCCAGTTTTTCTAAGTTAAAATTTGTGTATACTTTCCCTTAATAATGTTAAATATTGAACAAAAGCTCTAATTATCAGAACTTATAAAACATTTGCCTATACTAGCCAAAGTTCTTTAGGCAAAAGTGACAAAAAATGATTTAAATAAACCCAACCA
The DNA here is from genome assembly GCF_031878675.1 of Megascapheus bottae. Lineage (NCBI taxonomy): Eukaryota > Metazoa > Chordata > Mammalia > Rodentia > Geomyidae > Megascapheus > Megascapheus bottae. Next base: position 8,864,831 of record NC_143531.1, on the reverse strand, counting down.
TTAAAAGAACGGTAAATTCAAATGGTTTTCATTAATAAGCATCATCAAAGTTTAAATAAAATTAGCTTTAAAATAACTATAACAGTGATATGTAAATTATCAGCATCCTTTCTAATTTTCTTTGCTAAATACTGGCTATGTAGTTTTCCCTATATATTTAGAATCAAAAGGTTTAAGTAAGTATGATTCTAAGACTGTGCCTCTTTAAAATCAGAAGACTCAAAATTAACAGTCATCAGTGACTTACGCCTGTAATCCTAGCTAACTCAGGAGGCTGAGATCTGAGAAACATGGTTTAAAGCCAGCTCAGACAGAAAACTCCATGAGACTCTTCAATTAACTATCAGAAAACCAGAAATGGTGCTGTGGCTCAAGTGGTAGAGTTCTACTCTTAAGAACAAAGGGCACAGGGAACCATACTGAGGCCCTGTTGCAGGCCCCACAACCAACCAGAAAAAAAGATCCAAAATCATTAGATTTAGAAAATATATTAGGAAATATTCAGAAGAGGTCCATTCCAGTTGCTAGGAAAACTAAGCTATTAATACGGTTATCTATAAGACATACTTCTATGCAAAAGAGGTGAACGAATATTTCACACGCGACCAAAAATACCTTCCACAACTTTCTCATGATTATGAGATAGTCATAGAATGTGTTCAAGACAAGATAAGGAAGACTGCATACATATGTACAAATTTCCAAATATGCCAAGTGACTACCTTAAAAAAAAGCTGGACCATTTTTATACATGTTTAAATAACTGTTGGTGGAGTCAGTGATTTGTGTGTGTGTTGGTATTCCTATGTTTGAGAGCCAGATGTGGTAGCTCATGTCTGTCATCTCAGCTACTTAGAAAGCATAAACAATAGCATTAGAATTCAAGCCGGGCCCAAGCAAAAAGTGAGATACTGTTTAAGGACTAATCAAAAAAGAAAGGAGCTAGGTCTTTTCGTATGTGTCTTCATGAGTGCCAGATAGAGGCTTAAACTGAGGGCCTGAGCTCTTTCCCTGAGCCTCTTTTTGCTCAAGGCTAGCAATTCTTTATTGGAGATTAGCATCTCAGGGACTTTCTTGCCAGGGCTGGCTTTGAACTATGATCCTCAGATCTCAGCCTCCTGAATATCTAGGATTGCAGGCGTGAGCCACTGGTGCCACTGGAGCTAGGTCTTTTGTGGCTTTAGAGATAACAGTGTTTGGTGGGGAAGTTTGAACCTCTGAGTTTCAAACCCTAACAAGGTCTAATAATAAATACTACTAATAATGTATACATATGAAATGAAATCATGCAGACTGTAGTAGGAAAGTTAACCTGACAGGCACAGTGGCTTGTAAACATATAAGTTGCAAAGATTAATAAGACATTGGGACAGCTGTGTGGTAACCAGTCAATTTTCTAGCCTTCGTGTTTTAATTTCTGAATTAAAGAATTTAAAAATAAGTGTTCAACTGCAATAAACAAGTGATTATTTTAAGCAGTTTTATGCGCTGACCAATAATAAGCAATGGTGTATGCACATGTGTGTCCATAGACTTCATAGTTCTTTCAGATATAATTCATCCACAAAACAAGTTTCTGAGTTAAAAAGCATTTTCTTGCAAACGCGTCTCACAATCACTAAGCTGCTTAATATATTTTGCAATGAATATGACCTATTTTGATGTTTTCATACACAACAGGAAATAACAATTTTTAATTCAATTCTGAAATAAATTTAGGAATAAAGAACATTTTGAGAAATATTGGAAATACAAAACTTCCTACTGTTACAATTGTTATAGAACACACATACATAACAAGTTGCTCCTTGCAAAAATATAGCCACAATTCATGTTGGATACTTCTAGTCACCTTGCCTGAGTCTGCATTGCTCTGTCAATCAATGATATTATTTCTTCTTGGAGGCTACTTCTCTTTCAGACAAAGCCATACTTCCACCCAGGTTGGCCAGATGTTCAGTTGGTCCAGCCCTTTGAAGACATGGCATCTCGTGGGCAGATTTACTTTTGAGGAAGGCTTTGAACTCTTAGCTATGCTACTAGAAGCATTCTGCAGTATACACAGGGGGAGATTTCTTGCTTTTCCAATTGCCAGCTTTGGCACAGCTGTGACAGAAAATCTGGAAGTTTGTGTTGGAAAGGCAGCATTAAGCACAGATGCTGGGAAATGATAGGGAGCATTTTCGGTCACCCCGTAGAGATGACAACATACACACACACACACACACACACACACACACACACACACACACACTTAAATGAGCTTACAGAAAAGGCTGAGTTTCTTCAGATGATCCCATCCCGTGAGGATTGGTTACTTAAGAATTAGAGGACTCTTTGTTGTTACTGGATACCTTCCTGTCTTTGCAGAGACTGATGATTTGGAAAATCCAAATTGCTTGCTTTGTATCTTCCAAGTCTACAGCTGAGGTTGGGCAGGCTTTCAACATGAGCTACTTGAACAAATAGAGCTGGAGGCACAGATCCAGCATTCCCAGCATGCACTGCACTCTATTTAACACAGCGAGCTCCTTAGCATACAGAGAATGGCAGTGCATCTTATTTACCTTCACTTCGGATTGTATGCTTTATGCACCCAGAATAGACCAAAAAAAAAAAAAAGCCTTATGACTATGAGGATCTGATTCACATTAATTCGTAGCAGATGGGAGAACCCGAGTTTTTCCAAGATGTTTGTGGTAAAGCTGCGATTACTTTAGAAGGAAAGAGAGAAGAAATATGGTATTCAGCTGTCTGTTAGATCAGTCGTTTTATTAATGCAGTTTAAAAACAATTATTTTATAAAATGAGTTTGATGTAGTTGCTTTACAGGATCAGCATGATGTTACATTGGCTGGCACCGATGCAAGCTTTACACAACTATCAAAAATTTAATACAATTGGTAAAATATCTTTTCTCCCTGTTAGATGAGTCTTTGCAATCTTCCATGACTTCAGAGAATTCATCTTGGCTCCAAATGGGCTGGAGAATATACATTTTAGACATCTTCAAGTTGAAATGTTACCACTTACGATATTGCAACTTTTTCCTCAAGGGTCTTTCTGATGTCTTCTACTTTGCTGTCCCAGTCATTTGTCATGTTATTTACTTGGCTCAAGAATCACAGGGGCATCTGGTTGGCATAGCCTCCATGACAAACGATTTGTAGATGTACAGGTCCAGTAGAATATTTCCACCAAAGCTGACTACATAAGTACATCATTCAATTAGCCTGCGAAAACTATAACACTAAACGTACAAGGACCTGTTTATTGATAAAGGTGATACCATTAAGCATGTACCAGCAACAGGAAATATTGGCTTTATTTGGTAATATTATTATAAATAATGTTTTTTGCAGATACAAATGCATTTTCTCAGATATATCCATACATATGAAAACTTTCTTGGGTTTAGAAGTGCAGTAGGGCACCTGAGTGTGGACTTAGCATATTGAAGGTCCCAGGTTAAATCCTCAGTCCATTTCCATATTGAGTAATGGTAAAGCACTTTCTCATATTCTGTATAGTTAAAGACTTTACACATAGATGTCCTGGAGAAATTTGTTTATGGAACTCTTTGAAGACTCATATTAAATATATATATACACATATACACACTATATATATACCTTACATGTATATAATATGTATATATATCACATGCACTGATATATATAGAGATGTAGATATATAACACATTTTGATTTCTTTGTCCATTGAAGAGCATGTGGGTTGTTTCCTTAACTTAGCTATGGTAAATAGTGAACATGAATGTGAAGTATTTACTGTATCCTGACTTGCAATCATTTATATGAATATCCATGAATGGTATAGCTCGATCATAGGGTAAGTTCTATGTATTTTATTTTCATTTAGTTTTTTTTTTCCTGGTGCTGTGGTTGAACTCGGGGCTTGGGTGCTGTTCTTGAGTCTCTTTGTGCTCAAGGCCAGCACTCTACCACTTGAGAGAAAAAGAGCCATTTCTTGCTTTGTCTAAGTTTCACTGACTTTCCTGCTTGGGTTGGCTTTGAACTATGATTCTCAGATATCAGCCTCCTGAGTACCTAAGATTATAGGCCTGAGCCATCAGTGCCTGACTTGATCTAGTTTTTATTCATATATTTTTATTGTAATTAATAGAAGGGTTACATTATATTCACCAGATAGAAGGTGCATTACTTCACAAACACTGATACCCTTTCTCATGTCTTGGTCCCCATTTCCACCCCCTGCCCCACCCCTCATCTTTTTTCCCCCTTTCCCTATCCTAATTCAAATAACCAAATAAGCATATATACAATATATCAGATAACAAGCTGAGATAAGCAAGGGACAGCAAAAGAGATGAGAGATAACATAGTACATTAAGGACATCAATCCTAGTTTTTTTTGTTTTGGTTTGTTTTGTTTTTTCTTGAGGAATCTCCAAACTGCCTTCCACAGTGGTCATAGTGGCTGACATTACTGCCAACACTGCAATAGGGTTCCTTTTCTCCCACATTTGCTATTGTTCATATTCTTGATGATGGTCATTCTTACTAGGGTGAGCTGGAATCTCAGTGTTGTTTTGTATTTTTGTGATGGCCAGAAATGTCACAAAATGAATACTAGGAAACTGAAATTTGTATGGAGGGAACGGTTCTAGGGGAGAGAGGGCAGATGAATGGGAAGAGGAGGGATATGTGTATATAGTCCTAATACTCTGTATATGTATGTGACAATAAACCAGATAACTTGAAGGAAAGGTTGAAAGCAGAGGGTTTAGAGAAGTGGGGGAAAATGAAAAACAGCATAACACTGATGAAAATTTATAATTCTCAGAAACTGACATGATTAATGAAAACTCTATTTGTACCACTACTTTAAGAAAGATTTTTTAAAAAAGATAAATTTAATTAAAGACTCACTTAAAAGGTAGTTCAATCTGTTTTGAAATATTAGGAATCATTTAATATACACTTTTGCTTAATTGGAGATAAGAATCTCACAGACTTTACTGTCCAGGCTGGCTTTGTATTCTGAGCCTCTGAACTCATTCTTTTGAGTAGCTAGGATTATAGGCATGAACCACAGGCACCCAACCCATTGTTTCACTTTATCTCTTTATTGTATTTTATTGTCGGGATAATGTATAGAGAGGTTACAGTTATATTTGTTGGGTAATGGGTATGTTACTTCTTGAACCTTGATTCCCCTTCTCATGTTTTTGTCCCCCTTTCCCTTCTCCACCCTTCCCAATCATCTTGTTTTCCCCTTCTCTTCCCTATTTCAAATAAACAAGTAAATGTATATACAATATATCAGGTAACAAAGTCAGATACAATAACCACAAGATTAACCATAAGTGGAAAAAAGAGAAAATAAATAACTTTACATAGTACATTGCTATGCTTGTTTTAGAAATTATATATACCCTCCATGAATGAAGTAATATCTATCTACTTTTCCCAATCAGCATGCAAAAAGCTAAATAAAAGTAATGACAATCGTAACAGATTTCCACAGGTAGTATCTTCTAAGTAAGTGATCCTCGTTAGATTCCTGTCATGTGGAATGTCTTATCTTACTTTCCTCATAAGCATTCACATCTACGAGTGGCAAAGAAGACATTTAAATTGACATAAAATATGTTGATGATGCTGATAAGATTGGTTGCTCCTTACTTCCTTGAACTGGAAATGTTAGAGTATTCTTCATTCCCTATTTTGGCCAATTCTCCTTGTACAACAACCCTCTTTAGGTCTTAAGAATTTTCTTGAAACCCTGTGAAATTATTAATATCTTGTTCTCTGAGTACATTCTCTTGTCCTTGCTACCAGCCTATTCCTAATGTGAGGCTCCTTTCTCTGTTTAGTTGCCAGTTTTCTTCGTTTTTTTCTCTTGCTGAGCCTCTCACATCTGAAATGGTGCTTTATCACCTACTACTATTCGGTTTTCATTTTTTCTTTTTTTTAATAGTAAAGGTGATGTACAGAGGGGTTACAGTCACATAAGTCAGGTAACCAGTACATTACTTTTTGAACAATGTCATCCCCTCCCTCATTTTCTCCCAGATTTTTCCCTCTTGAATCCCCATCCCCCCCATGTTGTACAGTTCATTTCCAACAATGAGTATTGCAGTTCATTATTTTCCCCCAGTTATTGCCCTTTTTAATTATTTTTTGCCAGTCCTGGGGCATGAACTCTGCCCCTGGGCACTGTCCCTGAGCTTTCTCAAGGTGGTTCTCTACCACTTCAGCCACAGCACCTCTGCTGGCTTATTCTGTGTCTGTGGTACCGAGGGATCGAATCCAGAGCTTCATGCATGCTAGACCCACTTTCTTGTATGTACCTTTATCTGATTTGGGGGAAAGAGAGAGGAAGCACAGAAACAGTGGAAAAAAGCTAAATGAATCCAGCAGTCATTTTCACCCCTCTTAGATAGTTTCCTGGGAATATGTGGCCCTGTCATAGCTTCCATTTGTCCAGGTTCTCCTGGTGCCCTACTCTATGTAGATGGGTCATTGTCTTTTGTCTGCACTGAAACAATGGTATGCTAAGGGATCCACCTAATTCTCATTTGCTCCTAGGAAAGCAATGCAACTCTTGGGATAAAAATGACTTTCCAAAATTAAATTCTGAGCATGCCAGTCCATGCTTAAAATCCTTAAGAGAGTTCTTATTAGTCTTAGACAAATACCTAAATTATCTAACTAGTCACTCCAAACCTCACCGTCCTAATTCTCCAGTTCAGTTTTTCCTGCAAGCATTCAAAATATACCCTGTGGTTTTTCTTCAGTTGCTTGTGTAGTGACTTTGTCTCCAGCCCTTTGGACCTTTGCATATGCTCAGACCTTACCCAGCAACCACCCAAGTCTACTTCTTTGTGGGCTAATTCTCAGCTATGTCTTCAATTTGGTTGTAAATGTCAACTCCACATGGGTTTCATGACCCAATCTTTCATACTATACCATTCTAGTTACATTTATTTTCCAAATATCTTTTATCTGCCTCTCCAGAGCTCTTGAAAACAAGAACTGTAGATTTCAGAGCCCACCAGAAGTCAGCCACATAATTCATGATCCATCTGTATTTGCTAAAAGTGAAACCCAAGGACATATGTACTATAAATACAGAATAAATTTAGCTGAGAGAGAGAAAAAATGGAGAATGTCATTGAATGAAAGATCACAGAAGGAAAATAAAGACAAAATATGACACTTTTGAAACTTAAATGAAGAACTGGACATCGATATCTGCCAATCCCTGCCCCAACAAGGGTAACAGGTAAATAAGACAAAGGTAAGATATTCAAAATGGCAGAAGAGAAGAAAGTGAAAGCCTTAGTGATTACTATTATATTATATTTTATTGTTATTGTAGAAGTGATGTACAGAAGGGTTATAGTTGCATAAGCCAGGAAAATAGTTCGTTACTTTTTGAACCATAATTTCCCTCTCACCCCAAACCACACATTGTTCATTTTCTTCATAGTAACTAGTGAATACCACTGCTGTATTCATTTAACCTTTGTCCCACTTTCTCTGTGCTCTTCCTTCCCCTCTCAAAGACAGATAAACTAACCAACAAGAAACAAGAAAAAGACCATAAAAATAACAAAACAACAACAACAACAGAAACTATTCTTTCCATTTCTTGGATTTCACTTAGATAAATATAATTTTATTTTTTTATTTTTTTGGTATTTTTATTGTAATTAATAAGAGGGTTACATGATATTTGCCAAATAGAAGGTGCATTAATTCACATACATTGATACCCTTTCACATGTCTTGGTACCCATTACCCTCCCCCCCCATCTTGTTTTCCCCCCTTCCCTATCCAATTTCAAATAACCAAATACAAATATATCTGATAAATCAGGTAACAAAGTGAGATACTGTAACAATATGAGATAGCCAAGGGACAGCAAAAGAGATGAGAGATAACATAGTACCTTAAGGACAACAATCATTCATTATATGGCGTATGTTTCTATATCCTAGCGTCATACTATATGGTCTTTTGTATCAAGGTTTTGCTCTATTGCAAATCTCTTATATGACCATTGGCACATAGCTATCAAGCCTTTGTGATCACTCCTATGAATGTCCTCCTTTGGTCTCACTGTGTGACTGTCCAGAAGCCTGTTTAATTTATTTATATATGTGTGTGTGTGTGTGTGTGTGTGTGTGTGTGTATTTACCATTCACTGTGTTTACATGTATATTTATAGGTGCATTTTAGTTACTAGAAATGAGGGAAACTATGCAACCTATATTTTTTTGAGGTTAGCTTATATGGCTTAATATAATTTTTTTTCTAAGTCCATCCATTTCTTTATGAATGGTACAACATCATTCTTTCTAATGGAAGAACAGAATTCCATTGTGTATATAGAATCAGATTTAGGGAAAGGGATAAACCTTCCACGCTCCTTGACTAGAAGAATGAACAGTATAAAAAGGCAGTCTACAAATTCAATGAATTACCCATCGAAATTCTAACAACTTTCTTCCAAAAAGTAGAGAACGCAATCTAAAAATTCATATGAAATAAAAAAGTCCCCACATAGCAACAAGCAATCCTTAGAAAGAAGACCAGTGTTGGAGGAATATCAATACCAAAATTCAAACTTTATTACAAAGTCATAGCAAAAAAAAAAAAAGCTTGGTACCAAGCACAAACATAGGCCCAAGGACCAATGGAAAATAATAGAAGATCCAGAAATAAATCACAGACATATAACCATCTAATATTTGATAAGGGAGCAAAAAATAGGTTGGAAGAAAGACAGTCTCTTCAACAAATGGTGCTGGCAAAATTGGCTATCCATGTACATAAAACTGAAGCTAGATCATTATATGTCACCTTGCACCAGAATTAGTTCAGAATGGATCAAAGACCTCAGTGTAAGGCCAGACACCATGAATATATTACAGGAAGGGATAGGAAATCATTAAGACTCCTAGTATGGGTCAAAACATCTTCAGTAAAAATCCAGAAACACAACAAATAAAAGGAAAACTGGATAAATAGAATTGCATTAGGCTGAAGAGTTTCTGCCAAGCAAAAGATATAGCTGACAAGATAAAGAGAAATTCCAAAAAAAAGGAGATTCTTAGCAGCTGCGCATCAGACAAGGGCCTCATAACTAAAATATACTTAGAGCTCAAAGTATTATACACTTCCCAAATAAAATCTCAAAGAATCAACAACCCAATTAGTAAATTGGCTTAAAGAGAGACATCTCAGAGGAAGAAGTAAGAATGACCAGTGTACACATGAAGAATTGTCCAACACCTTTGGCTATAAAAGAAATGCAAATCAAAATAACATTGAGATTCCACATCACTTCGTGTAGAATGCCCATTATCAAGAAAACAAACAGGAACAGATGCTGACATGGTTGTGGCCAAAAGGGAATGCTACAAGCTGGGCACAGTGGCTCATGCCTGTAATCCTAGCTACTCAGAAGGCTGAGAACTGAGGATCATGGTTCAGAGCCAGCCTGGGCACTAAAGAATTGAGACCTTTATCTCCAATTAATCACTAGAAAGCAAGAAGTGGAGCTGTGGCTCCCGGGATAGGGTGGTAACCTTGAGCTGAAGAGCTCAGGGATAGCACCCAGGCCCAGAGTTCAAGCCCCATGACTGATAAAATAAAAAAAAGGGAATGCTACTATAGCTAATTCTGCTCCTGTGCCTTTATCGAATAGAACCCAAACCGAGCCACCCTTATTCACTGCAGAATTGTTTACTATAACCAAGATATGAATCATCCCAGATGCCCCTTAATGGATGAATGGATCAAATATAGTTCTTAAAATTTCATTTATGCATTATATTTTTTCAACTCAGTGGAAATCTGTATTGAGATTGATGTCCTTTGTGATGGGTAAAACAACATATAAATATTTATGTCTTCCTTAAAGTAGGGTAAAAGTGTAGTATTGTGAAATTAAATCAATTACAAATAAAGTCTGTTACTAAGGCTGTTCCCATGTTGTGCAATTTTAGTCCTTGCTACTAATTAATTCAATTACTTATTGGTTATGTACTGAAACAATCAAGCACTAATAGTTTCGATATATTTAATAGCAAAATATAAACAAAAGAACAATGGAAAAAATATAATTCTTCAATGTTCTTTGATTTGAAGTAAGATGTTCACTACTTATATTCCATTCAAGGATTGTCAAGATTTTATTAAAACATGACTTAATAACTACTAACCTTATAAAAACTTCCTTCTGAATTACTCATTTGGTGAATTAATTCTATTTGATTTGGCTACTATCATTTGACCAGAAAATAAAAGCTATTACGTATAGACTTTTACTTAGAGTGCATAAAGAAAAAAGGTGTTTGATACAGGAATAACATATTCTAATGTCCCATTTTTAACTAGCAAATGCATCATAAAGAACATGTTAAACACTGCACATTGGATTATTTTGTGCATCGCATTCTTGCCAGAAACAAGGTTCTTGGAGATAGAGAGTTTTACAAACAGTATATGAAGTGGGGGGAAGGAACAAATTTGCCATGAGGTGAACATTTTAATGATTCTGTAAAATATGCTATGAAAAGCAGGATGTTTTCATCTTTCTAGAATATTATCTATAATGCATATGTGCATGTCTTCAGATTGCTAACGTAACCCTACCTGCTCATTCCATTTAAGAAACATGAGGCTGAAATGGAATTCCGCATGAGATTAATAGGGAAAAACATAATGAAAATGTGACTTTCATACAAAAAACATTGGATCTAGAAAAAATAGAAATTGATGTGGTAGCTGTACAGCTTTTCACATTTTTATAGTTGGTTCCTTTCAAACCAGACATTGCTAATATATACATATATTAAAAAAATATATATAGCCATATATTAACAAAGAAGAAAATACTTCAGTGAAAAAGTGTCCAAAATATGAGGTCATTTAAATGAGAATTTCCTTGAGAAAAATTTATAGCATAACCAAGAAAATTGTGGTAGAACAATAATATTTATGCATTTGGAATAATAAAAAATTCTAGTAGTACTTAGTAATCATTTTAAAGTAAATCTTTTCTCAAATCTGGAGTATCAATATCAGAAAGCCTTTACAAGTTTTTGATCATATGAACAGTATAGCATGGTTGAGTTTACAAATGTAAACGAAAGAAATAAATGAATACAAAACCAAAACAACCCTAACAGGAAATGTAATTAGTTAAATGGTTCATTTGAGGATTTAAATAGCATTGAAAAATTAGACATCCATGAAATGTTACTAGAACCTCAAAAAGTAGAGATTGAACTGTTTTTTTTCTGACATTTATATAGTCTTTTTGCAACCTTTCCATTTACATTAATTTTCTTAATTTTGTAAAACAAAAAGTAAAGGGAAAATATCTAAACCCTTTCTATCTTTCTGAAACCACAAACACAAACCAATCTATCCATTTACTTACAATCAGGGTCATGGAAATACCTACAGAATTCTAAACATGCAACACCAAATTTCCTGAATGCTCACAAAACTAATTTCTCAATTGTTCTGGCTTTAGAATAATAGATATCCTTATTTTCCTGCAGGGATCTCATCTGCTTTTCAGACCAATCACATGGAAAAAAAAGCTCACATTTCAAAGAAAATTCATTTTAGAGCTATTTGTGGTTTCCAAAATACTCCAATTGATTTTGAAGTAGAAAAATATAATAATCTGTTTACATTGAACCTTTACTGCATGTGTATTTTCACTCATCATTGATTCTGGAGAAATCATGAAACCTTAATTTATTCAATCACTATTTCTCGCTAAATGTACAACTTGACTTTTTTTTTCCCTCTTAGGAAGCATTTAAAATACTGAATTTCTTGGTAAATAAATCTTCACCCACCTACCACCCCTTGTCCTCAATATATTCTTTGGAAAAGACTGATACAGCGTCTAAAATCAGGACAAAGTACAAAGTATAATAGAAAAGAGCTAAAAAACCCTTTTGCCCATGGTTAATGTGTATATATAATATATATCACTTATTCTTAGAAGATCAGTAGTAACCAATAAAACTTTAACTATCAAAATGGTAACTCTTATTTAACATTGGAAATTCTATAAAATATAAGTATTAAAAATCCTAGAAAACCCCCTAAATATTTAACTACAGAGAGTCTGAAGAATCATTCTCATTGTGCTTTCTAATCAAAGACTATTTTTTTTTTCCTTCTTGGTCAGTTGTTTGGCTTGAAATTCAGGTATGGCCTCTGACCCTGAGCTCTTCAGCTCAAGCCTAATGCTTTACCACTTGAGCCACAGTGCCACCTCTGGTTTTCTAGTGGTTAGTTGGAGAAAAGAATCTCATGGACTTTTGTGCTCAGGCTGGTTTTGAGCCACGATCCTCAGATCTTAGCCTCCTGAGTAGAAATAATAATATTTTAAGAAGTAAAAGGATTCACATACAATAAATAATTTTCTACAAGGTAATTTTCAGGAAAGACAGACTTAAAAGAATAATCTCAGGGCCGGGAGTTTGGCCTCGTGATAGAGTGTTTGCCTAGAATACACGAAGACCTGGGTTTGATTCCTCGGTACCACGTACAGTGAGAAAAGCTGGAAGTGGTGCTGTGACTCAGCTCTACCTTTGAGAAATCCCACAGACAATGCTCAGACCCTGAGTTCAAGCCCCAAGCCTGGCAAAAAAATTATAAATTAATTAATTAGTCTCTAGGCCTGCATTGGGGTTGAATCTATGAGCTGACTTATACTTTATGAATTAAGATGAAACTTGTGTGTCCTTACAGACGCAGACACACACACACACACACACACACACTCATTGTTATTACAAATGCCTTTACCAGAAAAAAATAAACACTCCACCATTTCTTTGGTGTTTGGACAAATGTTTTGCTATGCATATTTTAAGAAAGTTGGATTTAATGGTTTAAAGTAAAATGATAAGTGGCTCACCTTGCATCCTAATTACTGAGGAAGTTGAGACCTGGAGTATGCGGTTTGAAACCAGTGAGGCAGAAAAGTCTGTGAGACCACATCTCCAATTAACCAGCACAATACCGGACCAGAGGGATGGCTCAGTTGATAAGGGACCAGTTATGATAAAAAAACCTGGCAAGGTCTCTTCTGAGTTCAAGCTTTGGTATTGGCAAAAAAGAAAGAAAAATAAATAAATGAAAGAAACAATGCAAAATTACAAGTCATTAAAATTACTAAATATTATGAGAATTTTTTATGAACCAAGCAGATTATAATATGGGCTGATATTTATTCATAAATTTAATATATAACAAATATGTTACACTGACTTCATATATGTATAAAATTGTATGTTACATAACATGCTATATATAACTTAAAATCTATACATATATAATTAAAAGGATATATAGAAGCTATATAATTAAAAATTCTGTTTACAAAGAAAGTTACTATAAGAAAAACTTTTAATCTGGGCACCAGTGGCTCATGCCTATAATCCTACATGCTCAGGATGCTGAGATCTGAGGATACAAGTTCAAAGTCAGTTGAGGAGAAAAATCTGAGAGAATCTTATTTCCAATTAGACAGAAAAAATTCCAGAAGTAGAGGTACAGCTTAAGCAATGAAGCATCATTCTTTATCAAAGTAGCTAAAGGATCACATGTGTCCCGGAGTTGAAGGCTTAGTAATAGGACAAAAAAGGAAAAACTTTTAAAAGCCTAAACTCACATTATCAACACTGCTATCTTTTTTTTTTCTTTCTTTTTTTTCAATTTTTTTTATTTTTATTTTTTTAATTGTAATTAGTAAAAGGGTTACATGATATTTGCCAGATAGAAGGTGCATTAATTCACATATATTGATACCCTTTCACATGTCTTGGTACCCATTACCCTCCCCCCCACCCCCCACCCGGCTTGGTTTTCCCCCCTTCCCTATCAAATTTCAAATAACCAAATACAAATAACTTCAATATATCAGATAACAAAGTGAGATACTTTACCAATATGAGATAACCAAGGGACAGCAAAGGAGATGAGAGACAACATAGTACATTAAGGACAACAATCATTCATTATATGGCTTTTGTTTCACTATCCTGGAGGTCCTTTCAATTAGCTTCACATTATATATCCTTATGTATCAAGATTTTGCTCTATTGCAAATCTCTGCTAGTAGAGCCCAAGGTTTCTACTGATTATGACAAATGAGGGAAACCATTGAGCCTAAGTTCCTTTGATTCTGGCTTACTTCACTTAATATGATTTTTTCTAAGTCTTTCCATTTCCTAACAAATGGGGTGATGTCATTCTTTCTGACAGCAGCATAGAATTCCATTGTGTACAAATACCACAACTTGTTGATCCACTCATCAACTGAGGGACATCTAGGTTGGTTCCATATCTTTGCTATGGTGAATAGTGCTGCAATGAACATTGTTGTGCTAGTGGGTTTAGTATGTCCTTGTTTCTGGGTCGTTGGGTAAATGCCAAGTAGTGGAATTGCTGGGTCATAGGGGAGTTCTATGTTTAGCCTTTTGAGGCACTGCCACACTGCTTTCCATAGTGGTTGAACGAGTTTGCACTCCCACCAACAGTGTAGTAGTGATCCCTCCTGGCCACATCCCCTCCAGCATCTGTTGTCATTCGTTTTCCTGATCCTGGCCATTCTAGCTGGAGTGAGGTGGAATCTTAGAGTTGTTTTGATTTGCATTTCTTTTATGACCAGAGATGTTGAGCATTTCTTCATGTGTCTATAGGCCATTTTTGTTTCTTCTTCAGAGAAGACTCTCTTTAAGTCTTTGGCCCATTTTTTAATGGGATGGTTGTTACTTTGGAGGTTAGTTTTGGAGTGATTCAATTTTTTGAGTTGTTGATATATTTTAGATATGAGGCCTTTGTCCGTTGTTTGGTTGGTGAAGATCTTCTCCCACTCTGTAGGCTTCCTGATTAGTTTACTAGCTATGTCCTTTGCCATACAAAAGCTCTGCAGTTTAATGCAGTCCCACTTATCCAGCCTTTCTCTGATTTGTTGTGATTCTTGGTCCTTATTAAGAAAGTTTTGACCTGTGCCAAGGAGGCCTAGTGTATCTCCTATTCCTTCCAGTAGAGTTTTCAGTGTGTTGGCTTTTACCTCCAGGTTTTTGATCCATTTGGAGTTAATTCTAGTGCAAGGTGACAAAGAAGGATCCAGCTTTAGTTTTCTGCAGGTGCTTAACCAGTTCTGCCAGCACAACTTGTTGAAGAGGCTGTCTTTCTTCCATTCTATTTTTTTGGCTCCCTTATCAAAGATTAGGTGGCCATAGGTCTGTGGTTTAATATCTGGGTCCTCAGTTCTATTCCATTGGTCTTCAGGCCTGTTTCTGTGCCAGTACCAAGCTGTTTTGAGAGTTATAGCTCTGTAATAGAGTCTAAAGTTTCGAATTGAAATTCCTCCAGCGCTGTTCTTTCTGCTAAGAAGTGTTTTTGCTATACGGGGTCTTTTATTATTCCATATGAAATTTTGGATTGCCTCTTCTATTTCTTTAAAGAATGACATTGGGATGTTGATGGGTATTGCATTGAATTTGTAGGTAGCTCTTGGCCAGATTGTCATTTTCACAATGTTGATTCTTCCAATCCAGGAGCATGGGAGGTTTTTCCATTTCCTTAGTTCTGCTTTAATTTCCTTTTTTAGGGTTTTAAAGTTTTCATCAAAAAGGTCCTTTACATTCTTAGTTAAGCTAATTCCTAGGTACTTTATTTTCTTTGAGGCTATTGTGAAAGGAGTTTCTTTCCTGATTATTGCCTCGTTCCTCTCACTGTTGGCATAAAGGAAGGCAGTTGATTTTTGAGGGTTGATTTTATAGCCTGCTACTCTTCCAAAGCTTTGAATCAGCTCAAGGAGCTTGGGAGTAGAGTCTATAGGATTCTTTAAATACAGAATCATGTCATCTGCAAAGAGGGATAGTTTTATTTCCTCTTTCCCTACTTGGATCACCTTTATGCTTGCTTCTTGCCTTATTGCACTGGCTAAGAATTCTAGTACTATGTTAAAGAGTAGTGGAGAGAGTGGGCATCCTTGTCTCGTTCCTGATTTTAGAGGGAATGGCTTTAGATTTTCACCATTAAGTGTAATACTAGCAGTAGGTTTCTCATACACAGCCTTTATTACATTGAGGAATGTTCCATGGATTCCTAGTTTCTCCAGAGCTTTTAACATAAAGGGGTCAACACTGCTATCTTATCTTTTGCCTATTTTTGTTAAAAATTGATATGAGGGGCCAGGAGTTTGGCCTAGTGGTAGAGTGCTTGCCTAGCCTCGGTACCACATACATAGAAAAAAGCCGGAAGTGGTGTTGAGGCTCAAGTGGTAGAGCTCTAGCCTTGAGAAGGTCCAAGGACAGTGCTCAGGCCCTGAGCTCAAGTCCAGGTCTGGCAAAAAAAAATTGATATGAACAAGTATCTGCATTAGTTTGAAGTCATGTTATATCTCTGGTTATAGTGGAATTAATACTTGCATTATTTTCATTGGTTTCCCATGTTTCAAAAAGTATTTGGTTATTTCAAGAGAATGATTGCCATCACACCTTAACTAATGAGTTGAATAGGATTAAGAACTATAGTTTGCAAAACCTTTGTGTTTGATAATTAAACTATTATGCCCACTGGTAATACTAAGGATTCAATCACATAACGTCATATTAGAATTATGGAAGCACAAAGGGCATTAAAGAATCCACGTTGTGTTTACTCTATCATTCTATTATGTATAATATTTACACACAAATAATCTATCAGAAGAAATTTCTTCTTTCATTATCCTTCCACATTTTGCTTAGAGATACTTTCCTATTTATGGATTGTGTTGTTTGATTTCTTTGTTTGTTTTTGTTGATTTGCTTCAGGGACAACTACTATAATGACTTTATTGAGTTTTAAGGTCTAGAAAATTAGAAGAGTGCATTTGAGGTTATTTCAGTTGGGTTTCTTCTTCCAGAAGAAATAGATCCCAAATGGACAATAGAATTGAATGAAGTGAAAAAGGAATGGAGTAAGAATTTATTGACACAAATAGTACTTAAGGAATGTTTCACCATGTTTCCTAACATAGTTATAGCCTCGGGAGCAGCAAATGGTTAGAAATGGAAACTGAAAATGAGAGGGTATCATATAAAAAATAAACTAAAAATTAAATGAAAAATATTATAGCCATAAAAATAATTTTTAAAATAGTATAACAATGAAGATGTTGTTTTAATTGGAAAAATATCATTTTAGTCATAGTTGAAGCTATAATTAATGTCTAGAGTCAAAAGATCATTACTAAAATATAACTTTTTTTGTCATGATTCTGCTAGTTAAAGTCTGTTGCTAGAATGACAAGAAGATCCTTCGCAAGGCTTTCTTTAAAAAAAAAACTTACTATTGGGGCTAGGAGTTTGGCCTAGTGGTAGAGTGCTTGCCTCACATGCGCGAAGACCAGGGTTTGATTCCTTGGTACCACATATATAGAAAAAAAGCTGGAAGTGGTAGAGCAACACTATCCTGGAGAAAGCCCAAGGACTGAGTAAAAAAGAATTACTACTGACAAATCTTTTGAAAACCAAGTCCCACTCCTCTCTTACACTGTAAGCTTCCTAGATACTTTTTTTCTTTGATTAAGGTGGGTCGTCTTGTTTTTTATTACTTTGTTGTTTTCCTTACTTGAACTCAGGGCCAGAACACTCTCACTTAGCTTTTGGTTTGTTCCAGGCAAGCCTTCTACCTCTTGATTCATAGCTCCATTTCTGAAATCTTACTGGTTCATTGGAGATTAGAGAGTCTCATGAATTTTCTGTCCTGGCTGGCTCTCAATCAAGACCCTCAGATCTTCAGATTCCATCTTCCTCCTGACAAGCTAGAATTGTAGTTTCTCAGCCAACAGTGTCCATTCGTAGATATTTATTTTTTGAATCACCCTAAAATTATTTTTAATTCATGATGACTTGGTAGATTGAGAATTTTATGATATATGGTACTGAGTATAGAAAATGTGCATGCTGAGAATGGTGGTATATACTTATTATTCCAGTAACTGGAAACCTTGGGCAGATGAGATAAGAGGTTCAGAACTAGATATCGTTAGAACTTATCTCAACAAAAGGAATGCATTATGCCTGAAGAATATATTTTACTCAGTAGCATATATGGCCTGAACACTAAGAAAAAGTTCCTCAGTAGATGGTTTTATTTATTTTAATTCCATGAGCCCTGTGAATTTCGCAAATAGTCATGTTTATTTTTCTTGGTTTCATATAATTGGCTGCTTACAGAAAAATAAAAAGCTATATATAGATATGGTTTCTATACTATGGTTTCTATACTAGCTTTGCCCTTTGTTTCTTTTGATTTCTCTAGATTTATTTTTCCTATTCTTAATTCATTTTTGAAATATTGAATTTTGTATAACAGCCTATAATCTAGATCAGTTGTTTTCTAGTTTATTGATTACATTTTATTTTATATGCACAGGGTTTAAACCAGAGCATTGGCACATGCTAGAAAAGCACTCTATATCCAAGCTGTTTATAATTCATTTTGTTTTTGAGACAAGATCTCTATGTCTTGGCATAAAGATGGCCTTGAACTACAAATCTCTTTCATCTGCCCTCCAAGTAGCTAAGATTACAGGTATGCATTATACCAGGCCCAAATTATTTTAAGAATAAAATAAGTTACAAAAATATAAATGCCTTGTAATTTTAAAGTACATACTTAATAATTATTTAAAGTATTTTTTCCTATTAATTTTTTTCCTGGCTGTCTATGAGAGCAATTTTAAATGCTTGAATATTTCCATAAACTACAGGGGGGGAAAATGTTGATTGTAATGTTGACTTCCATAGCAAATTGATTTCTAGTTATAGTCTTTGTCTTTCAGATATTTTGCAGTTTAACAGAAAACAATATTGGAAGGCTGGGGTTTTACAGAGCTGCCTTAGTCACTTTCCCCAGAGAATATTCATAGCCAAAAGGCTGGGTTTAGTCTTTCTTTTGTAGCATTGTAAGATAGCACTCTGTGTTGGGGCTGATCCAACAGCTGTCCCCTGCCTAGACAGCCCATACTTTACAACTTCTGCCAGCTGTGGGAGAAAAATGTGTGTAAAAATAAACATATATATTTCAACTCTAAGTATCTTGTGGCTTTGGGTTTTTTAAGCAAAGGTACTGCTACTATTTCCATAATCAGAATAACAAGTTGAAACGAGCTTTATATCGGGTTCATTTGGATGATTGTACCTTATGAGTTCCCTTTGAAAATGCCCTACTTCTTGTTTCCTCATCTGCACTAGGGCTTTCAATGGGATGTGAAGTTGTTCAGAAACCAATAAACATCAAGTTAAATTCTTGGTAATTTTTTTTTCTGGGCCTGGCCGCTGTCCCCAAGCTTTTCACTCTACTCCTAAGCTCAGCTCACTTCTTGATTTTCCCGTGATTAATTGGAGATAAGAGTCTCACGGTCTTTAGTGCCAGGGCTGGCTTTGAACCACAATCCTCAGTTCTCATCCTCCTGAGTAGCTAGGTACTGGAGCCAACTAATTCTCTATAATTTGAAATAAGTGAGTGGCTCAGCATGATGAGCATAAAGACAAGTAGGCATACAAGTTAATTAGACAAGATAGATTTTTAGTAAAACAAGCAAGGAAATAACATGCTATCCAGTTAGGTCTTAAAGATTCCCAATTTTTGTTCAGAAGATAAACAACTTGCTTTAGGTGCTGATGGGGTTATTGAAGCAAAAGGAGATAACACAGCCTCCTGCCCAACTCCACTAAACAGGCTAAGGAATCCCCGAAATATGTCTCAGTAAATAATTCGTCTAAAGATGAATTCTTGGGACATCATGTGTCTTGGGGGAAGACTCGAAATATCTAGATTTCTTTCTGCAGAGCAATGTGGTAGTGTTCACAACAAAAGACTGTTGGTGAGTCCAATATATGCATTTGTCCTGTGACTGCCAAATAACGATATCATCTTAAGAAGAGGAATCAAGACACGGAAGTATATGCACACCCATGAGCAAATGCACACTGAAATCCCCATCAGTAATCTACATTAATTACCTCTTTAATCTCCTAAACGTTCAAACCAGTCTAATGAGGATTATGGTATCATTGCCATTTTATAGATGAGGAATCTCTTTTCAGGGAGGCTAAGAGAATAGTCCAAAATCCCCCAGCTAAAGTCGACAGAGACAAACATGCTGGAACTCAGTCTCTTGACTTTTACAAGACCACTGCTTTCTTACCACCTATGCTGCTCTGTTGGTAGACCAATGGCTGCAGGTCTGATTTTTCTTTGCTATCCTGTCACTTTTTTCATTCTTGCCATGTTTCTAAGTGTGTATACATCTGTATTCTCTTTATTCTGCCTGTTCTGCTTCATGATCAGATTCCTTCTCCTCCTCCTCTTCCTCCTGCTCCATTTTCTTCCTCTTTTTTTCCTCCTCCTCTTTCATGTTCTTTCTGCCCCTTCCTCACTTCTCCTCATCCTCTTTTCTTCTCATTCTCCTACTCTTCCTCTTCTTCCTCCTCTTCTTCTTTTTCTCCTTCTCTTCCCCCTCCTCCTCCCTCACCACTTTCTTCTCCCCCCTTTCTTTGCCTCATCCTGGGGCTTGAATCAGGGGCTTTGCACTCTTGCTCAACATGCTTTCCATTGCTTGCCCACTACAGCCATGCCTCCAATCCAGCCCTTGGTTTGTTCACTGGAGATGGAGTCTTACTGGGTTTTCTGCCAGAACTGGCTTCACACCTTGATCCTCCAGTTCTTGGCCTCTTGAAGAGCTAGAACTGCAGGTGTGAGCCATTGGCTTCAGTGCTTCATAAACCTTCTGTCCCTGTCTCCAGCACACAGTCTGCATCAAACAACCTTTTCTGAAAAATACATTACTATGAATAAATTATATACATGTTAAAAACCTGGTAATTGAAAGTATTGCTAGTAATAAAATGTGTCTGAATGCTGTGTGAAGCTTATAAAATGGAAGATAGCATTCCTTGTGATATTTGCCTCCTCCTTTGGCAGGTAAGTGTCTCATCAAGCATTGCTTGAATTAGAAGTAAATAATTATATTTCTCATCAGTGATCCATAGTATATGGAACAAATGAATTTATAACCTGCATTGATGACATGCAAAATTTCAGAGAAACAATATTTGTTACATTGTGAGATGGGTTATAGTTTTATATCAAATTCATATATAGCTTACTCCCATAAGTATAAGTGAAGAAATAGTCATGACTTAAAGCTATATCTGTGAATAAGGTGATACCATCTTGAAGGTGATTAGAGTTGATTCTTTGGGACTTCATTTTGAAAGCATTCACACCATATGATGCAGCTCTGTTGGTAGATTTCATCTTCCATTCTCTAATCTGGGTACTTTTTGTACGAGTCATATTTATGCTTTTGGAAAAAAAGAAGTGCTTCTTTGCTGGGTGCTGGTGGCTCATGCCTGTAATCCCAGCTATTCAGCAGGCTGAGATCTGAAGATCACAGTTCAAAACCAGCCTGGGCAAGAAATTCTGTGAGACTCTTGACACCATGAAACTAACAAAAAGGCCAGAAATGAAGCTGTGGCTTAAGTGATAGAGCACTAGTCTTAAGCAAAAGAATCTCAGGAATAGCGCTCCAGCGCAGAGTTCAAGCCCCAGGAATGATACAAAAGGAAAAAAAAAGCAACAAAGAAACCTCTTCCTGCTGAATAAATGCCAAGGTGCCAGTGTTTCTAGTAACTTATGCCACATCACACAACTCTGCCTGGCATTCCCTTGGGTAGGAGAATGTTAGAAGCTGTTTGTGATTATCTTACATTGTAAGATAAGGAAAAGATAGCCAGTGTCTGTTTTATATGAAGGGAAACAACTTCACTTTTATAAAAAAGGGGGGTGGGAGCAAAACTTGGACATGTTGTATTAATCACGCAAGACTCCTGCAAAATGTTTTAAATGTTTGGTATTAGTAAACTTTTGTCTCCCTAGGCAAGCTAGATCAAATGAACCAATCACAATAAGGACCTACTTGGAATTCTCATGTCTGATGTGTAAATGAGCTGCCAGCATGGAGGTTCTGTGGCTGAGGTAGAACCCCAGGGCAAGAGGGAAACTTGAGGATCTGGATCAGTTTCCAAACGGCCAGACCAATGAATGAAGAGGATGGGGCTGAAAATTCCCCATGGGAAATCAACCCTTGGTCATGTTGGACCTGTTTAAAGGTTACCCTGGGATCCAGCTGGCCTTGGCTTACTTGTAGCGGACACTTTGGCAGAACAGCACAGCCATTGGCCAGCTGGAACCTCAAGGTTTTGCCTCTGCTGTCCTCACTGAGTTTTCTTCCAGGCTGGCCTACCTGGATCAGGGCCTCCTCTCCCTTAGCAGATAAGAAGGGTTAGCAGAGTGTGTATCTGATTCTGATGAATCTCTCCGCTCCTCTCCCTTTGTATCTTTTAATTTAAATGTGACTGACAGGTTTGTTCCTATTTCTTTATTGAGAGCCACATGTCACTTTATTTATTATTTATTTACTTGGCACCAATCAGGAGACTTGAACTCAAGGCCTGGGAACTGTCCCTGAGCCTTTGTGTTTGATGCTGGTGCTACTTGCACCACAGCTCCACTTCTTGTTTTTCAGTAATTTAATAGGAGATAAGAGTTTCAAGGACTTTCATGCTGGCTTTAATCCTCAGTTCAAAATCCCAATATCACATGCAAAACCAAAAGATACCGGCAAGATATTATATAGCATGGGAATGTCTCTTTTAGAGCCATTTTCCTTATTAAGCTTTGGTTTGTATGTTTATCCTTTCTTTAACAACGTCATCCAATAGTTCAGTTTCCTTTTATTTTGTTCTCAATCCTGTGATCAACAATGGAGATGTAAAAGAAGATACACAGTTCCTGTATCCTTGGTTTCTTTAAATTTTTAATTTTTTAAAAAATCATTTCCAGAATTTAACTCAAAGCTTCATACTGTCTCTTGGCATAGCTTTCTTGCAGGTGGTACTCTACCATCGGGGCTATGTCCTCACCCTGGCTTTTTGTTTTCCGCTTGTGTTGAAATCTCAGACTTCAGCCTCAGCTTGTTTCAAGGCTCCGTCCTCTGGATCTCAGCCTCCTGAGTAGCTAGGATTATAAGCATGAGCCATGGCTACCTGGCTTCAACACTAATCTTTAAACTCTTCTCCTAAATGATCCATCTGTCATTGCTTTTGTAACTTTTTCTCAGACATTCTCACTATCTCCCTTTACTCTATCCAGCAATTAATTTCCATTGTTGGCTTCAGGATTTTATCAGTAATTTCTTTTTCTTCTGTTTTAATATAAACCTCTGTCCTTGTTTTGAATCATATTCCTATCCTATTACTTTGGATTTCCAACTATATATTGGACACTTATCCCTAAACAGTTTCCACTCATCTTAGTGATGTCAATACCTTAATGCTCTCTCTGCTCCAGTGACTTCTCTTGTCACATTCTTTCTCTACTCTAATATCATTACATTTTCAAGGTTGCTGAGACCAGAAATGGAATATTGCTGATTTCCTTTTTCCTTCTCTTAGATCCTATGTACAACTAATTGTTCAGTAGAAAGCCACATAGAGATGATTCCAAAATTTCCCTAAAATGCATCTTCTTATCTTCTTTCCTCACTCTAGGTCAAGTTCAGTTATCCATTACTTTCATTGAACTCTAACATGAGCATACCAACTTCCCACTAAGTCTCATTATTATTCTAGCCTGTAGGCCTGTCAGAACTTCCTTCCTTGAGCATAGATCAACCATGATTTTTGCCCCTCATCTTTTCTCACACATTTTTAGTCTTTGTTATCTTAATGTATTAAGATGTAAGATGTTTCATTATAAAAACCTGCAAAAATAAAGCATTCAAAAAAGTAAAGAACTTAAAATGGAAGAAAAATTGGAAACCAGAAATGAAGTCTACAAATTTTGGTTTATTTTCTGCTGATAGTCACAGATTTAACTTTGGATTAAGTCTCAATCCAAATAACTTTTAAAATACATTTTCCATGTTTGCTTCTTCTGGTGGGTAACTGGAAGGTAGTTATGGCTGCTGTTTTGTTTAATTCTTGCTTAAATTTTATAGAGTGCTTCATTCTATTCACTGAAGAGAAGCATTGTCTTTAACACACGTGTATAGCTCTCTCTGTCCAATATCTTGACATTCATAGCCTTCCTTATTGTTTAATAGCATTTGTAGGAAAACTACGTATTGTGCAAATGAAAATTATGATATGCAGAAAAGATATTGAGAATTTTCCCATATACCACTCCCCATCAACCCACACTAATACGTAGTTTGAAACTTGAAATGGACATTTATTTTCCCTTGCACTTCCAAATTCTTCTTTGCAGGTCAAGTATTTGTTCCTTTGATGAACACACCACAGGTGGTAGCTTTCCTTTAAAGCTAAGTAACTTATTGAGAACAATAGTGATGAATGCCAGTCAGGTAAGCAGATGGCATAACTAAGAAAGTTCTACTTGTAACTTCCTTGGAATAGTTCTTCGAACTGCCACTGTGCGATTAGGCTATGTACATTCGAGAATGGAGCTCGAAGCATGCATCTGTTGTTCATTTGGAAAAATGAATTAAGGAAAGCTATTATTAGAGATTATAGTGTGTCTTCTTTAAATCTATCATCTTTCTGGAATGACTATAGTTGTGGGAGAGAATTAGAATTGTTATTGCTATTTTGAATCAAGGAGCTGTAAAGCATTTTTGTTGGTCTCCAATCAGTGTATACATGTTTTACATATTTGTTGTGAGACTTTGGTCAGGCGGAAATGACATTTTCTGTTGATGGATCTAGAAAGGGAAAAACGTTTTTCAGGTTCAAAGATTGGTTGTAGTCATATTATCTTTCAGACATTCATGTCATTCACCAGACAGTACTGTGGGTTTCTGTGAAGAAGATATTTTATGGGAAGCAGGATCTGAGGAATCCTTGGCCCAGAGCAGCAGGTGGCAATCACAAACACCACAAACACGAAGTTCACAGGTTCTGGGGTTTCTGTTTTACAGCTCTACTACCACAACACTGCATAATGGCTGCCAAGACCTATTGTTGACAAGAACTGCCAAGCACCTTGACTTCATGTCTCACATAGAAA